>NC_141625.1:11328102-11928102 GCF_047967505.1 Dipteris shenzhenensis
AACTCTAAATAAGTCATTTCCACACAAATATGGCCTAATTAAGCTAAAAGTTTCCCCAAGTTGTAAGTGATGACCTCCACTCAATACATCATGGGAAAATTTGCAACAAAATGGTCACCTCCACACAAGTATGGCCTAATATGTGGTGTATAGATACACGAATTGATTGGAAAGAGTTTTTTTAATTTAACATATAGGTGGTGTATAGAAACACCATTTGATTGAATAATATATTATGGATGGCTATGTGACCTATGTGAATGTTACATAAGATACATCATGTTTCTTACATGGATGCCATATAATATAAAGTATGTGTTTGGAACAAGGCATACAACATGTTATCCTATGCTTCTAATTGAGATTCATCAAATTCTGGTATTTGTCCAAAGGGTACTACTTCATGCTTCTCGTATAACACCACATCTATAGCCCCTCTTAGGGTGAATACCTACTTTATAAAAAATAGATTAGCAACTATGAAAAAAGCCAAACTTACCGTTTTCATTGTGTAACAAAGCTGCATCGCTATGCGGTATCTTAGAAGATGTGGTAAGCATTGAAAGGGAGCAGTTTATCAATCCTAGGGGGAACCCGCAGGTGTGTGTCCAGCTAGATTTAGTAGAAGATCTCCCTAAAACTATAGTAATCCTCAACAGCAGGGTGGGGTGATCAAGGAACAAAAAGTTCTATATAAGAACCTGCCAAACTCTTGCTTTCTATGTGGTCTTTTAGATCATTATACTTAAAAGAAATTTCCTTTGAAGAAAATCAAGCCCAAAGTGAACGTCGAACCTCCTCAAGTTCCAAAGAGAAGTGGGTACCCAAACAACCGGAAGTTCCTGAGTGCCCAGGTAGTCCGGAGAAATCAAAAGGAGTCAAAAGTACTCTGCCTTTGAGGATTTGTCATAGCCACTTCCTAAAGCAAACCTTTAACTCATTCCCAAGCACAAACTGGGAGAGGAATGGGCCAAGGATTTTGAAGATGAAGTCAAAAAGAGTAATGATATGTTGACTGAGTATTTTGATGACTATGAGGAAGATCTACCCCTACCACCTCAAGCGGATAAAGATATACTTGTCAAAGGAAAACCAACAACCACCACCCATAGTAAGAGGAGGCTCTCTATAGCTAAAGGTCCTACTGCTCATGCAAGTAGCCCAAACCCTAGGGTCAAAAAGGGGCTGAACATGGTAAGTAAATGTGTATCTTTGGCCACTTAGCTGAGAAAAAAATCTCTTTCCCCTACCTTTCTAGCCCTACAAGAGGTTAAAACTAGAGGTGATACTTTAGTCACAAGACTTAGATGTATGGATAAGAGGAGAACCTAGTATACCACATCTCATGAAGATGGTAGAGGAGGGAGTGCTATTGGAATATTGTCCCACTACTCCCAGAGCATTCTAGATGTGCTGATTGACTCAGACAACAGATGGATCGCTTTGAAATGTCTTCTCAAGGGAATCTGTTTTTTTGAATTGTCAGTGTATGCCCCCACAAGTAGTCGAGAAAGAGGTAAAACTTGGCAGTCCCTATCTGGTTTCTCTGAGGAGGTGGTGATGATAGGAGATTTTAACATGGTAGAAAGAAAATCAGAGAGATGGATTGGAAAAGGTACTGTGATTAGAGGTTCTGAGCTCTAGACATGGAGTGATCTTAAAGAATCTCTTCAATTGGTGGACTTGAATCTCTTCAACTAGTGATCTTAAAGAATCTCTTCAACTAGTGGACTTGAATTGTGTAGGGGACCTAACATGGTCTAACAGATAGATAGGAGATAGTAAGAAGAGAAGCAAGGCTTGATAGAGCCTACTTCTCTTAGAATCTCCTCTAAAACACCTCCAAATCCAAAAGCACTATTTTTTGTACTCTTGCAATTTCTGACCACAAGCCCCTACTGGTTACTTGTGACTTTGGCTTAGGGAGCAGGTCATGATCTTGGTTTAAGGCTAAGCCCAACCTTTTTAGGCTAGGAACTATCCAACGTAAAGTCAAAGAGCTGTGGATTGCTGCTCACAGATGCACTGATGAAACAGTTGCAGATTTTTGGTTAAGGAATGTGCTAGAAACTCAAGAAGTCTTATAATAGGCTAGAAAACTCAGAGATAAGATTCGCCTACAGAGACTAGATGCTGCCAAAGAGAGATTTGATGAATTGGAGGCCCAAGCACGTAGCAAAGATCTTCAAGCATAGATTGATCTACACCTTGTCAAGAATGAGCTAGCAAGGCTTTCCTTTGCTTTATACAGGGCCCAAAACCCAAATTTTAAAAAATACTTCTTTTCAACATAAACTCCAAAAGCATAGAATTGGCGTAACCCAGAGTTGGAAACCTATAATTTACATCGAACAACTCAAAATTTTCCTTTTCGTAGCTTTGATACATTGACTTTATAGCACATCACATACTAAAATTAAAAATAAAATGTGAAATTTATGAAGGGGCATCCACATTGGAAGAGTCTACACCATCAATTTCATCTAACTCCACCCATATGTTCCCTTCTTTGTGATGGGTTGCATGCCACCTTGCATGATTTTGGCTTCCATTTGATGAATTGTATATTCTTCTTCTATGCTCAACGTTAACATCTTGTAATGCATGGGACATTGAGGACTCTTTGAATGCTAGTGTTGTAGCTGCTCTTATTTCAATACGGTTGTACCACCATTGAACCAATTGAACCATCGGGCTCGACTTAGTTCTACCACCTCCATGTTGGCTTGCTATGTTATATGTACAACGTGCTTGCCAATGCAATCTTTTCATGCCCTAGGTGGATCACACTCCAATGCTTCCATAATGCCATGCCCTATATGGTGCATGGGCATACAAAATGTGATGCAAAACAAGAAAACAAATTAATAAGTATGGGACCAATCAATATGTACATATTAACATGTAAGTTAGAGATTACCATGTGTTGTGTGAAATGATTCTTTACCCAAGTGATCTCCATATTTTGGCTAAAGTTATTCACAACATTGATGAAATGGTGCGCATCATCTTTTTCAAACCTTTTCTTTTGTAGAAAAGGGATATAGATATCTTCTTAGATCAAGGAGAGGTATCCTAGTAAGAGATTTCAATACAAGAACACAATCTTTCATGATACAAGGAACAAAAATAGAAAAGAATCCATTGTGGTGGAAAGAGGCCAATAAGGAAGAGGAAATCGAGAAACTAGGAAATCTGCCATTTAATAACTATTAAAGGATGCTCCTAGGATGCTTCAATTTCAAAATTGCAAATGGTAGTGCTTGGTACCCCCAAACCATAAGGCTCACATGCCAAACTCCACAAGGGAAGAGTGTAGTGGACTATGTTCTAAGTCATCCTCAAACATCATGAAAAGTTCAGAAAGTATAGATTGGGAAGAAGCTACGAGAGGCCCCCCATAACCTCTAATAATAATAGTCAAGTGTGCTCTTACAACTCAACAATCAAGCAAGGATCCAAAAATAAATAAAAATTAAAATGGATTACAGAAAATCAAACATATATGAAAAGGAGATAGAAGAGATTTAAAAAAAAATGAAATGTTCAAACACATGTAAAGAGATGGATCAAAATAATCGCTCAAACAATCAAGAAAGCAACATCAAGATGGAAGCATTCACTTATAGAGAGGTTCTTAAACATATTCCCTTGAAGCTACAAAGGGTTTGTCACATCTATATTTATGCGAGTTCATCTTGTATGATTAAAAAGGAGGAAATTCTTGGATAGGCTTGTTAGAGGCCATAGAGTCGTTATGTATTTTTGAAACTATGCCACGTAAAGGTAGTTAGGAGAACCCCTTTATTGAGAAAGCTACTACCTACTTGCTTAATTTTTATGGTTGCCTTCACCCTGTCGAAGGTAGAGATGCATGAATTCCCTTGTGCTTGATAAGGTAGGCCTTTGAATAGGTCCAACCACTGGTGCCATTGGCACTTTAACTAACCATCCACTTTCATGATTTTGTACATTGAGTACTGGCTAGGTGTACTAGTGTGTGCATGTAGTGGCACAAAGGGTTGAGAACCCAAGGCTTACCTACTAGCAAGCCTTTTGTGTCACGATTAGGCTATTGATTGACACCTTTCCTACATAACTAACTTTTGAAGAGCTTAGCACTCTAATCTTGCATGAAGAATCCTACAACAATAGAGCATATGATAATGGCAAAGAACAAGCTTTCTTTGGAAAGAAGGGGGATAGTTGTAGCAACAAGAATCCCTCTGAGAAGACTATAAGAAAAATTGGCATAAGGACCATCCTCCATGTAGATATCATTTGAGGATAGTGCACATGAACCAAGCAATCCAGCCTTGTAGTGTATTCTAGCTTGCATCCTAGTTGGTTCCAATATCTCAAAGTAAAGATGCATCTGTAATAAGGGTATGTATGAGAAAATCTCACAATGCTAAATGAGGTTCAAACAAGCCCTCCCTTTGAAGAGTAGTATTCACTTATTCCATTCTTTTAATGTGGAAGGGAAAAGGATGCCAAATATTGCAAGGGTGTTTGGTGTTATGAAATGTTGTTTGGCTCATATGGATTGGTCTCCCAAGAAGAGCATATAGATCTAGGAGTGAAACAAGACAAAAAACTATTGTTCTTGCGTTTGGATATCTACCCCAATGAAGACAAGAAATCTGTCCATGAGAAGGGGGAAGGAAGGCACAGTTAGCTTGCCACATCATTTTTATTAGAATGGATATGACACCCACTTCTACTTAAGGTTGCATTACCTCAATATGGTTGTTGAGGATGTCTAGACATTACCTGGTCTTTGAATATTGTAAAAAAAAATTGTATGTTGTGCTAGGATTTATGCTTACTGATTGCACCAGTAGCGGCATTTTTTGAGGGTCGCATGAAACAACCTACGGGATCTCTGCAAGCTTTGGAGAGACCACCACTTCAAGCCACTAATTAACAAGGAGGAGACTATCAAAGACATAATGGTTTGTGTAGACATGTTCTTGTACCGTGAGGACATAGTCTAAGAAGAGTATCAATATATATTAAGAAGTGTAAGATGAGGTCCCGAGTGACCCGTCTAGCCATGAGGAGAAGGAAAGTATCTCGGATAGTAATGCAGAGTAGTAGACCTCCTCCTCTCTTTTGGAATTTTTGGAGAATGTCTCTTTTGGAGACAAATTTTGTTTAAGAATACTCTATTTGCAAGAATTTTTGTATATGAACACTCTTTTGGAGATAAATTTTGTACTTGAACACTCTTTTGGATCCAAATTTTGTATATGAATACTCTTTTGGATACATATGGTAATGTAACTTATGGAGGTATATGACAATGTACAATGAAGTCTTAAGCAAATTTTCTTTTCATAGTTTTAGTAAATTAAACTTGAGTTTTAAGTAGTAAATTGTCTTTTAAGTAAAGTGTAAGCATTTATTACTTTTTCCACTTCTTACCCACTCTTGTGTTTGTGTTTTTTTTTGTTTGTGTCTGTGTTTGGCCAATCCCCCCAAATTAGACATGTCAGCACGTTACATGTCCGGAGAAAACAGACCCCATGATCATGGGACCCCTCATAGGAGGACGTCATGGGTTGTACTCTTCAGAGGACTTCAATTTGATTCATTTGACTCCTCAAGGGCCTACCCCTATGACTATCCTTGGGTGGACTCCCCATGGTCCAAATCCTCAAGGGCCTACCCCTATGATGGTACCTCGGGGAACTCCTTTGCTAGCATCCCATGGCTTCGTTGAGAGTCCCGATGAGTTTGTCGCATCCATGAGTGACACAGAGGTAACGATATTCTTCTCTCTCCTATCGTAGAGGACCTCAACTATTCCCTCTCCTACACCCCTCAGGGGTAGATCAAGAACATCGATGGTTTTACCTGCTCGACAGCCATCCCCTGTAGCCCCTTTCGAGGGGTCATCACTTGGGCGTACACCATCATAGGTCCAAGAAGAGTAGTAAGGGTCGAGGCTATTGTGGTGGCATGAGGGATGTAGATGAGTCTGCACACTCATATCCCTTCAGCTCTCCCCTTCCTCATGAGATGTAGTACTAGTCTGGTCCCTTGTCCTCTCCACTCACAGGATGCAGTACCCCAGAGACCACTCGCTCCCTTACTCCTCGCTCCTTAAGCTCTCACTCCACCCCTCGCTCTAGCTCTACTATTCCATCCACCACGAATCCTTCCAACTTTGTTTTCCTTAGGACCTATCCTACATAGTAAATAATGTTGGGGAGGTTATACAGGATGAGGATAGGAAGGCAGTCACAAGATACATGAGGAGGTTGGTGAGGACCTACTTCTCGAATGATATATTCAAACCTTGGAAACAACATGACAAGAGAGCCAAGGATGCCATCATATATGCCCTCAAGAGACAATTTAAAAATCCTAAAGGGTATGAGTTTGATTGAAATGCCATGCTTACATGGATGGCAAAGCTCCTTAAGTCTCGTAGATATGAATTAAGGGATGCTGTTAAGGATGGTAAGCACAAGCCAGGGTGGGTGGACCTGAAGGATTGGAAGAGAGCAAAGAGGGATTACAAGGAGAATCCAGATACATTTGAGCCTTAGTAGAGGGCAACGAGGATACGCCTCGAGACCATAGGTCCTTCGCACCTCAGGAGTAGTGGTAGACTTGGCAACAACGAGGCATGGGTGGTAAGTATATATTTATCTTCTAGTGAATTTCAAATATGTCCAATCGTTCAAATGTCTTGTCATTCATATTTAACTAATAGAATTTGGATCCATAGGAATCTTGATTGGAAGGCCTCCAGAAAACAAGGAGTACAAAAGGGGGTTCAGAATTGGATCCAAGAAATGGTTTAAGGAGAAGGAGAAAGAAGGAGTCCACATTGATTGGAAAAGGGTGGAGCGCATCATGTGAGTATACCCTATTCCTCTTCTTTATCGTTTGACTATCACCATTGTATTACAATCAACACTCTTAGGTTTTTCTAACTTGTTTCATTCTTAGGGAGGCACATTCGACCCATCTAGAGATTCGGATGGAGAGATTGGATCTGAAGAAGAAGTGGTTAGGCTATCAGAAGAGGAGGGCAAGGAATTGGGCGTACACAGAGAGACCGAGGGCAAGGAGGGCGAGGAGGACGAGGACGAGCAATAGTAGGGTAGGATATTTAGCCATTCAATATTTCACCACTTTTGCCCTTTTGTAGTAGGTTACCTCGACGAATTTGCCATTTCAGAGTTCGGCACTTTTGCCATTTTGTAGCACATTAGCGCATTGCTTTGGTGGATTTGCCATTTTGTAGCACATTGCTTTGATACATTTTCCATTATTGTGTATACCTTCTTTGCAAAATTGTAATGCACGCCTCTGCATTTGTAACATTTAATCATGATTTTAATGGGGAAAAAAAATATGTGGGGTAGGATGGGACTGAAACAAGCCCCATCCTACTGTCCCACAAAATTTTCTTTTAGCTTTTGTAAAAATGTCGGTATATATCGATGCCTACACCAACGCCCATACCGACAATGTCGGGCATATTTTATGGACGCTGACACCGACTCCCACACCGACGGTTTCTTTACAACATCCACACTGGCAAACTTTTCGACACTTTCCACTTGTTAAAACAAAAATTTCTTCATATTTAGCATTGATATCAGTGTCAAAAAGGACCCGTGTCTTGTAGTGCAAGTCGATTGATCATCATTTGTCAATTGTGGGAATCGATGTTAGTCTCCCACTCTTGCTTGCAAAATATAGCTTTTTTTTACTTATGAAATCTTGATGTACCTAATAATTTTTTCACTCATGCATGCATCCTACCACTATTGGTGGTGGAGAGGGCGAGGCTAAGAGCTAAGGTGATAGAGGAGATGAGGCTTGAGATAAGGGCTTCTCCTAGCGATTTACATAGTGTAGCCTCTAGTGCTTTATAGTTTTGTGCACGTCTATTTTTTGTAGTCTCTATTTCTTAGCAAAAGTAATGCATCCCCTCTTTATACTATAGTGCATTTCTTAGCAAAAGGAATGCATCCCCTTTCTATACTATAGTGCATTTCTCAAATTATCTTCTCCTGTTTTTTGTAAGAGTATGATTTTGTATTCCCTTTTTGGGTTTTTTGTAATATAGATCTTGATATACATTCATATCCCTTTAAGATTTTTTTTGCAATACATCTTGCCTTACACATTCATATCCCTTTGAGGGGTTCTCTATACATTAGCTCGGCCTATATTATCATATGTTTGTATACCTTGCTACAATAGTGTTATTGGAAGCAATTGAAGATAAATTATTATATTGACTTATAATGTGGTATAATGGGGCTTTGTGAGCCGCATTTCGTCCCATAAATTATAGTTTTTTCATAGATAGCATCTAGCACTATTTTATTCTAGTATCTCGCTAGCCTTGTTAATGATTATATTGAATGCAACCACCATACCATTTGTATCATTCTGATGCATAGTCTAATGGATATACCAATGTCTCTTCTCTTGGAAAAACATTCCATTATTCATAAATTTTGTTCGAATTTGTATAAAATATAGGCAAATATGATAACTACAACATATTATATATACTCTAAGTAAGTTTTCATTTAATATATCCAATGTTGATTTTTTATATGCATACTTCTCTTGCAATATTCGTTTCACATCGTCAATCATACCATTGCACAATTAGTTAATTTTTATAATTTCATTTTTTTGTGTGAAGGAATACAAGAAAGTGAATACTTGGTTGAAGGATCGAAAGGAGAGCAAAAGTTAGTTTTCAAAACCTCTTTATCCTTGACAAGTAGTTGCATCAACAATAAATTTTGAAAGGAGCTAATGCATTCCCTAGTACACATGAAAAAAACTTAATGGAAAATTAAAAATCCATTGATGACACAAATTACATTAGGGGAGAATTGGGGTCTCAAAAGGGCCCCATAAGGAATGGGCTAAGAAATGGATTAGACCTAATGCAAGCTCTCTTGTGGGGTCCAAGGGAGTCCTAACCCCCCTACCTAGGTGGGTTAAGCCCAATTGATTTTTCATTTTCTTTGTTTATCTTTCCTTTGGAGCCACCTTTTAGGTTGGCTATGCCAATGTAATTCTTGATTTAATATCACTAAATCACTTTGAAATAATTTGATGCATTACATGAGAAAATATATATTTTGAAGAGGAATCTAAAAATTTCATTTTCTGTGTTTTCTTGGTCATGGAGGTTAGCTATGTCCATGTATCTTTTTTTAAAATTTTAAAGTTGGCTACTATATCAACTTGTAAAGGATTGATGAATTTCATGATTTTCTATGAAGAAATATAGATTTTGAAGGGGCAGATAAAGGAATTTGACAACTTTGGCCATTTCAATGTCCATTTTTGGCAAATATAGGAGGAATTTAACCACAACGCAGAAGGCAAAGTTGGTCAAGACAACATGGGATGTCTAAAAATGCCAAAAACCTACCATGGTGCAAATTTGTCCATTTGGAGGGTGTCCAAATGGCCAAATTCATGCCGTGGTAGGTTTTGGCATTTTTGGACACCCCATGACATCCTGATGAACTTTGCCTTTTGCTATGGTCAAATTCCTTCTACATTTGCAAAAAATGGTCATCAAAATGACCAAACTTGGTCGAGAGTATTTTTTTAACTTGGAATATTCATAATATTTTCCTAAATTAGTTTTATAAAAATATATATACAAGTAATAGGACTTAATTGCATGGAATATGAAGAGAATAGTAAAATAGCTATAACTTTTGCGCTATAACTCCAATTGCAAATATTTTTAGTTCAAAATTGAGAGCATGAGTAGCTCTATGATATTTGAATGGAAAAATAAGGTCTTTTCCCTGAATGTTCAAATTAAATGTGGAAGACCTTTAAAAATCAGTCACAAGTTGACGGGGTCATAAATTTGTAATTACTTTGGATACAAATGAAGGAAAAGGGATAAGTTTGCATATAAAAGGTTCACCTCTCTACACAACAAACTTGGAGGTGGTGTATTCAATACTCTACAATTCAAAGCAACATTACCTTATACTGCATTAACAACACATTCAAAATTTAACCATGACTGAATCAAAATTATTGCTTATGACATGGTATCTTGCAAGGAAGAGAATGTGATAAATTGTACATTTTTATATTATAATCTCTTCATTCAAATACAAAGACTCTTCATAGCGTGTACCTCCTCTTTGCTGCCTCTAATACAAATAAGAAAAAAGAGGCTTTTGAAATCCCCAAGTAAGATCCTAATACAAATACCATTAAGGATCTCCTCTTGGACACGAAGCCACACAATAATACCATCAAAATAAAATGCATCAATGTTTGTGATGTCCTCCAAGTCATGAAGAAAACCTATGCAAATGTTAAAATGCCCAACCTACAATTTGTGGACAACTTGTACTAGTCAAACACATTCTTTGATGTTGCATGAGGGATAAAACAGACATTTTTCATGCATTTCTCTAGAATCATTTCACCATTTCAAGTAAAGTTGAATGACGATACATTTCATTATCCATGACTAAAAGGTATTCCTACACATACCTTAGAGATAGTCCATTGTCAGTTATATCAAAGATTCCACTACTTCCCACTCCTATGTTAAAATAGGCTCTTGACACCCACACTTGTAAAGAAGATAGGCAAGGAAGGTACATAGAAATACATCCTTCCTCTTGGGAAGCTTATGTGGACCCTTGGAAAAACCTTCCATGACTATCTAACTGGTCAAACTGTAAGTTCAAGTCATCCAATGCATTTCTTGTGTTCTAGAACCAAACTAGAGCTCACAATATTATCAACTTCTATCACTTTCTTCCTGACTATGCCTCTAGAACACACTAGAGCTCACAATGAATACACTAGAGCTCACAACATTGCCATCTTGTGTCATTGTGTTCTAGACCATGCCTATTGGGAAAACAATAGCTATAGGAGGGGAAAGAGCAGTTGTATCCTATATGAGAGGGAAAAGCATCTGTGGGAGGACAAAGAGTTGCTGTAGTAGAAGGAAAAGCGCCTATAGTAGGAGGGAAAAGGGCACCTATACCAAAAGGAAAAGCGCCTACAGAAGGGAAAGAGCACTTGTACGAGAGGGTTGAGTAAGAGGCCATAGAGCAAGAGAGGGCATATTAAGAGAGGAGAGAGAAGGGAAAGGTAGAGCATGAGGGGATAGAGCAAGAGGAGGCATAGAAATAGTGAGAAGAGCAGGAGAGAGAAGACCAATTGTAGGAGGTGCTGCAACCCAAATTTTGAAAAATGGAGGGAGAGAGCAGTTGGACCAGAGCAAAGGAGAAGAGAGAGAGGGGGTAGGTCTACAATAGGCTAGAGGACAAAATAAATTCATCCAAAAGGTCCCACAATAGAGGGAGAGGGCAGTTGGACCAAAGTAGAGGGGCAGAGGAGCAAGGAGGGAGGATGGTTTGGGTGGTCCCCAATTTAAGAGGAATAGCCAATAGGGTATCTCTACATGCCTGCCATCCCTCTACCTCAACATACCATTGCCCCACACAAAGCACCACTCTCATCGGTACACGTCAAATCCCTCTCTAATCCCTTGAAATTAGGAACACTAATTGGAGGCCTTTTTGAGACCCCATTTCTCCCCTAATGATTAGAGAAAGTAGTAAAAATGCAAATGAATAAAATGATATTAAAATGGATGATGAGAGGCTATGCGCTGAATGAGCCTCAAAGAAGAAAATAAGGCTCCAAGAATCCCCAAAAAAAAAAAAAACATATAACTTTAGACTACATTCAATCCCAAAAAGAAATCATGTAACTATGTATGACAATAGTTATATAACCTTGACTTCTAGAAATTCTTTAAATTTGAAAGAGTTTGGGTACCTTGCATATTCTAAAATGGATAGTTTTTTGCAATTCCAGACAATTTACTATAATCTAAGGATAAATCTCTTAGATGGGATAATAGCCTAAATATTTGTTGCAAGGTCAAACAATAGCAAATAAGGTGGCAAACCACTACGGCCCTGCTTTAAATGAAAGTAAGACTTGTTGAGTTACGATTAACCAAATACTTAATAAAAACATACTAAAATAATAGTGGCACAACACATCCGCATTTAGAAAAAAAAAGTAATTCCAATAGATATTACAATAAAGTTTTCCAATAAATTGTAAAGGAGAAAGGAAAGGTATAAATTAGAAGGAGAGGAAAAGAGAAAAAAGAAGTGAAGAGGGAAAAGGTAAATGAGTAAAAAGAGAGGTGAGGAGAGAGGTAAAAGAAGGGATGGACCCTTAATATGAGTGGGGACATGTGTGGGTAGTCTCCTCATACTTTTAATAATGATGGTGTCATAAAAGGGGCATAAAAGCTAAAGACAAAAGAATTTAAGACCTAGCATCTCGAGTGTCCAAGTCCAATAACCAACAATTAAGAGACAATCAACTAATTCTAACCTAACATTAACCAACACTAAACTAAAATTAAGAAAGTCAGCTTTACCATTTGAACTATGTTTCAAACATATGTGAGGATTAGTGAAGAAAATTATGATATACCTTTTCCAAGGACAAAAATTGCCTAGAAATGACATTCCTTACTATGAAAGTGAATTAATAGGCAAATAGGAGGATAATAGCATAGGATTGTTGTTTTAGTGTAAGCATAAACAACTAGGCTTTGTTGGAATAACGTACAACTTATTGTATTTGGGTGATTGTATCATTACCAAAAGGTTTCATAGGTGAGAATAGATGGAGCTTATACAAATGTGTTCAGTGTATTTTGATGATTGTATTATCACCAAAAGCTTTCATTGGTGAGGATAGATGGGATTTGTTTAAGGAAAGAGAGGTCTAGGAAGAGAAGGGAAAGAGGGCACTCGAGCTCAAGTTGGGGTGGTGGAGGCCGATGCGTGGTGCAAGCAGTTGGTTGTTAGCAAAGTTAAGCGCACGACGGAAGCTAGCAGCACACTGGGGTGTGGGTGAGGTGGCATGACCACAAAAGTTACAACCACAAAAGTGGGAGACAAATGGTGGTGCCGTTGACATCTCTTCGAGGTGGTCCACCATGGGGTCCCAGTAGCCATGGAGGACGTAGTTTGTTTCAAGGTGGACCTTGTCCTGAGTCCTGCCCTCTTGCCTGAGAAGATAGACCAATGAGCTCTGATCATCCACCCACCACGCGTTGGGCCTATTCTTGAGCTCCTTGTTGAGGACCTCCCTCAGCTCCACCTCTCTTTCTCTTGCACCCATGGCTTTCCACCTCCTTAGGAACTCCCGTCCCCAGTGGCTATTCCTAATCAGAAACACCCCTGAGTTTAGCGACAGCCAATCCCCTTCCTCGCCATACACCTGCATGCCCATGTAAAACACAGAGCGTAAAGTCTTCTCTAATGGCCAGAAATAGCAGAAAACAATCCCCTCGATCTCTAAGAGCACAATACAACAAAAATTTCCCTATATTTTGCAGCAATCTGGCATTCTGCGAGCACAATACAAGCACAACCACGCTTTGTTGTGGAACATAATCACATCCAGGATCTGCTCTTGTGCATGCTGTTCACATAAATTCAAATAGTTGACTAGATACCGCAGAATTGCAGAGATTTGCGTGGTTGTGACACAACTGACTACGCTTTGTTGCGGAAGTTAATCACATCCAGCATGTGCTCTTGTGTGCAATTCACATACATTCGAATAGTTGAGTAGATAGCGCAGCATTGCAGAGATTAATCTTTGCTCACCTTATCCGCGTAGCCCGGAACCACCAGCTCTTTCCTCGACGCATCGTATCTCTCCAACGGTATCGAGAAATTGAAGTCCGTCAAGATGGCGTCGACATCCATCCACATAAACCACCTTATGGATGGATTTGATTTCATCAACCGCAACAGTGTTGGATAGCGAGCCCAAATCCCCTCAAACCCTTCCTCCCATGTCTCTAGTGCGTACCACACTTTGCAACCTTGGAGATTGCAATAGTCCACCTTATTCTTGTAGGATCTCATGATCAGATTTGAACCTTCTGCACTGTTGCACCCGCCGGGTCTCTCTGCTGTAACTAGCATGAATTGCGGAATCGATGGCACGCGATGGAAATCATGAAGAATGTCACTAGATTTTCCTCCGGAAGTATCTTCCCTAACCCCCGTTGAAGCATTATAGAGTTTCGTTCTTTCCCATCTTATTTCAGCATTGAGAGGAATAGTCTGAACGTCTGACGCTTCCGAATTGGCGGCCGCTTGCATTGCTTTTCTACTATGCCCCATTTTCCTTCTTCTAAAGGGCTTCTCTTTGTTTTGTCTCGTTACATCCTGCTTGAAGTTCGTGGCCTGCAGTGTCTCTCCTCTAGAAATGACCTTCTCTCTGACTCCTAGCTTTGAATGCCTAGGATGAAGCGAGTATGTAGTCTGAACGGCGCCTTTCGAGTCGTGGTTTGACCGATGTAAGCTGGATACCGTGTCGAAGATCTGAAGGAAGATCAGCAGACTGAGCAGAGCAACGAAAAGTAGCACGCTTTGCGCAAAGTGCAACATCTCTGACCAAGCTAAGCGTTGGCCGCACAAATTTCACAGTGAGTGATGCTAAAGGCTAGCTGGGTAAAGAAAGGTAATATCCAAGATGGGTTCCTGCAAGTGTTTTGAACTGGTCTCTAAACATGGGCTTGGGAATCGAAGACCGTGGAGGCTGTAGTCGAGTAACGAGTTTACGCAGAAATGAAAGAGTATAAAATCATTAGGATTGGATTGAAAATAATTGAAAGCTTTTAATGGGCGACGTTAATTTGTAGACGAAGATATGCATTTCGACACGTAATAGAGGAAGACATCCATTGCTTTCGGTCAAAAAATGGACTGGAATAGCATCGTGATTCGTCAAGAGTCACACTCCTTCACCGATCATTGCTTCCTCGACCCAGCTGATTCCGCCCATTACATCAAACCGCCATATACTTACTAGCTACCACAACCTGCAATTCTGAGAGTCGCAGGAATCCGGATTCACGATGCTACTATTCCAGTCCATTTATTTGACCGAAAGCAAGAGTGCATGGAATGGGTTTCTCCGCCCATTACATCAAACCGCAGCTTGATAACATTGACTTCACAAGCTCTAAAAATCACTGCGTACAACGATGCTACTATTCCAGTCCATTTATGTGACCGAAAGCAAGAGTGCATGGAATGGGTTTCTCCGCCCATTACATCAAACCGCAGCTTCATAACATTGACTTCACAAGCTCTAAAAATCACTGCGTACAGCAAAGTCGCGTGATGGGAAAGAAACGCTTCACCTAGTCTTCGTCGCATCTAATCCACCTTAGCATTACATAATAGGATAGGAGTAACCTGGCTAGAAACCCACTCCCCTCAGTGTAAAAGTTGCAATCATAGATTGCCTTTAATAAAATTTAACGTTTCATTTATAAATCTCAAACTTTGAGGAAATTTTAAAAAATTTGCAAAAAACATATACATTGTTGGCTCTTTCCCACGGTTTTCATAAGAAGAACAAGGTTTTCTCAGTATGTAGGGTTCCGAGGCTTTTTGTCATCTACAGATATATCGGGGTTGTCGTTTGTAATATACATATAACTTTGGACCTCGAGTCATGTTTCTGTGAGAGACGTAGGCTTAAGTGTGGTAAGCAAACATAGTGCATGCATGTGTAAAAAGAACGTGTATCATCATAGTTGAGGTTTTCTCAGTATGTAGGGTTCCGAGGCTTTTTGTCATCTACAGATATATCGGGGTTGTCGTTTGTAATATACATATAACTTTGGACCTCGAGTCATGTTTCTGTGAGAGACGTAGGCTTAAGTGTGGTAAGCAAACATAGTGCATGCATGTGTAAAAAGAACGTGTATCATCATAGTTGAGGTAATGAAGGCTTTCGTCTTCATTGAGGGTTACAGGGTTTAGGAGGAGTTTAAGGGTTAGGAGGAGGTTCGAGGGTTTAGAAGAGGTTCCAGAGTTAGAAGGAGTTCCAAGGTATAGAAGGAGGTCCAAGGTTTAGAAGGAGGTTCCAAGGTTTAGAGAGAGGTTCCAGAGTTTAGAAAGAGGTTCCAGAGCTTAGAAGAGGTTCTAAGGTTTAGAAGAGGTTCCAAGGTTTAGTATAGAGTACATGGTGGAGAACTCGTCTCCCTTGTAGATCATGGAGGTTAAGGGTTGAGGAACTAAGGGTTTTGGGGGAGCATAGGAGTAGGAGAGAAAGAAGGTGTAAGAGCATGGGGGAAAGAACAGAGAGGAGGGAGGAGGAGGAGGATGACAAGAAGGAAGGAGGAGGGGAGGAGGAGAGAGGAGTAGGAGGAAGAGGGAGGAGGAGAAGGGAGGAGGAGGAGGGAGGAGGAGAGAAAGAGGATGGGTTGCAAGGTTGGAGGAGAGGGGAGGAGGAGTTACAAGGTTAGGACATGCTTTTGGACGTGGAGTGCAAGGAAGCATGGACACTTGAGACAATTGCTTGGAATACCAAAGTAGAACTCAACACAATGCCCCAAAGATTATGGGCTTCATTCCATTATGGGGTATTTATATAAGTTAGAGAGATTCTCTCTCTACATGTAGAACTTGCATATAGAAGTTGCATGTAGAACTCGCATGTAGGAGTTGCATGTAGGAGTGGCATGTAGAACTCGCATGTAGAAGTTGCATGTAGAACTCGCATGTAGGAGTTGCATGTGAAAGTTGCATTTAGGAGTTGCATGTAGAAGTTGCATGTAGGAATTGCATGTAAGACTTACATGTAGAACATGCAAGTTGGATTTTTAAGAGGGATTATTTCTAGCCTTATGCAAGTACAAGCGGAGCTTTGCTGCTACTCTATACACACATTCTGTTCTACCTAAGTCCATGTTGGCACAGAGACAACATATTTTCGGATCCATTTTATTATCCGTCCTCGGGTTATGGCTTATTATGAGCACGTACCTAGATTGCCATGCATTTAGTCCAGTGGCTGTGGAACTTGTGTCGTGCTAGTCGATCCTGTTGTAAAGCCTTGGTACCATACAATTTTTGCTTAGTTTCCAGGTAGCCTGTATCCACCATTTGCTCGAACAGAGATATGTGGCGTGCTTTTAAGAAGATCACTCTTTGATAGATTCAGCTTGTAATCTAAGCATCGACCCATTTATTGGGATTGAAACTGAGTGGAGGCAAATGGGAATCGAGGTAACATGGGACCTCCAGAATGAATTCCAATGTTTTACAAAATATAGCACTTAGGCGAAGGAAGCGATCAATGTTGCCATGCATTATTTGCTCATGCTGCTGAAGTGCTCGGACCATTGTGCCTTGGATATTCCATTCTACACCAAAGTATGGTTCGATCATTAGCCAATTAATGATCCGATCTTCATCCAAAGTGTGTATGTTGGCTTCCCATTTTTTACGCCGTGGAACTGCATAGAACTTGGGATGGGTTCTGAGACATGGAGGTGCATGTAGGTACTCCTTCAAGAAGATTACATCAAAGAGCTTGGGGTGGCGCCAATCAGGTTGTGGATCCAACTTGCTAATCCAACCTTCACTAATTTGACGCTGACAAAGGTTGGTAGGAAAGTTGTCCAGGGTCCATCCACCTCAAGTTTTCATATCAGGATATTTGCTCCAAAATTCCTTGATGGGGTTACTGGGAAGTGGTATCTCATCAAAATCATACCCATCATTGAAAGTTGGCACGGGAGTACGAATTGGATTATTTGGATCCTGATATTCAAAATCAAATACTGTCATTTTCTGCTGATGGAAGCACGAGTAGTGTCGAAGGTGATGACGGCGCAGGGAGAGAATCTGGGGACATGAGAGAGAAATATGGAAGAGTGCTACTTGCGGAAGGGGGAGCAGAGGGGAGGGGGGGAAGAACTGGGCAAATGGTTTGAGCAGCTTGGAAATCCTCAACAAGGGTAGGATTAGCAAGGAAAGGAAAGAAGCTAGGTGTGAGGGGCTCGTAAGTTTGTGACTGTTGGGTTAGTTGAAAATGGTGAGAGGCATGAGTAAAGAGACGATGGAGGGAATAGATGTTAGGATGGAGCTCGGGGAAGGTTAAGAGGAGCTCGGGGAAGGTTAAGAGGGTGGTAGCAGTAGCAAGGGTAAAGTGAGGTTATGAGGTTGGCAGAAAGAGTGGTTAGATATGGGAAGTTGGATGTGAGATAGGCCATGTCATCTTCTAACACTTGTTTTTGCTGGTGCGATGGGATCATCAGCTGCATGGGTGGGATGTCGGTTATGTCATGCCTTGTAAATAATGGTGATGGCCTTTGTAGCAATGGCAACAAACCTACAATAACCCTGAGGGGAGGAGTATCCATGAAGCATACATATGCAATGAAAGCATCCGTCCTGAGTGCTATAAATCCGGCATGTGTAGGCAGGATGAAGATATTTTTCTCATCTTCAGACAAGTCTTGGCAAATTATGCACAAGGTTTTGGTCCCTATGGAACGTTTCCATTTGATTGTTGGATGAGTATATATGATCTTGATTTGGAGTTGCTTCCATTGGATAAGCACGTGTGCGTTGAGGTGATCTTCCACTTGTAGAGCAGCCACAAGCTCTTGGTACACCACCATTATGCATTGTAGTGGGGCTTCATTGGTGTTATCTTCCAATGCCTCATTGTTGTGCACTAGCAATTGGAGTTCAAGCTTGGAGATGATTATCTTTTGGGAGTGCATCTCATTCATTTTTTCTTTGTATTGATGGTAGATGGTTGTATATGCCTCCTTAAGCTTTCTCATTTGCAAGATAACCTTTGTCTGTTGAGAAATGTCATCACTAGTATTGGACCATTGGTCCAAGATTTGTGCTTGTGAAGTGCTGGCCTCTTAAGTGGTAGCAAGTTGGTCCTTTAAGATTCTGCATTCCCTTGTAAGCTCGTTAATGCTAAAGGCATGTACTGCCAAAGATTGTTTTATTTCTTTAAGCTTGTCTTTGCAATCCTCGAGCTCTTCTTTGTGAATTAGAGTGAGTCGAGCTTGTGTCACTATCTCCGTCTGCTGAGCATGTGCGGATGTCAAGGAGTTATAGTAGGTCTGTAGGATTACCGTTGCTTGTACTGTTGTTGTCAGTTGTGTTTGACTTTGGTGGAGGTTGGAGGTCACATCCCTCACTGCCTTCTCTTGAGCTTGGAGAGCTTGGTTTATGCGTACTTCTTCTACCTTTTTCTCATCTATCTGCACCAGAAGTACCTTGACCTCTATGGCGATTGCCTGGAATTGGTCTTCGATTTCTATTGCAGCCTGTCTGTCCAATACTCTTGCATATTCTTCCTTAGCCAAGCTAGTGAATAGTTCTGACATTTGGATCATTTGGCTAGCTTGATGTTGAAGAATGACAGACGGTGATGAGGTCTGGTGATACTGCTGATACAAGTGGTGCCCATGTAGCCATCTCGATGATTCTGTAGTACTTGGGGGAGGTTGTTCCAATGGTATTTCAGTCCCTTGTATACAATAGTCATACTGTTGATCTGGCACTAGCTCCCCTTATGGCTCATCGATTGGCATGGCATCGATGGGTGGTTCTAGTGATGATGTAGCCTCAGGCTCTGGTGACGATCTTTCCTCAGGTTTTGGTGCCGATCTTGCCTTAGGCTCTTGTTGCTGCTACTATTGGAGATATATTGGTTGCAATTGTGCACCGAGCTGTAGCATCTCGTGGGACAATTCCTCAATCCAGAATAGGTATTTCTTCTAAGGCATCTGCACTTATCAATGTGATAGTAGGAGAAGTTGGTGACAACTCCCATTATGGTAAGAAGGGTATGTCCAACTCCTCAATTGGTTTTGGTGACTGGGGCAGAGTCATTTCTATTTCTTGTAGTTCTTTTTTGATGATTATAGCCAATAAGTGTGGAATTTTATATTTTTGGCCTGATGAACCATCTAGTTTCTTTGTAAAGAAGATGACTAAGTGCAGGACCTAGTCTTGTTCTAGCTTCCTACTCAGCAAAACAAATGTGCGGAGTGGAAGGGATCAATTTTTGTCGCACTTAACCCCCAGGATTGTGAATAGGAATTGTGTTGCTTCCTTGAGGCGATGGTTAAGGATTGTGCGAAGCAATATGCCGTCCCTATGGAACAGTATGCCCTTGGTGAGGAGAGACTGTACTTCGAGAAACTTTGCATCGGCAGGCCATGTAGGGTATTTGGCACCTTGTGTTAGCAGTGAGAAAGCCCTTTGAATGACTGTACTGTCAAGGATAATGTTTAGTGGGCTCTCATGTATAGTGATTGTACCGTACTTGCCAACCTTTACATTGCGGGAGTGGTAAGGATGGAGAAATTATGTGATGTACGTGGTCATTGTAGGACTATCCTCTAAGGATTTTAGGCTCTCATGCAAACTGCCTAGACCCCTTTGCTCTAAGTAAGATGTTGCTTCCTGGGAAAAAGCATAAGTCAATGTGGGTGGCTAAACAAGTAGTGACTGGGCCCTGTCAATGGCTGTGTAGGTCGGTGGTGACTGGGGTGGCATTTGTTCTTCTTGGTCATGCATTGAATCCTCTTCGGAGCTATCGCTCTGGACCACAAATGCCTATGGTCGCCGTGGTTGAGAGGATGTAGATGGCTACGAACTCTGGAGGGGGTCTCGTGGTTGAGTCAGTGGGCTCTTTTTGCGCATCCTCTTTAGTGGCAGCATCTTTTCTGAACGTGCATCCATGTGCATGTGGTGTACCATTCGTGGTTGAGAGGATGTAGATGGCTACGAACTCTGGAGGGGGTCTCGTGGTTGAGTCAGTGGGCTCTTTTTGCACATCCTCTTTAGTGGCAGCATCTTTTCTGAACGTGCATCCATGTGCATGTGGTGTACCATTGATCATTAGATTGGTTGACATGCAAGTATGACCTTTGTGTGTGTGTGTGGGAGATCTTATTTTTATACATGCTTTTAGAGTGTGGAATGAGTGTGTGGCACAATTATTCATGCAATCATCTATGTGTCTAAGCAAAAGCGTGTGAGTGCACGTGACCTAGTAGCTAGGTTGGGACTAACTATATGCTTTTTTTGTTCCTGGGATTTGCATAGGGTAGCTAGAACTCAGGCATCACTTCAGAGCCCTAGGTTAAAATCGATTGATGCTATCTATATGTGCAAAGACGTACATATGCAAGTGAATGCTCGTGATACAATCAACACACTATTCAAAATTTTTGGACTTTCTCTCCTGGTTTGGACTTTTTTTTGGAGCATATCTTCTCCATTACTTAATAACTTCTATATCAAAACTAGTAGAGAAGGCATTAAACCTAAACCCTACATCTTAAACTTTAAATAATTAATACCAAAACATCTTAACCACCGTAAATCCTAAACTTTAAACATTTAATTCCTAAACCCTAAACCCTAAATCCTAAACTCCTAAACAATAAATCCTAAACCTTAAACCCTAAACTCTAAATCCTGAACCCTAAATCTTAAATCCTAAACCCTAAACCCTAACCCTAAAATACAACCAAAATTTAATGAATTTTTTTAATTTGTGCAACAGGTTGGATATATCCCCCAACTTGTTGCTCGATTCTTGACTATTTTCTTGACTTGTGCAACAGGTTGGATATACCCCCCAACCTGTTGCGTGAGCAACA
The DNA here is from genome assembly GCF_047967505.1 of Dipteris shenzhenensis. Taxonomy (NCBI): domain Eukaryota; kingdom Viridiplantae; phylum Streptophyta; class Polypodiopsida; order Gleicheniales; family Dipteridaceae; genus Dipteris; species Dipteris shenzhenensis. The sequence continues at coordinate 11,349,638 of NC_141625.1, forward strand.
GGTTGGGGTCACCCCAACCGAGGCCTGTTGTTGGATATATCCCCCAACCTGTTGCTTGAGCAACAAGTTGGGGGTATATCCAATTTGTTGCACAAATCAAGAACTATTGCAAAAATCAAGGAATTTTCTTGATTTGTGCAACAGGTTGGATATACCCCCCCAACCTGTTGCTTGAGCAACAGGTTGGGGGGGTATATCCAACCTGTTGCACAAATCAAGAAAATTCCTTGATTTTTGCAATAGGTTGAGTAACCTATTCCACTTGCAACAGTTTGGGGGATATATCAAACCTATTGCACAAATTGAAAAAAATCATTAAATTTTGATTGTATTTTAGGGTTAGGGTTTAGGGTTTCATATTTAGGGTTAAGGATTTAGGGCTTAGGATTTAAGATTTAGTGTTTAGGGTTTCGAGTTTATGATTATGTTTTTAGGGTTTAGGGTTTAGGATTTAGGGTTTAAGGTTTAGGGTTTAGGGTTTAGAATCTAGGGTTTAGGGTTTAGGATTTAGCATTTAGGGTTTATGATTATTGTTTTAGGGTTTAGGATTTAGGATTCAGGTTTTAGGTTTTAGGGTTTAGGGTTTAGTATATAAGATCATGAGCTTAGAGTCTAGAATCTAGGGTTTATAATTGAAAATTAGGTTTTAGAATTTAAGTTATAGGGGTTAGGGTTTAAGGTTTAGGGTTTAGGGATTATAACTATTATATAAGTTTAAGAGCTTAGATTGTATAACCTAAGATTTAGGGAACTTTAGGATTTAAGATTTAGGGTATAAGATTTAAGGTATATAGACTATATAAAATATGCATTCCAAAGTATTTAGTTTAGATATATATAGACTATATGTTATATGCTTTCCAAAGTGTTTTGTTTATAGGTAAGATCCTTTTTAAGTAAGTATAAGTCTACCTAGTCAAAGTATCCTACTGATTAGGGATAAGCACATAGGCTAAAAGCACACCGATTCATATTTTCTTACATTCATGCTGCATGGTGTATCAGAAGGTATGATCCTTTGCAAAGGCTTTACTTTAAGTAATTATAAGTCTACCTAGTCAAAGTATCCTACTGATTAGGGACAAGTACATAGGCTAAAAGCACACTGATTCATATTTTCTTACATTCATGCTACATGGTGTATCAGAACAAATGAAAAAGTAGGGGATAAGAAATATTCAAAAGAAATATGTATTCCATATCATGGATACCATGGATATCTGGTGGTTGCTAAAGTTAAAAAATGATATGGATGCAATGATACTGTAGTTTTGCAAAGTATTACACATAGTAACAAAGATAAGTAAGTATGCTAAACCTCTTCTAGATTCTATGGATTTAAATACCTACCTTATAAATACATTATCTAATTTTTCATTCTTTGACTAACTAATAAGTATTATACACATGGAAGAAAAGCATACATGCTAAAAGTAAGTGTGTAAAATTTAATATTTTCTTATTTTTTAAATTGATTCAATTCTTTGATTGACCACTTTTTAAAATTAAAAGGTTATTAGTATATAATCTACATAATTTTAAATGTTATTAATGTATAATATTAATAATTTATATATTAATTTAAATTTATATAATAATTAATTTATATTTATATTAGTTTTTAAGTTAATAATGTATAGAATAGCAATATATTCACTAATTCTTCATTGTTTTAAGAATAAGTATTATATAAAGCACATATGCTAAAAGACCTCCCTTTTAAGTTATATTTTTTTAATTAATGTATTTATATAATAATTATATAATAGTTATATTAATTTATAGATTAATAATATATATTTTTAGCAAAATTATATTTTAATATTAGTTAATAAAAATTGGAGTAAAAATATTATAAATGGATTTCTTATATTAATAAAGTGCCGTGAGAAGAGTTTTTTGGAAAGATTTATGATTAAATTTTGTTTTGAAGTTGTTGCGTACGCTATAGGTAGGGAGGTTTGAGTGGTTTTGAGGTTGAGAGAGAAATTTGTAATAAAGTGTCATGAGAAGAGTTTTTTGGAGAGATTTATGATTAAATTTTGTTTTGAAGTTGTTGCGTACGCAATAGGTAGGGAGGTTTGAGTGGTTTTGAGGTTGAGAGAGAAATTTGTAATAGATTGTTTTTTTATAAAGGAGTTTTTTGGAGAGATTTATGATTAAATTTTGTTTTGAAGTTATTGCGTACGCAATAGGTAGGGAGGTTTGAGTGGTTTTGAGGTTGAGAGAGAAATTTGTAATAGATTATTATTTTTTATTTAGGAGTTTTTTGGAGAGATTTATGATTAAATTTTGTTTTGAAGTTGTTGCGTACGCAATAGGTAGGGTTTGAGTGGTTTTGAGGTTGAGAGAGAAATATGTAATATAATTTTTTTTTTTGCTGAGGAGTTTTTTGGAGAGATTTATGATTAAATTTTGTTTTGAAGTTGTTGCGTACGCAATAGGTAGGGAGGTTTGAGTGGTTTTGAGGTTGAGAGAGAAATTTGTAATAGATTTTTTTTTTGAAAAATTGTTGCATGCCCAATAGGCTAGGAGAGAAATTTTTGAAAATAAGTTGTGAGAGTTTGAGGTAAAGAGGAAAATTTGTGGGAAAAAAGATTTAATGCAAAAATGGCTTTTTGAAGTTGTTGCGTACACACAAGTTTTTGAGAAAAGAGTCGGATTTGAAAAAAAATTCAAATTTACAAAAACTTGATTCTTAGAAGTTCTTACGTATGCAATAGGTTAGAAATGAACTCACCTCTTGCAACATATTGAAAAGTTTTTAGAATCCTGCAACAGGTTGATAAGAGGAGAGAAGCATGGAGTGTAAAAGAATGATATTTAAATGAAAGAGAGAATGAAGAATGTTCTACTTATAGTGAACCTAAAAGAACTAAAAAAACCTTAAAAACTAAAAAAAGCTGACTTGACCTAAAAGCTACCCATTTCCTATAAAACTCTACTTCTCCTCATTCTCTCTCACAACTTTCTTGGAGCTCCACCACCTCTCCACCCAGGTACTCCCTCCCTCCCTCTCGTCCCTCCCCTCTTGCTTCCCATCCCCTCTCCTCCTGCTTCCTCTCTCCTCTCCCTTCTCCTCTCCTCCCTCTCGTCCCTTGCCCTCCCCTCCCCCTCCCTTCCCCTCTCCTCCCCCTTCTTCTCCCGCTTCCTCTCTCCCCCTCCCTTCCCCTCTCCTCCTGCTTCTCTGCTCCCTCCTCCCGCTTCCTCTCCTCCCCTCCCCCTCCCTTCCCCTCTCCTCTCTATTCCCCTTCCCCTCTCCTCCCTGCTCTCCCTTCCCTTCTCCGCCTCCCCCTCCCCCTCCCTGCCGGCCCCTCCCTTCCCCTCCTCTCCCTCCCCGTTCCCCTCCCCGCCGGCCCCTCCCTCTCCCTCCCCCTCCTCTCCCTCCCCCTCCCTGCCGGCCCCTCCCTCCCCTTCCCCGCCAGCCCCTCCCTCCCCGCCGTCCCTCCCTTCCCCTCCCCGTCGTCCCTCCCTTCCCCTCCCCCTCCCCCTCCTCGTCGGCCCCTCTCTTCCCCGCCTCCCCCTCCGCCTCCCCTCCCCGTCGCAGGCAGGAGGGAGGGGAGGGGGCCAACGTAAGGGGAGGCGGGGAAGGGGGAGGGGAGGGGGCCGACGGGAGAGCGAGGAAGGGGGAGGGGAGGCGGGGAGGGCGGGGGGAAGGGGGAGGGGGAGGGGAGGTGGGGAAAGGGTTGGGGAGGCACAGGGAAGGGGGAGGGGGAGGGGAGGGAGGAGGGCGCGGGGAGAGGAGGGAGGGGGGGTTAACCCCCCCACCTGTTGCGCACGCAACAAGTGGGTGGAGAGGAAATTTCCCCCCGCACCCCACCTATTGCATGCGCAACAGGTGGGGTGGGGGGGGAAATATCCCCCCCCTCCCCGTCGGCCCCTCCCTCCCCTTCCCTGTCATCCCTCCCTGTCGGCCCCTCCCTCCTCGCCGTCCCTCCCTTCCCCTCCCTCTCCCCCTCCCCGCCGGCCCCTCCCTTCCTCGCCTCCCCTCCCCGTCGCAAGCGGTAGGGAGCGAGGGAGGGGAGGGGGCCAACGCGAGGGGGGGGCGGGGAAGGGGGAGGGGAGGGGGCCGACAGGAGGGCGGAGAAGGGGGAGGGGAGGCAGGGAGGGTGTGGGGAAGGGGGAGGGGGAGGGGAGGCAGGGAAGGGGGAGGGGAGGCGTGGGGAAGGGGTAGGGAGAGGGGATGCGGGGAAGGGGGAGGGGAGGCGGGAGGGCGTGGGGAGAGGAGGGAGGCGGGGTTAACCCCCCCACCTGTTGCGCACACAACAGGTGGGTGGGGGGGAAATTTCCCCCCCACCCCACCTGTTGCGGCGGGGAAGGGGGAGGGGAGGCAGGACGATAGGGGGATGAGAGGAGGGAGGGGGAGGGTTAAACCCCCTGTTGCGCACGTAACAGGTGGGGTGGGGGTAATAATACCCCCCACCCCACCTGTTGCGCACACAATAGGTGGGGGTAAACCCCCCCTCCCTCCTCTCCTCCGCCCTCTTGCCTCCTCCCCGCCCTCCCTTCCCTACCTCCCCTCTCCCTTCCCTGGCCATTAACCCCCCCTCCCTCCTCTCTCTCATCGCCCCCTCCCCCTTTCCCGCCTCCCCTCCCGTCGGCCCCCTCCCTTCCTCCCTCCGCTCCCTTCCCCTCTTCTCCCGCTTCCCCCCCTCTTCTCCCTCTTTTTTAAGGCAGGGAGCGGTGAGGAGGATGGGAGGGGAGGGAGGAGGGAGAGGAGAGGGCAGTCAGGAGGGAGGAGGCACGCGGGGAGGCGAGAGGGAGGAGGAGAGGAGGTAGGCAGGGAGGCGGGAGGGAGGAGGGAGAGGAGGCAGGCAAGGAGGCGAGAGGGCGTGGAGGGCACAGACGGGAGGGGGAGGCGGGAGGGAGGGGAGGGGGTTGACGGGAGGGCGCAGACGGGAGGAGGAGGCGAAGAAAGAGGAAGAAAGAGGCGGGATGGGGGAGGCGGGAGGAGAGGAGGGGGTTAACCCCCAACCTATTGCGCACGCAACAGGTTGGGGGTTAATCCCTCCCCTACCCTAAGCCCCCAAAGGGCTTTAAATTTTTATTTTATTTTTTAAGATTAAAAAATTAATTTAATTTAATTTAAAGAAGGAATAAAAAGACGAAAAAAATTAATTAACTTAATTCATTTTAAAAAAATAAAAAAAGTTAAAATAAATAAAACTTTAAAAAAATTTAAAAAATTAAATTAAAATTTAGATATAAAAATAAATTAATTAATTAAAATAAAATAGAATAAAATAATTTAAAAAAGATGAAAAAAATAAATTTATTTATTTTATTTTAAAAATTAAAAATAAATAAAACTAAAAATAATATTTAATTAGAAATTTATTTAATATTTTGAGTTTGAAAATCATTGTAATTCTCATTTTTTATTTTTGATCGTTTTTCAGAAAACTATGGCTTCCAGTTTTGGTTCCAAGGTGTCTTTTAAATACCTTGAACATGCTTGGTATTTTATGGAGCACAAACCAAAGTATTTTTTGGTGATCACTGCAGAGAATGTGTCAAGCGTGAAATATTCTCCAGAGATAGTAAGAAATGGTGGCATGGTCTCAAACATCAACATTAAAGAAAACAATTTGATAGAAGTTGTGTGCAAAGGAAAGAATGACGAGGTGGTTTATAAGTTAGGAGTTACACATAAGCACTTCTTGAAGCCCTTACCAGATTCAATTGAGGGATCCCAAGAATTACTTAGTGCCTTAGAAGCATTGAAGAAAATGTGGGATGCATTTCGAAGTGGTGGTTTGTACCTTCAGCAGCAGTAAGTACGCCATCTATAACATGTAACCCTCAAGTTGTACTACCAATATTTGTGGTGATAACTACGGTAACTCCGGCAAGAGTAACTACAATATCTACAGCAGTAACTACAGTATCTCCAACTGTACCTATACCATCGACTGCTGTAACTACAGGAACAAGGAGTGATCATGGAGCAGATTCAAGTTCTACATCTATTCCCAAAAAGAGAGTAAAAATAACTCCTACTCCACGTGCAGATCATTTAAGTGCAGGTTATTTAAAACCAGGCAAAAAATTGGATAGCGATGAACAGGAGAATCCGCAAGAAGAAGATACAAGTCTCAAAGACTTTTCTATAAGTGTGGCAGACTTACATCCTCCAGAGGATGAGGGGTACATTTGGGGATTTTCACAATTCAGCATGGCCACAATGCTTATTGATCGAGCTTCGTTGTTCACAAATCAAAGAAAGCTAGATAAGACATTTGCACGCAAATTGTATGAAGATACGAGGAAAACAAGAACTCCAATTGCCACTAATATCACTCTTCGTCCTATGGCATTTAAGAGACTTCAAGAAGATGATCCTACATTGCTTGATGTCACATTTCAAAAGCGCGTGGACTTTCTTGATGCTTTTGAGAACTTTAGAAGGAGTGACTTTCTTCATGGAGAGGCTTTGTACCAAAGCCGATATGGGACTGACATCGAGAAGAGATACATGCTGACAAATAATAGATTCTTGGAAAGATGCAAGTTTGAGTCCATTGATGGGCAACACTTTTGTGAAGCTTGCAGGATCGCCCTTGATGAGGGAAGAAAAGGAAACTTGCCACAAATTGAGTGGATGGAAAAGTTTCAACGGGTCATTTGTCATATATGCATATTTAACGATGACTCAAAGTACATTCTAGAATCAGAAAGGTTGAATTCCGCTCCATTTAGGTTGAAAAAAAGCTCTTCTCTTTCTGAGATCTTGATAAAGGCAAGGGAGTTATGGATGGGCTGTGGAAAGCCACAAACAGTGAAGGGTAGGAGACCTACATCTGAGTATATGGTAAAGAGGACTTCGTTCTATAGATGCTTGAAAGGTATTGTCAGCAATACGCCAGGCATACCAAGTAATAAGGTTGAGGCAAAGGATTTGAACACCATCGTTGCAAGATACATGGATGTTACTTGCATTGTCTTCCGCGAGGACTCAATGGTTCAGAGCATGGTGGATGTTTGCCAAGCATATGAAACAGGGAAGATATCCTTTGAGGCACGAGAGCACACTGCAACTCAGAGGAAAGAAATAAAGAAACTGATGTCTATTGTTTGGTGGAGAGCATTAAGGTTTGTTCCAGATGCAATAACAGAAGAAGTATGCAAGAAGATCCTAAGTGGTGACTGCTTCTTTGGAAAGAAGAGCAAGCATAGCAACTTGGATGAAGTGGTCACTCGAATGATTCAAAGTGAGGCTGCTCTCTCGACACTATTATTTTTATTGAAATCTAATGATGAGTTAGCTGGCAATTCAATTGATGTAGATAAGAAGAAAGCACTTAGCCTAGGTCAACTCCTTGATAAGACATGGGCTAGAAAGTGGTTGGCTTCAATGGATGCAGATGCCACACCAACAAAGGATCTAAGAGCTAAAATGCCAAAGGTTGTTGAGACAGAATATATGGACATCAAGAAAAAGGCCTTGCAGTCCACTGCCCAAGGTAAAGCAATTGGTGGTTTAGATGATGGTTCTCCATTCAGCTTCTCCTATGATATCTTGCTATCAGTGAATGATACAAAATTTGCACACATCAATGGCATTGATACAGAGCATTTCATAACAATGAGCGGTCATGCTTGGGAGAAGCCATGCGTATTTTTCATAGATGAATTGCAAGACCTTGCAGTGTCACGGATAGTTGAACTTGTGCGGTTTATCGTAGAAGGTCCTATTGCATTTGGGTCTTTACTTTCAAAAGTATACCATGGTATAGTCCTATGCAATCATATGACTATCTTGGAAGGCACTGCCATTCAAGTCTTGTAGCCTTTCTTGATGTGCTTCTTATCTAGGGGTGGTGGCAATCTAATCAAAATTCCTTTAAGGACTCTCGAGCTTCATTACTTTGAGGACAATAAGGTTAAGCTTGATGCAGCAATGGTGGATTACAGAAAGCCGATGGATCCTGATGTGATACTAGAGATGACAAAGAATTTACTGAATGATGGGTGGGAAGTAGCATTGTATCAAATGGGTTTTGCTGCTGAGAAATTGCTACGCTAAGGTAGAAATGTAAATCTCATTGATACCCCCATCAAATTGAGTTCTTTGACACATATTACAATTGCACTACCTTCTTTGAAGAGGAAAATGTCAAAGAAGAGGGTAGTGAGAAAAATGTCGAAGATGAGGGTAGTGAGTCTGAGGGTGATGATTCTAGCTCAGGTGATGATGAGGATGAAAGCTCTGCATCCGATGACTTACGCCAAGAAGAAATCCGCACAAAGAATAAGGGTGATCAATTGTCAACTAGAGTCAAGGAGGTTCCACTCATCATAGAGGAAGGCTCACGGTAGCAAGAAGTAGTAGTACAGCACGTCACAGGAAAAGGTAAGGCTAAAGAGGTGGAAGCACTTCCCTTGAAATTAAAAGTGAGGAAGGCACCCTTGATCTTGGGTGAAGGACATGCAAGTGGATCAAGCAAGGAAGCCTTACTCAAAGAAGGTATGGACGAGGCAAAGCATGACCAGGAGGAGTTACCAGGAGGCATAGATGGTTCTTCAACCATGATCTTACAGACTCTAGAGCAGCCTACTAGTCAGGAACCTAGTAGCCAGGTCCCTACTCACCAAGAACTTGGTCATGAGACTCTAAAGTAGCCTACTAGTCAGGTGCATGGAACTGAAGAGCAAACTACTGAGGACCTTGCTACTGAGACTCCAGTCTTAGAGCAACCTATTAGTCAAGACCTTAGTAGTCAAGGGCCTGGCATTGAGGACATTGGTACTGAGTAACATGATGGCTGACGGCTTTGTAATCACAAGTTTTGAACTTCTATGTAAAGCGAATATCTAATAAAAAGTTAACTACTTTTTTGATTTCTTTACTCTCATTATTGTGTATAAAGATTGTTTATGAGGTCCATTTTATACTTAATGGTGTATTTTAAACTTTATGTCAAATGTATTTTTATAGTTAAGGGTGTTTTTTAATACCAAGTGACGTGTATATGTACACCACTTACACATAAAAGGATTTATCTACACTACCTTTCTGAGGGGTTTATGTACACCACCTTTCTAAAAGAAATGGTCATAAAGGTGTGTGCACACCACTTATACATAAAGGTGTTTATTTACACCACCTTTCTAAGAGAATTGGTCATCTATTATTGGTCATCTATTGATGTTCTTAGGTGATAGTAGCTCAATTCACAAGAAGTTATGAAGATGTTTATGTAGACCACCTTTGTAAGAGATTTTTGTGAAGTTATGAAGATGTTTATGTAGACCACCTTTGTAAGAGATTTGGTTATGCATTGATGTTCTTAGTACTTAATCATCAAATCTTTTGTTTTGAGTTGTCAAATCTAGTTCAAAAAACAACATTACTAGTATATTCAAAAATTTTGGACTGTTTTTTCGTCCATTTCTCAAATTGGACTTTACACAAGTCCAAAAATTTTGAATAGTGTGTTAATCTAATCCTAACTAAGAAATACTTGGTTTCCCAAACCTTCATTTTTGTTGGGGATGGCTTGTGTGTTGATGTAGTAGCGCTTTAGTCGACTCCTATTTATTGTTGTGTTGAATTGGACTCCATCCAATGTTTCTAGCAGCACAGCTCTGATGGGATTCATCTTTCGTACTTGGTAGGGTCCTTGACCTAGATACTTCAGCTTCCCTTTGTGTACTTTGGCATTGTATAACAAGACCAACTCACCTTCCTTGATGTCTTTAGCTTTAAGATTTCTATCAAACCATGCCTTTCTTTTGCATTTTTCTATTGTCATGGCATGGTAGGTGACTAATCTTGTCTCTGTATGCTTCTTTGAATTAAGCAGATGTCTACTTGCACAGGTTCTCTACCTTGGCATAGCCTGAAATGATTGTTATGCACTTTGCACCACACTAGTGGATTCACACAATCCACTGTGAGTGCGATGTGTTAAGGCATTAATAGCCTATGGGGTTAGCACAAATTCCAAGGGACGCAAGTGGCCACAACCCTTCAGTTAATGGCTAGAAACCACATACATTGTATATCCATGAGACCAAGTGTCTCTTGATCATTATGCATATTGACATATTCAGATGATACAATGTCTTCATTCTTTTATCCCGCATACTTTGTGTTGTGCGTGTGTGAGTATGCATGTTTATCTTCTTTCCGTAGTGCCTGCAGCTTAGGGTGTTAGACCCAGCTTGCATGATTGCTAAGGTACATATTAAAACACATGATCGCTTTAATGTTTTTCAACACATGGATCATACATATTGTATAATGACTCATGTTTACCATTCTTAATATTTTTCTTTTCCTTTAAGTGGAGATAGTTTATAGAGATGCCACTCTAGAAAGCTAGACAAGGTTGTGTATTTTTTATAGGAGCGACAGAGAAATATCATTGTAGATGCACGTGTGTAAAAAAGAAACTAACGCCAATGGGTTGCTGCCAGCTAGATGTATATGTACACAACCTTTCCAAGAGAGAAATCATATGTTGATATCTTAGGGTCAAGATGTTTAATGTCTATGTTTTAATGCTGTTGTTATGGTAATTTCTTATTTTAGGACTAATGCGTGATTGGGTGTAGCCAATTTTTGTGAAGTTCAAGGAATGTATTGCATATGGCTAACTTGCTTGATTAGAAACATATGCATTTCTCAATATAATTTGACAAACTTGGTGTCTAAACAAATTTATAAATTTTGAACTTGAATCTAAGATTAAAAAATTACACAATTGACATCTTTAATGAGATCATTAAACTATTGCAAATGCTATAATGCCTATGAAGCATGTATCTTGGACTATATACTATATCCCCCCAAAAAATAAAAACATCAAATAAATTGTGTAATCTCGATTGTGACTCACGTGTCGTGGGTATCTTGAAGGAATGCCGATGGAGCCTCCACTCCAAGCTACTCCTTGTGAGAGCAATGCAAGGCATGACCATTCACATGTGTCACTCAAGCGGCTCTCGGCGGATTGTTGCAATGTGTTTCCACGAGAGAAAGAGGGAAGGGGGAGAAGGGGGAAGAGAGGGTCAAAGAGAGGGAGAAGGAGAAGGGAAGAGGACAGTGAACAAGGATGGAGTGGCAAACACAAAGGCACTACAAGGGAAATAAGACAACACCCAAAGACACTCTTGGAAGAGAAGAGGGAGCTTGTATTCCAAACTTGTGCATATGACAATGAAGACCAAAGTCAACCATTTGGCCTTTTATACAAGTCACCTTTTGAAGGAAGGGCCAACCCTTTTCCTTTTAGCACTCTGTCTTTCTTTACATCTATATGGCTCTTGGGCCCATAGGGTGCCAAGCATCTTTACTATCCTTTCCATCTCTTCTACTGTTCCACTCTTGTGTGTCAGAAATAGCACTTGTGTTAACCATATAAGAGCACCAAATAGTGCTTGTGTTAGCCTTGTGTCCTTGGGGGGGTGGTCACTATGTATAAAGTCTCTATATCACATGCGTTTAATTGTAAAATCCCTTATCTGTAGATTTTTCATTAATAAAATGTACCGTTTTTCTATACAAATCTGTATTAAAAAAATTTAATCATTTTAAATAATCCCTTATGTAAGCTAAATTCTATATATTTTAGAAATTAAAATATCCTTCTATTGAACTCAAGTGATAGGGTTACATAAGATGAGTGGCCCTCCCGAGCTCGCACTTCCGAGTCCTAAGACATTTGAGGCTCAAAACTTGTATATGATCCATGTTGATAGCCATTGTCTTGAGAACTGTTACCAGGAAATGTGCTAGTGCGTCCGACATCCGTCTACTATGCAACATCACAAAAGTGCTGTACCGAGACTGGCACCCAATGCACAAGTGCCACGTCTCAACCCACTCATGGTGAGAACACAAGTGCCTCAACTAATGAGGAATCCCAATCCTCCACAACATCCATGGGCTCCCAATCTTGTTCTAGTAGTTTCGGTGCAACAACTCCAAACTGAAGAGCTAGAACCTCACTATGAGTATGAAACAGAATACCCTATATACTACATGGATGGTGCCGAAGGACTAATTATCCCCATGTATGCTAATCAAGTAAGGCCCACCACATATCGAAGACCCATCAAGTGTTTTGGTTGTGGAGAAAACCACCTCCTAGCAAAATGCCCACACAAGGGTAACCCCATTTCATTCCAACCTGTGTGCAGGGAATGCAGACTTGGACATTCTTGCATGGATTGCCCACTAAGAACAAAGCCTCAGCCAACCACGGAAGTAAAACCTAAAGTACCCATGGGGATGATAAGTGTGGAAAATCACAGTGTGGCAACATGAAGTGTGGCATCACGGCCAGTCTTGATCATAACAAGACAACAGAAAGAAGCAACACGAAAAAACTCCTTTTCACTCAAAAAGCAATGAGCCCTCTAACAAAACAAGCCATGCCAATCCCACAACACAGTGAGACCATGCCTAGCACATCTATGGAAAGTGCCACCCAAGGAGCCAAGGAAGCATACCCCAATGCTGAAACTGAAAAGATGTGCTACCAAGCCTTGAAGCAATGGGTTCAACAAGAACAAGAAAAATTTGAGGCAGACAGGATGGCAGCAGTAGAGGTCAGAGCACCATCAACACCTAGCATTAACATAGTGATTGATCCCAACAACTTCCAAGAGGTAATATAGCAACATGCAAAACATCCCCAATTGGATGGCACCACACTAGCAAGCTTGATAAGCTGCCTAGTCACGATGCCAATTGGGACCTTACTAAGAAATTGCCCTACAATGTGGGAAAGTTTCAAGGGATGGATTGAATCTTCACAATACTTCCCCCCACCTGAAGAAGAGGAAAATATAATTTCAGTAAAATTCGGTGCTCGGGATGACATAAAAAATGTAACCATTCCACTGGAGCATAAAGGCTTTGGTCAATACCTAGCAATAGTGGACGGCGAAGCCAGAGTAATCATTCTAGCAAGAGAGCTATATGAAGAATGGGGCCTACCTCTGATGCAAAAGGCCACATTTAACATCCGCCTAGCTGACCACACAAAAATGAAGCCATTGGGTATCGTTAACAATGGGTCAACAAAAATTGTTGGAGTAAGATTCATGCTCCAATTTACTATCTTGGATCTTCCCAAGGCCACCACAGCATACTAGATATTGTTGGGAAGATCATGGCTTCGAGAAGCGTCAGTACTCGATGATTGGCGCACCGATAGGATCACTATCCAAAATAGAGAAACCGCTGTCAAGATAAATCTGGGAGCAGGGAAAATCAAACCCAGTATTCCTAGAAATGTTGAAGACACTTCTTCCACTACAGCCACCAGTCATGCGTCCCCTGAACCTACCAATGCACAAAAGCCCATAGAAGGGGATACACAAAGTGACATCAACAATTGGATACAGACGTTGGCTACAATAGATAATTGTAAAACAACACATCTAATGTTGCCAGATGTGGATGCCCAAATGATACAACTAGAAGCACCAATATGGGATGATGAATCGCAAGTAGTGGAAATGCTAGTCTTCATGACAGACATTGAATGGGATAGTGACGCTGAAGAGTCCATAATAGAAGGCTACGAGACCGGACATAGAGTGGGATCTGGAAATAGAAGCTAATAATGCATCCTTGGAAGGCCAAGTATTTGACAATGACTTGGCAATCTTATAGGCACTCATGGCCATTGAATTCCCCAAGATTGACCCTCCATCACAATTCAAAAGCAATCGGTCCATAAGAAAAAAGGAGGGTGTACAGTGCCATAAGGACAAGATAGAGCATTTCAATGAATTCGAAAGAATGCAGACAAGAGTGGTATAATTGTGCTTGACTAAGCCCACAAAAGCACCTGAGTCCCCAAATTTTAAATGGGATCCTGAAGGGCTTGAAGATCTTTGTATGGCCAAAGAACCATTCCTTGGGAGTGCAACTCCTATTGAAAATCCATCACTAGTCTCACAAAGCAAAAAGCTTAGAAAGTTCAAACCCAATGTAAGAATGAAGAGTTAAAAGGTGAATAGTAACAAAAAAGAAGAACAAGGGAACACAAGTGAATTGGACCAAACATATTCTAGTGGAGCTAGAAGCCAAGCAAGCACCTCAAAGTGCCATGAAGGCCTAAGGGAAGCTCTCGATTACTTCAAAAACTACACTAGAGGAGAAGCAACAATAGCAATGCCTAGGCCAATCAAGGAATCCGAGCTCAAAGAAACAGAGAATATTGAGTATACCCCAGTTTATGAAGGACCAGCCAAGACAAGGAAACTGAATCTTGCCTTGGACAGTGAAGAAGAAAAGCCTATGTACATCGGTGAACAACTCACTCTAGAAGAAGAATATGAATTGAAAGCATTGCTAATGGAATATAGAGATTGCATGGATTGGTCCTACAAAGAAAAGGGATTTCCCCAGAAGTTGCAGTACATACCATACCAATAACAAAAGGATCCAAACCAAAGGTATGTGGACCTTACAGGACAAATCCCAAGTATGGCACCCATGTCTATGAAGAACTAGAAAAACTACTTGAGGCTGGTTTCATTTATGAGATCGAGCATACCGATTGGGTGTCACCAATTGTGATTGTTCCTATGAAAAACAAGAAGCTTAGAATATGTGTGAACCTCAAGAACTTCAATGCAGCAACAATCAGAGATCATTATCCCCTACCATTGATTGAAACAGTTTTAGAAAGGGCAGCAAGATTTGAAGTGTATAGCTTCTTGGATGGGTTCAACGGGTACAACCAAGTACAAATTGCACCTCAAGATCAAAGCAAAGACAACGTTTGCCACAGAATGGGGCATTTTTGCATACACAGTCATGACATTTGGCTTATGCAATGCCCCATCTACCTTTCAAAGGGTAATGTACACCGCCTTCCAGGAATTTCTCAACAAGTCCCTACAAGTCTTCCTTGACGACTTGGGCGTACACTCAGAAAAAAAGGATCACTTGAAATGCTTTAAAGAAGTTCTTAAAAAATGCAAGGAGTATGGAATCTCTTTGAATCCTCTAAAATGCCAATTCTTGGTCACACATGGAGTAGTCTTGGGACACATAGTCTCTCGACATGGGATTGCAACAACTAACATGGATAAAATAAAGATCATCATGGAACTTCCCCCCCGCTAAATGCCAAGGGAATTCAAGTCTTCATGGGACATGTTGGATACTATAGAAGATTCATACTGAGGTATGCCATGATTGCAAGGCCCCTAAACAAGCTCCTAGTCAACTTCATTTGGACAGACGAATGTGAACAAGCATTTGAAACCCTCAAGTGGAGATTGATCACAGCCCCTATTCTAATGGCACCAAATTGGGACATCGACTTTCATGTACATACTGATGGTTCCAATTATGCAGTAGGGAGTGTGTTATGTCAACCTAGCAAACATAACAAATACTACCCAGTATACTTTGCAAGCAGACAGCTAAATGATGCGGAGGTGAATTACACTACAATAGAAAGAGAAGCCTTGGCAATGATCTATAGCATGAAGAAATTTTGACACTATCTATTGGCTACTAACTTTATCTTCTACACAGACCATCAAGCCTTATTATATCTTGTGAATCGTCCATGTACCACAGGCCAGATCACTCGATGGCTTCTACTCCTACAAGAATTCAATTTCAAAATCGTGGTGAGAAAAGGAGATCAACATTTCATTGCCGATCACATGTCACGATTGAGGACAGGAGAAGAGTCAAAAGGAATAGAAGATGACCTACCAGATGCTGCATTATTTCAAATAGATGCTATGCCTGATTGGTGTGTAGACATCATTGTGTATTTAATGGTAGGAAGACCACCTCCTGAAATGAAAGCAGTGGATGCTAGGAAACTAATTCTAAAAGCTACACCCTATCAACTCATTGTAGGACAACTATACAAGATGGGCAATGACCACGTTTTAAGGAGATGTGTGATGCCACATGAGATCATGCCAATCCTCAGTGAAGCACATGAAGGCATTGCAAGTGGACATTTCCAAGGGGAAGCAACAACAAGAAAAGTCCTTCTCGTAGGATACTGGTGGCCAACACTTTGGTCAGATGCCTATGAATATGTCAAAAGCTGTGATGTATGCCAACGAAGTTCTAAAACACAACACAAACACTTTAATCCCCTAACAATAGTCGTTGCACAAAAACCCTTTGAAAAATAGGAGATTGATTTTGTGGGTCCCATCCATCTAGTAGCAAAAGGAACACAGGCATGCTACATCATTGTGGCCACAGACTACTTTACTAAGTGGGCTAAAGCTCCATCAGAAAGGCAGATGCCAAAAGCACAGCAAGGTTCTTGTACGAGAATGTGATCACCTGATTTGGATGTCCCAGTGAAATTGTATCAGATAGAGGCACACATTTTGTCGAGGTCATGCAAGAACTCTTGTCTGGCTTTATGGTGATCCATAGAAAGAGCACACCTTACTACCCCCAAGGGAATGGGTAAGCCGAATCCACCAACAAAATTCTATGTATTGTCCTCACCAAGGTAGTAGAACCAAAGTGTTCTGATTGGGCAGAGAAACTAAATGTAGCCTTATGGGCATATAGAACCACACTCAAGGTCAGTACAATAAATATACCTTTTCAATTGGTGTACGGCCTTGAAGCTCTGGTCCCATTGGAATTTGTAATACCTAGTCTACACATAGCAGTACAAGAACGTATGGGAGATCATGCATTGTTGAAAGAAAGACTCTACCAATTAGAGAAGCATACAGAGACTAGATTAGTTGCCTACCATGCCATGACAACAGAAAAATGAAGAAGGAAGGCATGGTTTGATGAAAACCTCAAAGACAAAGACATCAAGGAAGGTGACCTAGTTCTACTATAAAATACAAAAGTCCACAAGGGCAAGCTCAAATTTCTAGGTCAAGGACCCTATAGAGTCAAAAAAATGAATACCATCGAAGCTATGCTGCTAGAAACACTAGATGGAGTCCAGTTCAAAACAACAATAAACGGGAGCCAACTGAAGCGCTACTACATCAACATGCAAGCCATCCCTGACAATAATGAAGATTTGGGGGTCCCAAGTCTCCATAGTTAGGACTAGATTGTTTCACAAGCACTCACTAGCATATGTACGCCTTTGCACATATAGGTAGTTTCAATTGATTTTGACCTAGGGCTCAGAGGTAATGACTGAGTCCTAGTTGCCTTATGATTCCCTTAGTAAATTAAGCATATAGGAGGAATGTCTACCTCACTAAGTCATGCATAACTATGGGTGCACATGTTTCGAGCACCACGAATAAATTGCACAAATAAAAACCCCAAGAAATACTTGTTTTAAATCCACACACACAACACCCTCATCACAAAAAGAGTAAAATGCATTAGCCACTCACAAAGAAACATGCACTCTTGGCACATGGCACTATATTGACATTGTCAATGATTCATGTGTGCAATGCCAAGGTGAAGACAGTCCAATAATATGGAAAAAAGTTCTACAACGCCATTGGCAAAGCGAAACCATGCCAAATAGCCTAAGCCTCAACCTCAACAGCCCTCCTCAAATCACCAACCTGAAGAAGGGACACGGTGCAGAATCACCTACAACACACTATTCAAAATTTTTGGACTTGTGTAAAGTCCAATTTGAGAAATGGACTAAAAACCAGTCCAAAAATTTTGAATATACTAGTAATGTTGTTTTTTGAACTAGATTTGCTAACTCAAAACAAAAGATTTAATGATTAAGTACTAAGAACATCAATGCATAACCAAATCTCTTACAAAGGTGGTCTACATAAACATCTTCATAACTTCACAAAAATCTCTTACAAAGTGGTCTACATAAACATCTTCATAACTTCTTGTGAATTGAGCAACTATCACCTAAGAACATCAATAGATGACCAATAATAGATGACCAATTCTCTTACAAAGTGGTCTACATAAACATCTTCATAACTTCTTGTGAATTGAGCTACTGTCACCTAAGAACATCAATAGATGACCAATAATAGATGACCAATTCTCTTAGAAAGGTGGTGTAAATAAACACCTTTATGTATGAGTAGTGTGCTTTATGACCATTTCTTTTAGAAAGGTGGTGTACATAAAGCCCTTAGAAAGGTAGTGTAGATAAATCCTTTTATGTGTAAGTAGTGTACATATACACCACACTTGGTATTAAAAAACACCGTTAAGTATAAAATGGCCCTCATAAACAATCTTTATACACAATAATGAGAGCAAAGAAATCAAAAAAGTAGTAAACTTTTTATTAGATATTAGCTTTACATAGAAGTTCAAAACTTGTGATTACAAAGCCGTTAGCCATCATGTTACTCAGTACCAATGTCCTCAATGCCAGGCCCTTGACTACTAGGGTCCTGACTAATAGGCTGCTCTAAGACTGGAGTCTCAGTAGCAAGGTCCTCAGTAGTTTGCTCTTCAGTTCCAAGCACCTGACTAGTAGGATGCTCTAGAGTCTCATGACCAAGTTCTTGGTAAGTAGGGACCTGGCTACTAGGTTCTTGACTAGTAGGCTGCTCTGGAGTCTGTAAGGTCATGGTTGAAGAACCATCTATGCCTCCTGGTAACTCCTCCTGGTCATGCTTTGCCTCGTCCATACCTTCTTTGAGTAAGGCTTCCTTGCTTGATCCACTTGCCTGTCCTTCACCCAAGATCGATCCACTTGCCTGTCCTTCATCCAAGATCAAGGGTGCCTTCCTCACTTTTAATTTTAAGGGAAGTGCTTCCACCTCTTTAGCCTTACCTTATCCTGTGACGTGCTATACTACTGTAACTTCTTGCTGCTGCGAACCTTCTTGTATGATGAGTGGAACCTCCTTGACTCTAGTTGACAATTGATCACCCTTATTCTTTGTGCGGATTTCTTCTTGCCGTAAGTCATCGGATGCAGAGCTTTCATCCTCATCATCACCTGAGCTAGAATCATCACCCTCAGACTCACTACCCTCTTCTTTGACATTTTCCTCCTCAAAGAAAGTAGTGCAACTGTAATATGTGTCAAAGAACTCAATTTGATGGGGGGTATCAATGACATTTACATTTCTACCTTGGCGTAGCAATTTCTCAGTAGCAAAACCCATTCGATACAATACCCACCATTGCTGCATCAAGCTTAACCTTATTGTCCTCAAAGTAATGAAGCTCGAGAGTCCTTAAAGGAGTTTGGATTAGATTACCACCACCCCTCGATAAGAAGCACATCAAGAAAGGTTGTAAGACTTGAATGGCAGTGCCTTCCAAGATAGTCATATGATTATGTAGGACTATACCATGGTATACTTTTGAAAGTAAATACCCAAATGAAGATGTCAAACTCGCATATAAGGCATCCCTTTGTGATTCTGTCATGAATAGGACCAACGTTGATCTTTTCTTATCTGCCATAGGACCTTCTATGATAAACCACACAAGTTCAACTATCCGTGACACTGCAAGGTCTTGCAATTCATCTATGAAAAATACGCATGGCTTCTCCCAAGCATGACCGCTCATTGTTATGAAATGCTCTGTATCAATGCCATTGATGTGTGCAAATTTTGTATCATTCTCTGATAGCAGGATATCATAAGAGAAGCTGAATGGAGAACCATCATCTAAACCACCAATTGCTCTACCTTGGGTAGTGGACTGCAAGGCCTTTTTCTTGATGTCCATATATTCTGTCTCAACAACCTTTGGCATTTTAGCTCTTAGATCCTTTGTTGGTGTGGCATCTGCATCCATTGAAGCCAACCACTTTCTAGTCCATGTCTTATCAAGGAGTTGACCTAGGCTAAGTGCTTTCTTCTTATCCACATCAATTGACTTGCCAGCTAACTCATCATCAGATTTCATTAAAAATAATAGTGCCGAGAGAGCAGCCTCACTTTGAATCATTCGGGTGACCACTTCATCTAAGTTGCTATGCTTGCTCTTCTTTCCAAAGAAGCAGTCACCACTTAGGATCTTCTTGCATACTTCTTCTGTTATTGCATTTGGAACAAACCTTAAAGCTCTCCACCAAACAATAGACATCGGTTTCTTTATTTCTTTCCTCTGAGTTGCAATGTGCTCTAGTGCCTCAAAGGATATCTTCCCTGTTTCATATGCTTGGCAAACATCCACGATGCTCTGAAACACTGAGTCCTCGCGGAAGACAATGCAAGTAACATCCCTGTATCTTGCAACGACGGTGTTCAAATCCTTTGCCTCAACCTTATTACCTGGTATGCCTTGCGTATTGCTTACAACACCTTTCAAGCATCTATAGAACCGAGTCCTCTTTGCCATGTACTCCGATGTAGGTCTCCTGCCCTTCACTGTTTGTGGCTTTCCACAGCCCATCCATAACTCCCTTGCCTTTATCAAGATCTCAGAAAGAGAAGAGCTTTTTTTCAACCTAAATGGAGCAGAATTCAGCCTTTCTGATTCTAGAATGTACTTCGAGTCATCGTTAAATATGCATATATGACAAATGACCCGTTGAAACTTTTCCATCCACTCAATCTGTGGCAAGTTTCCTTTTCTTCCCTCATCAAGGGCGATCCTGCAAGCTTCACAAAAGTGTTGCCCATCAATGGGCTCAAACCTGCATCTTTCCAAGAATCTATTCTTTGCCAGCATGTATCTCTTCTCGATGTCACTCCCATATTGGCTTTGGTACAAAGCCTCTCCACGAACAAAGTCACTCCTTCTAAAGTTCTCAAAAGCATCAAGAAAGCCCACGTGCTTTTGAAATGTGACATCAGGCAATGTAGGATCATCTTCTTGAAGTCTCTTAAACGCCATAGGACGAAGAGTGATATTAGTGGCAATTGGAGTTCTTGTTTTCCTTGTATCTTCATACAATTTGCGTGCAAATATCTTATGGAGCTTTCTTTGATTTGTGAACAATGAAGCTCGATCAATAAGCATTGTGGCCACGCTGAATTGTGAAAATCCCCAAATGTATCCCTCATCCTCTGGAGGATGTAAGTCTGCCACACTTATAGAAAAGTCTTCGAGACTTATATCTTCTTCTTATTGATCTTCCTCTTCATCGCTATCCAATTTTTCGCCTGGTTTTAAATAGCCTGCACTCGAACGATCTGCACGTGGAGTAGGAGTTATTTTTTCTCTCTTTCTGGGAATAGCTATAGCATTTGAGTCTGCTCCACGATCACTCCTTCTTGTTCCTGTAGTTGCAGCAGTCGATGGTGTAGGTACAGTTGGAGATATTGTAGTTACACTTGCCGGAGTTACCGGAGTTACCGCCATAGATATTGACGGTACTTGAGGGTTATATGTTATAGATGGCATACTTACTATTGCTGAAGGTTCAACACCACCACTTGGAAATGCATCCCACATTTTCTTCAATGCTTCTAAGGCATTAAGTAATTCTTGGGATCCCTCAATTGAATCTGGTAACGGCTTCAAGAAGTGCTTCGGAGTAACTCTAACTTGTAAACCACCTCGTCATTCTTTCCTTGGCACACAATTTCTATCAAATTGTTTTCTTTAATGTTGATGTTTGATACCATGCCACCATTTCTTATTGCCTCTGTAGAATATTTCGCGCTTGATATATTCTCTGCAGTGATCACCAAAAAATACTTTGATTTGTGCTCCATAAAATACCAAGCATGTTCAAGGTATTTGAAAGACACCTTGGAACCAAAACTGGAAGCCATGGAAGCCATAGTTTTCTGAAAAACAATCAAAAATAAAAAATGAGAAATACAATGATTTTCAAACTCAAAATATTAAATAAATTTTTAATTAAATATTCTTTTAAGTTTTATTTATTTTTAATTTTTAAAATAAAATAATTTTTTTCCTTTTTTAATTATTTTATTTTAATTAATTAGTTTATTTTATATTTAAAATTTAATTATTTTTTTTGATTTTTTTAAAAGTTTTATTTATTTTAACTTTTTTAATTTTGACGGGACAGGGTGCGGGGAGGGAAAGGGAAGGCGCGGGGAAGGGGGAGCGGGAGGGGACGGGGCGACGGTGGGGGAGGGGGCCCCAAGTGTGCAACAGGTGGGGGTTCCCCTCCCCTCCCCTCCCCGCCCCAGTCTCCCACCTGTTGCGTGCGCAACAGGTGGGGATCCCCTTCCCTCCCTGCCCCCACCCCCTCCCCTCACCCCCTTCTCCTCCCCCTTGCCCCGCCCCGCCCCCTTCCCCTCCCCGTGCCCGCCCTCTTCGCCTCCCCTCCCCTCCCCTTTCCCCCTTTCGTCGAGCTTCCTCCCCCGCGCCCGCACCCTTCTCCTCCCCTTTCCCCCTTCACCTGTTGCGCACGCAACAGGTGAGGGGCATCGCCCCCCCTCCCCGCCCCTGTCCCCTCCCCCTGTCTCCTCTCCCTCGCCGACCTCCCCCTTCCCCTCCCCTTCCCCCCCTCCCCATCGAGCCCCCTCCCGGGCGCCCGGCCCCTTCCCCTCCCCCTTCCCTCCCTCCACGTCGAAGCCGACGGGAAGGGGGCGGGGCAGGCAAGGCGGGCAAGGGGATGGGGTGGGCGGGGGGCAAGGGGGAGGCGGAGGGGGCGCGGGCGGGGAGGGGGAGGCGGAGGGGGGCATCACCGCCGCCCCCCTCACCTGTTGCGTGCACAACAGGTGAGGGGGGCGGTGGTGATGCCCCCCTCCGCCTCCCCCTCCCTGCCCGCGCCCCCTCCGCCTCCCCCTTGCCCCCCGCCCCCTTCCCCTCCCCTTGCCCCCCCCCCCTCACCTGTTGCGTGCGCAATAGGTGGGGGGATCCCCCCCCTGTTGCGCATGCAACAGGTGAGCCCCCTCCCCCTCCCCGCCTGTGCCCCCTCCCCCCTCCCCCTTGCCCCATGCCCCATGCCCCCTCCCCCTTGCCCCACGCCCCCTCCCCCTTGCCCGCCCCCTTGCCCTCCCCACGCCCGCTCCCCCTTGCCCTCCCCACGCTCGCCCCACGCCCACGCCCCCTCCCCCTTGCCCGCCCCCTTGCCCTCCCCACGCCCCCTCCCCCTTGCCCTCCCCGTGCCCCCCCCTTCCCTTCCCCCTTGCCCCCCTGTGCCTGCCCCGCCCCGCCCTGCCCCGCACTGCCCCGCCCCGCCCCACCCCTCCCCTTGCCCGCACTGCACCGCCCCACCCCTCCCCTTGCCCTCGCCCTGCACCTGTTGCATGCGCAACAGGTGAGGGGGGGAGATGCCCCCCTCCCCGCCCGCGCCCCCTCCCCCTTGCCCGCCCCGCCCCCTTCCCCGCCCCTCGCCCGCCCCCTTGCCCTCCCCACGCCCCCCCTTCCCTCCGCCCGCCCCCTTGCCCTCCCCACACCCCCCCCTTCCCTTCCCCCTTGCCCCCCCCACGCCCGCCCCCTGCCCCTTCCCTTCCCTGTCGACGGTCGCCGTCGACGGGAAAGGGAAGGGGCAGGGGGCAGGCGCGGGGGGGGGGGGGGGGGCAAGGGGGAAGGGAAGGGGGCAGGCGGAGGGAAGGGGGAGCGACGATGGGGAGGGGGGGAAGGGGCAGGGGCAGCGACAGGGGGCGGGCGTGGGGGGGGAGAGGGGGAAGGGAAGGGGGCGGGGGCGGGTAAGGGGGAGGGGAAGGCAGCACGGGGCGGGGGGCAAGGGGGAGGGGAAGGGGGCAGGGCGGGCGGAGGGAAGGGAGTGGGGCAAGGGGGAGGGGAAGACAGCGGGACGGGGAGGGAAAGGGGATGGGGGGAGGGAGGGAAGGGAAGAACGGCAGGAGCGAGGGGCCTGCGGGGAGGCAGAGGGAGAGGAAGGGAGGGGGAAGGGCCCTTGGGGAGGGAGAGGAGGGGAAGCAGAAGGGAAGGAAAGGGGAAGGGGGAAGGGAAGGGAAGGGAGGGGAGAAGCAAGAGGAGAGGGGAAGGGAGGGGGAGGGGAGGGGAGAGAAGAAGTTGGAGAAGAGGGAGGGAGGGAGTACCTGAGTGGAGAGGTGGTGGAGCTCCAAGAAAGTTGTGAGAGAGAATAAGAGAGTTGTGAGACAGAATGAGGAGAAGTAGAGTTTTATAGGAAATGGATAGCTTTTAGGTCAAGTCAGCATTTTTTAGTTTTTAAGGTTTTTTTAGTTCTTTTAGGTTCACTATAAGTAGAACATTCTTCATTCTCTCTTTCATTCAAAGATCATTCGTTTACACTCCATGCTTCTCTCCTCTCATCAACCTGTTGCAGGATTCTCAAAAATTTTCAAAATGTTGCAAGAGGTGAGTTCATTTCTAACCTATTATGTACGCAAGAACTTCTAAGAATCAAGTTTTTATAAATTTGAATTTTTTTCAAATCCGATCTTTTTCTCAAAAACTTGTGTGTATGCAACAACTTAAAAAACCATTTTAGCATTAAATCTTTTTTTCCACAAATTTTTCTCTTTAACTCAAACTCTCACAACCCCTCCCTACCTATTGCGTACGCAACAACTTCAAAACAAAATTTAATCATAAATCTCTCCAAAAAACTCCTTTAAAAAAAAAACAATCTATTACAAATTTCTCTCTCAACCTTAAAACCACTCAAACCCTACCTATTGCGTATGCAACAACTTCAAAACAAAATTTAATCATAAATCTCTCAAAAAAACTCATCAATCAAAAAAAACAATCTATTACAAATTTCTCTCTCAACCTCAAAGCCACTCCAACCTCCCTACCTATTGCGTACGCAACAACTTCAAAACAAAATTTAATCATAAATCTCTCCAAAAAACTCCTTTAAAAAAAAAAACAATCTATTATACATTTCTCTCTCAACCTCAAAACCACTCAAACCTCCCTACCTATTGCGTACGCAACAACTTCAAAACAAAATTTTATCATAAATCTCTCCAAAAAACTCCTTTTAAAAAAAAAACAATCTATTACACATTTCTCTCTCAACCTCAAAACCACTCAAACCTCCCTACCTATTGCGTACGCAACAACTTCAAAACAAAATTTTATCATAAATCCTCCAAAAAACTCTTCTCACGACACTTTATTACAAATTTCTCTATCAACCTCAAAACCACTCAAATGTCCCTACCTATTGCGTATGCAACAACTTCAAAACAAAATTTAATCATAAATCTTTTCAAAAAACTCTTCTCACTACACTTTATTAATATAAGAAATCCATTTATAATATTTTTACTCCATAATATAATAAATTTTTATTAACTAATGTTAAAATATAATTTTGCTAAAAATATATATTATTAATCTATAAATTAATATAAATATTATATAAATAAATATATAAATACATTAATTTTAAAAAAAACTTGAAAGGGAGGTCTTCTAGCATATGTGCTTTATATAATACTTACTCTTAAAACAATGAAGAATTAGTGAATATATTGCTATTCTATACATTATTAACTTAAAAACTAATATAAATATAAATTAATTATTATATAAATTTAAATAAATAAATAATTAATTAATATTATACATTAATAACATTTCAAATTATGTAGATTATATACTAATAATCTTTCAATTTTAAAAAGTAGTTAATAAAAGAATTAAATTAATTTAAAAAATAAGAAAATATTAAAATTTACACAGTTACTTTTAGCATGTATGCTTTTATTCCATGTGTATAATACTTGTTAGTTAGTCGAAGAATGAAAAATTAGATAATGTATTTGTAAGGTAGGTATTTAAAACCATAGAATCTAGAAGACTACAGTATCATTGCATCCATATCATTTTTTTACTTTAGTAACCATCAGATTTCCATGATTCCATGTGTATAATACTTGTTAGTTAGTCGAAGTTTAAAACCATAGAATCTAGAAGACTACAGTATCATTGCATCCATATCATTTTTTTACTTTAGCAACCACCAGATATCCATGGTATCCATGATATGGAATACATATTTCTTCGAATATTTCTTATCACATGCTTTTTCATTTCTTCTCATACACCATGCAGCATGAATGTAAGAAAATATGAATCGGTGTGCTTTTAGCCTATGTGCTTGTCCCTAATCAGTAGGATACTTTGACTAGGTAGACTTATACTTACTTAAAGTAAAGCCTTTGCAATGTATCGTACCTATAAACAAAACACTTTGGAAAGCATATAAGATATAGTCTATATATATCTAAACTAAATACTTTAGAATGCATATTTTATATAGTCTATATATCTTAAATCTTACACCCTAAATCTTAAATCCTAAAGTTCCCTAAATCTTATGTTATATAATCTAAGCTCTTAAACTTATATAATAGTTATAATCCCTAAACCTTAAACCCTAATCCCTATAACTTAAATTCTAAAACCTAATTTTCAATTCTAAACCCTAGATTCTACACTCTAAGCTCATGATCTTATATACTAAACCTTAAAACCTAAATCCTAAACCCTAAAACAATAATCATAAACCCTAAATGCTAAACCCTAAATCTTATATTTTTAACCCTAAACCCTAAACCCTAAACCCTAAATCCTAAACCCTAAACCCTAAAAATATAATCATAAACACTAAACCCTAAACACTAAATCTTAAATCCTAAGCCCTAAATCCTTAACCCTAAATACTAAACCCTAAACCCTAACCCTAAAATACAATTAAAATTTTATGATTTTTCTCGATTTGTGCAACAGGTTAGATATACCTCCAACCTGTTGCTTGAGCAACAGGTTGGGGGGTATATCCAACCTGTCTCGATTTGTGCAACAGGTTGGATATACCCCCCAACCTGTTGCTCAAGTAACAGGTTGGGGGGTATATCCAACATGGAATTCTCGATTTGTGCAACAGGTTGGATATACCCCCCAACCTGTTGCTTAAGCAACAGGTTGGGGGGTATATCCAACATGTTGCACAAATCAAGAAATTTCTCGATTTGTGCAACATGTTGGATATACCCCCCAACCTATTGCTTGAGCAACAGGTTGGGGGATATAGCAACAGGTTGGGGGTATATCCCCCAACCTGTTGCTCAAGCAATAGGTTGGGGGGTATATCCAACATGTTGCACAAATCGAGAATTTTCTTGATTTGTGTAATCAAGCAACAGGTTGGTATATCCAATTTGTTGCACAAATCAAGAAAATTCTCGATTTGTGCAACAGGTTGGATATCCCCCCAACCTTCTAGATTTGCATAAATCTTCTAGATTTGTGCAACAGGTTGGATATACCCCCAACCTTGGGGGTATATCCAACATGGTGCACAAATCGAGAATTTTCTTGATTTGTGCAATCAAGCAACAGGTTGGGGGTATATCCAATCTGTTGTTGGATATACCCCCAACCTGTTGCTCATGGGGGTATATCCAACATGTTGCACAAATCTAGAATTTTCTAGATTTGTGCAACAGGTTGGATATACCCCCAACCTGTTGCTGAGCAACAGGTTGGGGGTATATCCAACCTGTTGCACAAATCTAGAAAATTCTAGATTTGTGCAACATGTTGGATATACCCCCATGAGCAACAGGTTGGGGGTATATCCAACAACAGGCTGTTGCTTGGGGGATATATCCAACAACAGCCCTTCAGGTTGGGGAGTATATCCAACCTGTTGCACAAATCGAGAATTTTCTTAACTCAGCAACAGGTTGGGGGTATATCCAACCTGTTGCACAAATCTAGAAAATTCTAGATTTGTGCAACATGTTGGATATACCCCCATGAGCAACAGGTTGGGGGTATATCCAACAACAGGCCTCCAATCTGTTGCTTGGGGGATATATCCAACAATAGCCCTTCAGGTTGGGGAGTATATCCAACCTGTTGCACAAATCGAGAATTTTCTTAATTTGTGCAATAGATTGGATATACCACCCAACCTGTTGCTCAAGCAACAGGTTGGGAGATATATCCAACAACAGGCCTCCAACCTGTTGCTTGGGGGATATATCCAACTGTTGAATCTGTTGCTTGGGGGATATATCCAACTACTGCTCAACTCCTGCTCAACCTTGCACAAATCAAGATTTTTCAGTTGTAGGTTGGATATATTCCCGAATTGTATATCAAATTGTTGCACAAACAAGAAAAATTCTTGATTTGTGCAATAAGTTAGATATATCCCCCAACCTGTTGCTTGATATATCCAACCGGTTGCTCAAGCAACAAGTTGGGGGATATATCCAACCTATTGCACAAATTAAAAAAATTCATTAAATTTTGGTTGTATTTTAGGGTTAAGGTTTAGGGTTTAAGATTTAAGATTTAGGGTTTAGGATTTAAGATTTAGGGTTTAGGATTTAGAGTTTAGGGTTTAAGGTTTAGGATTTATTGTTTAGGAGTTTAGGATTTAGGGTTTAGGAATTAATTGTTTAAAGTTTAGGATTTATAGTGGTTAAGATGTTTTGGTATTAATTATTTAAAGTTTAGGATGTAGGGTTTAGGTTAATGCCTTCTCTTGCTAGTTTTGATATAGAAGTTATTAAGTAATAATAAGCTCAATGATTATTTATTATGTTCATTTTGAGTTGCTAATCTACTTTTATACATAAAACAAGTATTCACCCTAACAGAGGGTATGGATGTGGTGTTATATAAGAAGAATGAAGTGGTGGCTTTTGGACGAATTCATAGTCTTGATCCTATGAATGTGTGTCATTTTCAACATTGTGGTGAGAGAAGATGTGTAGTGATAATCACCAACGTTGTAAATCCTGAAGTACATTTAAAATATCCACATGGAGACTTTGAAACATTGGGAGATATCTTACAATGTGACATATTTGATATGCAAGCACAAAGAACACTCTGGGACCAAGACGAAATTGTTCCAAAGACATACTTTCAAGATATCAAGAAAACTTATATCCAGGGGAAAAAAGTACAGATGTTATCTTGCTCCGAAGAAGTTTTAGCAATTGGCAACTTTAAGGGCTATGCTCAGGGTTTTCTCTGTATAGTGGAGATAATTAAGTTGACTAGTGCAGGTGTCATTCAAAATGCAATGGATAATACTTCACAATTAGACGTCCATAATACTACGTCTCAACTACAAGTTCATAGTACTTGTAAATGGGGTTTAGCTTTCTTGAAATCAAGTTTGCCCAAGATAGTTTCCTTCAATGTCATGGAAGACACAACAGAATATTATCAGAAGAAAAAGACTATAACACAAATGGGATCCAAATTGATAAGAAGCTATAGTAGTAATCAAGAGTATCATAGTGGCATGCTCACATGTATTGAGGACATTATAGTAACAGATGTTGATGTAGAAAAGGTTTCTTGTGTTGCAAGTGACTCAAATATACTCACTGGTATAGAAGACTTGTCTTGTGTTGCAAGTGACTCGAACAGGCTCATTGGTACATGTGTTGCAAGTGACTCGAACAGGCTCACTGGTATAGAAGATTTATCCTGTGTTGCAAGTGACTCGAACAGGAGAAGACTTGTCTTGTGCTGCAAGTGACTCAAACATGCTTATTGATATAAAAGACTTGTCTTGTGTTGAGAATAATAAGATGGGACCACAAAGAAAAATACACGCAAAGATCGATGGGATAAGTGATGCAATAATAGGAATTGATGATATTAGTGACAATGATCATGATGTTACCACTCGAATACAAGGCAAAAGGGGCAGAGAATCTGAGACTTGTCATGTTGTTCGTAATATTATTGCTAGCATGCTAGAGAATATAGATGGGAGAATCTTGAGTTACGAAGGAGAAACAGTTCAACCACAAAATTCAAGAGGCATTGGCAACAAATTGACATCAATGAACATGTCGACCAGATTGCCATTTCCAAGATATTATAAGGTATCAAATAATTCTCAAGCCCACACAGCATTTGATTATAAAGATGAAGATTCAAGGGAAATGGATTCGAGGTTTGATGGTCTTACAACTAGAAAACGCAAGACACTATTTACAAAAAGAAAGTATGTGAGAGTGAAGAGGCGAAGAATCATGGCATCAATTCCAGAACCAAAGAGACATGTGATGCTATCCGAGGAGAATATGGAAAGGATGCTTATGCGAGTTTGTTGCAAGAGACTTTGCATTAGAAAAGTTGGGAAAGATGATTGTGCAGCCATACGCCTTGGTATTTGGAGTAAGACAGCACCTAATAGACATAACTATCTTCTTCAAGAGTTTTCATGCTTTCTTCATCAAGGCACTAATCAAGATTTGAGCACAGGAAACTGTAAACCTAGATTGAAACCCATGGTTAATGGGAGACCCATTTGCAATCGAGGATATCAATGGTTAACTGGACTATCACATGGCACATACTGGACCATCTGGGTAGAGGTGAAAGAAAAAGTTATTCATACAATTCATGGAAATACCTATAAGCTTAAATGCCATGGAAGCACTATAAATGCAACCGCAACATTAAAGTAAGTTCTTGAAGACCATGCATTACCGCAGCCTCATCTTCAACAAACAATGCTAGATGGACATGTCGAATGCCAACAACATCTTCCTTTGGGAATGACAAAGAAGGTCATCCTAGAAACTGTGAATAAAACTTTACAAGACAGAGACGAGAGCATGATTTCACGATCAACCTTGTACAAAATTTGGCGTAGAGATTTTTGCCATGTCAAGACACCATCAAAGCAAAGGATGTCAAAATGTAAGACATGTGATGAATTAAAAAATGCCATTGAACATAGTAAATGTGAGCAACAGTGAGGAAGATATATTAAATGGCGATCAATCCATTTACGTCATGTGCAGGATGCTCGAAAGTTGTATGCTTCTTGGAGAGAAGAAGCTATTTCACATGTCGATAAGCCCATGTGCATCACCATTGATGGCATGGCCAGAATACAACCACTTTGCCACGATATAGACGTATCCCACTGGCATTGGAGGGCAAACGTGGACTAAAAACACACTTGTGTGGAGTATTAGTACATGGATACCGAATCTTTTGTGATGTATGGATTGATAGTTTGCATGACCATGATAGTAACCAGGTTGTTACTTCAATCATGAAAGCAATAAGAAAGGTCAGAGATGCTCGCGGATGTTTGCCTAACACATTGCGAATACAAGCTGATAATTGTTGGAGAGAGAACAAGAATAAATATATATTTGCTTTATGCTCTATGCTGGTTGGTTTGAAAATATTTGAAGAAGTGGAAGTTGGCTTTCTTCTTGTCGGCCATACACATGAAGACATAGATCAAATCTTCAGTGTTATCTCTGGTGAGTTGAAGGCAATGGATCTTTTGACAATGGAGGATATGCTATTTCGAATTGGGAAAAAAATTGGAGGTTCTCGCAAGGAAGAATCAGAAGTGGCTATCTTAGAGAGGATGGTAGATTGGAGAGCATTCATAGAGCCACATTAACAAACAGGAGATGATTCCCTAATAGGACACACAAATCCACACTACTTTCGGTTTCACATGCATAACAATATTCAAGTGATGCAATGGAAGCACTACTCAGTAGATGGAGATCATTTATGGAGTGAGTCATATGCTTTATTACAACGAATAATTCCATTGGAGGAAACTAGATTTGTTCTTGCAAAAAACAAATCACTTGACATAGATGAAATGAAAGGCTTGAAAGCCTTCATAAAACATCTTCAAAGTATGATGCAGAAATATCCTGAGCAATCAACTAAGAATTTGGAGACAATTAAATCAACTGAAGCACTTATCCAATCTTTAGAAAGACAAGAAAACTTAATGAGCATTGAATACTCTGAATCCTTTTGGCTGGAACCTCGGGGGGGTCACTATGTATAAACCCTCTATATCACGTGCATTCAAGGCCTATATTTAAAGTCCCTTATCTGTAAAAAATTTCATTAATAAAATGTACCCCTTTTCTATACAAATCTGTAAATTTTTTCCAAAACTATTTTAAATAGTCCCTTATGTATATTTATTTCTGTAAATTCTATAAATTAAAAAAATCCTTCTGTTGAACTCACGTGATAGGGTTACATATGGTGAGTGACCCCCCCGAGGCTGGAACAAGCCAGGTCACCAAGTTTTCCTTTGGATATAAATATGATTGGAGGAAGCAGAGGAATGCCTTTTACCTCGAAAATATTGTGGCAGGAAGGGAGACAAACCCTTACTAGAGTTTATACCATCTAATGAGATTGAAGAGGGTCTATTTGTTGCAGTTTGGGCATCTGATCCAGGTTCAGAGTTGGATGACCAAGGTGGCCCAATTTGGGTTGCAAAGGTTGCTAAGATAGAAAGGGATGACAAGGGAACTCCTATAACATTTACAGCTTTATGGTATGAACCAAAGCCATTGAAAAATCTCCCATTGAAAAACCCTAAACCCTAAACCCTAAACCCTAAACCCTAAACCCTAAACCCTAAACCCTAAACCCTAAACCCTAAACCCTAAACCCTAAACCCTAAACCCTAAAACAACTCTATGAGGGATGCTTGCAAAAGAAATGTGAATGGGTTCCAAATAATGAGGGATTAACAAAGGTGGAAGTCAGTAGCATTATTCATTGCTGGAAATCGAGGACATGAAGTTTTAAAAAGAAGCATGGATACAATGTTGAAAAATGTATCACAATCCCTGATCCAAGTCATGTCCATATTAAACATCATTTGGCAAGACTTGACCCATCAAGCTCAAATACATTACATGAATCTGATGACTCTGAACGAGATTCAGATGCATAAGATAATGTTTTGTATGCTTTTTTCCATACAAATGGTGTATCTATACACCACCAATAAGATAATTTATTGTATGGTTTGTTTTTCAAAAAAAGGGTGTATCTATACACCACTTATATATTGAATTCAACAAACTCTTTTTTTTCAAAAAAATGGTGTATCTATACACCACTTATATGTTGAATTCAACAAACTCTTTTCATATGGTGTCATATTTTCACTTCATAGTGTTAAAATTGAACTTGAGTTAGGAGACTACTATTATTATTATTATAGTTATTGGATGGGGGCACCATGCACGAGTTTGGGAATTATAGCTTCACTTAGCCATTTTTTTTTAAATTAGAGGTTACCACTTGACTTTTTACTAGCTTAATAAGGCCATATTTGTATATAAGTGACCCATTTAGTGCTCAAAAAAACCCAATTTTTAAGCTCACTCAGTGAAGTTGAGTGGAGAGGATATGCTCCAAAAAAAAGTCCAAACCAAGAGAGAAAGTCCAAAAATTTTGAATAGTGTGTTCTACCTAGAGGTTAGCACCAAAACGACCATGGCTAGTGGTTTTGGATAGTGATATTGATGAGCAAATAAATGCAACAAGCCAAGAAGAAATGCCATAGAACCAAGGGATACTAGAGGCAGGAGAAATTGAGCCAGAGCAATTGACTATGCAGGATGCAAGTGCAAAACACCTTGAGGACTAGGAGCTAGCAACAGATGGAACAATACAGCTTGTATGGCCACGAGTCTCAACATTCCCCATGTCACCCAATGCTTACAACTTCTTGCAGTCAAAAGGACTAGGTAGTCTTTTTGAGAAGCTAAAATCCTTCTCATCAACACCTGCTATGACAGAATACATTTGTCAATTCATGACATCATATAAAAGCAGAGAATTGGAGAAAGATCAGTATGGAACAGTAACATATAAAGAAAAGACCTTACAGATCTACCTCAGTAGATTTACTATATGTAGGAAGCTTTCTCATTTCCAAATGCACAAGAAGAATATCCAAAGAAACATTTGGATGCAAGATTCTCTGAAATTCAAGATTTATTCTCACCTACTAACACAAAGTCACAAAGCGGGGGAATACGCCATGATATGATTCTGGACCCCATATGCAAAGAGGCACCTAAGTTTTTGGCTGACATTTTCAATCATTCAGGAGTGAGAAAAAACTATATGTCAGTAAAAACTCTTACACTCCTTGGTAGAGAGAAACTATAAGATTGGGCTCAACACATATCCTTGCTGCTGACCAATTATGCATCCACTACCCATAATGGCAAAAGCTATGTTGCCCATCTATTGGCCATAATAATTGGGTTTGCAATAGAGTAAGAGGATGACTCTACACCCCTCTCAACACAAGATATAGAGGACTTTGAAGCATTGATATTATTGCCAGAATGGGAATTAAACCCTCCACCTACTCTCAATGAAGATAGCATGGAAGGGCAACAATCCGAACGGACTCTAAAGAATGACAATGTGGAACTTTGCCAAAGAATACAGCAACTCAATTTAGTCTTGCTCCTGCAATAGAAGGACTCGAGCATGGAAATCCAAGAGGATACCATTCCACATAATGACTTTGCAAGAGATCCAAATGGCATACCTCTCCAGGAATCACAAGTCACCAATGTTGATGACTCCATGACTCTAGTCACAACCCCCAAATGTCTCTAGTGGCCCCATACAACAGAGTGTTGTTCAAGACATAGATCAAAATTCCACATGGGCACATGGGAATCAACTGTATGTCTAATACAAGTAAGGCCATAGCACATTCTAGATTATACAACATCACAGCCAACAGTTACAACAATGGTCTCAATTATTTGCTACCATGGTGTCAGATGAGCAAGAAAGAGAAATGGAAAGACAAATGCTCCCATCACTCCAATCCAAGTTGTAAAGTGCCGATACTGAAATTATGAAGCTCAAGGAAAGAATGGCATAACAAATGCAGCAATAGCTCCTTGCACACAATGCTCTACCAGAAAGTAGAAAGGATGCCCTACAAGCCACGGTTTCTCTCCAAGATAAACACATACAGCTATCTGATGCCTTGAAGCAAAAGGAAAAGATCGACTTATCCCTCTCCCATATGCAAGCCACTTGTGATGATATCAAGAAGGAATTGGTGCAATTAAATGAAAGATTACTACTTAAAGAGGATCAACTCCATGCCACATTAGACACAAACAATGAGTTGCAAAATAGCCTCAAAGAGGGTGAATATCAAATTCAAGCACTAGAGAAGGAAGGCATGGCATCAAGGGATATACTTGTGCACACCAAAGTAGACGCTCAAGAATAAGAGATACTCCAACTTCACGTGCTTAATGATCAATTTCCAGGGCATCCAAAAGCAGCTCAATAATTCAATAGTCTAAAGCTTGCATACACCTCCACATTGGGTAAGTATAAAGATAAGTGCATGGAGTGGCAAAATAAAAAAGCAATAATTTCCAAGTTGGAAATTCAACTATTGGGTCAAAAAGCTAATGACGATGCAGAGGGGTCAGCACAAGATCTTTTGATACAAGGCATCACTACATTATACCAAGAGCTTGTTGCAGTTCTTCAGCAAGAGGATCACCTTGAAGGAAGAATACACATACTCTGGAAACACTTGCAAATCAAAATGTTACATGCAGTATCTAGTCTTGATTGGACCAGACCAGTAAGCACAAAGAATCTCCCCGATCTATGCCAACACATGGATGAAGATGAGAGGAATGTGTTCTGTCTCTGAGTGCATGCAAATCTCATACGGTTAAAGGCTGATGCAATACTACTATATGAATGCTTGATGGGAAGCCCCCCTCTTCGGGTAGTAGCCAAACTCCTACATTTACTGCAACAATCACCAGCAACTTCCATGGGATACAACTCCTAGGAGAATCCAAAATTAAAGCTGTCAATGCCTACCAAAAGCGACAGGGATCTGCCAGAGGAATTCGTGGTCTACCTTGAATCTAATCTCCCCTATCTTGCCACTCTCTATTCTGATCAACTCACATCCCTACCTAACTCCAGAACTATCCTCCATACCTTTCTAGAAATCCATGCTAATCCATATTCCTTGCCATGCCTGACACCCTAGAAACCATGTCCATCATTTTCAAGCCAAAAATCCCCCTGTAAACCCTAAATTTGACATCATGCAAGACTAGAGCCCTGTTTCTGTTGAAACAGAGCTCTGGTCGCATGATGTCAAATTTAGGGTTTACAGGGGGGTAGCAAAAACAGGGCTTTGGTCACATGATGTCAGATTTAGGGTTTACAGGGGGGTTTTTGGCTTGAAAATGGACATGGTTTCTAGGGTGTCAGAGGCCTCCCAAATTTGATTTAGGGAATGAAAAATAAGAGGTGTATGTCTTGGGTTTAAAAGTCATAAAATTTTATTGGGTTTTCTACTCTAAACCCTAAACCCTATTTTTTATTCCCTACCAGTTGAAGAAAAAGCAATGATTTTTGTTCCTAAAATGGACCCTAGAATTATACTGATGATTTTGAATCACATGATGAAGCTGGCAAAGCTACATACCTTTTCTGCCTCATCGCGGAGTGCGCCCAGAGTGCATCAGCTACAATGTCCAACTGGACTCCCTTTTGTGGTTGATCTTGAACTTCATGTTGGCTTGAGGTGCCAGCTTCTTCATCTCTGTCCTCGAACAATTCCCTCTTCAAATTCATGAACTACTCATCAAACATGTCGTGTACTCTAGTTCAGCATCCTTAATTGCCTTCTGTGTTAGTTGGATTGCCTCGAGATCAGTGAGGCTCGAGTCATCAAAGCGTGCAATCTCATCGATTTTTGAATTCACTGGAGCATCAAAGTCAGTGACATCATCAAAAGTGTCATTCGAGAGCCGACAAGGCACCTCGTCCTCTCGGAGACTGGTTTCTTCCATCACTTCCAATAGGGTAAGGTATTCCTCACCCTCAATCCTGATTGGATCAACCGAAGCAAGGTGTGGCTTGCTTGCTGCCTGATCTGGATTATAGGTAGAGGATGGATATGCATGAGTCGAATATGAAGATAAGATGACCTCGCTTTCAACTTGCTCCTCAGCTAGGCTAATAGTATGCTCCTTAGGCTCCAAGTCTAGGTCTAGGTTATCTCCTCCACCACTTGTTGATGGACCTGCTCTACCACTTGTGGATGCAGAACCCTCGGGCTACTTGCCAATATCCTCATCAAACTTGCTATTCGCAAGGAGAATAGTAAGGGTTGCATCTCTCTCAATCAAATGAATTGGGAAAGATGAATCATCCCCAATGGGAATAGCGTACTCACAGAGAGAGAGAGGGACATTATCCATGGCCCTACCTAGTGTCTTCTTGAAGTTAGCACTCTGGTCAAAAGAGCGAGAAAAGAGCTCAAAATATCCAATGAAACCCATTGGTGAGGGGAGTTAGCAATCGCGACAGATTGCCCATGGATAAGTCTATCAAAAAATTGAAGAGAGGGATTATCAGCAGGAAGGAGAGCTCTCAAGTGTCACTCAAGATGGAATGCTTTGCAGAAGATAGGATAAACCTGATCTGCAGAGGCATGGGAATCAGTGGATGAAATCCATTGGTCAAAAGCCTCTCTAGGGGAAGCCATGAGTGTAGGAGGATGCTCAGGAAGATGAAAGAGGAGGCTGTGGAATGCAAGGTTACTCAAGAGTGGGAAACTGAAAATGTGAAAATGACCTTAGAAGTGTACTTTATAAATGGACATTGCCCTTAAAAATGCTCTTAATTACAATATTTTTATATTTATTATTTTGTCTTTGGAAACTCTCTCTCTCTCTCTCTCTCTCTCCTTGGCTATCTCCCTCTCCTCTCTCTCACTCTCTCCCTCTCTCTTTCTCTCTCTCATAGACCCACAAGGTCTTCCGAGGATGTTAATATATTTTTCTTTCTTTCCCTTCCTTTGTGTCCCTCATTGCTCTCTCTCTCTCTCTCTCTCTCTCTCTCTCTCTGTGACACCCAATGATCATCTTGTTTCCATGTTGCCCTTAGCTATCTATGTCATGGACAATGATTTTACATATACACTTTTTGTATTTTGTTAGCGGCTCCACCCTTTGGATCAGTTGTATATGGGTTTTTTTTCAATCTCATAGTCTCTCAAAGACCTTAATTAACTTTCTTATTTTTCTCTTTCTCAACTTAGAGGTGCAAATGAATAAATGCAATCTTAACTCTCTCTCTCTTCCCATTCTCTACCTCTCTCTCTCTATCCCACTCTCCATCTCTCTCTTTCTGTCCCCGTCTCCATTGTCATGGACATTGATTTCATGTATACACTTTTTGTATTTTGTTAGCAGATCCACCCTTTGGATCAGTTGTATCTGGGTTTTTTTTTTCAATCTCTTAGTCTCTCAAAGACCTTAATTAACTTTCGTATTTTTCTCTTTCTCAACTTAGAGGTGCAAATGAATAAATGCAATCTTAGCTCTCTCTGTCTCCCTTTGTATCCCTCCCCCTCCCTCTGTCTCTAAGAGGCCCTTTGTGCCCCTGACTGCTCTCTCTCTCTCTCTTTCTATTCATACATCTAACTCTGTCTCATGGCCAGGTGCATTATTTGTGTCGCTTATTGTACTCTCAACTTCTCTCTCTCTCTCTCTCTCAATCTCTCTTGCACGCTCTATTTGCTATCTATCTTGAGGTCACACACTCTTTGTCTTACAAAATACAGATATACAAATATCCACACAAATTAATAATTACAAATATTTATTGCTTTATCATTCATAGACCATAGAGAGCCATCAATCTTGAGGTGCATACTTAATTTAAAAAATCTTAACAATAAATGAAACAACACTTTGTATTATATATGATTTTTGTTCATACATGTAATAATGCCTCATTGTGCCAAGTGCATTGTTGAAGCACTAAGGATCCAAGAAACTGGATATCATATGAAATACTTGCCATCATGTCTCTACTATCTCTAGAGTATGGGGGGGACAATAATTCTTACAAAGGATACTTGTCTCATCCCGATATCTAACTTTGCGATTATCAAGTCTAAAATAATAGTTTTGGGGAGGGCTTGCTATTGCCAACTGCAATTCTTCCCTAATAAATCACATGGTCCACTCCTCTTCCAATTCCAACATTAGATCAACATGTCATTGCCGCCGATAAATTGATACCTCGACAATAGGACTGTGGGTCCCATCACGCAGATCATCATCCATTGCTTCCCATTGAAGGTTCTTCCATCTAAACCTTCTATATGTGAAAGTCATGTAGAGATTTTGCCTTCCAATGAAATACCTGCAAAATTTGGGATCTATCAATACATAGTATCTTGATCATTTTTTATACAAACAAGAATGGTAAGATTTGCTCACGAAATGTCACATCTGAAATGTTCAATCGACATTGTACTAAATCTTCGGCATGACATGTTCTTATTGTCCATCCATTGTCAAATAGCTCAGATAGCCAGTCCATTTCTAAGCTCTTGCAAGTGTAAGTAATCTTTGTTTTCCTTAATTGCCTACAACTTGCAAAGAAATAAACAAAGCAGGGAAATGGAAGAAACCAGCTCAACCTAGCATTTCTTCCACCAATAGTTGGCTTCATAGCATTTCTCACATCATTAAACATTCTATTTCTATATGATTCACTTATCTCCATGCTTGGAAGCGGCCATTCTGGACTATCAAAAGAGGGCAAGGGAAGAGATTCTTATCTGCCATATTGTCCTTCTTTATCTGGCACAATGAAAATTGAGTCATAGAAGAAGATGCCATCCTTTTTTAATTCTGATGGTGTGCGACCTTCATACTGAAGACTCCCGATCTCAACATGGAGGACATGCAACACCCCAATTACGCATGCTGCAGGCTCCCACTCTTTGTAAGTAGATGGATATAAGTTTGTAAAACAAATACAAGGCATAAGACAGTAGTGTCAATGTCCCCAAATAAATGCAAATACTCTAAAAAGCAAATGAAGTACTAGTACACTTTGAAAAACTTACAATTGGGCCTATGATATGGAAGTCCTTCATTCGGATGCACATATATGTTTGCATGGGTAAAGACATGCTGAATATATACTTGTGTCACTATGTTACTGCCAGGAGAAATTTCAAAATCTTAGATCCTTCCCTTCCAATGTTTGGAGATGTCCATTGCATCCTTCCGACCCACTTTGTAGCACCCACGATTAGTGCGTTGCATTGTGATCCAAGAATATTTCCTATAAAGCTGAGGAATCCATTCCCCATGCTCATCCTTAACATTCTTCAATACAATAGATTGTAAACTACTTTTGTATCTATTTTTTTCTACTTCCATAGTTTCTGCCCCTGTACCATATGATTAAAATTAGCTCTTTCTACTTCCAAAGATCCTCCAAATTTATGTCTTCTATTCTCTCTTTCTCTATCCCTGTCTTTCTCTTTCTTTGCAACTCTCTCTCTCTCTCTCTCTCTCTCTCTCCCTCCCCCTCCTTCCCTCTCTCCTTTGAGTAAACCTTCGACAAAAATAAGCAAAATATTATTACAAAAAACATAGAATACTTCTCTCTCTCAGTCTGTCTTCCAAGGTACCCCTCACACAAATAAACATCAATTTTTTTTGAAATACTTAGTTACGATATGCACTCTTCCTGCTCTATTTCTCCACAAACAAAGAAAACATTATCAATATCATATCATTCTCTCTCTCCCTCCCAAAACTCTTTGATTAGGATCTCTTTTTCTTCCTTCTTTCTCAAATACTTCTAAAACCTAGCAGTTGAAATAGAATATCTGTCTCTCTCCCTCAATCATCCTCTCAACAAAAGAAAACATAGCAGTTCGAAATATAATCTTTGTCTCTCTTTTCCCTTCCTCTATCTACCCCTCCTATACTAGCAAAGAAGAAAATGACTATTTTCTATCTCTCTCCCTCACTCATCCCCTCAAACACATAAAAAAACAAAGCAGTTTCAAATATAATCTCTCTCTCTCTCTCTCTCTCTCTCTCTCTCTCTCTCTTTCCCTTCCTATATCTATCCCTCCTATACTACTGAAGAAAAAAACGACTATTTTATGTCTCTCTCTCCCTCACTCATC
This sequence comes from Dipteris shenzhenensis, assembly GCF_047967505.1. Taxonomy (NCBI): domain Eukaryota; kingdom Viridiplantae; phylum Streptophyta; class Polypodiopsida; order Gleicheniales; family Dipteridaceae; genus Dipteris; species Dipteris shenzhenensis. The sequence goes on from NC_141625.1 coordinate 11,390,206, forward strand.
CCCTCAAATAGAAAACAACATAGGAGTTCGAAATAATCTCTCTCTCTCTCTCTCTCTCTCTCTCTCTCTCTCTCTCTCTCTCTCTCTCTCTCTTTCCCTTCCTCTATCTATCCCTCCTGTACAAGTGAAGAAAAAAATGTCAAAAATCGTCTTGTAGTTTTATATATCATCTACCTCAATCTCTCCCTCTTCCCTGTCTCTTGTAACAAACATATAGACAAAGTGTGATACAAAAATGTATCTACTTAATACAAACAAAACTTTCAAGATGAAATCACTTCATTACCTGGAAAGTATGTGTTTCTTCTTTTGGAGTTGACTCTATATACTCCAAAAAGGTAGACAGAGAGCCGAAAATGATAGAACACCCGCTTTTCTCACTCCTTCCAAGTAGATTTAGGTTGCAACTTCAGGAGGTGACTCTCTATACTCCAAAAAGGTGAGGAAAGAATCAAAAATGAGAGAACACCCGTTTTTCTCACTCCTTCCAAGTAGATGTAGGTCGCAACTTTGGTTTCTAAGAGAAAGTGAAATAAGTACAGAATGAATGGAAGAGAAGAGGGATGAACAAAGCTTTGACAAAAGTTTCTTTGAGAGATTTTCGAATGTGGAAGAAAAACGTGAGCAAAGAGGAGAGAGAATGACTAAGCAAGAGTGGAAAGAAGATATTTTGAAACCAGTTGCTAGAAAGTGGCTGGAATGAATGTTTGAAACATTTTGGAAGAGAGAGAATAGGGGGAGAGCTAGTTAGGAAGTCAAAGTTTGGGCCAAATGGTTGAACCAAATGGAAAACGTGAGCATAGTTTTAGCTAGGGGATAGTTTGCCCTAGGAGGAAAACAAGGAGGCCTGACAAAGTTACTTTTTTATTGTGAACCACCAATGACGTTTTTTGGGGTATTTTGAAAAAATTTTGAAATTTCCCCTAGATTTGGTGAGCCTCTATTACAGAGAAGTCCACATGGCATAATCTCCTTCATGGATACCATACTCCCTTATCCAAGCCTTTAATATTTTAGTAATTCTCCAAAGGGCCCTTTTTTGAGTCCAAAATTTTTGTAATGAGTGAGAAAAGATAGTAACGGTTTCTTTGCAATAGACTCCACCAAACTTTGGACCGATGAAAGTGATACTTTTGTTCTTCTCGAGCATTGTGAGCAGGTGCATACTAATGACTTAATTAATCGAAGCTTTTGTTTTTAAAGATCCACTGATACATGTACTTAAGAATAATCTCATATATATAATTGATGGCATTTGGCACCCATCTTCAATATAGGTGGTTTTTCATCCGAATCGTTCTGATCCAAGATGGTGGTATGTGATCCAAGTTGCATCACGAAGTAAGCAAATTTTTGAAGATAGAGATGTGGATATGGAGATGCCACTACCAATGCTGGATCCAATTGATCCAGATGGATCTAGCGAAGAAGATGAAGATCACAATATGAGCTAAGAGGAAGATGCACATAATAACATCATATAGGAGGAAAGTAATGGTTTCTTTGCAATAGAATCCACCAAACTTTGGACCGATGAAAGTGATACTTTTGTTCTTCCTGAGCATTGTGAGCAGGTGCATACTAATGATTTAATTAATCGAAGCTTTCGTTTTTAAAGATCCACTAATACATGTACTTAAGAATAATTTCATATATATAATTAATGGCATTTGGCACCCATCTTCAATATAGGTTGTTTTTCATCCGGATCGTTCTGGTGGCATGTGATCCAAGTTGCATCACGAAGTAAGCAATTTTTTGAAGATAGAGATGTGGATATGGAGATGCCACTACCAATGCCGGATCCAATTGATCCAGATGGATCTAGCAAAGAAGATGAAGATCACAATATGAGCTAAGAGGAAGATGCGCATAATGACATCGTATAGGAGGAAAGTAACGGTTTCTTTGCAATAGACTCCACCAAACTTTGGACCGATGAAAGTGATACTTTTGTTCTTCCAGAGCATTGTGAGCAGGTGCATACTAATGATTTAATTAATCGAAGCTTTCATTTTTAAAGATCCACTGATACATGTACTTAAGAATAATTTCATATATATAATTGATGGCATTTGGCACCCATCTTCAATATAGGTGGTTTTTCATCTGGATCGTTCTGATCCAAGATGGTGGTACGTGATCCAAGTTGCATCATGAAGTAAGCAAATTTCTGAAGATAGAGATGTGGATATGGAGATGCCACTACCAATGCCGGATCCAATTGATCCAGATGAATCTAGTGAATAAGATGAAGATCACAATATGAGCTAAGAGGAAGATGCACATAATGACATCGTATAGGAGGAAGATGTCGATCATCAAGAATCACCACACTTTATTGAAGAAGATGATCAAGTCTTAGGTGAACGTATGATACTAGAGTACGATGATGATATAGGAGATCAACTTAGTATAGAGTTAGAGATACACTTGTTTGGCATGTTAGACTAGGCTCAGCATGAAGCCATTGATGTAAATGCTCTTCATTGATTTTTTTCATCTCAAACTTGGACATGAATATATGAGCTTCAAACTTGATGTACATGCTCTTGTACTTTTATTCTCTCAAGGGATCAAACATGTATGAAAAGGAAAAACAATTTGTCATTGGGAAAAACTATCTTTAAAGGTCACGGTATGGAAAAAAACACTCTCTGTAAAACGTCGCTATAGGAAACTGTCTCAGTGTCGCTATATAACGACCATTCCCAAGTCTAGTAAGTGTCTCTATATAGCAACTCTCTTTAAAGGTCACTATATAGCGACACTTAACTAATCCCGCTTTCATTATCGACAATTAGCACCCTGCGTGTGCTAAACGTCGGTGCTTAAGCATCAAAATAGGGCCCATGTGTAGCAGTGTCTCATTTACAACCTTATCGATCTCTTGAGCAGATGTCGATCCCTTGATTGTGTCTGAGAAGCAAAGACTCATTCTATGTGCAATGCAATGTATAGATGTCATGTAGGGACTCACATGTTTCAGACAAGCAGCCAATCCATTCACATGACCAGTCATAGATGAACCACCATCTGTACCAAGGCATACTAACCTCATAGCATCAAGATTGAGTTGACACAAAAAGTACATGCAAGATTCAAACAAAAAATTTGATGTTCCTGCTTTAATTTCCAGCAAGCCTAAGAAGGCTATAAAAGGATCCGAATCTTCCAGAAAAGATGCATATACAATTAGGTGTTGAATGAGACCACTGTCGGTGGAATCAATCATCATGAGACTATAGTATGTGGAGGCCTTCTCCTTTTGAACAATTTATTGTAAGAGAGATTAATTTATGAAGTAAGCAAACATTGCAGCTACTTTATCATTATGATAAAGGTCTTGTGTCATGCATGATGCTACACCAAATAGATTAAGTGTGGCTTGATTTGCAACGTCCTTTGACCTGTTCATGCATCTTTAATTGAAGGGCCTTTCTTAGCCACAAACATATATTTTGCATCCTCATGCGTCCTAGTTTTAGCATGCTCTATTAGTACATTGTGTCACAGATTGACAGATCCCGATTTCCCAAATTCACTCTTTGAACGGATATCATTTTTGCAATATTTGCAAAAGACCCATGCAGTAGAATGGTCAAAATCATCCCACTCAAAGACAATGGTACAAGCTTCATTACAAGCTTGTCTATGGCATTCTATCTCTCTCCTTTTCGGGTGCATTGAAACTGACCATCTCAATTGAAGCCTCTTCTTTTCATCCCTAGATACTCGCTTCTTCTTTGAGTGTTTAGGAGGAGGTCCTCTTGGGTAAAACAAGGAAATTTGACAAGAGTCAGGTTTGATGGGACATATTAGAATAATCTACTTAGCTATGGGTAATCTTTGAGCTAGGAAGAGAGAAACCATTGTGCAACCTTGTAAAAGCACTAGGTCTGCAAAACATTCACAAGAGGATGCGATGCTAAAATTCTATTTTCGAAAGTTACAATTATAGTGAGAAATTCATATGATATAATAAATGCCATCTCTCATATTTGCAAGATATGAGGTATAACTTGAAATGATATATACATTAATAACTTACGAAAAATAAAAAATTCCAATTTGTATTTAAGGCATGAAGTAAATGTGAATCATTCCTTACAAAACTTTAATTAACACATTGATGCTAATAAGAGAACTAAAAAGCTAGAGCCTACCAATAACGATTACATTAGACAAATTATATCACTAAGTCTTTGGATAGCTTACATTGCATTTAAAAAAAATTGTATGCATTGCTTACAATGCATTCAAAAAAATTGTATTTACATGCAGCCCACTAGTATTTCCATAGTTGCATACCTCTTGAGTCAAGCTTCATGCATTTGTCCCACCATGCCCACCTGCATTACACAAATGAGAGGAAAGGCATGTCAATAAGACTTCAAACTGAGGCTTAAAACTGAAATTTGAGACTTTATTATTTATTGCAATGCAAGAAAACTCATCACAAAGAACAACCCGATCACAGGAAGAAGCATCAGAAGGCTTCCTTGCAATATGGAAACGAAAAAAGTCCAGTTGCAACTCCAAAGTCCAATGGGTTAATTCACCAAGCCACATATTTCCGAGAAGAAGCCTAGAGGAATGTCAAGCTAGTTCCAAAGTAGAGGACCGAAAGGGATGAGAGAGGGCGTAGGAGGGTGAAGATTGTGGGAATGGGGGTGGCTTCTGCATATGAAGTGGGACCGATTTTGAAGGAGGGCGTGGTTCAGCTCATGAGTCATGAGAACTAGCCAAAGAATGCTACTGCACAAGAGGAACTTGGAAGAAATGTTGAGATGATCCAAGATAAGAGTTGGGACACAGGAGTCGGGAGGGAAGACTCAAGAGGGCAACAAAGAAAGAAAGAGGGCGAAGAGGGAAAGCTCAAAGAAAGGTAGACCGTAGAAAGAAAGTTAAAGTCAATCTTAAAGTTTGCTTCGTGCAATGACAGGTGAGCACTGAGTATAATGTATATTATATAATATTATACATATTTTTATATTAAATAAAATTTGTTATATACCTAAAGGCACCTTGTAAAATCAACCTACAATTTAAAGATTAACTATATTCTACCCCTTTTAACGACAGTCTATTTTCATATAGATATGAATCCTTAATTGAAAAAGGTATATTATTTTAATAACCAGGATTTTTCAATTTCAGCCGGGAAATTTATATTACAAACCGGGTTCTCTGAGCACTTGGGCCTACAGAAAGGTAATATTCAAGACCGGGTCCTGCAAGACTTGTGAGTGCCTTGAACTCGTCTCTAAACATGGGCTTGGGATTTGGGAAGAAATTGGAGGCTGCGTTTCCACGCTAGCTATGAAAGCTATACATAAACTCGAAATCGCCACTTGATCGTGATTCTTACAGAGATGTTTTAGAATGGACTCGAATAGCATCGTGATGATTATTAGCTTCCTACTTCTGTATGAAATGTAAAGTTTCATTACTCCCGCCCGTTACATCAAACCGCCATATACTAGCTACCAGAACCTGCAATTTTGAAATTCGCTCATAAACCGTAATCTTCGTGAAGTTGATCAAGTCGGATTGCTAATAATGAAGAGAAAACCAAACTGTCGTAATCGATCACGGACCCTAGAACAATTATGCACTCTTGCTCTTGTGTCAAACAAATGGACTGGAATAGCTTCGTGATTAGCTTCTTAGTTTTGGATGAAATGTCTTCCTCTATTGCTCCCGCCCATCACATCAAGCCGCTATACAATAGCTACCAGAACCTGCAAGTCGCTGATAAACCGTAATTTTTTCATGAAGCCGCTCAAGTCGGATTCGTAATAATTCAGGGATCAGAAGCAACCTGTTACTGGGCTCAGGGACCCTGGGACAGTAACGCAATATTAATAGCATCGTGATTCCTGACGGGTCACACTCCTTCATGGATCATTGCTTTTGAACGAGTTATGCGTGAGAGATGTCTTTCTAATTCATTGCTCCCGGCCATTACCACAAACCGTCATATACCGCTGATACCAGGTCCAACACGTTACCTTCAGAACATCAACTCAAAGTGCAACAAAGTCGCGCGATAAGAAAGAAACAACTCACCCACTCTTTGCCACATCTTTGCTTGGACATCCAACACCTTAGCACGTTTGTTTCATAAGTCTACATATCCAAATAATAGGTTATGATGTTTCTTGCATTCCTCTTTCAAAACCATGTGCCATGCACTTGGGTGGAAACTCTCCCCATCTCCAACAAATAATTGATACACTAAATTGTCATTTGATTGTGAAAAATTTTAAGTGCAAAACATTTCACAAGTACTTTACTACGCCCTTCCCATAGAGATTAGATTTCAACTTAATAGTCTATAATGTATTAAGGATGCTATTTAAATGGATGAATGTAAGCCATTGGATGCAAATCAGTTAGTGGCAGATTGTTCATTGACATCATCTCTTCTCACAAGCGCATCCATATGGGTTTCTTATACAAACAGAAAATGTATGTTCTCTACCAAAATAGGAATGTTGGCTCGCTTGCCCGTCACTCGCTTATCTCTGATCCTCAAAAGGGAAGAGAGGAAACATATTTATAGAGAAAGAGCAAGCACACACAGAGTCTCTGGAGCTAGAGTGGGTTTCTCCCTTGAGGAAAGAAGAAATGACATTGTGTTGATTTTATCCTCTATCATCCTTAGTTGAGAGAGATGCAAAAAGAAAGAGGCAAGCACTATTGATTTTCTTATCTATGATCTTCGACTGAGAGAGATGTGAAAGAGAGAGGCATGGCTGATTACGGAGAGAGAGGGGGATAGCTAGGGATTATTGATCTATGATCCTTGACTGAGACTGGAGATGGGAAAGAGAGAGGAAATGACTATTACTTTTCTTATTTATGATCTTCGACTAAGAGAGATGCAAAAGAGAGATTCAAGGACCATTGAGAGAGATGTGAAAGAGATCGGCAGGACTGATCATAGAGAGATAATGGATAGCTAGGGAGAGAGGTGTTGAGAATTCATCTCAACATCATGTGTGCATAGCACTAACACAAAAGAGTGCTAAAAGGCACAAGGGTTCCAAGTAACCCTAAACCTAACCCTAATGGGTTTTGTATGTATTCATTCTTTTCAATTAATACAATGTATGATTAGTCATTTGTGGTGTCCTCTCCAGCTATGCCCTCTTTCCTCATCGACTCCACTCTTCTTCTCTCCCTCTCCATATTTGTTCATGGTATCAGTGTATGGTCACAGAAGGGCGACACATGTCCAAGCGGGGTTGCACTAGGTATGAGGGCTCCCACACCCTCACCCCATAGCCATGCATGCCCTCTCCCACTCCCAAAAAGGCTAACAAAATTTTCACTCTGGATCCTCCATCCAATAATGCTCCAAGAAAGTCTTGTCCATTACACTGCACCTTCAATGTTTGTATTTTGTAACCCACATCTTCAGGTTCCACTTTCAATGCTAACGATTCTTTTAACTAGCTATTCCTATTGAGATTTCAGACTAACTTTTTCTCCCTCCTCTGGCTCCATTTCTTTCCATAGTTGTTTTATTGGATTCTTTTGGAATTCCAGGACCATGCTTTACAATTATATCAATGTGATTTGAACTTGCACCTTCGTTAGGGCTTTAAACAAATCATCCAACATGTTTGTTTGCTTGGAGAACTTACCCTAGGTTCTTTTTTTAATGCTAGACTAACCTCCTTTTTGAAATAGCATTCCGATGCTAGGCTGGTCTCATTTTAGACTCTCTCCCTTCCCTCAAGGATGGCTTTATCAATTGCCATTTTGTGTGGGATTTATCTTTTGCATGTACATTCTGTATCTCCTTTAGGACTCTTGTCCTCACCTACCCTTAGTCTTCCCATCACATCTCCTTCTTTTTGGAAGCTATCCTTCTTGGAATTTTCTCTTAGAATGGTCCCTTCCAATGGGTCACTTTTAGAATGCCACTTTACAAGGATCTTGCACATCTTTGACTGTTATGCATACTCAATGGTCATAGCACTCATGTGGACATTTAAAGTAGGCTTGGGATGCCACCATTAATAGTAATAAGTCAACCAACACCACCATTGGCTTGAACACCATCACCACCACCTCAAGTACTACATGTCATGGCACATTTGCAGGTGCCAAGCTTAAAGTGCAAGTTCACTAAATTCTGAGGCATAAATAAAGAAGACCTAAATAACCACATTGTAGAGTTTGAAACATGTTGGTAGGTGAGTAGTTTGAATACATTATTTGGAGATGCAAAAAAATTGTAGCAATTCACTGAAATACTTGCCAAAAAGCTAATGAGTTGGTTCACCCCCTATGGCATAGGTCATTTCAATGACTACAACACCCTACAGATGTCTTTCCTAGCACATTTCAAAAGGAGATGTCCCCCAATGATGTTCAAAGGAGATGAAGATAAAAGGTCTATCAGTAGAAGATTATGCCCAAGGATTTCTAAACTAAAAAAGGTGTCGGCCGCCAAGAGAAATTCATAGTTTTAGTGCTAGACATATCAAAAGTGCCACACAATAGATGTGTGTTGGTACAATTTTAATGCCCACATGAACCAAGTTCTGCAAGTACAGTGCACTTCAACAACAGGAGCAAATCAAATTTTGGTAGATCTGAATCTAGCGAGAAAGAGCACCTAAAAGAGCAACAAAATTGGAACCACCAAAGGAACTAGAACATGAAGGAAATTGGAATCATTATAGAAATGATTGGGGGTAGAATTTTGATACTACAACTAATGCCTTGTCAACGGACACCGATCTGGACCAAATTGCCAGCTATGGATAAAGCACTGCATGGAAAGGCACATTCTTATCATTTGATATGGCACCGCCTCTCAAAGATAGGATCCCTAGCAATAGAAGCACCAACTCCGACAAGACAACACCATGATAATATAGGAATTACTTGGTACAACTAGAGAAAGACACTCGTTAACTTGGGTTAGGTGGGATAGGCTACTTTGGACTGCTTTGTACACTCTTGTACTCTGCCTCCTTTTCAAGTCTACTATCTAGTTTCTTGCTTTTCTGCCAAATCCACTATTTGGATTTTTTTAGTCGTCCTCCAATTCCTCAATGACAAGGTAATCCAAGTCTCTAAAAGCTAGAAGGACTAGTGATATTTCCACAAACTCCTCTTCTATTGTCCAAAGAGCATCATGCTACGATCAAAGATTGATCCTCCATTGAGCCAATGCAACCATTCTAACAATGGCACCAAAGTACTTCATCCACCAACGGTGGATCATCATATCTAATCCCAACGAGTACTACTCCTTCAAAAATATGTTTTTGCTTAAATTGTTCCCTTTGGAGTCGAACTTGTAGTAGGCATGTTCATTGGGATATTGAGTCTGCTCCATCACAATCTTCAGACAATTAAGTCTTATACATTTGAATTTCCTTACCAACAATCTTATTACTTTTCAATTTTAGGGAAGTATGATCTAGGATACTAGTGCTAGAGTGCCGTAGCCTCCCTCTTTCCTAAAACATTGGATTGGGATAATCTGAACTCCAAATTTTGGAATAGTTCTTTCAACAATAGATTATAGGAATTATGTTCCTAAAAGAAAATACATCCTTTGTCTAGTTCTTCTGAACATCTTCTTTATTGATGCCCGTAGGCAGAGTACAAGGTAGATGCCCATAGGCAGAGTACAAGATAGATGCCTGTAGGTAGAGTACAAGGTGGAGCATACAAAATCCCTAAGTGCCCTTGGGCTTCCTAAGATGTACAATAAATTGCATGTCTGCAGCAGTCACTGTGACCCTTTTCCTATGGATGGTAGCCAGCTGGGTGTCATCTAAAAGGTCTACTAGGTAGGCCTCAGATGTATGCTGCAGCGCAAGCAAGGCGTAGCCTCCACAACTCCATGCCTGTAAAACTGGGACATTGCACTAAGGTTGAGGTCCTGCATGACCTTGTGTACCACCCTTGCGAAAGTGGCCATCGGGATCAGCAGATCAATGGACTTCTGAAACTTTCTGATCTCCCGTTACGGTAGTGCCACTGTCCCTAGCTTGAATCTGTACTACCTCACTAGAGGAGGGCCTCTTTGCCCTCGATGTGGAGGGCCTCTTCCTGGATGTTGAGGGCCTCTTTGACCTGCACTTGGAGCTTGGGCACCTCTCCCCCATTGGCGTGGACCCTGATTGTCTGTACTTCTCTTGGTCCTCTGCTCTGTCCTTCATTGTTCCTCTTCCACATGCTCCTCCTTTGTGCTCTTTGAGTCATCCATCTCTATCAGAGGATCTTCTTGTGCCTTCCTCTGTCCCTCCTCTTGTGCCTTCCTCTGTCCCTCTTGCTCCCTGTCTGGCTTCCGGATTGGTAGTTTCTCCCTTCGACGGGGATCATCGAGGGGAGAGGGGGGGGGGCTATCACTCTCTGTCTCTGAGTCTAGAGGTGGGTCTGGCTATGCCAGTCTACATGGTGCCTTGTTGATGGACCTAGCCATGGGGGATGGAGAGAGTGTGCAAGAGAAAGGGTGAGGGTGCAAGAGATAGGGTGGAAATCTCAGGGGCAAGTGGGAGGTGGTGTGGGAGTGGAGAGCTCTTTAGACAATGAAATGAAAATGAGGGCGCATTCTCTTATATAGGGACAAAAACCCTAATTTTTTAAAAATACTTGTTTCAATAAAAACCCTTAAAAAAGTAAAATTAGTGCAACCTTGAGCTAAATACTTATAATTAACATCCCATAACACAAAATTTCTCATTTATATTGCAACTCATGTCCATTATACATTGGCTTTACTGCAAATCACATAACCAAAATTACAAATAAATTTTGAAACTTATGCATGGGCATCCACATTGGAAGAGTCCACACCATCATTTTCATCTGTCTCCACCCATATGCGCTCTTGTCTATGATGGGTTGCATGCCAACTTGCATGATTCTGTCTTGCATTCGATGAGTTGTATATTCTTCTTCAACGTTCCATGTTAACATCTTGCACTGCATGGGACACTAAGGACTCTTTGAATGCTAGTGTTGCAGCTGCTCTTATTTCGATATGCCTATAGCACCATTGAACCAATTGAACCAATTGAACCATTGGGCTTGACTTAGTTCTACCACCCTCGTGTTGGGTCGCTCTATTATATGCACAACGTGCTTGCCAATGTGATCTTTCCATGCCCTGAGTAGACCACACTCCGATGCTTCCATAATTCCATGCCATGTATGGTGCATGAGCATATAATATGTGCTACCAAATAGAAAAACAAATCAGTAAATATAGGACCATTCAATATGCACATCTCAATGTCCAAGTTAGAGATTACCATGTACTATGTGAAATGATTCTTTCCCCAAGCTATCTCCATATTCCTCGGCTAAAGTCATTCATAGCATTGATGAAACACTGCGCATCATCTTCTTCGAATCTTTTCTTTTGTAGTAAAGGTACTAAGGTATCAAGAGCTAACCACACTCGCGCCTTTTCCTGTCTTTTTTGTCCCTTCCCCCCTCGTTCACAACAGGCATTGTGTAACTTTCTCCATACATCAAACTCATTAGCACATTTGAGCTTGTTATTCTTCTTCTTTGCAGAAATGAATTTTAAAGCCTTGACACCACCAAAGCTTGGCTTACAAGGAACATTGCCTATTTTTCCAGATCTTTTCTCATCTTTTGTAATCTTTACTTGCCCAGAGTGTAGTCCCATATCTGAAAGAACCTTTTCAATTCTTGCAATCATCCTCTCACTCTCTTGTTGGGGCTTCAAGTTATATGCATCAATGATGTATAGATGCACCCACTTTTCAATTATTCTCACAACAGCATGAAGCGCACAAATGTCTACTTGCTCAAGAGGAATTTCAAGAATTGGGCTCCATGATGGATCTTTCCCTGGAGCATCCCTATCTGGTGCCTTGTTTGATCTATCTCTACAAGTTCAGGGGCCCATTGCTTTTGATTCTTTTTACCACCCTTTGCAGGTACTCTCGTTTGCATGCACAGTGGACAAGGATGGCTTGTATTTGCTCCATGTGCCACATTAAACATACATTTAATAGTCTTGAGGTCAGCAGCTAGATGCCATTCTACACGGTAGGATCCATAGCACTCAACTTCAAGTAGCTCACCATTATTATGACCTTTGATCACACTTGGGATATCGGTTTGGCCAAAAAACCACTTCAAAATTGAACGTGACTCTTTTCGCACCTGCAAAAAAAAATCACATGTTATTTCAAAATATTCTAAGTCTTTTTGCATTATTGCATTAAAATATAAATTTCCATCATACCTCAAAGGCAACCAACCACCAAATCTCATGTTCTGATTGCACGTTCTGATTGCACACTGAATTGTCTTGCATCATCAAGCTCAACTTCAAGGTCCAGTATTCTATTCATCATTGTCAAACTAACTCTTTCCAATTTTTGACATTTGACCACCTCACTTTCATCAAGCTTTAGTAGAATCTTCAGAGTACCATTGCATTCTTCCATAGGCATATCATAAAACTTCACCATGGCTTGCAAAAGTCTTCGAACATCCATCACAAAGTTATTATTGACTGTCAATGCCGATTCTTTAGTCTCTCCAGCCTTTATTTTCAAAGTTAGTGTACTACATACATGCTGGGGCTCACCGACTAAATCAAGTATGCCCAAATGCCTGGCCTTATCAACATCAGTCGGTTTAGGAAGCAGGGCTTTAACTTTTGCTCCACAGAAAGACATGATGTTTTTAAGCTCTTAAATATGAGCCGATATGCCCTTGTACTTATCCCTGCAGTATCACAAACTCCCTATGCACTAGTTGCATTGAAATGCTCCACAACTTTGTTCATTGACTTAGATGTTATCACTGATTTTTGTGGGGGTTAAAGGTCACTATGCCTTTACCCCGGTTATGTACAATACTCTAACACATATATAAATGAATGAAAAAGAAGATTAGGGTGTTCTGCACCCACCAAAAACTTGTGTGGCTCTCTGTTTCTCTCTCTCTCCCTCTTCCATTCTGCTTCCGTTGAGAGCACTCTCAACTGGTATCAGAGCCCAGGTGATCTAGCTGAGCATGCGTGAATGCTTGGAAGCTCAACAGCTTTGTGGGAGGAAGGAGAAGCTCTGTGGGAAGCTTTGTGGGTGATTTTACTTGCATCCGAGTGTGCAGAGACCTTGAAGGAACCTTTGGAAAAGTCACTTTGGTTTTGCGAAATGGTTTTGAGATCCTGTTAAGTGTTTTCAAAGAAAAAGTCGTTTTTTTAGCTTTTCCCTGTTCCGTTCGACAATAGAGACTCCGTATTCACTTGTAGAGGCAACCATTGCCTGCTTTTGGTGTCCATTTCACTTCAAGAACTTGGAAACACCTTCATTCTTGAATTTGGGATCATTTTGTTGGACTTCTGACTCACTGTGTTAGTTTCAACGTTTTTCTGCCTAGGTGTTGGAACTCAAGTTTGGAGCAACCATTTGCAGATCTATCAATTCCGATGGATTCAGGAAGTCCTAAAACTTCTATGTTGCTCATCAGTCGCACTCCGGTGGAGTTTACAAACAGTTCAGTTTCCGAAAACGTTTTTCAATCCGTGTGTTGGACCCAGTGATTGAGACCACGGTTTCCAAAACCGTCTATCCCATTGCATTTCGGATGCCTAAAAACTCCTTTTTGTCAGTTCTTGCACAATTCAGTGGAGTATTTTCAGAGTTATAGATCTGTGTGTATTTGATTTCGTCTCTCTGTTCTACATTTTTCATTCTAAGGTTTTGAAACCTTAGATTTATGCCACATGGCAGTGGATAAGAGTTGATTCCCATTTCTCACTCATTGGTTGGAATTTTGGAGTTCCAGCAGAAGAGAGATATTTGCAGATTGTTTTACTGAGTCCGATTATGCAATGGTGCCCATGTTTTGAGGCATATCAGGTTTTATTTTTAGTAGCAATCATTACCGTGGGACCATGATTTCTTGAGCATACCTTATGCAGATCACTCTGGCAACAGTTTGAGCCATGTGCGCTCATTTGTGGTGTGCATTGGGTTGCAGTGGATGATTTATAGGCCATTTGGATGCATTGTGATCCTTATTGGATGCATTGATAGGCCCAGATTGCCTTGTGGGATGCTATTTTTTATGGATGCTTTGCACATGGATGTTCTTTTATGCTGAGGGACATCTTTGACACATTGCAGTTGATGCACTCATAGTGTTATGCTCTCTTGGATGAGATATTGTTGATACATATGCCCATGGACGATGTTTATGCTTGAGCCATTTAGCACTTATTGGCATTTTGGATTGCCATTGCAGTTGACATTTTCTTTTGGGCCAGATTTGTTCATATGGATGCATAGTACATGCACATGAGTCAGCTGTATCTTTTGATGCTTTGAGCTTTGAGTTTTGGTGATATTTCACTCTATTGTGGCATACACATTTGGGTGCACCTGGTATTTGGTGTGATTCTCTCTTGCAGGCACTAGCATTTGGGATTTTGCTTTATTTGCATCATGGCATCCTCTTCCATGTCTGAAAATGAGTTTTTCAGCATTAAAAAGTTTGATGGGACAAACTTTTCTTTGTGGAAAGAACAAATAGGGGATGTGCTTATTCAAAAGAAGCAAATAAAACCCTTACAAGGGATTGTAGCTAAGCCTGCAGCTATGTCCATAGATGAATGGAATGAGTTGGATGCACTGGCAAAGTCTACCATTAGACTTCATCTTGGGGAGACAGTTTATTTCACAGTAGTCACTGAAAAGACTACAGAAGCTTTATGGAAAAAGCTATGTGCTACATATGAGAAAGAGATTGCCTCAAACAAAGTCTATCTCATGAAGAGATATTTGAGCTGCACATGAAGGAGGGAGTATCCATAGCTTTGCACTTGAATGAATTTAATATCATTTTTAGTCAGCTTCAAGCTCAAAAGCTAAATTTCGATGCAGAAATGAGGGCAAAATTTCTCTTATGCTCATTACCATCCTCATGGGATACTTTCCGTACTGCTATCAGTAACTCTGCACCTATTGGAGTATTGAACTTTGATGATGTGGTTGGTAGCTTGTTGGCCGAGGAGATTATATGGAAGTCAATGGAAGGCAACAAGAAGGATGCAACCTTAAATGTGCAAAGGGGCACAGATCTCAGTCTAGGGGGAAGTTTCAAGAAAGAGGGAAGTCCCGCCAGGGCACGGAACATTGAGTGTCACTATTGTGGCAAGAAGGGCCACATGAAAAAGGATTGCTACAAGCTTAAAAGAGAGCAAAAGGATAAGAAAAAGAATGCAAATTGGGGTGCAAATCAGAAGGAAGAGAGTCCAAGGGAGGACAAAGGAAAAGTGAAGATCGAGGAGATCAATGCAGTCACACATGATAATGACAATGACATTCTCTTCATGTGTAATTTATCTGTAGAGTTTCTTACCACTTCAAATGATGCATATTCCCAGAATTGTATTTTGGATTCTGGTGCTTCATTCCATGTTACTCCCCATAGGGAATGGTTCTCCACTTATGACAGTGGAAAGACAGGTTGTGTGCATCTTGGAAATGACTATGCATGTGGGACATAGTGGGAGTAGGTGACATAAAGTATTCTTTTGCAAATGGGTCTGCAGTTATTCTGAAAAATGTGATACATGTGCCTAAGCAGACCAAGAGTCTCATTTCAACGGGTTAGCTAGATGATGCTGGTTTTTAGACCCATCTTTGGTTCTGGGAGTTGGAAAATTCAGAAGGGCTTTATGCTTTTGGCCAGGGGTGCCAAGTGTGAGACTTTGTATCCCTTACATGTATCAGGGGTGTTTGATCATGTTGTTGCAATAATCGAGTAGCCAAGCACTTCTTTATGGCATTGCCGATTGGGCCATATGAGCCAAAATGGAATGAAACCCTTATGCCGTTTGGGTTATGTACCACAGTTGAGTTTCTCTGATTTTGAATTTTGCGAGCACTGTCTCTATGGGAAGCAGACTAAATCAACCCATAAAATAAGGGGAAAGACAGAGTTTGAAAAGCTTGAATTTGTGCATTCAAACGTATGTGGTCCCATGCCTACACGGTCATTAGGCAGGGCTGAATACTATACATTGACATTCATTGATAATGCAACTAGGAAAACCTTTGATACCATTCTCTAGGTGCTTGTATAAGACCATAGAGACTCTTGTTCAGCTTGCAAACTAAATGCTCTTTGCCCTTTTCTTCAAAGCCTTCCGGCTGCACCATGTAAATTTCCTCATGCAAATCCCCATGCAAGAAAGCTGTCTTGACATCCATCTGCATAAGCTCCATATCCTCTATCTGCATAAGATCCATATCCTCTGCTGCCACTAGGTCAAGCATGCATCTAAGTGTGGTCATCTTCACAACCGGAGAGAATATCTCATCAAAGTCCACACCCTTCTCTTGCTTGAACCCTTTAGCGACCAAATGGGCCTTGTACCTAGGCACATCATCACCTATGACCTTCATCTTGTAGACCCATTTACATGGCAATGCTTTCTTTCCATGTGGCAAAGAAACCAAGTCCCAAGTTTTATTCTTTATAAGTGAACTTATCTCTGCTTGCAAAGCATACTCCCACTTGCGTTGATCCACGTGCATCATAGCCTTTCTGTAGCAAGAAGGCTCCCCGCAATCAGTAAGCATCACATAGTCTACCCCTGGAACAAACCTATCAGGCGGTCTAGACACTCTAGATGATCTTCTCAAGGGCATTTCAGCTTGCTGTCCCACCTGCATATCAAACACATTTGGCTCATCATTTCCACCAATAGATGATCCATTATCTACCCTTGATTGTATACCTGTGGGAGTACTTGGTGGTACCATTTCTTGCACATTTGGTGCATGGACAGCTTGCTGTCTATCAACATATGCAGGTGGATTCACCTCCTAGAAAGTGATTCTCCTCATTTCCACATCCCTCATGGGTGCCTTATGCATCTTCTTCTCATGGAAGGCTACATCATGGCTGCATATGATCTTCTTTGCTTCTGGATCCTAGAGATGATAGCCCATCTCTCCACTTTCACCATAACCCAGAAAGATGCATTTCCTAGACTTACGATCTAGCTTCTTTCGAAGCTCTTTTGACACATGTGCATATGCCTCACACCCAAATATACACAAATGAGAGTAAGAGGGCTTCTTGCCACTCCATGCCTCTTTAGGAATACCACCATCCAAACTCTTACTAGGTGATCTATTGATCACATGCACTGCAGTCTTCATTGCCTCAGCCCAAAAACCACCAGAAAGACTTGCATTGGAAAGCATGCATTGCAACCTTTCTTGAATGGTACGGTTCATCTTTTTTGCAACTGGATTTTGCTCTAGAGTACGAGGGGATGTGAGCTCCCTCTTAATCCCACATGTATCATGGAAATGCTGAAAGTCATGAGAGAGATACTCTCCACCATTGTCAGTTCGTAGGCATTTAATCGTTCTACCTAATTGCTTCTCAACCAAGGCTAGCCATTTCTGAAATACGTAGAAACATCACTCTTCCGAGCTATAGCATAAGCCCACCAAGAGATTGTTTTGGGTGTTCTCTTGTTTCCATCATAGTGCCTTTGTGGTGGTCTCTATCCCCCTGATTTCATTCGGTCCTAGGGTTTTAGGAGTGAAATTGATCACTGCCTCTATACTAAAAGGGCTAAGGATAATAGCCTGATACTCCTAGCACTATATGTTCATGATATGCTATTGGCTAGCAAGAATACTTATGAGCTAGATGCATTGAAGGCCAAGTTGCATGAGGCCTTTGATATGAAGGATTTGGGACTTGCAAGTCATATTCTTGGTATGCACATCACACGTGATCGGAGTAGGAAACTCCTTTGGCTTTCACAGAAGGAGTATGTTACAAAAGTATTGTAGCATTTCAATATGGAGGGGGGGAAGGCATGAGTACTCCATTGCCTCCATATGTGAAACTGAGTCATACAGAGAGTCCCAAATCAGATGAGGAGAGGTGTTGAGATATCGAGCTCCACTCGAGATATGCCAGGGTGACCGTTGTGTACTTATGTCACCGACTTGTTAGCTGGAGATGCGGTTGGTACACCGCCCACGAATAATAGCTGGATGATAGCTATCTTTATCTACACTAGTTCGTGGCTCAGTTAGTATGCCACCTTAGTTAGTTGAGTTTGGTTTGAGACCCACATATAGGGTTCTTCTATTTCTTTGTACTTGAGTTCTTTTGGCTTTCACAACTAAGAAGAGGAAAACTGTTTTCAGCCTCCACCTTTGTGTGTATTCCCCCAATTGTTTATGTGAGAAAGCCGCAAGTGAGACTCCTTCCCTCTCTCCCACTATCTTCACATGGTATCAGAGCCTTGTTCGTGGAAAGGAGCTCAAGAAAGCAAGCCAAGTTCGTGGTGTCCTGGTAAGAGGACCAGTGTTGCTTTCCTATTTTGAGTTTGGGAGCAAATCTCTGCAGGTAGCACAGCCAGAAGTGCAGGAGTGCACTATTTCAGATTGAGACGCCCTTCGCGGTGTGGCAAGAGGCCGTTTCGGGGCCCGTTTTGAAGGCGGAAGTTCTTCGCAGGCACTCAGAAAAAGGCCCTGTTTTTTGCTGTGCGACCACTGCGCGGCTAGTCGATGGAAAGGTTCCACAGAAATTGCATCGTATGCCTGTGTGCAGAGATATTGGGAGTTGCAGATTCATGCCTGTTGCCTGTTGATGCAAAATCGTCACTAGGAAGTGACTGTGTGGTGAAATACCACTTTCGTCAGTTTTGCAGATCTGCTCGTGTGAGGCAAAAGCTGTGTTTTTTTGCAGTGACAGAATATTTTGCAGTGTTCTGTAATGGCATCTGATTCTCTTTCACGGATTGTCACTGAAAAGCTTGACAAGAACAACTTCCAGGCATGGAAGTTTAGAATGACGAATTTCTTGATGGGAAAAGGCTATTGGGAATTCATTACAGGAAATGAAGAAGAACCTGTTCTTCCTAATGTTCCCAGTCAATAGGAAATGCAGGCATTCAAAGGATGGCATAAGAGAGCCAGGAAAGTTATGTACTGGCTGTCTATCAGCATTTCGGACTCCATGATTGTGCATATTCAGGATGCAAATACGCCAAAGGAGGCATGGGATACTTTGGCAAAAATGTATAGCACAAATATGCAAGCCAGGAAAATGCAACTTAAACAGGAGTTGCACAATGTGCAGAGAGAAAATTTGAGCATAAATGACTACCACATGAAAGTGAAGAAAATTACAGATGTACTTGCTTCCATTGGGTCGCCAGTGGATGATGATGATTTGGTTTCTGTGACCTTGAATGGTCTAGGAAAGGATTATGCACAGTTCCGGACATCCATTGCCGTCCGTGAAAAATTTCCTGATTTTGAGGAGCTGATTGCTCTTCTAATTTCTGAAGAGCAGAGAAATGGGGGTGCATCTTCTTCAGTAGGAACTTCAAAAGAGACTGTCTTCTACTCAAATGCTAGCAGAGGTAGAGGCAGAGGTAGAGGAGCCCGATTTGCAAACCGTGGTAGAAATCAGAATATGCAGCAAATACAAGAAAACTAGTCCTATGCAGGAGGACGTGGTAACTCTAGAGGCAGGGGGAGCCAAAGAGGCCGTGGTGGATGGCAGAGAAGCCAAAATGCAAACAGCAATGTTGAATGCTACTATTGTGGCAAAATGGGTCATATGGCTAAGGACTGCTACAAAAAGCAGAATGACATTATGAATGGAAAATTGCAGCAAGGCAATTATGCATCTTCTAGCAGGCAGGGTGATGATAGAAATGAGCATCTATTTATGGTGCAGCATATGACCAATTCTGTGACAAGTGCAGAAGAACAAAATGATGTGTGGTATGTTGACTCAGGTGCGTCAAACCACATGACAGGTCATGTAGAATGGATGCAAGATGCAAGGAAAATGGAAAAGCTAGGATTTGTGGAGACTGGTGATGATACTGCACATCCTATTGTGCAGATTGGCAAAATTCCTTTGTCTATGCAGGATGGGAAAAAGAAATACTTATCTGATGTATTTCATGTCCCGAACATCACCAAGAACCTGGTTTCTGTTGGTCAGATGGTTGAGCAGGGCTTGCAGGTCAGATTTAATCCTCATGGATGCTTTGTTGAGGATATGAAAAATAATGGTCGCTTGATAGCAAAAGGAAAGAAGAAGGGCAGGATGTTTACGCTGGATGCAGACATGCCTGAATTGAGTGCAGCAATGTTTGCACATGGGACCGGTGTAGTTGCAGATATTGATATCTGGCACAAATGCATTGGTCATGTTAATATACAGTGACTTAAATCAATGCAAGCCCAAAATATTGTTGCAGGATTGCCAAAATTCAAGGTTGCAGAAATGCACAAGATTTGTGAAGCCTGTCAATTTGGGAAACAGGCAAGGAAACCTTTTCCTAGGCATGTTCAAGAGAGTAAAAAGCCATTGGAATTAATCCACTCTGATGTGTGGACTACAAAAGCTGCATCTATTGGAGGCTGTCACTATTTTGTCACATTTATTGATGACTTCAGCAGAAAACTGTAGGTGTATTTTATGAAAAAGAAAAGTGAAGTGTTTGGGCACTTCAAAGCTTTCAAAGCTATGGTTGAAAAAGAAACAGGCCTGCAAATAAAATGCCTAAGGTCAGATGGAGGGGGAGAGTACCTCTCAAATGAGTTTGCAAGGTTCTTGCAGGAGCATGGTATAAAGCAGCAATATTCATGTAGTCATACCCCACAGCAAAATGGAATTGCAGAAAGAAAAAATAGGCATATTGGAGAGGTATCTCGGGCTATGCTAAATGAAAAAGATCTACCAGATTATTATTGGGCTGAAGCAGTTGCTACAGCAGTCTATATAATGAACAGGACTCCCACTGCAGCAATACATGGCATGACGCCAGAGGAGATGTATACTGGTAGGAAACCAAGTATTTCTCATTTGAAGATTTTTGGTTGCATTGCCTATGTCCATGTGCCAGATGAGCTGAGGTCCAAGTTGGATCCAAAAGCTGAGAAGTGCGTCTTTATTGGTTATTCTCTGCAGCAGAAAGGGTATAGATGCTATAACCCTTCTACACGTAAGTTCACAGTGAGCAGAGATGTTGTCTTTGATGAGATGAGCAGCTGGTATAAACCAGTAAATGTGATGATTGATGTAGATGCACAAAATGGAAATGCTACACAGAATGCACAACAGCAATCACAAAATATCAGTGGACCTAGAGTGTCCTCTACCAGTGGTTCACATACTTCGCCATGGACAGGTAGATTGAGATCAGGAGAATCCCCTCAAAGCAATGCAGAGAGTGGTATGCAGGTATCACGAAAAGGAAAAGAGAAGGTAGATCAGCCCATGTATGATGTGAATGCAGGTCACTCTTGTGTGGATGGTGAATCCAGTGGCTCAGAACAGAGCATTGATGATGAGTTGGGTATTCCTTCTGTTGTTACACCTGGAGTAAGGAAGACCAGGGATGTTTTGAGAGCACCTGGAAGTGAGCCTATTTTGCGCAGGTCTACTAGGGTTAGGTATCCTATGGATAGGCTGAAATATGATGGATTTACAGCCATTCACTATGCCTATATGGTCAAAGTGATACAGGAACTAGAACCCACTTCTTTTGAGCAAGCCATGGGAAATGAAAAATGGGAGAAAGCCATGGATGAAGAAATGGATGCCTTGGATGCTAATGCTACATGGGAATTGGTGCCTTTGCCTAAAGGCAAGAATGCAATTGGTTGTAAGTGGGTTTATAAGATCAAGCACAATGCAGATGGTTCTGTGAATAGATACAAGGCAAGATTAGTTGTCAAGGGGTATGCACAGACATATGGCATTGATTATGAAGAAACTTTCAGCCCGGTTGCAAGGATGGCAACCGTAAGAGCAGCCATTGCTATGGCTGCATCAAAGGGATGGTCTTTACATCAGATGGATGTAAAGAATGCCTTCTTGCATGGTGATTTGCAAGAAGAGGTCTTTATGGAGCAGCCAGCAGGTTATGTTCATGCTACTCATCCTGAGTTTGTTTGTAGGTTGAAGAAAGCCTTGTATGGCTTGAAGCAAGCACCTAGAGCATGGTCTGACAAGATAGGACAGTATCTTGTCACTATTGGCTTTCAGATTTCCAAGGCAAATTTCTCACTCTATGTGAGAAAAATAGAGAAAGGGATTATGCTGTTGGTCATTTATGTTGATGATTTGATCATCACAGGTGATAGTGATGAAGATATCCTTCATGTGAAAATGCTATTGAGGCAGAAGTTTGAGATGAAGGATTTGGGAGAGCTGCGTTATTTCTTGGGCATTGAGGTGATTAGATCACCAAGTGGGATACAGCTCTTGCAGAGGCAGTATGCAGAGGCAGTATGGATTGAACATGCTGTCCAAATATGGGATGACAGGCTGTAAGCCTATTTCAGTTCCTTTGGAACAGAATGTGAAGCTGAGCACAGATGCAGGTGAGCTTCTGGAAGACCCTACTATGTACAGACGCATAGTAGGAAGTTTGATTTACATGACTATTACCAGGCCAGATTTGAGCTATGCTGTTGGGTTGGTAAGTCAGTTTATGCAAGCTCCAAGGAAACCGCATTTGGATGCGGCTAGATGCATACTCAGGTATGTGAAGTCCACATTGCAGTATGGACTATTTTATGAGGCTGGGGTTCGGATACAGTTGCATGGATACACTGATGCTGATTGGGCTGGTAGTATTTCTGATAGACGATCTACCAGTGGATATGTGTTCTCTTTTAGGAGTGCTGCAGTCACTTGGAGCAGCAAGAAACAGCCTACAGTTGCCTTGTCGAGCACAGATGCTGAGTACAGGGGTGCAGCAATGGCTGCATGTGAGGTAGCTTGGTTGCATAATCTACTCTATGATATGCATCAGTCTACAAATGGGCCGGTTGTCATTTATTGTGACAACATGAGTAGTATACATTTGGCAAAGAACCCAGTCTTTCATGCCAGAACAAAGCACATTGAGGTGCATTATCACTATGTGCGGGAGAAGGTTTTACTAGGTCTTATTGATCTAGTTTATGTCAGCACAGAGGATCAGGTAGCTGACATATTCATGAAAGCATTGGGCGTAGAGAAGCTGCGCAAGTTCAGAGACTTGCTTGGTGTACAGGATTTGGGATTGAGCTCGAGGGGGAGTGTTGAGATATCGAGCTCCACTCGAGATATGCCAGGGTGACCGTTGTGTACTTATGTCACCGACTTGTTAGCTGGAGATGCGGTTGGTACACCGCCCACCAATAATAGCTGGATGACAGCTATCTTTATCTACACTAGTTCGTGGCTCAGTTAGTATGCCACCTTAGTTAGTTGAGTTTGGTTTGAGACCCACATATAGGGTTCTTCTATTTCTTTGTACTTGAGTTCTTTTGGCTTTCACAACTAAGAAGAGGAAAATTGTTTTTAGCCTCCACCTTTGTGTGTATTCCCCCAATTGTTTATGTGAGAAAGCCGCAAGTGAGACTCCTTCCCTCTCTCCCACTATCTTCACAAGAGGGCCATGATGGCCAAGGTTCCTTATGCATCATCGGTTGGGAGTCTTATGTATGCTATGATAGCTACTAGACCAGACATTGCATTTGCAGTGGGAGTTGTTAGCTGGTATATGGCTAATCTAGGAAAGAGGCATTGGGAGGCAATTAAGTGCATCATGAGGTACATGAAGGGTACCAAGGAGATGTGCATCTGCTTTGGTAGAGGAGACATGCATGTACTTGGTACACAGATTCAGACTATGCAGGGCATTTGGATAGTAGGAGATCCACTTCTAGTTATGTGTTCACCTTTGCAGGTGGTGCAGTGTCGTGGATGTCTCGCACACAAAAGTGCATTGCTTTGTGAGTGCTTTGTCTACCACAAAGGCTGAGTATGTTGCAGCCATAGAGGGTTGCAAGGAGGCTATATGGCTTGATCAGCTAATGGGACATTTGGGGATTCATACAAGTGTACCGACATTGCATAGTGATTTCATGAGTGCTATTCAGTTAGCACGAAATCCAGTCTTTCATGCAAAGACCAAACACATTCAGGTTAAGTACCATTTCATCAGGGAGGTACTTTAGGACAAGCGCATAGAGCTTGTCAAGGTTCATACAGATGATAACCTTGCAAATATGCTGACTAAGAGTCTACCTAGTCAGCGGTTTGAGTATTGTCATGCATTGATGGGCATTGGATAGTATGCTCACTGGTTGTTCTCCCTTAAAGGCACATTGTCCTTTAAGTGGGAGGTTGTGGGGGTTAAAGGTCACTGTGCCTTTACCCCAGTTATGTACAATACTCAAACACATATATAAATGAATGAAAAAGAAGAATAGGGTGTTCTGCACCCACCAAAAACTTGTGTGGCTCTCTGTGTTGGATGGGAGGATTTGGTTTCAGGTCAAATGGTTCAAGTTTGGTTGGGCCATTGAATAAATAAATAGAGAAGTCAAGCCACTTCCAATATTCTATTGCCCTCCACCAGCCAATATTCTATTGGGTTTTATTCACCTTATTCTTCCATGTCACCAACCCAAGGGCTCCCTTACAGGGTCCTTTTTGAGTCCAAATTTTTTGTAATGACTGTCTTTTTTCACTGTCGCATGGGGACCATTGTAAATAGTCCAAACCATTTTACATCAAGAATGAAAATACTAAATTGTCTGAAATCAATTTCATAGATTTCGCATATGGTCCCACAATAATCCAACTACGAGGACAGGAGATTGGTATCCGAAGCACTTGCTTAGCTATCTTGTGTGAAGTTAGCCATGACTCCACAATCATATGTGACTCTCTTTGAATCGATGCATTCCACGTGAAAATGTCATCCATATGACCATAATGCATTGTACTTTTTGTACTACAAAAGAGCATCATTAAAACAATGAAGATGCATCTATTTTATAGCGTATATTGCCACAAATAATTACTTAATTATGTCAAGAGGTAAGAAACTTATATGCATCATACATCCAGATGATAACTCTCACTCATGCTCGTTTACTGTCTCTCCATCGCGTTCGGCTTTACATAGAGCCAGTTGTAGCCAATCAAGTGACATGTGAGTGGGGAGAAGGGTGATATCCCATGGATATGGTTTACATCGCCTGTAAATTACTCTGAATCTCTTCCTTGCAACTATTATTTCTGTTTTGATTGCTTCATATCTCTCAATCCACTTCTGCATCTCCTTGCTATTGAGGATACAAAACTTATTGAATTTCTCCATTTGCTCTTTGCTCATCTTTCTTTCAATCCCTTTTCCTTGGGGAACCTCACCAATGATGTGATCATCATCCTTGTTATGCCAAGCCTGCGGCATATCGAGATCCGTGGATGCAAGAAACTCCGTGATATTTACTAATGACTCTTGCATAACCCATCCCTCTACCATGCTTGCTTCTGGTCTTGCTCTTTGCCATACAAATCCCTTCAAAGTTTTCATAAACTACTTGAGAAAAAACATCCACCGACTATAAACTCGATGCTCGATATGGAGATCTCTTTTTGAGATATCCACCTATTTCACAAGCCCATGTAAAATATATTCATAATCAGTCTACAAATTATTCAACTTAAAGTAAAGAAAATGCAATCAATGCTATTTGATAGTAAGCATACCTCACAATACCACTGATCTTGAATATAGCATTTCTAACATCTTCTTATAAGCACCCTTTTACTGTAATTGGGAGGATGAACTATCAAAGCAACAAAGAAGTCATGTCAATAATATAACATAATCATAATTACACTAATGCATCACGATTATCGGTACACTAATCCTACAGCTTAGAATACCTATAAGACCTTGTGCCAATCATGGGACTTGAGCACTAATCTTATTGTCCTTTGAAAATGCTCCTTTCAAGCACCACATGTACCCTGTGGGTGTTCGAAAAGAGGCAATGTCTGCCTTGATTGTTGCCTCCTCTCTCTTGGAGAGGATCCATGTTGCTTTTGGGAGGACAACTTTTCCTAAAGCACACACTTGAGGCCACAAATGAGACATCCTATTCATAGCACACAAGTCTTCTTGCACTCCTCTCAAGTCTTTGGAACCAACCAAGTGTGCCCAAATAGTAGCCCCCACATTCTTGAAGATATGCATGGGATCCAAGAGATGATTAATTTGTAACTAACCCCAATAAGGAAGCTCATGAAAGATGGATAGCCTCTTCATACCACGAGGAGGTTCCTCTCCATTTGCCCTCCAAGCTTGAAATTGCCATCAAATATGGTGGTGGTGGATCAAGCTGACGTCCACGCATGAGATGGTCCAGTAGAAGGTATCGAGCATGACCTTCATAAGAATTTTTCCTCTCATATGTTTGGAGTATCGTGCAAGCGATTTCAAACCCAGTCCACAAACAGGACAAGCATAGTACCCACTTGTAACAAGTCCTGCACGCATGCATGAATGTGTTAGTATATGACATGTGTGTGAAAGAGAGTCATAAAAGCATAATCCTATATTATACATGTGAAGACACAACCACATACCTGCGCACTCTCCATATCCTGGGTAGTCATGCATGGTCCACATCAAGATACCCCTAACCAAAATATCATTGGTATGTCTAGGAGCTCTGGAAATATCAAAGACCCGCACTCCTCTCCATAAGATCTGTAACTCCTCTATCAAAGGTGCCATGTACACATCCATATTTTTGGCCTTGTACTTCCCTGGCACAAGTAGTGCAAGCATGAGGTGTCCCTTCTTTATTTGTTAGCCATGGTGGGATATTATAATTTACCAAGACTATGGGCCATGTCGACCATCGTTGTTAGCATCTTCTTCGCTTCATCTCTTGACGCGGGCATGGTATTTGGTGCAGGCAACATCTTCTGGAGCAACCTCATTAAGGTCGAGACACTTGTATCTGACCACCCATACTTTGCTTGCAGATTCAAGATTGAGAGATAAGCCCATAGTTTAGACATCCTAGCACCCTCGTACAACTGTGTTGATTGCAACTCTTGCATATCAACCTCAGACTCAGACATCACGTGTACATAGGATGTAGTGCCCCTAAAAATAGAATCCATCATGTCCACCATACCCTCATCATCATCTGGCACATCTGGGAGACTATAGTCTTGCTCAAAGTGTGAAGGTATATGCACACCCTCGCCACCCTCCTCATCTTATCTCAAGATTTTGTGTAAATATAAGATCTTGTCTCAAGGTTTCGTGTCATAATGGTATGCAATATGAATCATGAACTCAAATAGCATTGACTTACCGATGATCCACCACCATGTGCAATACCAATGGTGGGTACTGGTTCGGGCTCCTCCCCATACATTCGCAAGTGGCACATGACAATACAACATTGATGTCGTACTTCTCGCTTGCAATGAGTGCTATGACAATACAACCTCTCCATAAGCCACTCTGTGCTCCCGGGCGTTGGCGCATCATGTGACGAGCTTCCACTCATCCCTTCGATATGCACACCTCCAAAATCACAACATGAGTTGTAAGGAAATCTATTAAGATCCAAAAAATAGCCACCGATGAGCTCCTTTCCTCTCTTCTAACAGTAAATGCCCTGAACCATCGCTATATAATGACACTTTGTCCTGTTCCAGCGCTATATAGCGATGCTTTTAGGATATAAATGTCACTATATAGCGACTGACCAACGTCACTATATAGCGATGCTGAAAAGCTAAAACCCGAAACCCCACGCGATGCCATCTTTCACATCTCTATTGTGGGAAAAGCAAAAATCTCTCCTCCCACCTTATATTCGACAACCTCGCTTTCCTCCTCTCTATTCCCTGAGAGTGCTCTCAATGGAAGCAAGAACGGAAGAGGGAGACATAGAGACAGAGAGCCACACAAGTTTTGGTGGGTGCAAAACACCCTAATCTTCTTTTTCATTCATTTATATATGTGTTTAAGTATTGTACATAACCGGGGTAAAGGCACAGTGACCTTTAACCCCCACAACCTCCCACTTAAAGGACAATGTGCCTTTAAGAGAGAACAACCAGTGAGCATACTATCCAATGCCCATCAATACACGACAATACTCAAACCGTTGACTAGGTAGACTCTTCGTCAGCATATTTGCAGGGTTATCATCTGTATGAACTTGACAAGCTCTATGCGCTTGTCCTCAAGTACCTCCCTAATGAAATAGTACCTGACCTCAATGTGTTTGGTCTTTGCATGAAAGACCGGATTCTATGCTAGCTGAATAGCACTCATGGAATCACTATGCAATGTCGGTACACTTGTATGAATCCCCAAATCTCCCACTAGCCGATCAAGCCATATAGCCTCCTTGCAACCCTCTGTGGCTGCAACATACTCAGCCTCTGTGGTAGACAAAGCAACGCACTTCTGTGCGCGAGACATCCATGACACTGCACCACCTGCAAAGGTGAACACATAACCAGAAGTGGATCTCCTACTATCCACATGCCCTGCATAGTCTGAATCTGTGTACTTAAGTACACGCATGTCTCCTTTACCAAAGCAGATGCACATCTCCTAAGTACCCTTCATGTACCTCATGATGCACTTAACTGCCTCCCAGTGCCTCTTTCCTGGATTAGCCATATACCGGCTAACAACTCCCACTACAAATGCAATGTCTGGTCTAGTAGCTATCATAGCATACATGAGACTCCCAACCGCTGATGCATAAGGAACCTTGGCCATCATGGCCCTCTCCTCATCTGATTTGGGACTCTCTATATGACTCAGTTTCACATATGGAGGCAATGGAGTACTCACTGCCTTCCCCCCCTCCATATTGAAACGCTCCAATACTTTTGTAACATACTCCTTCTGTGAAAGCCAAAGGAGTTTCCTACTCCGATCCCGCGTGATGCGCATACCAAGAATATGACCTGCAAGTCCCAAATCCTTCATATTAAAGGCCTCATGCAACTTGGCCTTTATGCATCTAGCTCATAAGTATTCTTGCTAGCCAATAGCATATCATCCACATATAGTGCCAGGATTATCAGGCTATTATCCTTAGCCCTTTTAGTGTAGAGGCAATGATCAATTTCACTCCTTCTAAAACCCTGGGACCGAATGAAAGCATCAAACTTTTGATACCATTCTCTAGGCGCTTGCTTAAGACCATAGAGACTCTTCTTCAGCTTGCAAACTAAATGCGCTTTGCCCTTTTCTTCAAAGCCTTCCGGCTGCACCATGTAAATTTCCTCATGCAAATCCCCATGCAAGAAAGATGTCTTGACATCCATCTGCATAAGCTCCATATCCTCTAATGCCACTACTCCAAGCATGCATCTAAGTGTGGTCATCTTCACAACCGGAGAGAATATCTCATCAAAGTCCACACCCTTCTCTTGCATGAACCCTTTAGCGACCAAACAGGCCTTGTACCTAGGCACATCATCACCTATGACCTTCATCTTGTAGACCCATTTACATGGCAATGCTTTCTTTCCATGTGGCAAAGAAACCAAGTCCCAAGTCTTATTCTTCATAAGTGAACTCATCTCTGATTGCATAGCATACTCCCACTTGCATTGATCGTCGCGCATCATAGCCTCTCTGTAGCAAGAAGGCTCCCTGCAATCAGTAAGCATCACATAGTCTACCCCTGGAACAAACCTATCAGGCGGTCTAGACACTCTAGATGATCTTCTCAAGGGCATTTCAGCTTGCTATCCCACCTACATATCAGCCACATTTGGCTCATCATTTCCACCAATAGATGATCCATCATCTACCCTTGATTGTATACTTGTGGGAGTATTTGGTGGTACCATTTCTTGCACATTTGGTGCATGGACAGCTTGCTGTCTATCAACATAGGCAGGTGGATTCACATCCTGGAAAGTGATTCTTCTCATTTCAACATCCCTCATGGGTGCCTTATGCATCTTCTTCTCATTGAAGACTACATCATGGCTGCATATGATCTTCTTTGCTTCTGGATCCCAGAGACGATAGCCCATCTCTCCACTTTCACCATAACCCAGAAAGATGCATTTCCTAGACTTAGGATCTAGCTTCTTTCGAAGCTCTAAATTTGGCACATGTGCATATGCCTCACACCCAAATATATGCAAATGAGAGTAAGAGGGCTTCTTGCCACTCCATGCCTCTTTAGGAATACCACCATCCAAACTCTTACTAGGTGATCTATTGATCACATGCATTGCAATCTTCATTGCCTCAGCCCAAAAGCCACCAGAAAGACTTGCATTGGAAAGCATGCATTGCAACCTTTCTTGAATGGTACGGTTCATCTTTTTTGCAATTGGATTTTGCTCTAGATTACGAGGGGATGTGACCTCCCTCTTAATCCCACGTGTATCACAGAATTGCTGAAAGTCATGAGAGAGATACTCTCCACCATTGTCAGTCCGTAGGCATTTAAGTGTTCTACCTGACTGATTCTCAACCAAGGCCAGCCATTTCTCAAATACCTGGAACACATCACTCTTCTGAGCTATAGCATAAACCCACACTTAAGTGGTAGCAAGCTAAGGGTGTCCACTTTTTGTTCACTCCCCAATCCTAAGGAGGTGGAAAAACAAGCTTTTTAGCACACAAAAATGCAAATCTCACCTACTTCCCTATGGATCTAGTCTTTGAAGTCTTCTGACACAACATCACACTTGCTATTGTGCACACAATCGTATAGTCTGATCGAAAATTCGATGCACACACAAAAAATTTCTTTGTGTCACACGGCATGGTTCCAGGGTGGTCACACGTTTGTCACGAACAAAGAGTGTCATATTAAATTCTAAATTTCTCACTCATTTTAGATTAAATGTTATTGAGACTTTGTAAGTGGTCTCTTTGCATTATGTAGAGCTTAACTTGATTTATTGGTAATTTTTTGAATGATTTATCTAATTATAAATAATTATTTATAATAAATAAAGTCATAAAATACATGCATTTTAGTAGCACACCACATTTTTTAAGTATTTTGAATAATTAAGCAAATCCAATTCGGTGGAAGGTTAGTAGGCACATAAGGGTGTGTGGTTGAATCATCAAATCCCCAATCCAACGGTTAGATTTAGGAAGATTGAAGTTTAATTTTTACTTTTACTCCTTAGAGGATCAACAAAGAATATTAAAAATAAATCTAGTAATTCTCAAACATAACCAAACATTTCAAAAATGTCAATATTTTTAGTCCTCTGCATGATGAATAAGAGGAAAAAATTTTGGTTGAATTTGAGTAAGGGAAACGTACGATATGGCCTCCAACAGTTAAATCTCCCTTTTGTGGGGGAAAAAGGGCCACCCAAGCCTAATACCAAGACAAGGTAGGCTTGGTATTAGGCTTGGTGAGGTAGTTTAGGAGCATCACCGATCCTAGTGGCAAGCCTTTGGAGTCTGCATGCTACCCATGTGGAAGGCTGAGTCATCAAAACCATGCCACGTTGTTAGACCACGTGGTGCCATCTCATCAAGCAGATGTGACATCACTCTTTGCCATGTCACCTTACATTGCCACACGTGCTGCCACATGTGCCACCTCATCATTCCACATCATCAGCCATGTGATCACACAATGCCACCTTGGCATACCTCCTCAACCTTGCCACGTCACCAATCCCTCCACCTCAATTTGCCATGTCAATCTACCACCTCATGAATGCCAACTCATCATGCCACATCACCTTTCAATGTAGTACCAAATCATGACCATGCAGGAAGAGACTATATTACCACATCATGACCATGCATGGTGCCACATCAGCCAGATGTATACACATGACGATGTGCGAGGCATACAATACCTCAATCGAGGTATATAACCTGGGTGAGGCATACAATACCTCGTTCGAGGTATGTGACCGAGGACACCTAGAGATACCTCGATCGAGGTTCATACATACATGCGCAATGCACTGAATACCTCGACACCTAGAGATACCTCGATCGAGGTTCATACATACATGCGCAATGCACTGAATACCTCGATCGAGGTATAAGGTCTGATAAGGTATATGATCGGGGCTCTGGGCATAGCAGACCTCTCCACCAAAACTAAGCCAATTAGTATCAATCTTAGCACCTCTCCACCAATAATAATGAAGAGCAATCTAAGAGCAATCTAGTGGATGAGTTGAGGCTCTCTATAAGACACCACGTTTTGGTTCATTTCACCCATTCTTAGCCATTCTTGCCTCCTCATCACTTTGTCACACCTTCCATCCTACTTTCATTGAGAATGGGTTTTCAAAGCCGTAGAGCCAGTAGACGTGAAAGATGTAGGAACCCCCCCCAAAATCTCATTGACGAGGAGCGCAAGCGGAAGGCTCGTGAGCGCAAGAGAGCCTCTAGAGCTCGAGCTCGCGCTACCACCACTGATCCACCTCCAGCTCTACCTCTACATCCCACCTCCACCCCCAACCCCACCTCCATTGTCCCCCCATGCTCATCCGCTCCCCTACCTCTAGCCTCCGCCCTTCCCCTAGCCACCTACATTTTGGCCTCCACCTCTACCTCTTCCCCCTCCACCCTCCCCCCTCCCCCTCCCCCTCCCCCTCCCCCCGCTCCGCTTGGCGCCTCCCTTCCCCCGTCCACCCTACCATCTCCCATTGATCCCCTTGCCCCACCTTGCAGCAGTAGTGTTGCTTCACGACGTGACTTGCCGAAGTCCACTATCCATCGTCGTACTAGCAAGATTGTGCAGTCTTTTTTTTGTGACCTCACGCCAGCTTCGCAGTCTTCTCTTCTTACGTCCCTGATTGATCACCCTGACTTGGTAGAGTGTAGGAGGCTTGCTGGTCTTGGTGCACATAGAGATAGGGTTGTATCTAGCGAGGTCCTTAGCAGTGTTCGACGTTCCTATGCTTCTATTAAGCATAGGAACTCCAGTGATGCCTTGGCAGCACGTCGTGCTATTGTGGCTGCCATTAGTAGACCTCATATGATAGGCCATGTGCGTACCGCTTCACGTCTTCTTCAGATTGCACCGCGCACATTGCGAGCAGGCATCATTAAGAGGCAGAGTCTAGAGGATAGTGAGACTGATGCTCTTTGGGCTTCGAGTGGTCGTGCACCTCGCAGCGATCGATTGTTGGATGATTCCACTAGGTCCTTCATACAACAGTTTCGGGAGGAGCATTGCAGAGCATCCCCGATGTTCAAGAAGGCATTGCGGAAGAGGGTGTCACGCGGTGTGTACATTGAGCATGGTGCATGTTTTTTGGAGTGTACCCAGACTAAGTTGTACACTCAGTTTGTAGAGGCGCACCCGGAGTTCAAGATTGGGCAGAGGTCATTTGAGCGATGCAGGCCATGGTTTGTGCGATGCTCTCAACAGCGTGACACATGCTGTTGTCGCTACCATGTGGATTTTGGATTGATGTATGACGTATTCCGTTCCCTTGATGGTCATAGGGGAGTGGTTCCTACTAGCCCTCACGACTTCATTCATTCCATACTGTGTACACGAGATGGTGATGCTTTATTCCACTCCCTTGATTGTGTGGAAGGCACGTGTACTTTGTGTGGTGACTTTGCTAGAGTGCCACGAGTTGCACTAGATACTTGTGATGTGCAGATGGTTCGTTGGCAGCAGTATGAGTACTGTACCTTGACATTAGATGGTGGTGCACAGTCGAGGAGGTTGCAGCTTGTGGGGAAGGAGACACCACGTGTTGTATTCATTGACTGTTTTCGAGGGAAGCTGTACCGCTACATACGCCACTCGCACACTACGAAATGGGAGGATCGTCAGTTTTGTGCATGTTTGAGGACATTTCCTATAGGGGTGGTTGTCTCAGTGGTGGACTTTGCGGAGAATTACACCTTTGCACCACAGCATGAGATCCAATCGGAGTATTATTTCTCCGAACAGGTGACGTGTGATTGAGTATTGATTTTTTCCCCGCCTCATTATATTGAATTATTTCAATAGTCATATTTTTTTTCAATGCCATATTGCAGGTTGCTATATTTGTGCACATTAGCTATCGTCATGCACAGGCTCATGTGGATGGCATTGATAGCACCATGGACTCACGCATCATTGTGCGAGAGTATCACTTCTACATTAGTGATGATCGATCGCATGATGCCCATTTTGTGCAGCATTGCTTCACTTTGCATGATAGTTTCTTGAGGGATCATGGTGTCACATGGCAGCGGCACTGGATCTGGTCAGACGGTTGCGGTGGTCAGCTCAAATCCGCTAGACAGTTTTATTGGTTCTGCAGATGGCACCGTGAGATAGGCATTCCGATCACATGGAGCTACTTCGAGACAGGGCACGGTAAGGGAGAGCACGATGGTGCAGGTGCTTGCGTGAAGCATGCTTTGCGTCGATACCAGTTGCGTCACAGTGCCGATCGCTTCAAGGATGCACATGATGTGGTGCGGTGGTGCAGCCTATCCACTAGTGCTACGTCCTCATTTCAGTTGCGTGACGATAGGGTGGTGAGCCGGTATTTTTGGTGCGTGGACATTGGGAGTCTTGATCGGTCGAGGCCTTTTGATTGTCGTTCTGTGCCTGGCACTCTTGATTTCCATTCCATCAGGAGCGTAGGTGAGTCTCACCCCACGATCTTTTCTCGACGGTTTGCATGTTTTTGCTCTGCATGCATTGATGATGATTGGGGAGGGTGCTCCATGATACCATAGGCCGATCCATGGGTACGGCGAGTGCTTTCTCCCTTCTAGCCTTGGGAGGAGATACATGATGATCAGGATGCGGGATTCAGTTCCTCTAGAGATTATGACCAGCTTACAGATATTTTGCGTATTGGTGATATCTTCGCGGTTATTGCTTTGGAGGGCAATGAGGAGGGTGTGGATTATTACTTGTTGCGATGCTCTATGCTGAAGAGTGTGCTGAATGAGGATACAGTGGATGGGCATGGGATGCACTTCAATGCTCATAGCATGATCATAGGTGGCCACTATTTCAGCAGATACAGAGGCGTGGTCGCTATATTGAGTTCCAGGAGTACATGGCAGATCAGGAAGCATACATGTATTCTCATCTTGTTGTTGGGATCAAGATTACTTTGAGTCGTGTTCGCACTCACAAGGCGACGTCCACTCCACGATGGCGCCTTGCAGTGGCGGATCACGAGAGCATACTTGCAACTATTGGCATGAGAGCTGATCCTGAGGAGTAGCACATTACATATCATATTTTTTGGGATCATCAGTTGATCAGATTGATTTTTATTGGGTATCACTAGTTGATTACACTTTTTTGTATTCGATATGTATAGGCTCACTGTGTGACCGTACCATTGTAATTTTCATGGACTCATATTTTGTATTTCACTATGATGGCTGTATACACGTTCATACACATCATTGTATTAGATTCTATTTTTAACATGATGTCCGATGTCTTCTCAATGGGATTTGTTGTGTTTGTAATACAAAAAATTGTTTATTAGTAGTAATGTTGTAATTTGTTTTGTGCTTTAGGACATTTTAAAAACATGACTAAGAAAATTCGCGCACGTACTAACGAAATACGCGTGTGGACTTGCTTGTTGGGGATGAAACTTCACACGACTCTTAGGCCACCCTAGACATACATCCACGCGAGATTTGGTCTGAATTGATTTGGTATGCGCCACGTGGAAGGTACAATGCGTACATTTTTACAATCCCTACTAGCACTCGTGACTACGTATGAGCTATGGCGCATGTACTAACGAAATGCGCGTGTGGACTTATCTGTTGGGAATGAAACTTCGCATGACTCTTAGGCCACCCTAGACATACATCCACGCAAGATTTGGTCTCCAACTTATTTGGTATGCGCCACGTGGAAGGAATAATGCGTACATTTTTACAATACCTACTAGCACGACTACGTGTGAGAAATGGCGCACGTACTAACCAAATATGCATGTGGACTTATCTGTTGGAGATTAAACTTTGCACGGCTCTTAGGCTACCATAGACGTACATCCACGCAAGATTTGGTTCCCAACTGATTTGGTATGCGCCACATGGAAGGACAGCTGTGTACATTTTTACAATCCCTACTAGCACGACTACGTATGAGCTATGGCGCATGTACTAACGAAATACGTATGTGGATTTATCTGTTGGGAATGAAACTTCGCACGACTCTTAGGCCACCCTAGACATACATCCACGCAAGATTTGGTCTCCAACTTATTTGGTATGCACCACGTGGAAGGTATATTGCGTACTTTTTTACAATCCCTACTAGCACGACTACGTGTGAAAAATGGCGCACGTACTAACCAAATATGCATGTGGACTTATCTGTTGGAGATTAAACTTTGCACGGCTCTTAGGCTACCGTAGACGTACATCCACGCAAGATTTGGTCTGAATTGATTTGGTATGCGCCACGTGGAAGGTACAATGCGTACATTTTTACAATCCCTACTAGCACGACTACGTATGAGCTATGGCGCATGTACTAACGAAATACGCGTGTGGACTTATCTGTTGGAAATGAAACTTCGCACGACTGTTAGGCTACCGTAGACGTACATCCACGCAAGATTTGGTCTCCAACTGATTTGGTTTGCGCCACATGGAAGGACAGTTGCGTACATTTTTACAATCCCTACTAGCACAACTACGTATGAAAAATGGCGCACGTACTAATGAAATATGCACGTGGACTTATCTGTTGGGGACGAAACTTCACACGCCTCTTAGGCTACCCTAGACGTACATCCACGCAAGATTTGGTCTCCAACTGATTTGGTATGCGCCACGTGGAAGGACAAATGCATACATTTTTACAATCCCTACTAGCACGACTAAACCCTAAACCCTAAACCCTGGACCCTAAATCCTAGACCCTGTTGGGCATGAAACTTCACACGCCTCTTAGGCTACCCTAGACGTACATCCACACAAGATTTGGTCTCCAACTGATTTTGTTTGCGCCACGTAGAAGCAATCCCTACTAGCACGACTAAACCCTAAACCCTAAACCCTAAACCCTGGACCCTAAATCCTAAACCCTGTTGGGGACGAAACTTCACACGCCTCTTAGGCTACGCTAGACGTACATCCACGCAAGATTTGGTCTCCAACTGATTTGGTTTGCGCCACGTAGAAGCAATCCCTACTAGCACGACTAAACCCTAAACCCTAAACCCTAAACCCTGGACCCTAAATCCTAAACCCTGTTGGGGACAAAACTTCACACGCCTCTTAGGCTACCCTAGATGTACATCCACGCAAGATTTGGTCTCCAACTGATTTGGTTGCGCCACGTAGAAGCAATCCCTACTAGCACGACTAAACCCTAAACCCTAAACCCTAAACCCTGGACCCTAAATCCTAAACCCTGTTGGGGACGAAACTTCACACGCTTCTTAGGCTACCCTAGATGTACATCCACGCAAGATTTGGTCTCCAACTGATTTGGTCTGCGCCACGTAGAAGCAATCCCTACTAGCACGACTAAACCCTAAACCCTAAACCCTAAACCCTGGACCCTAAATCCTAAACCCTGTTGGGGATGAAACTTCACACGCCTCTTAGGCTACCCTAGATGTACATCCACGCAAGATTTGGTCTCCAATTGATTTGGTTTGCGCCATGTAGAAGCAATCCCTACTAGCACGACTAAACCCTAAACCCTAAACCCTAAACCCTGGACCCTAAATCCTAAACCCTGTTGGGGACGAAACTTCACACGCCTCTTAGGCTACCCTAGACGTACATCCACGCAAGATTTGGTCTCCAACTGATTTGGTCTGCGCCACGTAGAAGCAATCCCTACTAGCACGACTAAACCCTAAACCCTAAACCCTAAACCCTGGACCCTAAATCCTAAACCCTGTTGGGGACGAAACTTCACACGCCTCTTAGGCTACCCTCTTTGATCACCAATTAGCACAAGTATTATTAACAATAAGAGACAAATTAAACACTGAGTCATAATAAATAACAGCAAAATCATGCAAAGGACAAGTCTAACTCCATTTTTGAAAAAAATCCCCAAAAAATTTATATTTTTTAAAAATTGTAGGGACAAAATATACGCTTCATGTCAATAATATTAAAAAACTAGAATTGTGAAAAAAGAATGCATAAAATATTACTTATATTTTATTGCAGAACCTAAAAATGTCTAGTATTATCATTTGCAAAAAGTATTCTCTCCTTTAATTTAAAAAACATGACAAATTGCAAAGGAGAAGAAACTGCTTCATTCAACTAAGAGAGTTGCTACAGCTTTTTCTTTGAAATACCAATTGTTTTCTATGCAAGTGCCCATATCAAATCCATATACAAGAATTTCTACACCCTACAAACTAAGCATGTCCACACATTGGTGATTTCTCGAATTTTTTCCTTTTGTCATGTTGTTTAAGTATCTCTAGATCACACATTCCCTCAAGTTCATTGGTGTTGAAAGAATTTTTTATCAATTGATTTACACATAGGTAACAACATTGCCCTCGGAGTCATGGATAAGTTTTGTACCAATATACATTTCTAGAATACTTTTTGTAAATAGCATAAATTGAAAGTTGGTAAAATTGATGTTACTTTAATATCTAATTTCATTTGATGAAACAATTTTACATTGGGCTATGGCATTGTCTAAAAAAAGTAATTTTATTTTTATACAAATTAGTTTATCAAATGGTTGAATTTCAACATATTTTGATATTAAGATGGGAAGGCTAGATTTGGAAGCATAAATATGACAATAGTTGTCTTTTTTAAAAATTGATGAAAATTTGGATTTTGAAACACACTTTATTGACAAACATGAATAGAATAAATTTTTTGTTTAAAAAATGAAAAACTTTTATCAGCAAAATAAAATTTTCATCCAAAAAAAGATGAATTTTGATATGTTTAATGTTTAATGTTTACAATTAATGTTTAATGTTTACAATTACTTCACATGGCATTCTTTTTTAAATACCTTATGTACTAAACAAACTATAAACTGAGATAAACTGAGATAAACAAAGTGCGAAGAACACCATGAAAGTACGAAAATGCTCATACATCATAAAAGTGGGAACAATATCATGAAAGTACCAAAATGAATCTGTACATCATCATCATCATGCTGCAAAAGTGCATCCCTATACAAGAAACGTGTGAAGCCTAAACAATCAATCTGAATCCGAATCTGATAACTCTACATATGATCCTCTAATGGAACGCTGACGTGGCTCCTGTATGACCCGCTGCCCAACCATCCGCTGTGTGCCCTCAGGCAAAGCCAGATGGGCCAGCCTCATCACCTGCATGAGATGGGCCAGCCTCATCCTGATGAAGAGGAGGGCATGTTGCACGCGCCACTGTTGCCATCTCAGCCTCCCTCGCCTCCTCTATGTACGCGTGTCTCAGCTCCCATAGCCGTGCATCTGCGAATACTCGTGCCTCAAATCTAGCGCGAGTAATCGTCTCTACATGTGAAAGACGCTGGTCTCGGCCCCGCCCTAGTTGCTGCTCCACCCACTGCTGCAATGATGTCTGCAGCTCTGCCTCTCGCTCAATCTGGCGTGCCTCCTCCGCTCGTGCCTCGTCACCTGGCATGAAATCACCGTACGAAAAGCGTCGTGGAATGCATGATGCAACCACCGATGTATCCGCACCCTCCTGCATCAGCAACGCTCTTTGTGCCTCCTCCCTGTAGTGCTCTGTCAAGACTACACGGGCAAATGGATCAACAGCCTGACGATGACCAGGATATAGATCATCCATGCCCAGTCCTCTGTATGTTGCCACATCAATGTCAGCAAAGCATACAGGGCACACTGAACGTGCCACCATGTGGCGGGTCATGCAATGGAGATGTGCGATGTGGCCGCACCACCCTACAGTGTCAAAGTCCAAACCACCCTACAGTGTCAAAGTCCTCGTGGCAGAGGACACAAGTGCCAGTAGGAAGCCTCGCTACGACTGCTGCGTCTATGGGTGTCCTAGTCGGCACATCTACAGGAGGAGCAGGGTATAGGGCCACGCTGGGGTCGATCCTATGGCGCGATGGATCACGACTAATATGCCTCAACTGCAAAATATAGTGCTCTACGCGATGGTATGCTATGCGTGTCCGAATCCTCTGCTCCTCCAAATCTGTCTGCAACAGTCGTACGTGAGACTCCATCTCCTGACGCAATAGATGTGCCTGCAATGCAAACATGTCGCGTACATGGTGAGAATTAACCAAAAAACCTCAGTTCAAAACACGCTACAAAAAAATAAACTAACATAATCAAAATAACTAACCTCGTCCCTAGACTCGACCAACAATGCCTCCAACTCTGCAATCCGTGTGTCTCGAGCCTCCAACTCGTGCTGAGGCACCGTAGATGTGGGAGGTGGTGTAGATGTGGGATGCTCCATCGATGATGGAGGTGGGGGAGGTGGAATCGCAATAGATCTCGATAGGGCAGAGACCATGTGCTGCAAGGATGATGCCACTGAATGAACATCCCCCCTAACCTGTCCTCCCACTGCTCGCAATGTCGGTGCAGGGATGGTGTGCAACTCTGGTCGCTCGCGTCGACGCCGAATACCTACAATCTGACGCTCCTGATGCCCCATCCTACCACGTCCCGCTCCTGATCCTGGACGGGTACTGAGGTAGTCCACCCGATGACCAAGGACAAACTCGGCGTAAAGCTGCATGGCAAACGACCTAGCTATCTGGCGGTTGTGAGGCAATCGACCACCATTCGTAGCGAGATATCTCGGATAAATGTGTGCTACTATGATGGGGTGCCTACACCGTAAAATATGCAAGGGGAGCCCTGATCGTGGTCGCATCGCCTCGGTGTGCCCATCCCAAAACATATCCTCCAAGGCCTCCCTGTGATGTGACTCCCGCTCAAACAACTGTCGAATGGCTCTCCAATCCAAGCCACCACCAGTGATCTCCGCCTCAGCCTGTGCCTGAAAGCTATCCACAACGTCCTCAACTGTGTCCAATCGACTCAGAGCCTCAATAATTGAATCCAGGCTCGCAACCAAGTGAGGGGTTGCCCTAGCATCCTGCAGTGCCCTCATCTCAGCTCTCAGCATCTCTATCTGCATACGAATAGTGGTGCCAGAACCTGTGCGTTGGCTGGCGCATGCACAAAAAAAACACATGGAAATTAATATTCTATTTGGGTAAT
This sequence comes from Dipteris shenzhenensis, assembly GCF_047967505.1. NCBI lineage: Eukaryota > Viridiplantae > Streptophyta > Polypodiopsida > Gleicheniales > Dipteridaceae > Dipteris > Dipteris shenzhenensis. The sequence goes on from NC_141625.1 coordinate 11,431,246, forward strand.
GAAAATAATATTCTATTCAATATGACTTATAATCTATTTACGTAATGAAAACTATTTGTACGTACTCCTTGATGAGGTAGATCCTATGCACCTACCGGTAGATGGGCCAAATGTGTGGCTCAATATTAATCAATATTATTAATAATTCTTAATTTTGATTAGAATTTTTTCACTCTAGTTGTTGCATTTTTAAACTTAGATGTCTCAAATATTTTTTCCTTATATGTTTCCCTTTTTTCACTTTTTATCCAATATGAAACTTTTCCACATGTGGTGTAAGGACCACATTGTCCACTAATGGCCCCTATACTAAGGACAGATAGTGGAGAGGTTTGGTTAATAAGACCTTCTTTGAATGCTTTACTGCCTTGGGTCTGCAATAGATATGGAGGAGATAGAAGGATACCTAATACATTACTTTGAACGATACACAAGCAAGGTGCATCTAGTATTTCTCGGACTACACTACAGACCTTTTAAAGCGAGAACTTTGAGAAAATAAGTAAGCCTTTTCAATATTATCTATTTTGGTTGGGCAATCCACCTCAACTAGTGGCCATTCCTATAGATCATCACTTGGTTCAAGACATTTTGTATAAGACTCACTCGACTTCTAGTTGTAAAAATAGTTTTGGAATGAGATCATCCACATACATAACAACAACAAAGGGCACAAGATCCCTAGAAGAGGATTCAAAAACTTTGAAAATTAAATCCTTGGATGTCCCTATGCAATGGGAAGGGTTGCATACGATAACTAATGTTAATTTTGGTTGAGCTCAAGTAATAAGCGTCACCGTTGCCTATGGTTGGACTAGCAAGAAAGAGACCACCCTTGCTTACAATGAAACTAGCATATAATTCCTTGAGCATGTGGTTGACATTCCATGTGTGACATAGTTTCAACGAGGGAAAGGAGATATGTAGCATCCATACTATTTTGGTTATGAGGTGGTTCACGTGATTATTGTTACAAAGTCTTTTTGGGAAAACATCTTAGTCATTTGTAAAAGACAAGATAAATGTTGTTAACATTAGTCATAGGTTTCCCTACAGTGCAAAAAGGGATGTATGTGTGCCACATGGCGAGCTGCCATGTAGCAAACAACATGGAATGGGATGCTTCAAATGTCGACTCTTGAAGGTTATGGAGTTCTCTCTCTCTTAAGTCGCTGCTCAACTCAGACAAATGTTATGCAACATGGATTTCTCTCTTCAACTAGATCCACCCGACAAATATTCCTCAACACAATGAATATTGACTTCATTTCAAATTTTGGCATTTCAAAAATAGCTCCTAACCAATCCTTGTAGTGGCCCATACTATTATCTATGATCATTAAGGGATGATTAGGAGAGATTCAGTCATTAACAGGCTCTATTTGAACTTAGGTCTATAGCTGATCAAAACACTTGCATATATTAGCATGAATGTGGAATGAATATAGATCCACTAGAGTCCCATGTGCAATGAATGTTAGGTATTCTAGTTAAACTTTCAGTTTCTCTATGGCGTATTTCTTGCTTCTTATACATATAAGAGAAGTAGATGAATTATGGAACTAGACAACAAACATGATCAAAGTGCTAGATCTAAAGCATGCCATAGTGATAGCATAAGAATCTCAAACAGTTTATAGGCACAAACCGTAATATTCGAGTTCTTGAAGACCCATCCAAATATTCTCAATCTTGTAATATTCTTTTTTTAGTTATGCTAGAGTCTATGCATAACTTAGAAGAATTAGACATTTGCAAACTATTCCATGTCTTCTTAAGGTCTAAGCCACTATTTCATGTCTTCTTAAGGGATATTGAAGATTTGGACTAAGCCACTATCTAGGCATTTCCAAGCTATAGCCTTATCATGCATGCTTAGTCTAATCAATCTATTGACTAATAGGGGACATATGCCTTTAACATATTTCCTAGTAGAATCGATCCTTACTAATTGCCAAATAGTTAAAGGATGATTTATCATTAGTAATTTCCCAATATATTAGGGATGATTACCCAAGCTTAAACCTAGTTTCCTTCTAAAGAACTTGCTTGTCCCAAAGTGTCTAGTCAACTTTAAGCTTTGGTTACCAACCATGTCACTAGTCAATCTTTAATGTCCAACTCCAATAGTTGACTAGTAGGTTTATGTTTGTGTATTAATTTGATAAGTCGAGTGAGTCTTATACAAAATGTCTTATATCTTCATTTCCTATTTTGGTTGGGCAATCCACCTCAACTAGTGGCCATTCCTAAAGATGATTTTTAAAAACCTAATTTTTACATTTTCACATTTTGAATAAAAAATGCCTCATTAAACGTTTTTTAAATTTAAAATTTTCACATTTTAAATTATAAATGTCGTAATTCAAAAAAAAAAAATTTACAAATGCATTTCAAATTTATAAATACTTTATAATTTATCCTATGACCGTTTTTTTTCAATAAAAATAGCTCTATTAAAAAAAAAAAATCATTTTCACATTTTAATTAAAAAATGTCGTAATTTATAAATTTCAAAAAAACATTAAAATGCATTATAAATTTAGAAATTTTTATAATTTTCCTTATAAACTAAAATTTAATTAAATTCTACCAAAAAGAAAATGCTACATAAAAAAAACAAAAATATAGAACATTTTCACATTTTGAATAAAAAATGCCTCATTAAACGTTTTTTAAATTTAAAATTTTCACATTTTAAATTATAAATGTCGTAATTTAAAAATTAAAAAAAAAATTTACAAATGCATTTCAAATTTATAAATATTTTATAATTATTAATATGAACGTTTTTTTATTTACTAAAAAAAGCTCTATTTAAAAAAAATAATTTAATTTTCACATTTTAAATAAAAAATCTCGTAATTCATAAATTTCAGAAAAACATTAAAATGCATTTTATAATTTTTCTTATAAACTAAAATTTTAAATTATGTTTTTTAAATTTAAAATTTTCACATTTTAAATTATAAATGTCGTAATTTAAAAATTTAAAAAAAATTTACAAATGCATTTCAAATTTATAAATATTTTATAATTATTAATATGAACGTTTTTTTATTTACTAAAAAAAGCTCTATTTAAAAAAATAAATTAATTTTCACATTTTAAATAAAAAATCTCGTAATTCATAAATTTCAGAAAAACATTAAAATGCATTTTATAATTTTTCTTATAAACTAAAATTTAATCAAATTCTACCAAAAAGAAAATGCTACATAAAAAAAAACCCTACCTGGACTCTCCCGCTCCTGCTCCGTCCATCTCCGTCGATGTCCGTTCGTGGCTCTCCGTCGCTCGCGCAATTCCGTCGAAGTCCGGCAAATCCGAAATCGGTGGATGAGGCAGAGCTCGATCGAGGTATGCGGAATGAGGGGGATCGCTCTCCTTTTATAAGAAAAATTAGGGTTTAGCTACCTCGATCGAGGTATTCTTGACATGCCCATACATCTCGGCACATCTACCTCGATCGAGGTATTGGCATGCCACGATACCTCGATCGAGGTATTCTTGAGATGCCCATACATCTCGTTGGCATGCCACGATACCTCGATCGAGGTATTCTTGACATGCCCATACATCTCGGTACATGTACCTCGATCGAGGTATTGCCATGCCACAATACCTCGATCGAGGTATTGTGACATGCCCATACATCTCGGTACATCCACGTCAATGGAGGTTTTGACATGCCACGATACCTCAATCATGGTATGTTGGCAGAAGCGGGATGCCAGGTCATGTGTCCAGCATACCTCGATCGAGGTATGTCATCCGCCCTGTTGGCTGCCCTGTCGGACATGCCACCTGACCTCGATCGAGGTAGAGGCTCGGTCCGGTGAAAAAGCGCAGTACCTCGATCGAGGTATCGGCTAGGCTCGGTTGTGCTCGTGTGTGATTTTCATTGGAGCTTATACCTCGATCGAGGTATTGGAGACCGAAGCAAAACCTTTGTATTTTCACTCGAGCGGGTGTCACACTCACCCGAAAGTGGTCCGGAAGTGGACACCCTTAGCTTGCTACCTCCCACCTGTGTTGTAGTTTTCCTAGTTGCATCATCAATGAATGTCACATAGTATTCAACCCCACCTAATGACCGTGTAGGCATGGGACCACATATGTCTGAATGCACCAAATCAAGCTTTTCAAACTCTTTCTTTCCCCTTCTTTTATGGGCTGATTTAGTCTACTTCCCATAGAGACAGTGCTCACGAAATTCAAAATCAGAGAAACTCAAATGTAGTACATAACCCAAACAGCATAAGAGTTTCATTCCATTCTGGCTCATGTGCCCCAATTTGCAATGCCACAAAGAAGTGCTTGGCTGCTCGGTTATTGAAACAACATGATCAAATACCCCTGATACATGTAAGGGATACAAAGTCCCACACTTGGCACCCCTGGCCAAAAGCATAGAGCCCTTCTGAATTTTCCAACTTTGAAAGGCAAAAGTGGTGTGAAAACCAGCATCATCTAGCTGACCCACTAAAATAAGACTCTTGGTCAACTTAGGCATATGTCTCACATGTTTTAAAATAAATGCAGACCCATTTGCAAAAGCAAACTTTATGTTACCTACTCCCACTATGTCACATGCATAGTCATTTCCAAGATGCACACAACCTATCTTTCCACTATCATAAGTGGAGAACCATTCCCTATGGGAAGTAACATGGAATGAAGCACCAGAATCCAAAATCCAATCCTGGGAATATGCATCATCTGAAGTGATAAGCAACTCTGCAGATAAACTAGACATGAAGAGAACGTCATTGTCACTATCATGTGTGACTGCATTGATCTCCTCGATCTTCACTTTTCCTTTGTCCTCCCTTGGACTCTCTTCCTTTTGATTTGCACCCCAATTTGCATTCTTTTTCTTATCCTTTTGCTCTCTTTTCAGCTTGTAGCAATCCTGTTTTATATGGCCCTTCTTGCCACAGTGGTAACACTCAATGTTCCGTGCCCTGGATTTGCTACGAGACTTCCCTCTTTCTTGGGACTTCCCCCTGAACTGTGATCTGCCCCTTTGCACATTTAAGGCTGCATCCTGCTTGTTGCCGTCCATAGACTTCCGTCTAATCTCCTCGGCCAACAAGCTACCCACAACATCATCAAATTTCAGTACTCCACCAGGTGCAGAGTTACTGACAGCTGTATGGAAGGTATCCCATGAGGATGGCAATGAACATAAGAGAAATATTGCCTTAGTCTCCGCATCAAAATTCATCTTCTGACCCTGAAGCTGGCTGAAAATAATATTGAATTCATTTAAGTGAGAAGCAATGGAGACCCCTTCCTTCATCTGCAGCTCAAACAACCTCTTCATGAGGTAAACTTTATTAGAGGTAGTTTCCTTCTCATAAGTGGCACACAGTTTCTTCCACAAATCTTCCATAGTCTGCTCATTTACTACTGTGAAATAAACTCACTCTGCAAGATTAAGTCTAATAGTAGACTTTGCTAATGCATCCAACTCATTCCAATCATCCTTAGACATATTTGCAGGCTTAGCTTCAATCCCTGCCAAGGGTTTAATCTGCTTCTTTTGAATAAGCACATCCCTTATCTGTTCTTTCCACAAAGAAAAGTTTGTCCCATCAAACTTTTTAATGTTGAAAAACTCCTTTTCAGGCATGGAAGAGGATGCCATGATGCAAATAAAGCAAAATCCCAAATGCTAGTGCCTGTAAGAGAGAATCACACCAAATACTAGGTGCACCCGAATGTGTATGCCACAATAGAGTGAAATATTACCAAAACTCAAAGCTCAAAGCATCAAAAGATACAGCTGACTCATGTGCATGTACTATGCATCCATATGAGCAAATCTAGCTTAAAAGAAAATGCCAACTGCAATGGCAATCCAAAATGCCAATGGGTGCCAAATGGCTCAAGTATAAACACCGTCCATGGGCATATGCATTAATAATATCTCATCCAAGAGAGCATAACACTATCAGTGCATCACCTGCAATGTGTCAAAGCTATCCCTCAGCATAATATAGCATCCATGTGTAAAGCATTCATAAAATTAGCATCCCACAAGACAATCTGGGCCTATCAGTGCATCCAATAAGGATTGCAATGCATCCAAATGGCCTATAAATCATCCACTGCAACCCAATGCATACCACGAATGAGCGCACATGGCTCAAACTGCAACCAGAGTGATTTGCATAAGGTATGCTCAAGAAATCATGGCCCCACGGAAAAGACCGCTACTAAAAATAGAACTTGAGATGCTTAAAACGTAGGACTCAGCAAGAAAATATGCAAATATCTCTGTTTTGCCGAAACTCCAAAATCCCAACCGATGAGCGAGAAATGGAAGTCAACACTTATCCACTGCCATGTGGCATAAATCTAAGGTTTCAAAACCTTAGAATGAAAAATGCATAACAGAGAGACGAAATCGAATACACAGAGATCTATAACTCTGAAAATACTCCACCAAATCACGCAAGAACTGATAGGTAGAGGTGTTTGGGCATCTGGAATGTAATGGGACAGACGGTTTTGGATTGTCTTAAGTAAATAATTGTCATACACATTGATGTCATTTCATAATTTTCACAAGTGATTAATTGCCTTTTCAAAATTTCTTGAGTTTGAATTTCATAATTGTCTTAAGTAATTAATTGTCTATCTGCTTCTTACTCGCTCTTGTTTTTTGTTTTTTGTTTTTTGTTTTTTGTCTTCGTGTTTGTGTCTACGTTTGTCCAATCCCCCCAAATTAGACATGGGATCACGTCGCACGTCCGACGAGTATAAAAACCCTCGTAGGAGGAGACATCATGATCTCTACTCTCCAGATGACTTTGATTCCACTCAGGTGACACCCCCGCTGACTCCTCTCGGATGTAGCACTGTGACTACCCCTCAGGGAACTCCTTTGCTAGTGGCCCATGGCTTTGTCGGGAGTCTCGATGAGTTTGTCGCACAGATGACCGATGGAGAGTTAGCGAGATTCTTCTCTTTGCTATCCCCGAGGACCTCAGCAAATCCCTCTCCTACACCAACGGTTGGACCTACTATCCAGCCGTCCCCTCTAGCCCATTCGATTGAGGGGTCATAACCTAGGCGTGCCCATTGTAAAGGAAGGAAGAGTAGGAAGGGTCGCTTATGTTGTGCTAACTCGGGAGATGTAGATGAGTCAGCACACTCACATCCCTACAGGTCTCCACTTGGTCCCGAGACCCAGTACTAGTTAGGTCCCTTGCACTCTGCTACTCCCACTACTACTCCTCGCTCCGTAAGTGCTCATAGTAACACCACTCGCTCTGACTCTGCCACTACCATGAGTCCTCCTTAGCCGATCGAGGACCTATCCTATGAAATCACGGTTGCTGGAGAGATAATAGAAAATAAAAAGGGCTCAGCAGTGATAGCCACCATGAGGCGGTTGATGAGCCACCACTTTAGCGGCATAGCTACTGACTGGCAGTACCAAGATGACCAAAAGAAGTAGGCAATCATCGATGCATTGAAAAGACAATATCCTAACCCCCCAAATTGGGAGTTCAATTCGGATTACATGAAAGAACGCATGGGGGTCCTCTTGAAGCATCGTAGGCCAACCTTGCATACTTCCATTGCAAAGGGGAAGGTAGACAAAGCTAACTGGCAGTTTTTCAAGAAGTAGTACAGGGACCATCTCGAATTGTTCGAGGATCAGAGGAGGGCTGCGAGGAGATGGATGGACTCCGTAGAGGTACTTCACACTTTGGTGCAGGCAGACGGTTGGCATTCGAGGCAACCGTGATAAGTCTACTTCTTCTCATTTAATGTATTACTCTATTTGTTTTACTACATATTGCATGCACTTTATCTAACTTTCATAAATTGGGCCCACAGCAAGCTGCGATGGGTCTCCTTTACACATATTCAGAGACAAGATGCGGGTCTTGCATAGGAACAAAGCCGTGGTTTATTGAGCAGGAGGCACTGGGAGCAATGGTCGATTGGGCTAAGGTGGCTGCTCGCATAGTATAAGTCTACTCCTACTTGTAATTTCACTTTTTAAACTATTTTATTCTTTAAGTTCCAATCTAATTTCCACTTAATATGGTTTCATTCTTAGAATCAAAGCTCGAACGTCCCATCAGTGGAGGTGAGCGGTGATGATGAGGGATTAGGCTTACACGGCTTCGACGAGGGCCAGGGATCAGGCACAGTACACAAGGGCCAGGGATCAAGCCAACGTGCCGAGAACGAGGATGAGGATGACGATTCGGATGAGGAGCAGTAGTAGTAGTATTAGTAGTAGTTTGCATTAATTCGCCATGTATATGCTTCTGTATGTTGGCTTGTTTGAGCAATTTTGTATCACCCTTTTCGAAAGGGTAATTTTGTAACAAACAATGTTATATATCTTTGACATGTATATGCTTCTGTCGCTCGACTCATTTGAGCGATTTTGTATCACCCTTTTCACAACGGAAATTTTGCTTAGCATAGACAAATTGTCAAGGATATCTGCCATGAAAAGAACAATATATATAAACTGAAAGTCACTCAATTTGGCATACAAATCTCTATTTTCAGATTTTAGAAATGCAAGGAGTGGCTCATAAGATTCACAAACTTTATGCATAGCCATTGTTCTACTTAGCCACATGATTTTGTGGATGCGACTCATGTTCAAATCTACACACTCAAATTCCATCTCAAGGCTCTTCAACATAGAGCTTCTCAAAACACTTTTAAGAAGCATCTCACTACAAGGCACAGGCCCTTTTTCGATGGAAATACCAACCTTTTTTACACTAAAAGGTTTTTTTACGAGCGCAAAGGATGGTATTTACGTCACTATTAGCATCGAAAAAGAACAATCATTATATAAGCGTCGCTATATAGCGACACTGGTAAATGTCGCTATATAGAGACGATTAAGAGAAGCTTTAAAAAAACATTAGTGGGTCTAAACAGGGCCAAGCAAGCCCTGTTTTGTCCCACTAATGTTTTTTTTTAGTAATTACAAAAGAATGTTTTTTGTTTCAAAGCACTTTTGTTGATGTCTCATCAGTGGTTGGGATGGTAGAGGCTGAAATATACTTCAAATGCAATTTATGGATAGTCCAGACATTGATACAAATGCATCTACTTTTGTTAGTAGGGGGTATTCTTGATAATGGATCTATGAATGGGCAACTTGCTAGCCTACGATCTTCAGTTCATGGCAACATGTACATGTCTTTCATGATTCAAAGAAACATTTATGGATCTAATATGGGATAAAGCCATAGAATTTCAAAAAGAATTCTATTCTTTAGTGATCCACAACTTGCATGATAGGTTTCCTGATAGGTACATACATGACGAGCAATCAAAACACCCGTCATGAGTTAAGAGTATAGACTCAAAACCACCCCACACCCACACGACTTGAGATTACTCATGTGAAATCGAGACAATCCAATACGTGACAGAGCCACTAGTCTTCTCCCTTGTGGTCAGGAGTCCATTCTCCCCTGTGGTCTAGGGTCCCTTCTCCCCTACGGTCAAGAGTCCTTTCCAAATCGCAAAGCCACCAGCCTACTCCTGTGCAGTCAGGAGCCCCTTCTCTACAGGTGAGTGCCCATCATAGTAGCTCATCATAATATGGCGGCAGGCATAATAGCAGGGAGAGATCTAGCACAAGACACATGGCATAGTGCTTTGGGGGTAGCACTCGGGGCGAGGAGGATTCAGATGCAGCCGTTCTAGAGGGTGATGGTACGATCTACTATGATATCACTGAGATGAGCAACATCTATGTCCTTCTAGTTCACTCAGGGCTTCATCTAAAAACATAGTGTACCATGTGCATTCAAAAGTAGGGGTATTTTAATCCAACTTTTTGGAAAAATTTAATAGAGACGTTAGAAGCTTTCTATGGTCCAATCAAAGTGTTGAAAGATGGAGAAGTTATTGGTCCTCTCATTGACAAGATTCAGGTAAAAAAAGAGTATGAACACTTCAAAGCACAAGCTCCTCATGAATGGAATGAGTGAAATCTGTGAGACACATGGGTGCCGATTGGTTGGAATCCAAAGACAAGCGCAAAATATCCTATGTTGTTGAGATTGGCACATTTGTCAATGCTACAATGCTCTAATACAACATCGTGTGAAAGAGGCTTTAGTATATCATCAAGTCTTTCTCCAAAATGCATTAAGTTCACGTAGCTTGGATGTATTGATGTGTGTGTCTACTGAAGGTCCCCCACTTAGAGAGTATGATTTCAGCAATGCCAATTGATTTGTGGAGAAATAGTGCAAAAAACAGCCGTCATATTTATGGCGAGAACACAGTATGTTTCGTAGGTTTTATATGTTTTGAGTAATTATATAATGTACTTCATTAAACTTATTTTATTATTTTAACATGTAGGGTTGACGGGATTCAAAGAAGCTCTTTGGATACTATAAGTTAAAGCAATTTTGGTGATGTTTGTAAGTACTACACAGTAAGTGTTTCTTTCAATTAAACTTTAAAGTGTATCTCAAGCAAGATATAATGTATTATTTTATGTCTTCCAATGGATCTTGTCTTTCATTGCTTCTTTATCTTGAAATTTTAGGTTTTTGCAAAGAATGGTGTTTAGAGGTGTCATATTTATGCTCTATCTGTTAGAAGTGGCACTAGTGCAATTCATGCCAATAAGCTGATTTCAATCCGATAAGTTGATTTTGAAAGAAAGGATGGTAATAATACTAACCTTGTCTTTATGTTATGATGAAATAAATTATATAGTTTCTTATAAGTAATCATAGTTTATTAACTTTGTATGTTTTGTACTTTAATTGCTAGCATTTTAAAAGAGAAATATGCTTTTTTCATCCATGTTATAATTATCATAGTGTCTACTATGATACCTATGTGTAATATGGCACTAAGTGTATTACTACAACTCTCCTGTAGCTTATGGAAATGCTTTCATGTTCTGAGACAAGTATTCGTTTGTAATATTTTATTGTAAGTATTAAATGTTAATTAAATGTGGAAGTAAGTTTTGAGGTTCTTATAGAGGTTTTCTACTATCAAAAAGTGAAATTTTCATTTTATTTGATTTTGTAGGCTGTTAAACATTTTATAAAGTTTTCTAAAAGTGTTGATTCTTACATATTTTTGAAATTAGATTTTTTGTAGGGTTTTGGTACTTCTAAGGTTTAATTGGATCTTTTACATGCTATAATGGTTTCAGAATCTGCATAATTTATCAAGTCATTTGAGTAGGCTTGAGCCACATGTAATTTCAAATATTTCAAAATTTACTTAGATTTAATTCTAAATATCTCAAAATGTAAACTCTATTCTAAATATTGTCTTTTAATTCTAAATATCTCTAAAAAACTTAATTTAATTAGAAAGGGTTGCATTTTAGCTTTGCATCTTATGTTATTAATTAGAAAATGGTTTACTATTTGCAGGTTCTCACATCCGAATTCTTTATGGGAACAACAACAATTTGAGCTATAACAAGCAAAGAGGATGAGAGTAATCTCAAAGTGGGTTGTTGTCAATTAGGTCACATGGGTTGGTACTAAAATGCCTTATGTATGGGAATAAAAGCTGTTAAAATTGAGAGTTATTAGAGGAAAAGAGTGTGCTAGTGATGCAAATCTGTTGAGAGATTTCAGACAAATGGCCTTTAAGGTTTATCAAAAGCAAGTTTTCATAGACAAAGCATGTTGCTTAAGCCCATGTTCGTAAACTCCTAAGAGTTTGAGCTCATGTAACTATCCTCTTATATTTTGAAGTCTATAATACAAGTTCTTTCACATAAAAAGAGATGCAAATCTGTTTTTTGCCCTTAGGTTTTGCCATTGGAAAATCATAGATTGAAGATGACAATTATATAACATGCATTGTCTAGCTATTTATACCATTTAATAATTGCTAATAATTGAATGCCTCTTTGTAATTGTAGCAATGTGAAATATTGTCTTTAAATTATTGGTTGAAAACAAAACCTATCCTTTAAATCCCAGCCATGTGAAATGTTGCCTTTAAATTCCTGGTTCAAAACAAATACTCTCCTTTAAATCCTAGCCATGTGAAAGCTTGTAATTAAATTCCAAGTTGTTTTTTCAAGATACCGATTGGAAAGAGAACTTGTCCTTATATGACATGGTTCAAAAAATGGTTTTTTTTTAGCACTACCCTGATTCATCTATTCTATTTCTTAAGGAGGGAGAGAGGCATACCAAGCCAACGTGGTAAGATTGTGGAGGGAGAGGTTCGGGAGGATTTGGATCTTTCACACCGTTAGATCAAGATGATTAAGATGAAGACCAAAGGGGGGCTACCGAGACTACGAGTATTAAATGGGAGGATGAGGGTGGCTGAGAGACTGCGAGGAGGGGGAACCATCAGATTGCGACTACACGGGGAGACACGAAGCTACATTGGGACACGTGGTGGCCAATGGATGATAGAGCCATACAGGAAGTACAGAATGAGGTGTGCGATGAGGCACGCATGGATTGCAGAGAAGAGTCATACTTGCAAAGGTTAGACACTACACAACTCACAATGGCCGAATGTGACTGACAATGGTGGTAGAATGGTGCCATCTATCATCGTGCCATTTACCTGCGTGCCATCGGGCAATTAATGCCCATTGAGCCATCAAACCCATTGATGCCACATGTTGCAGCGCAAAATGGCCACCTCGGAGCCATGTGCCACTACGACAGAACAGCCAAGCCAGCGGGGGAGGAGCTACACGCCAGACTACGAGCAACCGATTGCCAGTGTGCCAAACTGTAGGTTGAGGCAAAGAGGAGTAAGGGGGGGGAGAGAGAGAGAGAGAGAGAGAGAGAGAGAGAGAGAGAGAGAGAAAGAGAGAATGTAGCGAGAAGAGGTGTGTGTGTGTGTGTATTTTCCCTAAAAAATAAGTGTGTGTGTGTGTGTGTGTGTGTGTGTGTGTGTGAGAGAGAGAGAGAGAGAGAGAGAGAGAGGGAGGGACGGAGGGACGGAGGGAGGGAGGGGGAGGGGAGAGGGGGAGAGGGGGGGGGAGAGAGAGAGAGAGAGAGAGAGAGAGAATATACTATACACTATATTACCAAATCTTATATTAATATTATATTATATCTATACTATTTCTTAAGGAGAGAAATACCATACCTGACACGTGGAGAGGATTTGGAGGCTTGGGGAAGCATTCTAGAGGTGTGGGGAGGAGGAGGGAGGTTTGGGAAGAGGAGGAGGTTTGAAAAGATGATGAGGAGGTCCAAGGAGGGAAAAAGTCTACGTGGCACAATCTGTGATGATTGTGGGAGCAGACAAACGGACACGTGCCTGCAGACGGGGCTAAGAGAAGACAAGGGGGACACATGGCAGTTGTGTGGTAGAACACAAAGGGGGGACTAAATGCACCTGCCACATGGTAGCCATTGAGGGGACGGATTGCCAGTGTCAGCCTTGGTAAATGCTGGCGCAAAAGGAAGTAGAGGGCAGCAAAGACGGTATAGCTGACAATAAATGTTGGTGCGCCTAAAAAAACCAAAGATGGCGTGGGTAAAGAGATGAATGATGTGGCACCATTAGAGAGGCGTAGAGAGGCAAATGGAAAATTGTGGACAACGCGGGCAGCAAGAGCATGCAGCCTGTTTCTTGACCACATGGCATCGCACAGTGAGAGATGGTTCTTGGAACGGTGCAGAAGGCTGGAGAGACAGAGAGAGTAAATCCAACGTGCACATGTGGAAATTGTGGAGTTGCATTGTGAGAATGCCACACGGGAAACACACATAGGTGGCGTAGCGAGATAGACCCTAGACTCTAAAGGACTCATAGGAATAAATGTCAGGCCACATGGAGGAGGGACAGAGCATAGAGAGTGATAGATGGGGAGTGACACATGGCCACCATCACCAAGGACGACTGGGTACAACTGATGGAAGACTAGCATGGCTAACTATGACATACGGCTGATTTTGTGGCATGCTAACACATGATGAATGGAGAGCAAGAGGCCACATCATGGGTTGCGTGTGAGGGGTGCACGAACCACAGGCAACGGAGAGCAAAGAGAGAGAGATTGAGAGAAAGAGGGGGGAGGGGAGGAGAGAAAGAGAGAGGGACAGGAGAGACAGGATAGGGGGGGAGGCAGAGAAAGAGAGGAGTGAATCTTATCTCTTAGTTTTCTAGCCTATTTTAAGACTTCTTGAGTTTCTAGCACCAAAAATATGCAATCGTTTAATCAGTGCATCTGGGAGCAGTCCACAACTCTTTGAATTTGCATTGAATAGTTCCTAGTTTGAAAAGGCTAGGGTTAGCCTTAAACCAAGATCATGAGCTTCTCCCTGAGCCAAAGTCACAAGTAACCAGTAGGGGCTTGTGGTCAGAAATTGCAAGAGTAGAAAAAATAGTACTTCTGGATTTGGAGGTGTTTTAGAGGAGATTTTGAGAGAAGTAGTGTTTTAGAGGAGATTCTGAGAGAATTAGACTCTATCAAGCCACCTTGCTTCTCTCCTTACTATCTCCTATCTATCTATTAGAGCATGTTAGGTCCCTTGCACAATTCAAGTCCACCAGTTGAAGAGATTCTTTAAGATCACTAGTTGAAGAGATTCAAGTCCACCAATTGAAGAGATTCTTTAAGATCACTCCAGGTCTGGAGCTTAGAATCTCCAATCACAGTACCTTTTCCAATCCATCTCTCTGATTTTCTTTCTACCATGTTAAAATCTCCTATCATCACCACCTCTTCAGAGAAACCAGATAGAGACTGCCAAGTTTTACCTCTTTCTCGACAGCTTGTGGGGGCATACACTGACACTATAAAAAAATGGATTCCCTTGAGAAGACATTTCAAAGCGATCCATCTATTGTTTGAGTCAACCACCACATCTAGAACGCTCTGGGAGTAGTGAGACAGGAGTGATGAGACAATATTCCAATAGCACTCCCTCCTCTACCATCTTCATGAGATGTGGTATACCAAGTTCTCCTCTTATCCATATATCTAAGTCTTGTGACTAAAGTATCACCTCTAGTTTTAACCTCTTGTAGGGCTAGAAAGGTAGGGGAAATAGATTTTTCTCTCAGCCAAGTGGCCAAAATACCTGCCCTATTGGGGTCAGTGATAGCACATATGTTCAAGTTCAGGAAAGATACGAGTTTACTTACCATGTTTCTTCAGCCCCTTTTTAGCCTTGGGGTTTGGGCTACTTGCATGAGTAGCAAGACCTTTCTAGCTATAGATAGCCTCCTCTTACTGTGGGTGCTGACTGTTGCTTTTCCTTTGACAAGTATATCTTTATCTACTTGAGGTGGTAGGGGTAGATCTTCCTCATAGTCATCATCAAAATCCTCAGTCAACATATCATCACTCTTGTTGACTTCATCTTCAAAATCCTTGGCCCATTCCTCTCCCAGTTTGTGCTTGGGAATGAGTTGAAGGTTTGCTTTAGGAAGTGGCTCTGACAAATCCTCGAAGGCATTTTTCATGGGAATATCAGAAGCATCTTGGACTTAGGAGGAGTACTTTTGACTCCTTTTGATTTCGCCCAACTACCTGGGTGCTCAGGAACTTTCGGTTGTTTGGGTACCCACTTCTCATTTGGAACCTAAGGAGGTTCAACATTCACTTTGGGCTTGATTTTCTTCAAAGGAAAATTTTTTTAAGTATAATGATCTGAAAGACCACATAGAAAGCAAGAGTTTGGCAGGTTCTTATATATAACTTTTTGTTCCTTGATCATCTCACCCCTGTGGTTGAGGATTACTATAGTTTCAAGGAGATCTTCTGCTAAATCTAGCTAGACACACACCTGCGGGTTCCCCCTAGGATTGATAAACTGCTCTCTTTCAATGCTTTCCACCTCTCCTAAGCTACTGCATAGTGCCGCAGCTTGGTTACACAATGAAAATGGTAAGTTTGGCTTTTTTCATAGTTGCCAATCTATTTTTTCTAAAGTAGGTATTCACCCTGAGAGGGGCTATAGATGTGGTGTTATATGAGAAGCATGAAGTAGTAGCCTTTGGACAAATACCAGAATTTGATGAATCTCAACAAGATTTCAAAGCATAGAATAACATGTTGTATGCCTTGTTCCAAACAAATGGTGTATATTATATGGCATCCATGTATGTAAGAAACATGATGTATCTTATGTAGCATTCACATAGGTCACAGAGCCATCCACAATATATTATTCAATCAAATGGTGTTCCTATACACCACCTATATGTTAAGTTCAAAAAACTCTTTCCAATCAATTGGTGTATCTATACACCACATATTAGGCCATACTTGTGTGGAGGTGACCCATTTTGTCACAAATTTTCCCATGATGTATTGAGTGGAGGTCATCACTCACAACTTGGGGAAACTTTTAGCTTTATTAGGCCATATTTGTGTGGAAATGACTTATCAAACAAAGAAAGTAAGTCCAAAATTGTTGGATAATGTGATGTACGTATGTATGTATGCATGCATGCATGCATGTATGTACACACACACACACATGTATGTATATATGCATATATACATACATACATACATATCTACATATGTATCTATACATATACATATACATACATATGTGTGTGTGTGTGTGTGTGTGTATTACATATGTACATATATATGAGGTACACACACACACACACACACACACACACACACACACACACACACACATGCACACACAGGTATTCCAACATCGAGTATTTGGATCGGGCATTCCAACATTACTCAACACGTCGACAAATGTTCATCGCCTAGCTGTCATCAATGCACTTGGATCAAATATTCATGGCAAGGCATTGAACACAATAGCTATGTCATTGGAAGTAGGAGAGGATGGTCTTAGTGATGTTACAACTAGGTTTAAATCTAGGAGTACACTCTGGGATTCAGATACCCCTATTGTCGATGTATTAGAAGAAGCTAAGAAGAAAGATAGCCCATGAGGCCTCTTGTAGTACATTCTGGAATACAAACATGATACATGCCTTCCTTATTTGTTTTAAGACATTGTTGTTCTTGAGAAATTCCTCCACAGTTTGTGTAAACAGTTTGTGTAAACATTGCATTTGTTTCCTTATTTACTCTCGGGGGGGTCACTTATCATATGTAACCTTATCACGTGAGTTCAACAGAAGGATATTTTTTATTCCTAAAATTTACAGAAATAAATATACATAAGGGACTATTTAAAATAGTTTTGGAAAAAATTTACAGATTTGTATAGAAAAGGGGTACATTTTATTAATGAAAAAATCTACACATAAGGGATTTTAAATATAGGCCTTGAACGCACGTGATATAGAGGGTTTATACATAGTGACCCCTCCGAATATTTACTGTTGTTTTTGTTTAAAGTCATCTGTTTTAATGGATACATGTCTTTCCTATTTATTTAAGTCATCGTTGTTCTTAATAAATTCCTCCACAATTTAACATATTCCAATTAATTGTGTAAACATTGTATTTGTTTCCTTCTTTACTATTGTATTTGTTTAAAGTCATCGATGTTGTTGATATATTCCTCCATGGTTTAACATGTTTATTCCATTCTATCAATTGTGTAAAAATTGCATCCTAGACCACTGCTCCATTTTTAGCCAATGGTGTATGCTCTTGGCCAAGTTTGAGCCTTGTGATGAACATTTTTGTCAAATCTAAGAGGAATTTCACCATGCTACCAAAGGCAAAGTGACACTATGACCATGCATTGAGTTCTTGAAGTAGAATAACTTGGATCTATAGTGTGACTTCTCCATGCCTTGTGTATTCCAAATGCAAAAAGGGACCCAAGTCTGTACAAACCAGGGTTTGTACGCATAGATCAGAATATGTCTTAAACATGACGAACATCATTTCAGAAACAAACAATTTTAATAAAGCAAGTGCTAAATATTATGATGGTGATAAGATTACCATGTAATTCGTAATGTGCAACTCTCCCCATGCTTTCACCATTAATTGCATAAACTCTTTCACAGCCATCCTAAACCTTTCATAATACCTCTCATTGATTCAACCTTGGTGAAGCAATTTTATCAATACATCTACCTTTCTCCATACTTTAGCTCTCAAAGTCACTACTTGAGGATGTAAAGCCTTATTGGTCATGCATTCACACAATGTTTTCCAGTATACCCAACCCAAGGTACTTTGAGACAATGTATGTTTTTCTTTGTCAAGATTGTGGTTGGATAACAAAATCACCATCTATTTTGTTCCATAGCCATCTATTGTTAGTGTTTGCCCTTCCTCTTGTCTTCAAATAGTTGATGGAATTCCTATCCTATCTAGAACCCACTTCAATGTCTCATGGCACTCTTTTGGAGTCTCAAATGTTGCAAGCCACCATATGTCTTTCTTAGATTGAACTGAGAAATCTTGCTCAACTTCCTCATCTCCTTGAACAAAGGCTAAGGCTTTGTTCATAATGCAGATTCTCACTCTCTCTAACTTGTGTTCTTTGACCAATTGAGCTTCATTCATTTTGATGACAAATATGAGCTTTCCATTGCATTCTATACAAAAAGAGAGAGAAATAGTTAGGATAAACATGATATAGAAAATGAAACTAAGAAAAGTGCAATGTGTAATGGATTTCCTCTTACCATCTTCTCTCATGCCATAGAATTTGACCATTGCTTGTTGCAGTTTCTCAACATCCAAGTGAATATTGTTGATAGCATTCATCTCAAAGGATTGTAAACCAAATTTCTTTTGACTCTTCCAAGTCATTGTTCCCCTTACGAATGGTCCCCTCCAAACATTTCTCTTGCACATTAGTTTGTTGCTTTCCGTGCACACCTCACAAACCAAGGTGTGGGTAGCGGTATTGTAGACTTCTTATACTTTCCCAAAATATCAGACTTAAAATTTTTAAAAAAGATGTGTAAGATTCACGACTTACATCAGCATCATCACAAGTTGCAAGCATCTCCTTTGTAGCTACAATGTCCCTGAAGTCCTTCATCACCTCTTCAGCAACTTGCACATGCACACATTTGTGTCTTGGGTCCTTTAGTATCACTATGACATCACTTGACTTCAATAAACTGGCTAGAGCATATGAACAATCAATATCGTCGCCGTAGTTCTTCCCATCACATCTTCCATGAATTTCCTAAAGAAGAACACAAACAAAACTCAGCACAAACAATGTGGCACAAAAATGTGAAATTTCATATGAACATTGGATAACCAACCTTGTAACCTTGATTATCCTCTTTCTAATACCACCAGTGGGTGCCCATCATCACCATGTTATGTGTCCCAAACGTGTTTCTTTAATCTTTTGCACTCGTTCTTCTCCCTTCTCTCATTCCTTCTCTACGACCCGTTGAACTTGGATGTGTATAGATCTTTCCGAGCCTTTTTTGGCATCAACTTACTTATAGAGTAGTTCATGTTTCTCCAAGTCTCAGGGGGGTCACTATGTATAAAGCCTCTATATCACGTGCGTTCAAGGCCTATATTTAAAATCCCTTATCTGTAAATTTTTTCATTAATAAAATGTACCCCTTTTCTATACAAATCTGTAAATTTTTTCCAAAACTATTTTAAATAGTCCCTTATGTATATTTATTTCTGTAAATTTTAGAAATAAAAAATATCCTTCTGTTGAACTCACGTGATAGGGTTACATATGATGAGTGACCCCCCCGAGCTCCAAGTCATATGCATGTCGCTCCAACTCCAATGCATTGGCTTTATCATGAAGATTCTTGTTCTTCCTTTGAAGCTCCTATATAAAGTTATGCATAGCAACAATGGTACTATAACCTAAATGTGCTAGCTGCTCTGCTTGGGCTCTATGCACCTCACTTGCTTGCATAGCCATTGTCTGAGCATTGTTCAATCTATTGTAATAACCAAGCAACCTCGCATGTCCATTTTCAACAACCAAAGAAGCTCATGCATTGTATGAAAAGGAGGGCTCTTTTGCGTGGCAGGATCTACTTAAAGGATACAAGAATCCTTCTAACCAAAGCTCAAGATCTATGCTTCTTTCCTTACAAATGAATACTATGGATCTCGAAAGCCCCCTCAATCACAACTATGTGCGGTTGCATATTCATCCTCCAACTCTAAGTGAACCTAGTACTTGTTGGAGGCATCCTCGAATGGTGCCATGAGTAAAGGAGTGTAGAGGAGGCACGGAGAAGGAGCAAGTGTGGAGAAGCAAGCATGAAGGAGTAGCACACATGAGGGAGGAGGGCAAGAAGGAGGAGGGATGGAGGAGGGAGGACCTGTAGATGAAGAGGAGGGAGGGGATGGAAGGGGGGAGGACCAGCATGTGTGGAGGAGGATGAAAGGGGGGAGGACAAGTAGGTGTGAGCAGGCATGGAGTAGGAGGGAGGGGGAGTATGAGTAGGCATGGAGGAGGAGGGAGGGGGGAGGGAGGAGGAGGAGGAGGAGGAGGAGGAGGTGGTGGAGGGAAGGGGGAGGAGGGAGGAGGGAGGGAGGGAGGGAGGAAGGGAGGAGGGAGGGAATTCATAATTCAAATTTTCAAAACTTGAATTTTCAATTCTCAAACCTTACTTTGATAATGAGTATCTCACTTCAATGTACCACGATGCTTAGATAGTCACTCATCATTTTTAAAAAAATATTAAAAATGAGCATAAAAAATCTCCTTGGACTATTGTAGTGGAGAAAGTTATTGGTGAGATGGTCTTTTACTCATGCACCTTATGAAATACAAAGGTCCAAATAGCCCCAAAATAGGGTACATCAAAATTCGCCTCCAACTAACCATAGATAAGACAAACCTAGTGGTTATTTGTGTTAGATATCAATGCTCCACTCTCGTGTAACTACGTGGGAACCAGCTAACTCTACTTGTAAGCCCCCCATATGAGGAGAAGGCATTTGAGTAGCTCGGTTATCCGGTAGGTCCTGGTTTGGACACCAGATGGGGGCCATGTGTGGCCTGATGGCTAGACCACTTTAGATAGAGTTGGCACACTGCCAACTAGGTTACATGCAAGTGCAGGAAGGCATCCCATGACTGACCGCACTGAGGGTAGACGGAGCATTTCCTGGGGCAACCCGCTCTTATGTTGCAGGGCCTGTTTGGAGCCCCAGATGATCCCGGAGGGCTTTGGGCTGAACGGTGACCATAGGTCAGTTGCTCTATTCTGCACCATGGTTCTAATGTGTGGTCGGTGGCCTATCGACCTCCAGTTGGCCGTTTCGGGCAGACTGGGTCAGTCTCTCAATTGGGTCTAACCGACTACGACTGGTGGCTATATAGGAGCAAGCCCGTGAAGCCCATCTTCATCATTGGCTATAGCAACTGTGATTCCTTAGCATCTAGCCTCCATCCTCTACTATTTCCAGCACACCATCGAAGCTTCTCACACAGGAGTGCACGGCTGGGAGGCAACGCCATCTATTGTATCAGTTTTACAGTAATCAAATTTTTGATTCTCCATACTATCTGCTTTTCTCTCTTGCATACGAGATCCTATTATCTGTTGACCACAGACGTTGTATTATTTTCTTACATGGTATCAGAGCTTGGGCTCTAGCAAGAAGATTTGGTAGTGTGTTTCTTTTTGTGAGCAGATTGTGAGAGATGGCCCAGCCCGCAAGACTTCGAATCCCACCGTTCGGCGAAAGCGAAAAGTTGGATGGCACTAACTATCCACTCTGGAAGTTCAAGATGAAGACCATCCTAAGCGCATACGAGCTTTGGGATACTGCTATCAGGGTGGATCTGAAGCCAGTTCCGAGACTGAATCCGGCCAATGCAGCACAACAGATAGCACCAACTGCGGATGAGATTCTCGCGAGGACAAGAAGAAATGCAGATGCACTGTGTTCTATTGTCTACAGTGTAAGTGATTTTGTCATGGTGTTAATTCAACATGTCACCACGAATCAGATGCGAATTCAAAATCTAGAGACTCAACTCATGAACGAGAAACTGTTTGAGTCTGGAACGGCAGAGAAGTTCATCACCAGGGTGAAGAATCTGTGCGATCAGATGACTGCGATTGGCATCACCATCACTAGTGAGAATCTAGCACGAAGGTGCATACGGATTCTCCCACCAAATTACGACAGTCTTGTTATGGTGCTGAATACGCAAAACAAAAATTTGCCCCTCAACTTTGAGGATTTCAGCGCAATGCTTCTGGAGGAGGAGATGCATCAAAAGATGAGGAATGAAGCTTTCTGGGCTGGATCAAAGAAAAGTAAGGGTAAGGATTCTGGTAACCCATCTTCTTCTGATGATAAAAAGAGAAAGAAGAAGATCAAGTGCTTCTATTGCAACAAGGCAGAGCACAAGCAGAATGAGTACCGAAAGAAGATTGGAGATGAGAAGAACGAAGTAAAGAAAGAGTCTAGCAACAGTGTGCAGGCAGGACCAGTAGAGCTGCTTGTAGCAATTGAGGAGATTTGCACCGAGTCACTTCATGTACCTGCGGATGAACCTTGGATTATTGACAGTGGTGCATCGCGTCACATGACCAGTCGGAAGGATTGGTATACCTCTCTATAGTCGGTAGGGAATGACATCCTGGTAGCAGTCGGCAATGATGCAAAATGTCCAGCAAAAGGAAAAGGTATGATTGCTCTCAAGTCAGATGAAGTTGTAAAACAGTTGTCCGATGTTCTTTATGTGCCAGATATCAAGAGGAACTTGTTATCCATTTCTGCGATCACAGATCGGGACCTCAAAGTTCACTTCAATAAGAATGGCGCACAGATTTTGGATCTTCAAGGGAAGGTCGTTGGTAAAGGTACACGGTGCAACAACATCTATGAACTCTCAGCTCTCAGTGCTCGAGCTGATGTGAGCAACACTAAGCTGTGGCATGAGAGGTTTGGTCATCTAAACCTTAGTTCTTTAAAGGAGATGCATAAAAGTGGAATGATTGCAGACCTACCAAAAATTACAGATGTGCCTGATGTATGTGAAGCTTGCATGATGGGCAAGCAGCATCGGGAGCCCTTTCCTAAAGAGGCCAGTAGCGCAAAGGCTCCTCTAGAGCTCGTTCACACGGACCTCTGCGGAAAGATGGAGACGGAAGCTTTGGGTGGTTTCCACTACTTCATGATGCTGATCAACGACTACAGTAGAAGGATATGGATATACTTCCTGAAGACTAAAGATGAGGCTTTTAGTAAGTTCAAAGAATGGCATGTAATGGTTGAGAAAGAAATGGGAAGGAAGGTGAAGAAGTTGAGATCAGACAGAGGTGGTGAGTTCACATCAAGTGAATTTGAAAGTTACTGCAAAAGTCACGGGATCAAGAGGCAAAAACCCTCGCCACATACACCACAGCAAAATGGAGTAGTAGAGCACAAGATGCACGTCATCTGCGAAATGGGCAGGAGTATGATGAAAGGGAAAGATTTGCCAAAGACTTTCTGGGCTGAAGCATGTAACACGGCAGTTTACATTCTGAATCGTAGCTACACGAAGGCTGTGAACGGGATGACTCCACTGCAGGCCTTTTCTAGTAAGAAACCTTCAGCTACACATTTCAAAGTTTTTGAACTGTTTCGTGCATGTCCCTGATGCTAACAAGACCAAATGGGAACCGAAGAGCCGGAAGTGTATTTTCTTGGGCTATAGTGAAGAGGCGAAGGGTTACCGTCTCTATAATTCTATTACCAAGAAGGTAATAGTAAGTCGTGATGTGGTCTTCTCAGAATAGCTGCATCAATTGGAGGAGGATGTTTCCTTCCCAGACAACCAGGACCAGGATATCCATCCAGTACAACCACCAACAGCAGACCGAACTCCCCCAATGGTGCTTGGGAGGATTCAAGATAAAGAAGAGGAAGAAGAGCCTGCAGAACCACAATGGCAACAACCATTCCCAAAGTGGGTAAAGCAGCTTTTGGACAGCAGAGAACCTCCAACCATTGAGGAGGAACCATCCGAACACCGCCGGTCCAAGAGATTAGAGGAGCACAGAAGGGCGCAGGAACACTTGGTCAACTACACTTTGATGACAGAGGTGATCCGTGCTAAAGAACCCAAGTGTCTTGAAGAGGCACAGGGTGATGATAGGTGGATGGAGGCTATGCAGTCAAAGTATGGCTCCATAATGAAGAACAACACTTGGGACCTTGTGGATTGACCACCCAAATGCATAGAATGCCTTCTAGTCTCACATTTTGAATTTGTGACTACATAAAGAGGGTTTTTTAACACCTACTTAATTGCATGATTATGTGATAACATATTTTTTGTACATTATGAGCAATGGGCCATTGTGCTCTCTACTAGTTACCCATCTAGAATAAGGACTCATAACATATTTATGCTCAAAGGGCTCTAACATTAGAATTTGTCTCTAAGGACCTTATTTAACCAGAAAATCTCTTCTCAATCATGTCAAAATTTTCATCATAGCACATGATTTCATACTTTGTTCAACTTGTCAGCATTGCTAGGCTAAACTAGGTTGGCTATGCATAATTACTAGCACCACTTTATAGGAATCAATATGCACTCTTCATAAGAAGCATATATGTTCTCTATAGCTTGTTTGCATCATCATCACACTCTATGTCAATGTGGAATGATGGAGCTGCCAAAAAAATCGCAAAAAAACTCTAATACTAGGTTGGCTATGCATAAATGGCACCATTATGTAGTAATCAATATGCACTCTTCATAAGGAGCATATATGTTCTCTATATTTTGTTTGTATTTTCATCAAACTCTGGAATGATGGAGGTGCCAAAAAAATCCATGAAAGTGAATGGAGGCGGCTTAAAAGGCCAATGAGGAATGAGAGATCTCAAGTGGGTTGAAACATATTAAGACGTCAGTGCATTAAGAGGATTTGGAGGAAGGAGAGGGGGAGGACGAGGATGAGGATGAGGACAAAGATGAGGATAAGGAGGAGGAGGAGGATGCGGAGGAAAGCAATGAGGAGGCCAAGGGCGTGAGGCTAGAAGAGCTGAGGTTGGGATGGTGGAGGCCAACATGTGGCCCGAGAAGTTGGTTGTCAGCAAAGTTGAGTGCGCAACGAAAGCTGGCGGCGCAACGAGAGGAGGGCGAGGTGGCACGGCCACAAAGGCTACAACCACAGAAGTGGGAGATGAAGGGCGGCATCAAAGCCATCTCTTCCAGGTGGTCCACCATGGGGTCCCAGTAGCCATGGAGGACGTAGTCACTTTCTAAATGGACCTTGTCTTGAGTCCTTGTCTCTTGTCTGAGAAGATAGACCAATGAGCTCTGATCATCCACCCACCAGTCCTTGGGCCTGTTCTTGAGCTCCTTGTTGAGGGCCTCTCTGAGCTCCACCTCTTTCTCTCGATCACCCATGGCCTTCCACCTTCTTAGAAATCCCCGCCCCCACTCGCTATTCCTGATCAAGAACACCCCTGCGTTCAGCGAAATCCAGTCGCCCTCCTCACCATAAACCTGCACGTCCACGTACACAAGTTTCCACACACAATTCAGATCTTTAGCGCACACAAATCATTGCAGCTTAAAGCTTTTATTCTCGTGCCAAGATAGCATTCTACAACGACAATACAGCTAGTATGCGATGCTGTCAGGCATTATTGTTAATATGGATTGTTTCGAAACACAATCACATGCAGCCTTGCTTATGCAACAACAGTTAGAATGAAGCAATACAGTAGAGATTGATCTTGCTAACCTTATCCGCGTATCCTGGAACCACCAGCTCTTTTCCCCACCCATCGTATCTCTCGAACGGTATGGAGAAATTCATATCCGTAAAGATGGCGTCGGCGTCCATCCACATGAACCACCTTATAGATGGGTTTGATTGCATCAACCGCAATAGTGTTGGATACCGCGCCCAAGTCCCCTCGAACCCTTCTTCCCATGTCTCCATTACGTACCAGACTTTGCAACCCTGTAGATTGCAATAGTCCACCTTATTCTTGTAGGATCTCATGATCAAATTGGAACCCTCCGCAGTCTTGCAGCCGTCCGGTCTCTCTCCGGTAACTAGCATGAACGGCTGCGCCGTCCAAGTTGGATTCCACGAGACGTTTTCGAAAGCATGACGCACGTCTTCTTCCTCTTGTACCTCAGATTCTTGTCCAGAATCTGACGTAACCTCCACTGAAGGATCGGGCATTTGTGTTAATCTTTCCGGTTTAGTTTCAACTCTCAATGGAATCTTCTCATCTGACCGCGATTCCGGTGCGGCTTGCATGCTCTTTCTAGTGTCCTCCGTTATTCTCCTTCGGATCCAGCGAGCTTCTTCCTTTCCTTTGAAGACAGTTTGCTTAAAGGTTGTACTCTCAATCGTGTTCTGCACTCTTTCTCCTCCAAAGAGGGCCCTCTCATCGGCCTGCTCATCAGACCTACCATGCTCGAGAACGCGGCGAGTATCACCATCTGCGAGCCGCTCCAAGACAGATGGTGCGCCGAAGAGGTGTAGGAGGAGGAGGAGAAAAGCAAGGACGACGAGCGAGCTTTGAGCGAGTTTCGAAATCTTCATGTTTCAAGTACGTGAGGATAGAGAACTACAAGGCGGTTGATGAAGGTGAGATCATAGAGGGCTTGCAAGGTGAGAGATTAGAGAGAGAGAGAGACGGCCGGTACGGCCACACGAACTTGGATATAAGCAGAGATGGCATCTGTGGCCTGCACTTTGAGTGCCAAAGTATGGTAACCTTTAAGGTAACATCAAAACTTTGAATTGAGCTCGGGCTTACCTTTGGCATCTTGTTTGAGTGCATATAGATTTAGATATATACATACAAATGATAATAATAATCTATTCCATGGTGATAAAACTAGAATGGATTTCATTTCTCGCACAAAAATGAGTGCCATGTGTCAACACATTCACACGCCATAGGATGGAGAAATTCTTGAAGACCTTCCTCTTTTCTCTTTGACCCACCCAAACCCCTTGCCTCCAATTATGACTTCTTAATCTCCTTCATCTTCTTGTGCTTCAATTCTTCCATATTCATGTTTAGATGTTGTTTGTGGTAATCTTTGTAGCTTCCCAAGAGGAGCACAACTCCTCGAATGGCCAAAATGCATGGTCATGTTCATCCTTATCTGAGAATCGTGAACAATTGCACAATTGAGCTTCTCTCATTATATTATTGCTTAGGTTTCAATGTGTGATATGTATGCAACGTAAAAGCTAGATTCTTGATCATAGCAAAAGTGTTGTTAAAACAACACGTTGTTAGCATTTGCCAATAATGTGATGATTTGCAAAACAATTGCATCTCAAATTATAAGCTGTTTCCCTTCCTTTGTAATACATATTAATAAATTACTATCGAAACTCCCAAAGGATGATTTTCATTCGTATAAGTTTATTTATTGTAATGCAAATAACTAAGAAGAAAGTGCTACATTTGTTGCCTAGAGACATGAGTGACCCCCCAATAAGTTTCCAGACCACACCTAGAAGTATGTATTTACCTTGAGCCATTTTGATCACCTATCAAGGACTTAGTCTATTAGCCTAAATCTATGGAACATAAATGTGATGAACATTTATACTCCTCTGAAATGAATGACCATGCTATTGTGGTTATGCTAAGAATGACAATGAGATCTAAAGAAAAATGTATTTGCAATCAAATGATCCATTCATTACTACCTTCATAAAGGGTCACATATAGGATAGCCCACAGTGACAAGTACTTCAAACTATATATGTTTAACTTTTTTCAATAAGGGGCAAACAATGCAACCCTTTTGTAGCAAAATGGCAATTGTTCTTAAAAGTCACATAAGTACGCAATGTTGTGGGATGGGTAATTGAGGTTATACAAAACATACTAGTGGTAGTGCCAATGCAAGCATAGCAAAAAAAGGAGGTACATATGAAATGAGCTTGGAAGGCTAATCTGATGCATCTAATTTTGGAAAAGCTAAGAGCATCTAGAATGATCAAGTGTGTTCAAGTATTGGCAAAAGGCAATGGCATGCAAAAGCATTATATCATATCATGCTTGCTCACAAGCTTTTCACCTAGTCTTGATCATTTTTCCAACTATCTAGAATAGTTGCCTTACCTCAATTATTCTCTTAAGCTACAAGCAAAAACCCATGCAAAAACACTTTCTGTTAAAATATCTTAGACACTAAAGTTCCCAGATGATTTCAATGGCCATAACCAAAATAAAGTAGCATGGCATAGTGATTGGGCAAGCTTAATTCCAAGCTACTAAAATACAAGAAACATTGAGTAGATATTTGTTCATGTTCTCTCTAAAGAGTAGAGGACTTCATAGCAAGCTATTAGCAATCTTGCATGAGAGATGAGCTAAGTTTATATATGATATTTTTAATTTTGGATTGTACAAAAAAGAAAATTATATGCATTCAGTTGATTGATTTATAGAGAAGTTCTTATACTGATATTAGAGGACACCTCCATCCAGGGGGTCACTAAGAAATATGTAAGATACCACATGCAATCAACAAAAGGGGTTTTATATTTTTATGGAGTAACTGTTACAGAAAATATACATACATAAGGGGATTTTTAATTCAAAGAGTGAAATTTCTTATAAATAAGGGATCCTTTTTCATCTCAAAATTTACATAAGGGTTGTATAGAGGTTATAAAAATCTGTAGGTAGAGGGTTTTTTAATATCCCTTGATCACACATGCTCTATGGTGTTTTGACATAGTGACCCCCTCGAGGCACCTCCTTATGGGAATAGGGTGACAAAAAAACCAATTGTCACTAGGACCCATTAGGGAGACTTGGGATCCTGAAAGGGCCTCAAATTAGTTTTTTCTAAACTTTATGGATTAGAAAGGGAGTTGAGGTTGTCCAATAGGAGTGGGCTAATGCCATGTTGAGGTGGCAATTAGCATGGGTAGGGAGACTTCTAACCCATAGATTGGGTCCACGATATTCACTCCAAACCATTGATGTGGAATGGATAGATGGTGGGGCATTATCTTGTGCTAAGGTGGCACTATGTGACATCGCCATGATAAGTGTGCCAAGTGGCACTAATGATATGGTACTTGATGATGTAGTTGACTGATTCCTTATAATGATATGGCATGTAATCATGTGACTGATGACTTGAATTCTTTATGGCATGGTATCATTGACTATGTTGACAATGTGGTAGTGTTACATGGTTGATGACGTAGAGGACTTGGATAGGATGACAAGGTAAGCTGATTTGGCAACTACTGATATCGTATAGCTATGGAGCCTTATCTACTTATATACTGAATGAGTTGTGGATCTCATCTAGCACATGGCCTTATCTACCACATGTTCTTTGGATGGAACCTGTATAAAGTCTCTATATCTATGGCATATGTTGCCTCTATTGGACTCTCCATGTCCAACTAATGAACATCCAATGCAAACTCACAAGGGTTTGACACTAGATTTTTGATTCCCTTCTAGGTTCCTCTCTATGAGTCTTAACAACCCCTCTTTAGTTATATTTTGTAAGTAGAGAGAGTGCATATGATAGCAACCAAAACTAAAAAAGAAAACTAAGAATAATCATTGTATGTGCATGTATCTTGCATATGTGAGCACAATGACCATATGCAATAGAAGTATGTACCTGGGGGGGGCACTATGTAAAAACCCCATATAGCACATGCAATCAAGGGGTATTATAAAAACCACCTACTTACACATTTTTATAACCTATGTACACCCCTTCTATAAATTTTGAGTTGATTAAAGTCTCATTAAAGTATCCTTTATGTATGAAGATTTCCACTTTTTGAATTAAAAAACCCTTTATGTATGTATATTTTATGTAACTCCATAAAATTATAAACCCCTTCCATTGATTACACATGTTATCATACATATTTCTTAGTGACCCCCCAAGAGTTTATACAACTCCTATACAATGAGTATAGCTTATAAGATTATGTACATTATTTGCATTTCCCCTCTTATGTTGTAGGTCATCCTTCACATGTGGGAACGCAAACCAAAGAATAGGCCAAAGGAATGAAATATACCCAAAAAATAGAAATTCCACTTGGATCAAATATTGATCAATTTAATCACTCCTTGCATGAATAACTAGGTGTATGAGAGCATGCTAGACACTTCATGAGTCTCTAGGGACTTATGCTTGAACTACTTTGTTGAAGATGCATCTCGATATGGAGCTCTAAGCGGTGTAGCTCTAAGAAGTTGCAATCCTGAAGGTTGTGACAAACAAGGTTGTGAGTAACCCAAAATAATCGTAATCATTGCATAAGCTTGTAATAGTGTAATCTTTGTCAAATGATAGGGGGTCAAAGAAGACTACATAGTCCTTGTGGATAGAGTGATCCAAAGGCTGCATAAATAGTGGGGTTGAGTTTGCAAGTATGATACAATGCTCTATTGAATAGCCAGCCAAAAAACAATTGAAGGCATAGTAGATTGTCAAACCTTTATGCTCAACTATCATAAGATGAAGTAGTGTTTTGATGTGTTGATGGCTAAACATTCATCATCGCAAGATGTTCCATCTATCATAGGCTCATAGTGGACCTGACAATAAGAAGGCCTAGGAGCATGAAATACAAGACAATGTCTCTGAGGAAAAATTGGGATAAATTTAAATTACTAGATCCACCCACTAATTTCCATACTAAAGTATGGACTGTGTAGTATAGCCATGAGTGCATGCTGGAACATTAAGGTTCCCCAGGTTGTTACTCTATGGCCAAACCTAAAAATGACCACTGCACTGGAGTAAGACTGCCGTCGCCCGCTGATGCATAAATGTCCTCATATTGAGGAATGATTTGCTAAGTGGTGGTTATAAAGAGTCTATCTACATGTGATGCAATGCATCATAGTGTCTTGAAGGCGACTGATGCCGTGTGGTGACCCAAAACAACCATCCACTTTCTCTTGTTCTCTGGTGCCATTCCTCTACTTTCACCACGACCAGCCATTATGATTCTCTCTTTGACAAGCATTCGTCATTAACACCATATTAGAGAATTTGGGAAAATCCTGATAATTTGGGAACTTTTGAGGGGTTGTAATTATGTAACATTCAATGTTTTTCATTGATTTTTCCCATAGATTTGGGAGTCCATCCAAATCTTGCAAATGTGCATGGTTTGCATCAACATAAATAAAATGTCAAATGTTGAGGTTTCGACCAATGCATGGTATTTTTTGAGGGGTTACAATTACAATGCATTGAGTGCACTCCATTGACTTTCTCCCTGGATTTGGCCGTGTATATGAAATTCACAATTTGGAGTGTGCCTGTTCTGCATTAGCCGAGAAAAAAACATCATATGTTTGAGTTTAATGAAGCATTTTTTGCCTCTTCTCAAAAATAGGTGGTGTTCAAAAACACCATTTTAGTTTAGTTGGAGAAAAAGTAAGAATGCAACACTAGTCCTTGATATTTTGTCGAGTGTGCAAAACTTGCAACCACAAAGCAATGGTCTGCAGAAAAAAAGATAAAGAAAAAAGATCAATGTCATACCTTCCAAATATTTGTCAGTATTCAAATAAATTATTGTTGTGCAAGGAAAAAAAGGTCATGCTTTTCAAGTACCTTCACTCCATTGTGGAGTCAGCATCAGAGTCAGAATCTGTTCTATGAGCCAAATTGGATAAAGCTCGCTTGCGTGCAATGGTTGGTATCTTCACCTTGATGGGGAGGTTGCTGCTCTTCGAGGAAACCTTCTTTGAGAGTTACATTTTGGAACCCATGACCATACAATAGCATCAACAGATTCCCAACGTGGAGGATCACCTTTATTGCACATCCAAATCTTGTTCCAACAATCTGCATACACCTCCTCAATTTCTGCATTGTGTCTTTTGCATATAGGTGCCCAATATTGTATGAAAACCTTCTTGAAATTTTTAGATTTATTATCCTTCTCTACATCAGTTTGAGCAATGCCTAGCCAAATTGGGTAAATTTTTTCTGCTGGTCGGACCAAAAGAAAGTGTCCTTTTTGTACATCAACCATTGGATCAAATGATTGTTTTGGCTTTTTCCTTTGAGGTCCACAGTAATGATCATTCAACTCTTCAATTCCTTGAAACTCATCGTTTTCATTATCAAATACTTGCACACAATCAATATGTTGCGTCTTTGGCCAAAATCTCTCGTACATGCCCTCTACACTATTGTTTGGTTTATCAAGCTCATCAATCATGTTCTTCCAGTACTTCACTACTGGCTTGTAAAACTTTGTGAAAGATGCATCTGGACCTTGCAGGTGTGCCCATTTTTCCCAAAAGCGTACATACTCCTTGATACCAACTATCACATCTAAGTGATCCTTCACATACTTGAACATGGTTACATAAGGCGGCTCTCCACTTGGTAGCATTGGATGACCATCCGGATGTCTCTTCCACAACTCAATGCCACCTTCACTTGGTTGCCAATCTAATGATCGTGGATGCACTTTATATTGCATGATAGGAACTTCATTTCGCATAAAGAACCGAAATTGGAGAGGCTTTGAGTGTCCCACTAAAGAATCTTTCCCATCGCATAGGCATCCATCAACATAGCTCTTGAAATCAGGGACTTCCGTTACCAAAAATGGCGTTGGAGAAGACTCCTCACATTGTCTAAAAGTATCCATGAGATGTGCAAATGTCAATGTTTGGCTAGTTCTTAACCTCTCTGAAAACCTGCTAAACATTGCATCAATATCCTCATGTGTATGCCCAACCATCAAGAATCCTAATTGAATTGACTTGAAAATCCCTCGAGCAACAAGTAATGATAGGTATGCAAACAAGTACCTATTCTTGTTTTCAGAACCACAATTATCCAACTGCAACAATAGGTGTTCGGGTAGTTTCTTATAAGGATTTTCTTGATGGGAACTTCCAAGTCCAAGGTCTTTTAATGTTCCACCCACTGCTCCAAGATGAAGTTGTTGCTTGCCATTAGAAACATAGTGAGAATCCAATGCTTCTCTTGAGGTTAGTGCATTTAGCAGAGCATTGTCAGACCTTGGCATCCCATCATGTACTAAATCTCCAAGTGCATGGTTATCAAATCTTTCAAGATTTCTCAAACACAAAGCCAATGAACCAATCGTGAAGTTAGGATCCGACGGCCACAAGGATAAAGAAAAGTGACCATAACGTCCTTGACCATGCCCATGTGTTATCATGCCAGTCAAAGCCACTGGGAGCTGAAAGGACTTGTCTGTGTCCTTTGAACGATTGCGTAATCTAGGGATGGCTGTCTTCTTTTGGTCCATCTTATCATGGATAATGCACAAGTATGTCTGAGGATACATTTCAGAAAATCTGCGCCAAGTGTAGTACACATTTCTACAACTTTTTTGTTGTAACATGTGTTTTCTTCTATCTTCCATCAACTTATTACGTTCATTTTGGCATTTTGTCGCTGCAAGCTGAGCCTTGATTGCACTACATAAACCACACTTAGAGAATTCACTTGTTTTTGACAAAGTTACATGCTTGAATTCAGAGTTCCATATGCGGTTGAATGTGGAAGTTGACATCTCTTTACAACCCAAACTATGCTTTAATTGCATGTTAACTTCATAGAGAATATCAACCTGCTTGTATACATCCGGTATCACCAACTGTGTTTCCCTTGATCCATCCTGAAGTGTTCTACTTTTGTGTGGCATACGCTCAGAATTGTTATCCACAAAATCTTGGATTATGGCTCTACCCAGTTCTGTGTGGTCCCAACCTCTCCGCACGATTCCTTTATTACCATGTATGCACCTTCGTAAACCAATTTCAAATTGCTTCCTGTATCGATAAAATGTTGTTTTTGGAATACCATGCATTTCATACCATGCTCTACAACAAACTTGAATACCATTCAATGAAAAGACATATTTGAACTGCCCATTGTCATCTTTTCGACAAGCAACCCCAAGAGTGTCATATACATAATTGGTCCGAGCCTCCAAACTTTGGCCCCAATACTCTATGCGTAATTTGGATATCATTTGACGATCGGCAAATTGACAACAATTTTGTTTACAACAATCAATCATAGATACTTTTATGACTGCATCCCTTGTGAGTCTAGATGATGCTAATGGCATGCCATGTTTTTTAGCTTTTCTCTTTATCATGCAGTAACGCCTCTTTTTTGTGGATTTTTCCATTGGGTCCTCATCTTCCATGTGCTTTTTCCTAGAACCACTTGAAGAATTCATGGTGTCATCGATTCTTAATGAAGTTCCATCTAAAAAGGTTATTTGTGCAATGGGCCATTTTATTAAGTGGATGGTATCGATGCCTGATACATCACTATGATACTTTTCAATTCCCACACCTAGATTACCTTCACCAAGCATCTCAAAATTTATAGGTTCAAATGGGTAGACATACAAAACAACACCCTCTGCAATGCTCTTGGTTTTCTGCTCATCCCATATTAAGACTTTCTTGTCCTTCCATGATTCTCGAATGGAAAACTCATCATATTCACATAGAGGTTCAACGTCAATGGTATCTAATGTTATATCATTCATTGGTACAATAGCTCCATTGACATTGTCCACACAACTCATTGATCGTGCTTTCCAACGAACAACACTACCCAAAGCCTCATAGACTAAGAATGCATCCATTGTAGGAAATGGAAGAAGTGCACTTTCATCCATACAAATATCGATCGCCACTGATACATTGTTTTCTCCCAAGGGCACACCTTGGCACATGTCATCATGTGATGTAGAGAATATTGTCCCAATGGCAACAATCTTTCCACTGACAAGCAAGTTGACTTTAACCCCCACTTCCAATGTGGCACCTGCATAGTACATAGCATTTGTTATAGTTCAATATTGATATCTGATGGTGTGACTTAGGATGAAAATGCTTTACAAGATTTCATTGCAAGACCAAATCTTCCTAAACCTTGGTACTTTGAATTTTAGGCAGCAAAATTTGGCTACATGGCCAAATCTTCACAAACCATGGTGCTTTGAAATGGAGATAGCAAGATTTGTCCACACAAACAAATTTCCCGAGATGCTGGTGCTTTCAAGAAGCCATCAAGATTTATCCACACATCCAAATCTACTTAGATCTTGGTGCTTTGAAAGAAGCCCACAAGATTTGGCCACATGGTCAAATCTCCCAAACCCTGGTGCTTTGAAAGGAGCCAAAAAGATTTGGCCACATGGCCAAATCTCCTAAGACAGTAGTGCTTTGAAAGAAGCAATAAGATTTGGCCACGCGGCCAAATCTGCTCAGACCTTGGTGCTTTCAAAGAAGCTAGCA
Organism: Dipteris shenzhenensis; assembly: GCF_047967505.1. Classification (NCBI taxonomy): domain Eukaryota; kingdom Viridiplantae; phylum Streptophyta; class Polypodiopsida; order Gleicheniales; family Dipteridaceae; genus Dipteris; species Dipteris shenzhenensis. The sequence goes on from NC_141625.1 coordinate 11,466,392, forward strand.
AGATTTGGATGCACGGCCAAATCCTTAGAGACCTTGGTGACTTCTTTCAAAGCACTGAGAAGATTTGTTTGTGGCATTCTTTCAAACTTGGGGAGATTTGGTCATGTGGCCAAATCTTGTAGGCTTCTTTCAAAGCACTAGGGTATGGAGAGTTTTGGCCGTGCAACCTCCTCTTGCATGCTTCTTTCAAATCACCAGGTTCTAGGAGATTTGGCCACAAAATCTTTCAAAGCATTAGGGTTTGGGAAGATTTTGCCCTGCTGCCAAATGTTGCCAGCTTCTTTGAAATCACTAGGAAGATTTGGCCACATGGCCAAATCTTCTTTCAAATCACTAGGAAGATTTGGCAGATTTTAAAATCTTCAAACGTTAAATTTAAAAATTGAAAATCCAGATTTTAAAATTTAAAATTTAAAGTTCAAAATTCAAAATTCAAAATTTAAAATAAAAAATTCAAATTTCAAGTTTCAAGTTTCAAATTTTGAAATTCAAATCTAGAGATCCTACTTTCAAAAAAATCGTACATGCTTTTCATGATTCACGCTATTACAGTTTAAAATCATACTATTACTGTAAAAGCAAACTAGAAAATCTAAAACTATTAAAAAACCAAAACTTTAAAAGGCAAAGCTAAACAAACCTTTTAAATCAAGCATAAAAAGTAAACCTATGAGAAGGAATTGAATTCGTCTTCATGGGGGATCAAGTGCTAGGCTCACCTTGTTCTCTCCCTTCCTAGATCTCCAATGTGTACGTAGGGTGGTTTGAGAGCTTTAGGACAACGTCTTAGATGGGGTAGTTCTTGGAAAACACTCCTCCACCCTTGCTTAGCTAATTTCAAGCAAAAAAGTTCAAAACTATGTCAAAATGAGAGGTCCCGGGAGGCTCCCCATCCCAGTTTTGTCCTAACAATGTGTACTTAACTATGTAGGTTTTAAAATTCGATTACCAATTCAACTCTCCATGGATTCCACACACAATAGTTGGATTAGAAAGAGGTCTTTTTTTTTTCTTTTTTTTTTTTTTGCTCTGCATGCTTTTGGGTGGATTGCTCCTTCCCCCCAAAACATGCTTTTTGGGGGGGGTTGCTTCTTCTTCCTCAACCCACCGCCTCCCCATATCCTTCTTCTCCACCTGCGACCTCATCCTCATCTTCGGCTTCTTCTTTCGCCTCGTCTTCGGCTTCTTCTTTCTCCACCTGCAACCTCATCTTCGGCTTCTTCTTCAGGTGGATCTTCGGCCACACGCGACCCTTCTGCCTTTGCGCTCGACCTCCTCGTCTTGGGCTTCTTCTTTCTCCACCTGCGACCTCATCTTCGGCTTCTTCTTCCTCCACCTGCGATCTCATCTTCGACCACCTGCGACCCTTCTGCCTCTGCGCTCGACCTCCTCGTCTTGGGCTTCTTCTTTCTCCACCTGCGACCTCATCTTCGGCCACCTGCGACCTCATCTTCGGCTTCTTCTTCCTCCACCTTCGACCTCATCTTCGGCCACCTGCGACCCTTCTGCCTCTGCGCTCGACGTCCTCATCTTCGGCTTCTTCTTTCTCCACCTGCGACCTCATCTTCGGCCCAGATCCTTCTGCCTCTGCGCTCCCCTTGCTTCTTCGCCGCTTTTTCTACTCCCCTTGATTCGAGGTCTCCACCGCCACTTTTGCTGCTCCCCTTGCTTCCTCGAATATCCACCGCCACTTTTGCGCCCCGGAGTGGACATTCGCTCCGTATGCTTTTGACAAGTTGCTCTTCATACATTTAGGACTTATCTTTCCAGACTGAGCTGCAAATCAAAAGCGGACATTCGCTCCCCTCTAGTGCTCTCCTCTCCGTGCTTCTCCCCTTTGGCTCCTCTTCCGTTTGCCAGCAAGAAAGAAAACTCCTACAATTGCTAGAGCTACTTTCTCTACAGCTCCTACAATTGCTTGAAATCCAAATAGCACAAGCTCACGAACAACAATGGCTACTCAATCGAGACTCAATCATCCAAGTAAGAAAAAGAAAGAAATCGAAAGTATACCTAATTCTTGCATCTTCTCCATTTTTTCCATTTCGAAATACCACGATTTGAAAGAAAGAGTCTTGTAAAAGTAGGAATCTCGAAGTGTGATTTGAAAGTAGGGTCTTTATTATATGATTTGACTTTCAGATCTTGAAATTTGAAATTTGAATTTTGTATCTAAGATTCAAAATTTCAATTTTGAATTTTGAATTTTAAATTTTAAATTTTGAATCTCAGATTTTGAATTTTGAATTTTGAAATTTTCAGATTTGAAATTTGAATCTTAAGATTTGAATTTTGAATTTTAAATGGGGAGATTTGGCCATGCAGCCAAATCTTCTTGGCTTCTTTCAAAACATACAAGATTTGGCCATACGGCCAAATCTTTCTAGACCTTGGTGATTTGAAGAAGCTATAAAGATTTGGCATCACAACTAAATCTTCCTAAACCTTGCTGCTTTGAAAAGATTTGTCCACATAGCCAAATCTTCCTAGATACTCATGATTAGAAAGAAGATAGCAAGATTTGGCCGCATGGCCAAATCTCCCTAGACCCTCGTGATTAGAAAGAAGCTAGCAAGATTTGGCCACATGGCCAAATCTCTTTAGACCTAGATGATTTAAAAGAAGCTAGAAAGATTTGGCATCACAACCAAATCTCCCCAAATCTTATTGCTTTGAAAAGATTTGGCCACACGGCCAAATCTCCCTAGACCCTTATGATGAGAAAGAAGCTAGCCGCACAGTCAAATCTCCCTAAACCCTCGTGACTTATAAAAAGCTAGAAAGATTTCACATCGTAGCCAAAACTCCCCAAACCTTAGTGCTTTGAAAACTTGGTGCTTTGAAAAGATTTGGCTGAACGGCCAAATCTCCCCAAACCTGGCGCTTTGAAAAGATTTGGCTGCATGGCCAAATCTTCCTAAACCTGTGCTTTGAAAAGAATTGGCCGCATGGCCAAATCTCCATAGACCCTTATGATTAGAAAGAAGCTAGCAAGATTTGACCACACACAAATCTCACCAAACCCTGGTGCTTTGAAAAGATTTGGCTGCACGGCCAAATCTCCATAGACCCTCGTGATTAGAAAGAAGCTAGCAAGATTTGGCCGCACGGCCAAATCTCCCTAAATCCAAGTGATTTAAAAGAAGCTAGAAAGATTTAACTGATTTGAAAGAAGCTATCAAGATTTGGTTGCACAACCAAATCTCCCCAGACCCTAGTGCTTTGGAAGAAGCCCACAAGATCTGGACACAAGGCCAAATCTCCCCAAACTTTGGTGCTTTGAAAGAAGCCCATATGATTTGGCCACACATCCAAACCTCCCCTTCCAGTGCTTTAAAAGAAGCCCATAAGATTTGGCCGCACGGCCAAATCTCCCTAGTGTGGCCAAATCTCCCTAGAATCTGGTGCTTTCCAAATCTACTACTATGTCTAGTGTCAATTCTAGATTCTATTTCAGATATGTTTATCGATAATGTGTTTTGTCTAACATTAAAGATTATAAAGATGATAGTTTATATATTGCTTGGGTTTTTTTACAGGAAAGACACAAATGTGAAGAAGGTTGAGAAAGTTATAAGTGGATTTGCAGAAAAAAGCATACCTTGGTACTTTGACATATATAGTATTGAGGGAGCACAGTTGACACGAGTTCACTTATTTGTTTTGTTACCTAATAAAAGTGCATACACTTGTGTTGGATCAGTACATCAAATCACTGAAGATGTGGTTGGAAAAGAGGGAGATATTGGATTGTTGATCATTATAAATCAAAATAAGAAGTTTCTCTTGGATCCCAATGATTATGAAGCATCTCGTATGAAGTCTGATGTAGATGACAACATGCACTCAAGAGGCTGGATAAGTGTTGAATCAATTGATGGAAATGAAATTGACACAGTGACAACAATCATTGAATCATATCGCAAAGTTTCAGCAACATTAAAGAAGCGTAAGAGTGGGGAAGATAGTGGGGAAAGAACAAAGAAAGGAAAATCGACTGTGGTTCAAGCACCAGGTGGTAGCGGAGAAGGGGCAAAGAAAGGAAAGCTAACGTTGATGTACCACAAGAAGGAACACCTCCAGAGGGTATGCTAGCAGTTGTGGAAAGAAGCAGTGGTAGTGAATTGGAGCCAAGTGGAAAGGTCATAGGAAAGAAAGGGCAAAAGAAACCATCAGGCTTGGTGGAATATGAAAAATACTACCCATTCGGGTTGCATGCAACATTTTCAATTCCAATTACAAGATGTCAAAAAGCTCCTCCAAGCTATGTATATAGAGGGTTGAACAAAGAGCATGTGGAGAAGCTTGCTGCAGACTTCGGTTATAACTCTAGGCCTCCTGCTGCTGTAGCAGATTTAATGCCTTTCAATCCTGAAACAAAGCAGCCCCTGGAAAGGGTAGATAAAAAGGATTTAACCAAGTGCCACTACTGGATACTATCTGGACAACATTCAATATATGCTGCTAAAATATTCACATCTAATGATGATAACAGCACGGCCCAAAGAAAGAACTACTACCGCACCCGCCAGGCGAGGATTGTAGTGAATTGTCCCGCACGCTTTTGTGTGGAGATATCAAAGATGGCAAACCTGGAGTCTCAAAATATCTTGAGACAATCTCCATACATTGATATACTTAAGCAGGTGAGGGGACAATGGATTCTCTTTAACAGACCCAAGAAAGCACAACAAGGGCTTGCAAAAGGACATCCAGATCGTGAGAATTGGGATGTAAGTACAGATTTTAATTATGAATCATTTTTTACAAGTCGGTTTCATAATTATTGCATTCTAATGGATTCATATATTTTGCAGGCTTTCATTGACACTGGCAAGGTAACATTGGGCAATAGCTTTGCCACGAAGGATGTACATATGATAATCACAAGCGATGCCATTTATGATGGTTGGATCTCCATCCTTGAGGATTACATTGTAGGCAAATATTCACAAGATGGAAAATGCCGTAGGCAACCCACAGTCTCAATGTTTAGATGCTTGCGTGGATTGAGTGATGATCAAATTGGTCAAATTCAAAATGACATTAAGGAAGGTAGAGTAGTCATAGCTAAAACAAAGACTGATGCCATGATTCTTGATATTGAAGGACGAGCTATGCAGATCAAGAGAGATGCTGCACTACAAGAAGAACTTTATATGTTTATATCCGCAGAACGGCCTTCTTTAATGTTAAAAAATTGGGATGAGTGCAGATTACATTTTAAAATTACTCCAGAATTGTATCATCGGATTCGTGGTTGCTCTGACTCATGGTTAAAAGTGAAGCTTCAACAGGGCAAGGAAACTCCACCATTGCCTGATGCTGCAAAGGGGTATTTGAGGTGGATTATGGGACAAAGTGAAGGTGCAAGTCATGGGCCGAATTCCACCCGGCCTTGGAGGTTCTACACAGTCGGTTCAAACATGGAGGGAATGGAATTTATACATAATGTGTACCAAGAGCCAATGGCAATAGGAGTTGCCTTTTTGGATGTAATGTATGGACCAAGCAGAAGTAGAAATTGGAATGAGGATCGCTTTGAGTGTTTGTTGAAAAGCTTGATGACAATCGCTTCTCCCCCAGTGCAATTCCTTCTTGTGGTGTTCTTGACCATGGACCATGTATCATGTTTGAAGAATGCATTAAATAAGACATGCGGACAATATAAAATACACTTCGGTTGCCTTAATTTTGAAACTGCAGATATATTTATCACTGGATCTATGGATGGCTTAATTGCCTGTGTATTGGTAAGCAAGGAAAAGCATTTCAATGATATTGAGCGCTATACCAATGCACAATGTAAGCCATCAATATATGTTGCAGATGAAAAAAATGAAAAATCAAGTGGTGCAGAAGAATCAGGTGATGAGGATGATGATGACGAGGATGATGATGATGAATTTGACATTGAATTGTCCTTGAAAAGAAAACGTTCAAGTATCATGAAAGACATGATCATGGGTTTCTGTCGAGAAGATGAGTATGTATTGGACTTGTTCTCTGAGGGGCTTGCTGCAATAGAGTCTCTTTCTTGTAAGAGGCGTGTTGTTTCAGTTGTTGAGACTTATGAGGAGTTGGCAAAGGTTGAAAGTATATGTTGCACGTATGCTTACAGTAATCATGAAATTCGACAATGGGCTGGCTTGCAAGAACCAATATTGGCAATAGAGGGGGTGCCAAAAGAAGATGATACAATTGAAGGTGGAGGGGATAAAGAAATTGATACCATACCAGGACAAAAAGAGCTTCAACCCTTCAATGAAGAGCAGCGTGAGCATTTACAAAAACACGCTTCAAAGTTTTGGGAAACAGAAGAGGAAGCAACAGGTCCTTGAAATTGTCCTTTTATATGGTGTTCATGTTTTCCATATGTTATCTTGCTATATTCTCCATATGATGTATTAATTTTGTTCCAAATATCTTTTAATATTTCTTGGAAATTTCTTCTATCTCATTGCCATAATTCAAACATTCATATGTATTCTTGAATATGTTTAATTTTCTATATTTCATGAAAAGATGTGTTTGCATGTTGTAATATCTTCGGAGTGTGATACACATCCAAATTTATTTATGAGTTCATATTTGTTAAAAAGTGTGTTGAGTCTTGATCGTGATGAATGAATTAGTGTAAATTGTTGTTTCTATCCTTATTCACTTCATATGAATGCAGAAATATGTTTTGGCCACTTGGCCAAATATTTTCTTAGTGGGAACACTTGGGCAATGCTAGATAATGTTGGACTCCACTCTATCTATTACGCAAAGGTTTTTGGCATTGTAAGGATATGTAATTTTGGGGATTAAAATAACTTGAAAGGGTATAGATTCAACAACTTTAGGGAGTATACTAAGCATATGAACATGAATGCTTTCTTTTCTTTAGTATTCCAATTTTGTTTTGAAAAAGAAAAACATGAATGCTTTCACACAAACAAATTGCATTGAGAGCACACAACCTAAAGTTTGACAATTTGGTTTTCCATCTCTATCTTCAGTTTGTTTCTACTTATGAATTTCATTTCCTTGTTTATCAACAGATATTGGCCATCTCAATTTCACATCGCTAGAAGCATTGCCTGTACATGTGACACCTGATCCAATGATTCATTATGTGCCTAATTTGAACATTAGCATGCAAGTTCCAAGCTCAACATGGTTGATTGAAAATGTTGAGGATGCAATGTCTGCAGTTAATGTTCCATTGACAAATGTGAATGCAAGCTTAGAAGGTAAAGGAGAAGATGCAATGTCATTGTATGAAGCCAAGGTGCAGGAAGAAATCTTAGAAGGTAAAGGAGAAGACATAATGTCACACTCAGAAATAATGTCGAAAGAGGTGATAACAAAAATAAGACTAGCAGTGATAATAGATTTGAAAGGGTTATTGCTCGAGCATTGTTTTTCAAAGTCAAATAAACGTATGAGCTTGCACAATGGGAAGCATTGACTTGTTCTCCATCCTGGGTGTTTAGAGTTTCTACAATGGTTGCTCGATCACTACCATGTTGGCATTTGGTCCACTGGAGGAGAAAAGGGCATGGTGCAACACATGCTGGACACTTTGGAGCATCATGTTAACAGAAAGTTACATTTCTTCATGGTTTGGGGTGCGATGGCATGCCACAAGCATACAAAGAGTAGAATCATTCGACCAGATAGGATGAATGTGGAAGCAGAGTTTAAACCATTAATGAGAGTGTGGTGTTGTTTTAAAGAGGAATGCAAATCAGCAAGAACAGTGTTCATTGATGTTTCGCCTTACACGGGTTGTGTTAATCCAGCAGAAAATTGCATTTTCCCTACAAAATTTGATATAGATTGTGATGATTCTATTTTGCTTCATGAGTTATTACCGTACCTACAGATGCTAGATGATGCAGTAGATGTGCGCAGTGCCATCTCTTCTAATAGATTTGGTCAAGCTCCGATTGTCGAAGGGCATGATATGTTCTATTATTTTCAACCAGTGATCCTTGAATTCAAAGAAAAAAACAAAGAAGTTCTCGAAAGGATGAATGTCGAATCTCATATGTCTACTCATAGTTCAAAAAAAGACACAGAGAAAGGTATTACTTCACCTATAACCAAAACTAGAGTGAGAGGGACTTGTCCTACTACAAGAAGTATGGTGCATGCTCAACATGTTACATTGAATGAAGAGGAAGAATGCATGCTAGGAAAAATTGCCAAAATGGGGCCATTGAAAGATAGTGAGGCAAAACGCTTTGCTATGGTTCTTGGATGCAAGGAAAGGGGAATCACTGCCGATGCTGCAAGGGCATTCTTAGCCAACTTGATTCGATTTTATTGTATAGACAACCCTTAGGGAATGTGAGTGATCTTGTTAATTAGAGTTGCAAACACAAATGCTCAACTAAAACATTTGTACCTACATTCTGATTTATATTTGGACACTATTTGGTTAGATTTGATTTTCAAAACATTATGTTTCAATTTGTTTTGTGAAAGAATTAATAGACATTGAGTTAGTACCTTGTCCAAAAAATGCTATGTGCTTTATGATGTGAGTTTGTATTCCTCCACTAAAAGAATGATTCTTTGATTTTAAACATATGATAGGTGTTGCAGATTGTCCTGAAAAGTTGAAGAGCTATCTTATTACAAATTTTGATCCTACATCCAATGGCTTATGGAAACATAAATTGCCCATACCCATTGAGCACGTGTTCGAAATGAATGGCATCCATTATGAAGTAAAGAAATCAACAATACCTGGGGCAGGATATGGTCTTTTTGTACATACGAGCATCAAGAAAAAACAAGATTTGATGGTATACAATGGTCCAAAGTATGATTATGATACTTGGAGATCTCTCCTCAAGTTTTTCCCAAGGATGAAGACTTATGGAATGTTTGAAGATCCATTCATTGAGCCATTGACAGATGTGAAATGTATTGTGGGAGATGTATTGTATGGAAACATTGCTGGATATATAAATAGCTCAATGTATTATAAAGAAAGAACAAATGTTATATTTGTATACATCCCTAAACTACCACCTTGGGCTCAAAAGTCACAAGGAAATTTGAGTGCCCATGGGTACATTACTGTGCAAGCCATAAAGGATATCTCCTTTGGAGATGAGCTACTTTGTGAGTATGAATACTAGTATGGAATTGTTAATAATTATGTTAAACAATGTGGTGAAAAATTGGCTATGTGTCAATGGTTTTGATTATATTTAGTACAAGAAAGCAATTTAAAAAAAGGTTTTTATCAAGACCATGTCTCTGAGTTTCATGAGCTCTATTGTGATGGAGAGTTTCATGAGCTCTATTGTGATGGAACGGTGTTTTTGAACACCACATTTATATGATGGATGTCAAAGCTCTACCATAATCCTATTGCATATGTCAATACTGCAATTTATCAACATAGAAACATAAGCATTTGACATTAATTTATACATCTAATATTCCAAATAAAAATTGACAGTTGTTGCAAGTTTAATTTTGTTTTTGAAGACCACATTTATATGATGGATGTCAAAGATCTATAACAATCCTATTGCATATATCAATACTCCAATGAATCTTCCTAACGCAACATCTATAAATTGGCTTTTCTTTGTGGTTTCGAAGCATACGAAACAACAAACATCTTTCTTTCACTAGTAAATTAACAAATGTTTTGGCCATGGAGCCATGTTCACATCTATTAAGGCCTTTTGCCATAGCAACATACGGAAGATTTTTGCTTGGGTTTCTAGGAATTGGGAAAGTATTGTGCATGGTCTAGTCTCCCCCAACATAATTGAAACTTGGGTCCTCAATGGAGCTAATGTTTCAATAAAAAACATCAAATTTTTCTTTTGAAGTGACTATATTTTATTTCGTGGGAATTGGGATTTTCCCAAATTCTCTAATAAAGTGTTCATTGCATAACTATTGTTGTGATGCTCTTAAACTTTCAAGACAATAAGCTCCTTTCACCGTTTATTCACTTGTTCTCAGTTTCGTTCATTTTTGTTAATGTCTTACTATTTTAGTGTGTGTTTCTTTGACTTCGCAGGTATTAGAGTGAGGATTTCAGATGGCAACCAAAAACTTTGGCGTGCCACTAGGAAGCGGTCTATTGCTCTACTTGGCAAAGATGTGGATGTACAAAGTATCTCTTTGCCGTGAAGACCTACCTCACTAATCTCGTATGTAGAAGTTTCCAATACTGTGAATGTGGATGGTAGCTGGAAAAGGATAGCAGTGCGAAAGGAGAGTGTGTTCTAATGCAACCCAACAAGCGGAGAAAGTAGCAATCAACTAACACTTTTTTAGCTTCTTGGAAGGGCAGAGTGAAAGATTTTAGAGTAAAAAAGGAAGGCACAAGATGCGTCAGAGAGGTTCGGATACAACATGTCTACATGCACTGAGAACTTGTATCATTAGGGGAGAATTGGGGTCTCAAAAGGACCTCCAATTAGTGTTTCCTAATTTCAAGGGATTAGAGAGTGATTTGAGGTGTACCAATGAGAGTGCTAGAAGGTGTGGGGCAATGGTATGTTGAGATGGGTGGGCAGGCCTACAGAGAGCCCCTATTGGTTGCTCCCCTTACACTAGGGACCACCCAAACCATCCCCCCCCCTTAACCCATGTTTGACCCTCTTACCAGGTCCACCTCCCCCACATGAGCCAAAAATTGCATTTAATGGGATGGTAGGGCTCAAATGGCAAATTTTTCTTCTCCCTTCCTCTTTCTAGGACCTCTGACCCCCACTGTTTTGGTCCAGCCTGCCAAATCACTCAAATTTGAACCAAATCCCATGCATTTTTCCTCTTCCCCCTCTTTCTATGCTCCCTCTTGCTCTAGCCTGCTTGTTGTAGCTCCTCTCTCTCTCTCCCCTCTCCCTCTCCTATGCCTCTATTGGAGCTGGTCTTTCCCCTACTTCTCCCCCTCCTATTCTCCCCCTCCTATGCCTCTGTTGTTGTTGCTCTGTCCCTCTCCTTCTTCCCCTCTTGTGCCTCTATTGCTGCTACTCTGTTCCTCTCCTTCTCCCTCTTTTGTGCCTCTATTGGAGCTGCTCTCTCCCTCTCCTTCTCCCTCTCTTGTGCCTCTATTGCTGCTGCTCTGTCCCTCTCCTTTTCCCTCTTTTGTGCCTCTATTGGAGCTAAATTGCCTTGTGTAGGAGTCCCATTCTTGTTGTTGCAACCTCTACAAGCATGGTGAGGACAAAGGCTGCAAGACCACACAATGCTATGACCTCTTGTGTCTTCCACAACACCATAAATGCAATGGATGAGTGGATCCCTTGCACCTACAGCTTAAATGACTAGATAGTGATTAAAGGGTTGGCCAAAGATCCACAAAAGCTTCCCAAGAGCAAGAGAGGTGGATCTTGCATGAGTGGAAAGGGCGCATCTTGACGTTCAAGTTTGGGAAGAAAGGATGGCTCGCAAAAGTGCAACATGTTTACATGGGAAAAGATATGCAGCGTCCTCCATCATTCAATCAATCTAGGATACCACCACACTGTGAGCCTTTCTATCTATGTACCTTTTTCACCTGTAAGTGTAATGAGTCCATTTGGAAATTTTGTGTTTGGTTTCTAAGAGCTCTTATTTATGCTGGCCGATGTTTTCCCTTTGGACCTCGAGGAGTGGGAACCAGTTGAATCATGCATAGGCAAGTTCACTACGATTCATGAGGATTTAGGTAAGCAAATGCATGCTAGGGAGAAGTTGGCCTCCTTGCGAATGAAGAATGTGTATTGGTATAATGCAACATACATCACTCCAATGACATCATCAAGCTATGGCCATCTGCAAACCACTGCACCACCACAACTTCAAGACATGGATTGCAGCAATGTGGGCTTGAGGACATTGCAATCGTACAAGGACAAGATTGCAAAGGATGTGGGAATGGCCATGAAGTTTACATTTGGATCCAAATGGGCAAGGTTATCTTGGTTTATGCCTCTTCACATTTTTGCTTCTTTTTTTCAGAATATACATATGCATAGAACAAAAACTATGTGGTCCTACAAGCGTGTAGATGAAAATGCTCTTGAAGATTTACTTGGGATGAATTGGGAAACGAGGTCAGGTGACCAAAAGTGTGATGTGTTTCAATGTCATGCATGTAAAGACAATGTGGTTATTAGATACCATTTGTCACGCCAAATGTTGTATTTAGCTTTTTAGTACAGGTGTTGGAAGAAAACAAATGGCTGGTGGCTTCCCCTAGACTCTAATGATGAAGACAATATGAGGGTAAGTTTGTCTATTGATGTTGAAGAGGAAGATGTCAAGAATGTGAATGTCACATCGCAATGGAATCTAAGGGATGTGTGAGAACACCTATTGGTCATGGAGGACGGCATGTCAGAGTCCTTCTACTTTACCTTAAATGGTGATAAGATCAGCCGCCATGTGGAGAAGTGCATGCATAGTGCCAATTTCATTCCTCTTGCAACTTTGAAGATTGCTAACAATGTGTTTGACTAGTGCAACATTTAATTTTTTGTCTATCAAATCCTAGTTGTTGCTTCAAAAGATGATGGACAATTAAATTAAAATGTTATTTCAGTTAATGTTTTCTCCTTTTAGTTAACGGTATATGTTTTTCACAAAATTTGGGGATTTTATGATTAACTTTAGTTTCTAGGGTTTTGATATATATTAAGGGGTGAGAGCCCTTTTTACATCACATTCTCACTTTCACATTTAGAGAGCCATAGAAACTCCCATCCTCAGAAGTTACTCCCTCCAACTGCTATTTGCCATGGATTTAGCTAGACCTACGTTCCATGACTTCATCTCAAGAACTGCATTTGCAGATTGTGAGGAAGAGCTATTTTTAGTGTCTGATAGGACTTTATGAGAGTGCTCTCAATGGAAGCAAGAACGGAAGAGGGAGAGAGAGAGATAGAGAGCCACACAAGTTTTGGTGGGTGCAGAACACCCTAATCTTCTTTTTCATTCATTTATATATGTGTTTGAGTATTGTACATAACCAGGTAAAGGCACTATGACCTTTAACCCCCACAACCTCCCACTTAAAGGGCAATGTGTCCTTAAGGGAGAACAATCAGTGAGCATACTAGCCTATGCCCATCAATACACGACAATACTCAAACCGTTGACTAGGTAAACTCTTCATCAGCATATCTGTAGGGTTATCATCTGTATGAACTTTGACAAGCTCTTAACGCTTGTCCTCAAGTACCTCCTTGATGAAATGGTACCTAAACTCAATGTGTTTTGTCTTTGCATGAAAGACCGAATTCCGTGCTAGCTGAATAGCACTCATCGAATCACTATGCAATGTTGGTACACCTATATGAATCCCCAAATCTCCCACTAGCTGATCAAGCCATATAGCCTCCTTGCAACCCTCTATGGCTACAACATTCTCAGCCTCTATGGTAGACAAAAAGTAATGCGCTTCTGTGCACGAGACATCCACGACACTGCACCACCTGTAAAGGTGAACACATGACCAGAAGTGGATCTCCTACTATCCACACACCCTGCATAGCCTGAATCTGTGTACCCAAGTACACGCATGTCTTCTTTACCAAAGCAGATGCATATCTCCTTGGTACCCTTCATGTACCTCATGATGCACTTCATTACCTCCCAATGCCTCTTTCCTAGATTAGCCATATACTAGCTAACAACTCCCACTACAAATGCAATGTCTGGTCTAGTAGCTATCATAGCATACATAAGACTCCCAACTGCTGATGCATAAGGAACCTTGACCATTATGGCCCTTTCCTCATCTGATTTGGGACTATCTATATGACTCAGTTTCACATATGGAGGCAATGGAGTACTCACTATCTTCCCCCCCTCCATATTGAAACGCTGCAATACTTTTGTAACATACTCCTTCTGTGAAAGCCAAGGAGTTTCCTACTCCGATCACGCGTGATGCGCATACCAAGAATATGACCTGCAAGTTCCAAATCCTTCATATCAAAGGCCTCATGCAACTTGGCCTTTAATGCATCTAGCTCATAAGTATTCTTACTAGCCAATAGCATATCATCCACATATAGTGCTAGGATTATCAAGCTATTATCCTTAGCCCTTTTAGTGTAGAGGCAGTGATCAATTTCATTCCTAAAACCCTGGAACCAAATGAAAGCATCAAAATTCTGATACCATTCTCTAGGTGCTTGCTTAAGACCATAAAGACTCTTCTTCAGCTTACAAACTAAATGTTCGTTGCCCTTTTCTTCAAAGCCTTTCGACTGCACCATGTAAATTTTCTCATGCAGATCCCCATGCGAGAAAGCTGTCTTGACATCCATCTGCATAAGCTCCATATCTTCTACCTCCACTAGTCAAAGCATGCATCTAAGTGTGGTCATCTTCACAACCGGAGAGAATATCTCATCAAAGTCCACACCGTTCTCTTGCTTGAACCCTTTAGCGACCAAACGGGCCTTGTACCTAGGCATATCATCACTTGTGACGTTCATCTTGTAGACCCATTTACATGGCAATGCTTTCTTTCCATGTGGCAAAGAAACCAAGTCCCAAGTCTTATTCTTCATAAGTGAACTCATCTCTGATTGCATATCATACTCCCACTTGCAATGATCCTCGTGCATCATAGCCTCTCTATAGCAAGAAGGCTCCCCACAATCAGTAAGCATCACATAGTCTACCCCTGGAACAAACCTATCAGGCGGTCTAGACACTCTAGATGATCTTCTCAAGGGCATTTTAGCTTGCTGTCCCATCTGCATATCAGCCACATTTGGCTCATCATTTCCACCAATAGATGATCCATCATCTACCCTTGATTGTATACCTGTGGGAGTACTTGGTGGTACCATTTCTTGCACATTTGGTGCATGGACAGCTTGCTGTCTATTAACATATGTAGGTGGATTCACATCCTGGAAAGTGATTCTCCTCATTTCCACATCCCTCATGGGTGCCTTATGCATCTTCCTCTCATTGAAGACTACATCATGGCTGTATATGATTTTCTTTGCTTCCGGATCCCAGAGACGATAGCCCATCTCTCCACTTTTAACATAACCCAAAAAGATGCATTTCCTAGACTTAGGATCTAGCTTTTTTCGAAGCTCTTTTGGCACATGTGCATATGCCTCACACCCAAATATACGCAAATGAGAGTAAGAGGGCTTCTTGCCACTCCATGCCTCTTCAGGAATACCACCATCCAAACTCTTACTAGGTGATCTATTGATCACATGCACTGCAGTCTTCATTGCCTCAGCCCAAAAACCACCAGAAAGACTTGCATTGGAAAGCATGCATTGCAACCTTCCTTGAATGGTACGGTTCATCTTTTCTGCAACTAGAATTTTGTCCGGAGTATGAGGGGATGTGAGCTCCCTCTTATTCCCACGTGTATCACATAAATGCTGAAAGTCATGAGAGAGATACTCTCCACCATTGTCAACCCGTAGGCATTTAAGTGTTCTACCTGACTGATTCTCAGGCCAGCCATTTCTAAAATACCTAGAACACATCACTCTTCCGAGCTATAGCATAAGCCCACACTTTCCTAGTTGCATCATCAATGAATGTCACATACTATTCAGCCCCGCCTAATGACCGTAATGACCATGTAGGCATGGGACCACATACGTCTGAATGCACCAAATCAATCTTTTCAAACACTTTCTTTCCCCTTCTTTTATGGGCTGATTTAGTTTGCTTCCCATAGAGATAATGCTCATAAAATTCAAAATTAGAGAAACTCAAATGCGGTACATAACCCAAACGGCATAAGAGCTTCATTCCATTCTGGCTCATGTGCCCCAACCTGCAATGCCACAAAGAAGTGTTTGGGTGATCGGTTATTGCAACAACATGATCAAATACCCCTGATACATGTAAGGGATACAAAGTCCCACACTTGGCACCCCTTGCCAAAATCATAGAGCCCTTCTGAATTTTCCAACTCTGAAAGCCAAAAGTGGTGTGAAAACTAGCATCATCTAGCTGACCCATTGAAATAAGACTCTTGGTCAACTTAGGCGCATGTCTCACATGTTTCAAAATAAATGCAGACCCATTTGCAAAAGAAAACTTTATGTCACCTACTCCCACTATGTCACATGCATAGTCATTTCCAAGATGCACACAACCTGTCTTTCCAGTGTCATAAGTGGAGAACCATTCCCTATAGGGAGTAACATGGAATGAAGCACCAGAATCCAAAATCCAATCATGGGAATATGCATCATCTAAAGTGGTAAGCAACTCTGCAGATAAACTAGACATGAAGAGAACATCATTGTCACTATCATGTGTGACTGCATTGATCTCCTCGATCTTCACTTTTTGTTTGTCCTCCCTTGGACTCTCTTCCTTTTGATTTGCACCCCAATTTGCATTCTTTTTCTTCTCCTTTTGCTCTCTTTTCAGCTTGAAGCAATCCTTTTTCATATGGTGCTTCTTGCCACAATGGTAACACTCAATGTTCTGTGCCCCGGATTTGCTAGGACACTTTCCTCTTTTTTGGGACTTCCCCCTGAACTGTGATCTGCCCCTTTGCACATTTAAGGCTATATCCTGCTTGTTTTCATCCATAGACTTCCGTCTAATCTCCTCGGCCAACAAGCTACCCACAATATCATCAAATTTTAGTACTCCACCAGGTGCAGAGTTACTGACAGCTGTACGGAAGGTATCCCATGAGGATGGCAATGAACATAAGAGAAATATTGCCTTAGTCTCCGCATCCAAATTCATGTTCTGAGCCTAAAGTTGGCTGAGAATAATATTGAATTCATTCAAGTGAGAAGCAATGGAGACCCCTTCCTTCCTCTACAGCTCAAAGGCAGTTTCCTTCTCATAAGTGGCACACAGTTTCTTCCACAAATCTTCCGTAGTCTGCTCATTTACTACTGTGAAAGAAACTGACTCTGCAAGATGAAGTCTAATAGTAGACTTTGCTAATGCATTCAACTCATTCCAATCATCCTCAGACATATTTGCAAGCTTAGCTTCAATCCCTGCCAAGGGTTTAATCTGCTTCTTTTGAATAAGCACATCCCTTACCTGTTCTTTCCACAAAAAAAAGTTTGTCCCATCAAATTTTTTAATGTTGAAAAACTCCTTTTAAGACATGGAAGAGGATGCCATGATGCAAATAAAGCAAAATCCCAAATGCTAGTGCCTATAAGAGAGAATCATACCAAATACCAGGTGCACCCCAATGTGTATGCCACAATAGACTGAATATCACCAAAACTCAAAGCTCAAAGCATCAAAAGATGCAGCTAACTCATGTGCATGTACTATGCATCCATATAAACAAATCTGGCCCAAAAGAAAATGCCAACTGCAATGGCAATCCAAAATGCCAATAAGTGCCAAGTGGCTCAAGCATAAACACCGTCCATGGGCATATGCATTACCAATATCTCATCCAAGAGATCATAACACTATCAGTGCATCACCTGCAATGTGTCAAAGCTGTCCCTCAGCATAAAATAGCATCCATGTGCAAAGCGTCCATAAAAATAGCATCCCACAAGGCAATCTAGGCCTATTAGTGCATCCAATAAAGATTGCAATGCATCCAAATGGCCTTTAAATCATCCACTACAACCCAATGCACACCACAAATGAGTGCACATGGCTCAAACCACAACCAGAGTGATCTGCATAAGGTATGCTCAAAAAATCATGGTCCCACGGAAAAGACCGCTACTGAAAATAGAACCTGAGATGCCTCAAAACATGGCCGCCATTGCATAATCGGGCTCAGCAAGAAAATCTGCAAATATCTCTCTTCCACTGGAACTCCAAAATCGCAACCGATGAGAGAAATGTGAGTCAACACTTATCCACTGCCATGTGGCATAAATCTAAGGTTTCAAAACCTTAGAATGAAAAATGCATAACAAAGAGACAAAATCGAATACACAAAGATCTATAACTCTGAAAATACTCCACCGAATCGCACAAGAATTGACAAGTAGGGGTCTTTGGGCATCTGGAACACAATGGGATAGACGGTTTTGGAAACCGTGGTCTCAATCACTGGGTCCAACACACGGACTAAAAAACTTTTTTGGAAACAGAGCTGTTTGTAAACTCCACCAAAGTGCAAATGATGAGCAACATATAAGTTTTAGGACCTCCTGAGTCCATCGGAATTGACAGATCTGCAAATGGTTGCTCCAAACTTGAGTTCCAAGACCCGGGCAGAAAAACGTAGGAACTGACACAGTGAGTCATAAATCCAATGAAATGATCCCAGATTCAAGAATGAAGGTGTTTCCAAGCTCCTAAAGTGAAGTGGACACCAAAAGCAAGCAATAGTTGCCTCTACAAGTCAATACGGAGTCTCTATCATCGAACGAAACAAGAAAAAGCTCAAAAAACGACTTTTTCTTTAAAAATACTTAACAGGATCTCAAAACCACTTCGCAAAACCAAAGTGACTTTTCCAAAGGTTCCTCCAAGGTCTCTGCACACTCGAATGCAAGTAAAGTCACCCATAAAGCTTCCCACAGAGCTTCTCCTTCCTTCCAAGCATTCATGCATGCTCAACTAGATCACTGATACCAATTGAGAGTGCTCTCAACGGAAGCAAGAATGGAAGAGGGAGAGAGAGAGATAGAGAGCCACAAAAGTTTTAGTGGGTGCAGAACACCCTAATCTTCTTTTTCATTCATTTATATATGTGTTTGAGTATTGTACATAACCGGGTAAAGGCACAGTGACCTTTAACCCCCACACTTTAGATGTCCTAGGCACATATATGCGAGCCAAGGATGACTTCTCAGATCTCATCCTTTACATGCAAGATAATTTCTCAAATTTTGCCTATACACTTGACCACACTTCAAAGATATGGGTTCCCATAGATTACATAAAGTATCTGCTCGTAGAGGAACCCAAGTTTGTAAAGCGCTGGCCCACTTTTGTGACAACCTTACAGTCGAAGTTCAAGACATCCTAGACACAGGGATCATAGGAAATACAAGCACCAAATTCCTTTCATGGGAGATGACGTTCATCTTTCTTCTCCAAGAAGGAAATTTAGAGGAAGAAGCCTCATCGTCTAGCACCCCCTCTAGGAGAACTATTGAACTAGTCGTCTCTAGACTAGACTCGGACATCTACATGGAATAGAGTCTTGATGATCCAACAGAGGAGGTGGAAGCAACTCAAGCATTGAGCCTACTTCAAGAGCCCCTAGTAGAGCAAGAATCTACATTGGAGACCATTGCCCCAGACTCAAAATTATGGTCCTTGTCCCCCCTCATCATCGATGGAGAAGAATACGTATTCCTCCATGACATAGAGATTCTTTTCGGACTATGAGAGGATGAGGCACTCGAAGTCCTATCGAGGTTCGATGTTGACACAAGTGTCAAAGATCCCGGGGTTTTAGGTACTGAAGACCAGACAATGGAAGACTTTCTCTTGACAATGCTGGTTTCAATGAGGGATGCAGACATGTCCGTATACAATGCACAACCCTCTCATGTAGAAGCCTCCACCTCCAACACAGGTCAAGAGAAAGCGTCCACCTCCCAAATGGAACACCACACAACGCCTGGTTGCATCAACATTGCAAATGAGGAAGGGATAGAAGCTGACGACGCTGTAGTGGTAAGTTCAAACAATATTTTTTATTTTGATGTTCTTTCAGTATAATTTTTTTTGTCAGTCTTTTAATATTTGTTGATTTTTTTGCAGGATGCGTTTGAGCGCTTGATGAATTCTCATCTCGACGGGGTAATGGTCGCAGCACATTTGGGCGAGATCATTCTTTTACCTTGGCAAAGTCGCAGAGCATATCGTGGTCTTTTATAACAAATTTTCTCCTCGAGGTCCTTCAGAGCTACTGAAGTGCAAGGCATTGTCGCATACTATCGAATACTCCAACATTAGTCAAAATGCCGACAAAGTCATTTTGGTACACCGCCTGGTTGCTATCAATGCCTTTGGATCAAACATTCATGGCAAGGCATTGATGGCAATGGCTATGTCTTTGGCAGTAGGAGAGGAGGATGTTAGTGCTGTTGTGGCTAGATTTATATCTAGGAATCCACTAGGGGTTTTAAAGTTCCCTATTCTCGATGTACTCGAACTAGCCAAAAAGAAAGATAGCCTGTGAGGCCTTCTGTATATATAAACATATATTTAAATGGATATTTCAATGGATACATGACTACATGTCTTTATTATTTGTTTTAAGTTATCATTGCTTGTCATGAATTCCATTGTATTTTGTTTAAGTCGTTGATGATATATTTTCTCCATCATTTTAATTGTGTTAATTTAATAAATTTCTAGCCAATTTAGTATGATTTTCACCAATTCTAGGTATCGAGAGTTCATTTCTGTCAAATCTTGAAGGAATTTCACCGTCACGCAGAAGGGAAAAGTATCTAGCACATCGTCAAGACCCCAGAAAGCCCAAAACCTACCACGACATGAATTTGGCATTCTAGACTTGCCAGAATGCCCGAATTCGTACCGTGGTAGGTTTTGGGCTTTCATGTCAGACACTTTTCCCTTTTGCATGATGGCGAAATTCCTTCAGGATTTGATAGAATTCAAAACTTACATTAAAATGATCAGTTTTATAGTCATAGAAATGGAAAATACACAACAATGTGATAGTGTAGAGAATGTAGATATATTTTATTTAAAAAAATTGGCCCTTGGGCCTTAGATACAAGATAGTGCCTTCAAGGGCAGGGGGTGGTCTAAGTCCTAAGAGTGGGTTGCAAGAGAATCTAGGGCTTCAAACTTGGGTCACTCCATAGCCACTTCACTAGAGCCATGTCCTTGTCCATGACCCTGACGCACTTTTCTCCCGTACCACACATTGGAAGGGAGCCCCAGGGATCAAGTTGTCGGTGGTCTTCTACATATGCTTGATCTCCCTCAGGGCCCGCGCTCCTGGCTTTGCTCTGTACGGCTTCTTGACTCTTGGTGGGGGCCTTATAGGTACCCAAACACCTTCCCACAGCCTCCTATCTGCTTTGAACTTCTTCTGCTGCTCCTATCTACATTAGTCCTCCTCCGAGTCCTCCTCTCGCTGACGTCTGGAGCTTTGGCCTTCTTTGGGATGGGGCTTCCTCAGAGTCTACTTTACCCTCCTCATGGGCATAGGGATCATCTCTGCGATGGACTATATCTCTGGGAGAGGGAAGATAGTGCTCTTCCTGGCAATCTGTTGGCCCTCAGGAAGCCTCTCTATGTCTAGGCAGTTATTGAACACATTTTGTTTGATTGGGAGAGGGCTCTCATAGGGAGGCCAAGGGGAAGGCTGAGGGGAAGGTTGAGGGGAAGGCTGAGGGGAAGGTTGAGGGAAAGGCTGAGGGGAAGGTTGAGGGTCTGAGGGGAAGCTAAGGGGAAGGCTGAGGGGAAGGTTGAGGGTCAGGCTGAGGTTGAGGCTGAGGGGAAGGCTGAGGGGAAGGCTAGGGAGAATGCTAAGGGGAACGCTCATGCACTTGGGACTGGGGAGTGGGCTCACGAGACTGGGGAGTGGACTCATAGGACTTGGGAGGAGGAGAAGGCTCAGGAGATTGGGGAGTGGGCTCACGAGACTTGGGGGAGGACTCATGAGAGTCCTAGGAGACCTCAAGAGAGTTGGGGGAGGGCTCACGAGAGTCGAGGGAGGTGCCATCAGACTTGGATAGGTTCGTCTGCACAGATGCCATGGAGGTGGTGGAGCTAGAGGAGGAAGGATGGAGGTGGCATCTAGAGGGTCTAGCAGTGTTCTTCACTCTTGCCATTGAATAATGAGAGTTAGGGTCTCTTTTAACGTTTTATAAGGGCCCATCATGTTTTGGCATCCCTTTTAATTACATTTAGGGTTTCATCATGCCCCTTGCCCCCACCCTAAGCCCTCCAACCCCCCCACCCTCGTCGCCCTCCCCCCCCTTGCCCTCCCCCTACTTGTCCCACCCACACCTGTCGCCCTCCCCCATACCCCCCATCCCCCCATCCCCCCACCCTTGCTACCACTCCACCCCTCCCCTTGCCCCACCCCACACCCCTCCCTTCTCTCCCCCCTCCTTCACCATGTCCCCACTTTCCCCAACGTCATGTGAGTACAAAAATTGTGGTCAAAATAAGCAAGATATTAAAGAGTGAGTACACAAATTGTGGTCAAAATAAGCAATATATTTATTTCATATATGTATACAATTACACCATAGCTTCTGTTGGTGGTTGGACCCATATGCTCCCTTCTCTCACTCTAGCTTGCAACCAACGTGCGACTCCTCGACTCCCTATGGATGCTTTCCAAGCACTATGCCTTCTATTCTTTGATATAATTTGAACTGCCTTTGCAAGTTCTTATGCCTTTGCCTTTTTAGACTTCAAAGTCCTTCCTAGTAAACATCTAAAAAACTAGTCAAACATCTCATGCCATGCATTGCTCTGAGTGACACCACCACCATGCCTTGAGTTCTTGAAGTAGGCCACCTTGGCTCTATAGTGCGACTTCTCCATGCCTTTTATATTCCAAATGGATAAAGGACCACAATTTTGTACAAACCATGGTCCATGTGCATAGAGAATATGCTGCAAACATGATGAGAATCAAATCAACAACAAAAACTATTTATAAAGCAAGTGCTAAATATTATGATGGTGCCAAGATTACCATGTAATGTGTAATCTGTGACTCCCCCCATGCTTTCACCATTAATTGCATAAACTCTTTCACAACCATCCTGAACCTTTCATAATACATCTCATCGATTTGAACCTAGCAAAGCAATTTTTTCAATGCATCTACCTTTGTCCATCCTTTAGCTCTCAAAGTTGCTACTTAAGGATGAGAAGCCTTATTGGTCATGCATTCACACAATGCTTTCTAGATTCCCAACCCAAACTACTTTGAGACAATGTATGTTTGTCTTTGTCGAGATTATGGTTCGATAGGAATCTCCTTGCCTTCCCTCCACCCATGACACTTTTGTAGGAAGATTCTATGTTGTGCCAGACATTTTCTTATCCTCCTTAATTTTGACATGTCCTCCATGGAATCCCATCTCTGACAATAACTTCTCAGCTTCTGCAATGCACCATGCGAATACTTCTTGTGGAATTAAATTCCAAGCATAAACAAGATGCAAATACAACTTCTTATCAAGTACATGCTATTATGCGTGTAAAGTACATATGTGTACTCTCTCAAGTGGGATGGGCAAGATGGGATCCCACTTTGGATCCTTCTTATTGTGATTGGGAGCTTGTGTTTGGTTGCAAGATAGAATGCCATTTTCCCATTGTAATCCAGCCTTTTACTTACATTGTGAACACATGCAATAAAGGCATGTGTTCATTGCATTTGCCCCTGTATCACAACCATGCAAGCACTTGAGGTTTTTCAAATCACCATCAAGTTGCCATTCAACTTGAAAGGTTCCATGGCCATTGACTATCAATGTTTGCCCTTCCTCGTGGTCGATGGGATTCCTGCTCTATCTAGAACCCACTTCAATGTCTCATGGCACTCTTTCGGAGTCTCAAATGCTACAAGCCACCATATATCTTTCTTTGATTGCACTGAGAAATCTTGCTCTACTTCTTCATCCCCTTGAACAAAGGCTAAGGCTTTATTCATAATGCAAATGCTAACTCTCTCTAACTTGTGTTCTTTCACCAATTGAGCTTCATCCATTTTGATGACAGATATGAGCTTTCCATTGCAATCTATACAATAAAAGAGCAAAATCGTTAGGATAAACATGATATAGGAAATGAACTAAGTAAAGTGCAATGCTTTAATGGCTTTCCTCTTACCATCTTCTCTCATGCCATAGAATTTAACCATTGCTTATTGCAGTTTCTCAACATCTAAGTAGACATTGTTGAAAGCATTCATCTCAAAGGTTTGCATGCCAGATTTCTTTTTATTCTTCCAAGTCATTGTGCCCCTTACGCAATGGTACCCTCCAAGCATTTCTCTTGCACATTGGTTTGTTTCTTGCCGTGCACATCTCACAAACCAAGGTAACATGAGGGCACTAGGACAAGAGGGTGTAAATTTAATTTAAACAATCAACATCAAAATTACAAAAACGAAACCACTTGGAACTGCTTTTGGTTGATGTCTTGTTATCTTTCAACTTGAAAGATATAGCTGGATCAACTATATACACAGAGTGCTAAAGGCTCTGGTGGATCTGACTCTTCAAAAAACTACAAAAAATAACTTCACTTAGCTTATGAAAAATTGAATGCTACAAAGACATAAACACAATTGACATAGAAAGATATACTTATTATAGAGCTGCAAGCATGATTGTGCAAGTCACATGTTTTTCTTTCTATGCTAAAGCCATGATGCGGTCTTTTGTCAAGTCCCAGGTCAGCAAGTCATCATTCACAGTCTGAATGGATATTCTAATCCTTGGTCCAAGTTGTAGGAGCTTCTGCTAAATTTGCACCATCCTCACTAATGTCTGGGATTTCAAGACACACACTATTTCTTTGACTCTTTCCCTGAGGGACTCTTCATAGGCAACCTTGCCTCTGGTGTGAAGTTGGTGAAATACCTCTACATCCTTGAATCCATCATCTTTAGGTTTCCTAGCTGGAGGTATCAACAAGATATCTCTCATTTTTAGATCATCCTAATCCTCTGCATTAAGGATCTTGTCATATCTATATCTGACTCTGACAAGTGTTTGGATGTCTTTCTTCATGATGGTGACCCTATGTGCATGTGATGCTACCATCATGGTGTCCATGAAAAACTCTATGAGCCACTCTTCAATAGCTTCTTGGAGAGCAAGTAGTGCAGTCCTTTGCCATCTAAAGTCCACATGCTAGTTCATGCATATTGCCCTAACTAGCCTCTAGAATAGTGCCATGGGTATTGCATATCCTATGGCTTTCTGAGCCTTCCTAATCTCCATCATGATAGATCTGCTTTGGCTCACTCTTTTCTTCATGTTCCTTGCTAGCATGTGCATCCCCTTCTTTGAAGATTTAGACCTGGATGGAGCTATGATAGCCCCTGCAATGTAAGGTCCTTTCCCTTTCCTTATGGTTGTTGCTTTGGTTCTTGCCATAGCATATTGTGCTCTTCTCTTTGAAAAAAACCCAAACATCACAAGGAAATCAGCAACCTAAGAGTTTGCTTGAAAACGTGATATGTGAAAAGATAGAAAAAACGTTGAAATCACATTTTTTAGCAAATGTTTTTGGACATAACCCAGGAACACCTAGCATGCTAAACGTTTTCTAGAAGACACAATATAGAGGAGAAAAACAAAGAGCAAGCTCAAATCGCATTTTTGAGCAAATGTATTGAAGCCTACTCTAAACAATCAGTTTGGACTCTACCATCCTCCTAAACCCTACAATGCAGATGAGATGTGCTCAGAAAAACAACTCATAGAGTGCCTTTGAGAGAAAGCTATGGAATGGTCATTTCACCTTACTAATAGGAAAAACCAATGACTTATGATAGATTACTTACCTGGGCTTGTGTGTACAGCTAGAGCTGGACCTAGGGTGTGAAATGGACCTGGGGAGGTTGTGGCTAGAGCTGCAATGGGTGGTGGAGCTAGTGAGAGACATTGGAGCTGGAGCTTCAGTGGGACTCTATGATGGAGGTGGTGAGGTAGTGAGGTTGGAGCTGGAGTTGGTGAGGTAGTGAGGTTGGAGCTGGAGGTGGTGAGGTTAGAGGCAACTGAAACTAGAGATAGGAATGAAATGAAGGGTAGCTCTACTTAGAGGGGGTTTTGTCTCAAAATATGTGCAAACAATGATGAGGAAATAAATGTACAGGAACCTAGAAGACCATTTTCCACATGTGTGGTTGACAAGATAGATGTGACATGCATTGGAAACTGTGCCCTTTCCTCTTATCTACACTTGCTTCATCCCTCTAGCAGTTCTAATCTACACTTTCCTCCATCCCTCTAGCAGTTCTGATCTGCATCACTGCCATCATCATCCCCCCCACCCCCCCTAATCATCATCCCCCCCCCCTTGCTGCACCTATGCAAGAGCCACAAACAAGTCACCAGGGCCAGTCATGGACGGAAAAAATCCAGGTACTCATTCTACCACTCAGGAATCTGCTATATTTGTTTACAGAAGTGTTTTCTTGATCTATGATTGTGTAGACCTCATCTTTTCTTAGGTGCCAGTATTTGGTCCATAGAGGATAACTTTTTTTTCTAGAAAATGTGATTTGAGGCTCTTTTTCATAAAAACACCCTATATCGTGTTTATTAGAAAACATGCTAGGTGTGCACAAGCTTGTAGGGAGGACAAAATGAATGATACTCTAAAAAGCATGGTCTAAAAATAGGTGCATGCAATCACTAGATACTCTAAATATAGTACCTTGAAGACCAGTTTTGGCATGTGTTTTCTCCCATCATTATCCCCACCTACCTATACTTGTGCAAAAGCAACAGTCTTGATCTATCTAATTCTATTGCATCAGCAGCTATTAGGCATTTACTTGAACTTGTCTGGACATGATGTTTTTGCATCAAGAGGAAGGACTTTTTGCTAGAAAACGCGATATGGAAGAGAAAAATAAAGAAAGAGCTCAAATCGCATTTTTGAGCAAATTTTTCTTAAGCCCAATCTAATCAATCAATTGTACTCCACCGTCCTCCTAAACCCTAGATTATAGATGAGATTTGCTCAAAAAAACATTTCAAGGAGTCTCTTTGAGAGAAAGCTATGGAATGGTCATTTCACCTTAACAATAGGATAAACCAATGACAAGTGACAGATTGCTTACTTGGGCTTGTGTGTAGAGCTCGAGATGGAGCTGGAGAGGTGTGAGATGGAGCTAGGATGGTTGTGGCTGGAGCTGCAGTGGGTGGTGGAGCTGGTGAGGTTGGAGTTGGAGCTACAGTGGGACTCTGTTATGGAGGTGGTGAGGTAGTGGGGTTGGAGCTGGTGAGGTAGTGAGGTTGGAGCTATGTGGGGGTTAAAGGCCACTGTGCCTTTACCTCGATTATGTACAATACTCAAACACATATATAAATGAATGAAAAAGAAGATTAGGGTGGTCTTGCACCCACTCAAACTTGTGTGGCTCTCTGTTTCTCTCTCTCCTTCTTCCATTCTTACTTCCATTGAGAGCACTCTCAACTGGTATCAGAGCCTGGGTGATCTAGCTGAGCGTGCGTGAATGCTTAAAGCTCAGCAGCTCTGTGGGAGGAAGGAGAAGCTCTGTGGGAAGCTTTGTGGGTGACTTTACTTGCATCCAAGTGTGTAGAGACCTTGGAGAAACCTTTGGAAAAGTCACTTTGGTTTTGCGAAGTGGTTTTGAGAGCCTGTTAAGTGTTTTCAAAGAAAAAGTCGTTTTTTGAGCTTTTCCCTATTCCATTCGATGACATAGACTCCGTAATGACTTGTAGTGGCAACTATTGCTTGCTTTTGGTGTCCACTTCACTTTAGGAGCTTGGAAATACCTTCATTCTTGAATCTGGGATCATTTCATTGGATTTCGAACTCACTGTGTCAGTTTCTACGTTTTTCTACCCGGGTGTTGGAACTCAAGTTTAGAGCAACCATTTGTAGATCTGTCAGTTCCATTGGACTCAGGAGGTCCTAAAACTTCTATGTTGCTCATCATTCACGCTTCGGTGGAGTTTACAAACAGCTCTGTTTCCAAAAACGTTTTTCAGTCTGTGTGTTGGACCCAGTGATTGAGACCACGGTTTCCAAAACCATCTATCCCATTGCGTTTCGGACACCCAAAAACCCCTACTTGTCAGTTCTTATGCGATTTGGTGGAGGATTTTCAGAGTTCTAGATCTCTGTGTATTCGATTTCGTCTCTCTGTTATGCATTTTTCATTATAAGGTTTTGAAACCTTGGATTTATGCCACATGGCAGTGGATAAGTGTTGACTCCCATTTCTCAGTCATCGGTTGGGATTTTGGAGTTCCGGCAAAAGAGAGATATTTGTAGATTTTCTTGCTGGATGGTGCCCATGTTTTAAGGCATCTCAGATTTTATTTTCAGTAGCGGTCATTACTGTGGGACTATGATTTCTTGAGCATACCTTATGCAGATCACTCTGGTTGCAGTTTAAGCAGTGTGCGCTCATTCATGGTGTGCATTGGGTTGCAGTGGATGATTTATAGGCCATTTGGATGCATTGTAGTCCTTATTGGATGCGCTGATAGCCCCAATTTGCCTTGTAGGATGCTATTTTTATGGATGCTTTGCACATGGATGCTATTTTATGCTGAGAGACAGCTTTGACACATTGTTGGTGATGCACTAATAGTGCTATGCTCTCTTGGATGAGATATTATTAATGCATATGCTAGTGGACGGTGTTTATGCTTGAGTCATTTGGCACTTATTGGCATTTTGGATTGCCAATGCAGTTGGCATTTTCTTTTGGGCCAGATTTGCTCATATGGATGCATAGTATATGCACATGAGTCAGATGCTTTGAGACATGAGTTTTGGTGATATTTCACTCTATTGTGGCATACACATTTGGGTGCACCTGGTATTTGGTGTGATTCTCTCTTGTAGGCACTAGCATTTGGGATTTTTGCTTCATTTGCATCATGGCATCCTCTTTCATGTCTGAAAAGGAGTTTTTTAGCATTAAAAAGATTGATGGGACAAACTTTTCTTTGTGGAAAGAACAAAGAAGGGATGTGCTTATTCAAAAGAAGCAGATTAAACCCTTGGCATGGACTAAAGCTAAGCCTACAAATATGTCTGAGTATGATTGGAATGAGTTGGATGCATTAGCAAAATCTACTATTAGACTTCATCTTGCAGAGTCAGTTTATTTCACAGTAGTAAATGAGCAGACTACAGAAGATTTGTGGAAGAAACTGTGTGCCACTTATGAAAAGGAAACTGCCTCTAATAAAGTTTACCTCATGAAGAGGTTGTTTGAGCTACAGATGAAGGAAGGGGTCTCCATTGCTTCTCACTTGAATGAATTCAATATTATTTTCAGCCAGCTTCAGGCTCATTAGATGATTTTGATGCAGAGACTAAGGCAATATTTCTCTTATGTTCATTGCCATCCTCATGGGATACCTTTCATACAGCTGTCAGTAACTCTACACCTGGTGGAGTACTGAAATTTGATGATGTTGTGGGTAGCTTGTTGGCCGAGGAGATTAGATGAAAGTCTATGGATGGCAACAAGCAGGATGTAGCCTAAAATGTGCAAAGAGGCAGATCACAGTTCAAGGGGAACTCCCAAGAAAGAGGGAAGTCTCGTAGCAAATCCAGGACACAAAACATTGAGTGTTACCACTGTGGCAAGAAGGGCCATATGAAAAAGGATTGCTACAAGCTGAAAAGAGAGCAAAAGGATAAGAAAAAGAATGCAAATTGGGGTGCAAATCAAAAGGAAGAGAGTCCAAGGGAGGACAAAGGAAAAGTGAAGATTGAGGAAATCAATACAGTCACACATGATAGTGACAATGACGTTCTCTTCATGTCTAGTTTATCTACAGAGTTGCTTACCACTTCAGATGATGCATATTCCCAGGATTGGATTTTGGATTTTGGTGCTTCATTCCATGTTACTCCCTATAGGGAATGGTTCTCCACTTATGACAGTGGAAAGACAGGTTGTGTGCATCTTGGAAATGACTATGCATGTGACATAGTGGGAGTAGGTGACATAAAGTTTTCTTTTGCAAATGGGTCTGCATTTATTTTGAAACATGTGAGACATGTGCCTAAGTTGACCAAGAGTCTTATTTCAGTGGGTCAGCTAGATGATGCTGGTTTTCACACCACTTTTGGCTTTCAGAGTTGGAAAATTCAGAAGGGCTCTATGCTTTTGGCTAGGGGTGCCAAGTGTGGAACTTTATATCCCTTACATGTATCAGGGGTATTTGATCATGTTGTTGCAATAACCGAGCAGCCAAGCACTTCTTTGTGGCATTGCAGGTTGGGGCACATGAGCCAGAATGGAATGAAACTCTTATGCCATTTGGGTTATGTACCGCATTTGAGTTTCTCTGATTTTGAATTTTATGAGCATTGTCTCTATGGGAAGCAGACTAAATCAGCCCATAAGAGAAGGGGAAAGAAAGAGTTTGAAAAGCTTGATTTGGTGCATTTAGATGTATGTGGTCCCATGCCTACACGGTCATTAGGCAAGGCTGAATACTATGTGACATTCATTAATGATGCAACTAGGAAAGTATGGGCTTATGCTATAGCTCAGAAGAGTGATGTGTTGCAGGTATTTCAAAAATGGCTGGCCTTGGTTGAGAATCAGTCAGGTAGAATGCTTAAATGCCTACGGACTAACAATGGTGGAGAGTATCTCTCTCATGACTTTCAGCATTTCTGTGATACACGTGCGATTAAGAGGAAGCTCACATCCCCTCGTACTCCAGAGCAAAATCCAGTTGCAGAAAAGATGAACCGTACCATTCAAGAAAGGTTGGAATGCATGCTTTCCAATGCAAGTCTTTCTGGTGGTTTTTGGGCTGAGGCAATGAAGACTATAGTGCATGTGATCAATAGATCACCTAGTAAGAGTTTGGATGGTGGTATTCCTGAAGAGGCATGGAGTAGCAAGAAGCCCTCTTACTCTCATTTGCGTATATTTGGCTGTGAGGCATATGCACATGTGCCAAAAGAGCTTCGAAAGAAGCTAGATCCTAAGTCTAGGAAATGCATCTTTCTGGGTTATGGTGAAAGTGGAGAGGGGCTATCCTCTCTGGAATCCAGAAGTAAAGAAGATCATACGCAGCCATGATGTAGTCTTCAATGAGAAGAAGATGCATAAGGAACCCATGAGGGATGTGGAAATGAGGAGAATCACTTTCTAGGATGTGAATCCACCTACATATGTTGATAGACAGCAAGCTGTCCATGCACCAAATGTGCAAGAAATGGTACCACCAAGTACTCCCACAGGTATACAATCAAGGGTAGATGATGGATCGTCTATTGGTGGAAATGATGAGCCAAATGTGGCTGATAAGTAGGTGGGACAGCAAGCTGAAATGCCCTTGAGAAGATCATCTAGAGTGTTTAGACCACCTGATAGGGTTGTTCCAGGGGTAGACTATGTGATGCTTATTGATTGCAGGGAGCCTTCTTGCTACAGAGAGGCTATGATGCACGAGGATCAATGCAAGTGGGAGTATGCTATGCAATCAAAGATGAGTGACTTGAGACTTAGTTTCTTTGCCACATGGAAAGAAAGCATTGCCATGTAAATGGGTCTACAAAATGAAGGTCACAGGTGATGATGTGCCTAGGTACAAGGCCCGTTTGGTCGCTAAACGGTTCAAGCAAGAGAAGGGTGTGGACTTTGATGAGATATTCTCTCCAGTTGTGAAGATAACCACACTTAGATGCATGCTTGGACTAGTGGCATCAGAGGATATGGAGCTTATGCAGATGGATGTCAAGACAGCTTTCTTGCATGGGGATTTGCATGAGGAAATTTACATGGTGCAACCAGAAGGCTTTGAAGAAAAGGGCAAAGAGCATTTAGTTTGCAAGCTGAAGAAGAGTCTCTATGGTCTTAAGCAAGCAACTAGAGAATGGTATCAGAAAATTGATGCTTTCATTTGGTCCCAGGGTTTTAGAAGGAGTGAAATTGATCACTGCCTCTACACTAAAAGGGCTAAGGATAATAGCCTGATAATCTTGGCACTATATGTGGATGATATGCTATTGGCTAGCAAGAATACTTATGAGCTAGATGCATTAAAGGCCAAGTTGCATGAGGCCTTTGATATGAAGGATTTGGGACTTGCAGGTCATATTCTTGGTATGCGCATCACGCATGATCAAAGTAGGAAACTCCTTTGGCTTTCACAAAAAGAGTATGTTACAAAAGTATTGCAGTGTTTCAATATGGAGGAGGGGAAGGCAGTGAGTACTCCATTGCCTCCATATGTGAAACTGAGTCATACAGATAGTCCCAAATCGGATGAGGAAAGGGCCATGATGGCCAAGGTTCCTTATGCATCAACAGTTGGGAGTCTTATGTATGCTATGATAGCTACTAGCCCAGACATTGCATTTGCAGTGGGAGTTGTTAGCCGGTATATGGCTAATCCAGGAAAGAGGCATTGGGAGGCAGTTAAGTGCATCATGAGGTACTTGAAGGGTACCAAGGAGATGTGCATTTGCTTTGGCAGAGGAGACATGCATGTACTTGGGTACACAGATTCAGACTATGCAGGGCATGTGGATATTAGGAGATCCACTTTTGGTTATGTGTTCACCTTTGCAGGTGGTTTAGTGTCGTGGATGTCTCATGCACAGAAGTGCATTGCTTTGTCTACCACAGAGGCTGAGTATGTTGCAACCACAGAGGGTTGCAAGGAGGCTATATGGCTTGATCGGCTAGTGGGAGATTTGGGGATTCATACAGGTGTACCGACATTGCATAGTGATTCCATGAGTGCTATTTAGCTAGCACGGAATCCGGTCTTTCATGCAAAGACCAAACACATTGAGGTCAGGTACCATTTCATCAGGGAGGTACTTGAGGACAAGCGCATAAAGCTTGTCAAGGTTCATACAAATGATGACCCTCTGCAGATATGCTCTGCAGATATGCTGACGAAGAGTCTACCTAGTCAGCGGTTTGAGTATTGTCGTGTATTGATGGGCATTGGATAGTATGCTCACTGGTTGTTCTCCCTTAAAGGCACATTGTTCTTTAAGTGGGACGTTGTGGCGGTTAAAGGTCACTGTGCCTTTACCCCGGTTATGTACAATACTCAAACAGATATATAAATGAATGAAAAAGAAGATTAGGGTGGTTTTGCACCCACCAAAACTTGTGTGGCTCTCTGTTTCTCTCTCTCTCCCTCTTCCATTCTTGCTTCCGTTGAGAGCACTCTCAAGCTGGAGGTGGTGAGGTAGTGAGGTTAGAGGTAACTTAAACTAGAGATAGGGATGAAATTAAGGGTAACTCTACTAAGAGCCGATTTTGTCTCAAAATCCATGCAAGCAATCATGAGGAAATAAGTGCACAAGTACCTAGAAGACCGTTTTCCACACATGTGGCTGACAAGATAGATGTGTCATGCATTGAAAAATGTGCCCTTTCCCCTTATCTAGACTTTTCTCCATACCTCTTGCAATTTTGGTCTACACTTTCCTCCATCCCTACACAACATTTTTATCTGCATCATTGCCATCATCCCCCCCGCCTTACTCCCATCATCCCTACAACACCCCCCCTCCCCCCCTTACTCCCATCATCCCTTCAACACCCACCCTCCCCCCTTGCCCCCCCTTACTACACCTGTGCAAGAGACACAAGCAAGTCACTAGGACCAGCCATGGACAGAACAAATCCAGGTACTCATATATACCACTTAGGAATCTACTATATTTCTGGCTAGTAGTGTTTTCTTGATCTATGATTGTGTAGACCTCACCTTTCCTTAGGTGCCAGTGACACAACACATAGAGAAAAACTTTTTTTGCTAGAAAACGTGACTTGAGGCTCTTTTCCATTAAAACACCCTATATCGCGTTTCTTAGCAAAATATGCTAGGTGTGCAAGAATTTGATAAAAAACGTGATTTGGAGCAATTTTCCTGAAGAAACATGAATATCGTGTTTTCTAGCATAAGGTACTAACCTTATTAGTATGTATCAGCTTGAGAAGACCTTGATGGGTGACAACTTGATGGTTATTAGCTTGATGTATCTTGAGCTGTAGTGGGTCAGTGTGGATAACAGTTTGATGGGTGCCAGCTTGATGGGTTGAAATAGAGCTATAGTGGGTCTGGGGGACGGACCTAGAGCTATATTGGGTCAAGGTAATAGAGCTATTGAGGTTGTCTGTCACAAGCCTATAGGGAGGAAGATGAAACTAGAGATGGAGATGACAAAGGGAATGATTAAGTCCGGCAGCTTGGTTCATACATCTCTTTATAATTAAATAGACTGAAATCGTGTTTTCTAGCAAAAAGTCCTTTTGATGCAAAAACATCATGTCCAGAGAACATTCAGGTGAATCTGCAAGATAGTTGTCTTGATCATTCAAAAGATGAAGCAGATGACTACTACTTGATGCAGTAGAATTAGATAGATGAAGAAGACAATTGGAAAGGTAGATAAAGACTGTATCCTTTCTCTCCATGGCTTTTGCACAAGTATAGGTAGGTGGGGATGATGATGGGAAAAAAGCACGGTCTAAAGTATTGTCTAGATGAAGATGATGAAGATTCAAAACTCTTGAATGGATGGAGAAAAGTGAAGATAAGAGGAGATGGTAGAGATATCTATTCAAGTCATACTTGTCAGCCACACATGCCAAAATTGGTCTTTAAGGTACTATATTTAGAGTATCTAGTGATTGCATGTACCTATTTGGATGAGGTATGAAATGCACAAGGTGTTTGATAGTTTTGAAGACTGCCACACAAGGGAATATGCACTATACACAAGGGCAATTGCATGATACTTGAAGAGGCACTTGCATTTGCCATGTATGTACACTATGCTGATGGATCAATTGAGGACCCAAAGGATAGTGATGAGGAAGAAGAAACAAAGGAAAAGTCAGATCTACCAGAAGTGGAAGAGAAGATCAACCTGACAGAGGAAGAGCTTGCAGTTGCAGCATTGGACCTAGTGGCCTTAAAAAACGAGATCCTAAGAGATGTTGTCATAGTGGATGACGTTGAGGCTGAAAGCTCTGACCTCACTATGTCCATTCTTCCCTCATTTAATATTGAGGGAAAAGAGTATGTCTTGTTATACGACATACAGTGCCTATTTAATTTAAGAGAAGATTATGCAATTGCCCTTATTGCACAATCTTGTAGGGTTGATAAGGAAGTAAGGATTGAGGACGATCCTTTATTAGAGCTGGAGGACAAATTCAATGCTTCGGAAGCATTGTCCATCTATTTTGAGCAAGCCAAAATGTATGAAGAGGTGGATGAGACAATCTTTCAAGAAATCCAAGCACGAATGAACCTCACAGCAAGCTTGGATATCAGTGACAGCTCTGAGGGGAAGGAGGAGATGGGTATCTCCTTGTTTAATGATGATATACTAGAGAAAGATGAGAATATTGAGGTAAGGAACCTACCTTTCTTGCATTTGGAGTTTAGAGATGCAACTTGATGGCTTGTTTTAAATCTAAGTGTGTTTTGTGTATGGCAGTTGTTTGTTGAAAATGACACATTCCTCCTGAGAGCAGTTGGAAGTAGAATTCCTGGGCTTGGTAAACTATCAAACCTTTCTCATTATATTAAAGACCTATCTACTGCAAAGATACTGATTTTTAGCAAATTTCTTAGCAATGATGGGGTTGCTCTTACTTATTTTTTCAAGTGTTTGTCAAAAGTTTTAGGTGGGCATCCTATATCGTGGCAAACAGATAAGATCATACTGATAGAGAAGCAGTCTACTTTACTTATTTCTGGGTGTTATGCTGGAAAGCAAGGCTCAAGAGCTGGCTAATTTTTGACATATACTACCTGGGCACTAGCTTGTGGTGTAAAGGATCCCCTCTCCTTGGAAGCTTATGGAAAGCATAAGCTCATTAGGAACCAAGAGCCTTCTTTGGTGGCCCTTCTCAACAAATTAGTTGAAGAGCAAACTGCAACCACAACAACTCTTGCACAAGATGAGAAGAGTTCAGTTGCTCCTCAGCTCAGAAAAAAAAGGTCTCCAATCAAAGTCAAAAGAAAGATTCCAATCAAAGTTGGCAAACCATTAGAAGGATAGCCTGTGTGGCATTGTATATTTTACAAGATAGAAGTAAGGTTGAATTGTGAGAACACTCTCATTTTAGAATGCCTTGGTTATGTTTGTGTATTTGTGATAAAAACAATGTACATTTTGAAATAGAAATATATGTGGTACATTTCAAATATTTCAATGGTTGCATACAATGACTTCTTATGAATGAAAGATCCAAGTCTTGGTCATTGCAAAAAAAAAATTGTTACATTTGATGACACCAATTGATGATCAAGGTTTAACACTTAGCTTCTGTCTACCCATATGTGGTTTACAAATATCTTTGAGTGTCTCCACTGAGCATGTCTTCGTGCTCCATTTGAGTTCTCCAAAATCTGCCTCCTTCTTTCCTTTTGAGCCAACCTAAAAGCTAGCTTAACCTATGATGTGTTAACTTTCTTCTTGGCTTAAAGTCTTTGCAGTATTCCTTGATAGAACCATTGGAACACTTCTTTTAAGCTATTGGCTTTTTGTTTTCCTCCAAATTGTTGTGTATGTCTAAAGAATGCATTTCATGCCATGTAGTGTGATTTCTCCATTCCTTGTGTGGACCAAATTGCAAGAAATCTGTATTTTTCTACAAAGAAAGGAAGGTGACTATAGATTATATGTTGTTTTGATACATAGGCATGTGCACAAAAATAGGATATTGTTTTTACCATGTAATGAGTGATGTTGCATATTGTCCAAGCCTCTTTCATTGCCTTTCCAAAACTCTTTACTACTTCTTTAAATGCTTGATCATTTTTGCTAAAGGTGGCTTGGTCACAAAAAACAAAAAGTTTATCTAAGCATTTCCACACTTCTGCCTTGACATCTCTTGCCAATCCATCTGCCTGATGATCTTTGACAGCATTGTGGACTTTTTTCCACAAGTTATACTTTATTCTTGATACGTATGTTGTTTTACTGCCTTTTTTTTTCTCTGTGGATGAGACAGAAATCTTCTAGCCTTTACTCCACCAATAGATGGCTTGATAGGAACATCTTTTCCATTTGTAGATTTTTTAAGATCCTTTGTAATATGTACATCTCCTCTATGGAGACCAATTTCTGATAACACTGCTTCAAATGATTGTAGTGCCTCTTTTCTTCTGCTCTCAAGGCAAAGTTTCCATACAAATCCAATATATAGGAAAATAAGTTTCTCAATGATCCTACATGATGAAGAACCAACCCTCATGAAATGGTTGCATGCAACCATGCTATTGAAGAAGAACCTCAAAAGAAGCGACTACACCATTTACATATTGATTTAGAAGAAAAATATGTGCCGCTATAGAAAAGAGGAAAGGTTCCACTTGTCAATGCTAAGCAAAAGGAAAACATGAGAAGAGCAGGCTCCCAACATATCGACTTATGGTGCAATGGACATGATGCCACATGTTAAAACTTGATTGAAGTTGATCAACCATATCTGAAAACCTGACCTAGCCCCACCCTATCTACCATGTGGCAATGTGCAACTTAGCCTATGTGTGAATTGTGAGACTAGGGTTAAGGTCGATGTATGAAATCTTGCTAAAGCAATGGAGGAGGTTGCCAATGATTGCATTCTGGAGGTGGCAATGAAGGAGGTTGTTGATGGCTCTTGAGATGGTCCATTTTGCCTTTTTGACTACTGCAATGCTACTCCTTATGTGCACTTGCATTGTTGTTGCATTGATCAATCGTGTTGTGAGTCACTTTGCTTGCCATTATGTGCATGTTTGCTATTTTCCATTCTAACCATTGCTCTTTGTGATCTTCATGTCTTTCTTGCTTCTTGTTTTGTTGGTGCTTCATTGAGCTTTGTTTGGGTTGAGTAAAATGTCATAGCCTATGCAATTATAGCACCGATCATCGTACTTTTTGAAGTAGTTGTCTACTTGCTAAGTTGTCTTACATCTTCCTTATTATAGGTTGTTTCACTCTTGTAAGTTCTAGGTTAATTTTAACATGTCTCAATTAAGGAAGGGTGTAGAGAATAGAAGTCATTTCCATGCCATAAAGAGTTGTCGTTATGTTAGGGCCCAACCATTCTACCAACCAATCACCTACTATTATCATGGAAGGTTCTTCTGTCATTTCAGGCACACAAAATGAAGCATGGAATAACCGACAAAAGATACTTTGATGCTATTCATATACTAACTTTTGTAAGATGTGTGAAATTGTGACTCTCCAAACTATCTCCACAAAATGGGAAAACATAACATCATTGCACTTTTAGACTTGCACAACCATGTAACCTACGATAGTCATGCACGATCCATAATAAATCCACATTAACATTAGTTCTACTTGAGTTCATCAATGGGTTGGGAGATATCATACATGTGAGTCACATATAGTGCAAAACACACATCCATGTTTTTGACCTTATGCTGCTAGGGCTAGCATGAGATGTTCCTTTTTTATAGTAAGCCATGGAGGAATATTATAGTTCATAACTATCACTGGTCATGTAAACCAAGATTTGGATGTGCTGAAAGGGATTCACACCATCGACAACGTAGATAGTGAGGCTCATTTTTAAATCCCCTGACCAATTGCTCTCTATGTGGTCCAAACACTAGACACTAGGATTGTTCACTCAGAATGAACCTTGACCAAAGCAATGGCTTACACCTTGTTGGAGAAAGGGCTTGCTCTCACAGAATGAATAGAACATGAATGGCTCTCATACCAAGTTGGAGGATCAAGGGGAGAGAGGCAAGATGTAGCTAGTTATATCCTATGTCGTATTGATCATAAGCATGCATACATACATGCATCCCTCAATGTTAGGGTTAGGGTTAGTATTTGAACTTATGTCCTATATCTATGGTACAATTTACAAAATGCTTAGAAATGACAAAGAGAGGGCTTACAATGTTGCTACAAAGGATTGAGCCCTAATACCATGTTTGAGGATTGGCCATGGGGGGAGATGGGGGGGGGGGAGAGAGAGAGAGAGAGAGAGAGGGGGGGGGGAGGGAGGGAGGGAGGGAGGGAGAGGGAGAGGGAGAGGAAGCAGGAGAGAGAGAGAGAGAGAGAGAGAGAGAGAGAGAGAGAGAGAGAGAGAGGGGGAGGGAGGGAGAGGGAGGGAGAGAGGGAGGGAGGGAGAGAGAGAGAGAGAGAGAGAGAGAGAGAGAGAGAGAGAGAGGGAGGGAGGGAGGGAGGGAGGGAGGGAGGCAGGGAGGGAGAGAGGGAAAGAGAGAGAGAGAGAGAGAGAGAGAGAGAGATAACGAACTGCACATTAAGTTGTATTTCAAAGCAACTGAAATACATAGATCTCAATGATAGGCTCTCAATATGCACTGTTGTTAACTTTTATATTTGAATGGTTATGGTCACTAGCTATAATCTTTTGGCCTTTAAGGCTCTCAGCAATTGTCGAGTTTTTATAAATGTAAGATTCTTTGTTCCATTTTTGCTAGGAATAAGGCCAGCAGTGCTGAAAGATAAATTACTTTCTATTGTTCTGTTCATTGTTCTAGTGATGTGTCGTATAGGAAGGTGGCCAACCCACAATTAGAGCTTTTGTATTTGCATTTTGATTCCTCTACTACTCCAATGTTGGTCTCCATGAATACTTGGAATTACACTCTAACCCACAATATGTGAAACAAAACGCAATAGCTAGGAGGCCATCTTCTCAGCAAAAATGACACCATCTTTGCTTGACTTCGTAGAAATAACTATTGAAATAAATGGAGGGTCGATTCCTCAAGATCTTATGTATGATAGCTTAACGTAGTGCTCCAAGAGCCTTCGTATTTGTCCCAAAGTCTTCCCTATGCATAGAATTAGTAGGGGTCAATGCAAGCAAAAATTACTTCAGTATTTTTTATTTAAAGCTCTCTCTCTCTCTCTCTCTCTCTCTCTCTCTCTCTCTCTCTCTCTCTCATACACATACACCAAGAGGAAATATCCACAATCCTTCATGCTCCCTTGTTTTATTTCTTCCCTGCATTCTATGCATACCATATTTTTTGCCGTCTCTTATGGTTTCATTCAACAGTTTAATACATATGTTTGGCTTCTCTTATGGTTTCATTCAACACTCCAATACATATGTTTGGCACTTTCCTTCAAGCTTACTTTAATTTCTAAGAATTTTTCAAAAAATATACAAAAAGATAGCATTTTAATGTTACCCATCCCATACGAATTGTGCTTTCCTTGTTTGTAATTTCATGCCTATTTTTAACGAATTCAAACATCTCATTGTTTCTTGTGCCTATTTCTAATGAATTCAAACATATATGTGCTTTCTTTTAAAAGTATTATTGATTTTTTGAATTATGAATAATGACAACATGAATTATGTGCCTATTTCTAATGAATTCAAACATCTCATTGTTGCTTGTGCCTATTTCTAATGAATTCAAACATATATGTGCTTTCTTTTAAAAGTATTATTGATCTTTTGAATTATGAATGATGACAACATTAATTTTGTGTAGGAGTGCTAGTTAGAGTGCTCATAGATATCATTTCAAATCCTAAGTACCTTAGACTATTTGGTCTGTCTTTCATTGTCTTTGTATACATCCTGTGTTGGATTCATATGCTAGATTAAAATATGAATTAGTAGCTAAAATTTTCAAAAATCCATGTACTATCTCAATGCATCCCATGCATTTTCCTCGTATATACATACAAACAATATGTATTTGTATGAGTAAAGAACTACTATAAATACTTAATTCAAGCAACATTATATTTTTACAAAGTGATTTACTTTGAAAGCTCATACAAATAGAGATCATGTATGATAAGATGCAAGCCATTCTCTATTTTTTCTTGCAAATAAAGTTTTTATTGCCTTCACCTGGACATTCATAGCCTCCATGAGGTCATCCCTACCTCCCCATTCCTCCCTTGGTAATTTATTGTTCCTTTCCATTTGCCGTCCAAGGCTTTGATTAGTACCAACATGGATAGGGACAAGCCATAGCTTTGTTAGAGTTTGTTTTGTTTTGTGATTTTGTTTCTTTTTTCTTATGGCCTATCTGCTATTGGAAACTATATCATTGACTTACATTAGTTAATTCTTTCTATTAATTTTTCTTTCCATCTTTCATTGTTTTTCAATCTCTATCTTCTTCTAGGCAACATGTATTTGATAAAAGGCTAAGTAACACAAGTTTGGCGTATTGTGACAAGACATAGCAGTACCCTTTTGAGGTTTGAAAAACAAATCATTTCTCATGAAAAGTAGAACTTGAGAACAAAGACATCATAGGAAATTTATTGACAAGAGATGGCCAAAGGTTTTTCTTCTCACTCCAATCTACAACCACAATTAGAGATAAGATTTCAAGCTAATATTTTTCATGGCTAATGGGATAGGGAGCTCAACAAGCTCACAGACCCTAATAAGAGCTGAGCTAGTCATCAACCTTTGGATGCTTCCCTTTTAAAGCAAGTTGTTGCCCTTATCTAGAGTTCTTCCTAGCCTTTTTAACCTCCCACTCCATTGACATGTTAGAAAATGGGATAAAAATTCAAGGGCATCCTTTGGTCACAAGCTAGAGGTAAGTCTAAGAAGGAGGTGATGGTGCTTACATAAAGTAATGATACAGCTATTTTTGTTAGGACCATTTAAACATCTATCTTGACACTGTCAATAGAAAAAATGCTCATCCATTAGTTTTATGAGGGGAGATATGGATCAACAACGAAAAAAATGCACATCCATTAGTTTCATCAAGGGAGATATGGACTCAAAAAGAGCCCTTTCCATTTTAGAGATGTAAGCATGGACTTTAAACATGGATTAGAATGGAGGAATATTCCTCCTCATTAATGGAAATAAATGGTCCCCACTCCAAGATACTCCCATCAACAAGATGAAGGGGTTGTAACCCTTAGAAGACATCTTGGCTTTGTACATGTGGTTGGATCATGTATGATCCAATGGTCGTAGATAGCAAGACCTTGTTCAAGTACACATGGCATGTCTCTCACTAAAGGCAAATGGCAAGGGTGAGCTTTTCCTTTCTCAAGATGAACTTCCTAATGATTTTTGCACCAAATTTTCCTTGGTTCATTCAATGCTTTAATACATATGTATGTTACCTCCAAGCTTACTTGTGTTCTCAAAGATTTACAAGAGCTTCAACAAGATGTAGATAAATTTAGCATTTATAATGGTACCTCAGCCCACATGAGTTGTACACTTTTCTTGTTATTAATGTTCACGTGTACTCTTATAGTGTCTTCATTATTTACTATTTCCACAAGGACAAGGGCCCATTCTCATAGATTCTGATCATTCGGCACTCACTTTAGTTTTTATTGAGGCTTTTTGGTCGAAATTACCCTTATTACTATTAAAAAAGTTAACATTGAAATAAGCATCAATAATACCATTGGTATTTCCATTAGAAAAGAATCACAATCGTAGCGATATGACTCCAAAAAGCATATCAATGCTATGCATTCCAAAGATATAATTAGGCACATTCAAAAATCGTCCTAATCTACCCAATTTTTATTGAATGTGGCATGTTAACAAACTTAAAAATACCAAACCAAGCAACAAAACTTCGACAACAGAAAAGGACAAAGCAAAAAGGAAGAAAAAGAAATGTGCGCGCGTGTACGTCTACCCTTGCGCCTCTGTGTGTGTGTGTGTGTGTGTGTGTGTGTTCGTGTGTGTGTGTGTGTGTGTGTGTGTGTGTGTGAGAGAGAGAGAGAGAGAGAGAGTTATGTTAATTATTACAAACAAAAGAAACACTAATGCTAGCACAAGGAAACAAATGATAAACCAACACAATACAAGAAAACAAATGAAACACTAATGCAAACACAAGGAAACAATTCCTCTTTATTTTTTATTTGTTTATTATTATTACATTATAAATGATAATTTACAATAAACAATGCAGTGGGGGATACTAACACTTGGTAGATGTTTGCTAAGAAAGAAAGAAAGAAAATTTATTAGAGTCTTTAGAAGACCGATGGGTCTATGAGACTATAAGAAACCAGATACAAAACCAGTTGAAGGGTAGAGCTACTAACCGAGCATCAACACACTACATGCTACATAGTCATGAGAACATCAACATAAAGCCAAAGCATAACGTCGATATCTGTATGAGCCTCCTCATCACCACGAACGTCATGTCATCAAAGTACAAGCAGAATCCAACTCCACATCATGAAGGACCTAGTGCCCGATGGGACAGTGATAGCATAGAGTTGTCGACTATCCGTGGGCTCTGCCCGGTGTGGTCTCCCTAGCTGAAGCTCTGCATCGGACCAAGGCTACTGTAACCCCAATCGATCGTACCCCTACCCTAAACATGGAGGGAATGTCTCCAAGTGTAATATACGTCTCCATCCTCTGTCGGGTATGACGTGTCACTGGAACATGGTCTCGCTGGTGGTAACCTACCCAGTCTGGCTAGGACTCTGTGATCATGCTCTGAGAGGAGTCTGCCAATGTATCTCTGTCTCTGTGAGCTGAGTAAGCAATCTCGATGTCTAGCTGCCTCACGGATGAAAGAGGCCAAGTATCTTTGGTCTAGAAAGGCGATGAATGGGAAAGTAGCCCGAAGCTGGCTCTGAAGAGGCAATAAAAGCGACCACAGATCTCATAGTAAATTGGACACCTGAAGATGAAATGCTCCTCTGACTCAATCTCTTGTAGCTCACATAAAGTGCATATGTGCCGCTCTCTCAGTACTCCCTCAGGTCGCCCACTCTCAAAGCAAAGTCAATGTGAGGAAACCCGAACTGCCCGATAGAGATCCTCAGGGTATATCCAAGAGGATCAATAAAACCCTCCTCAGAAATACGTAGGCAATCGTCTCTGTAGAAGATAAGCTTCACAAGAAAACAACACAACCAGTGCCCACAAGGATACCAATGCTTTGTCGGAATAAAGATTCTACTAAGAGATATAGATAGATTATCAAATGGACTCAGGACAAAATTAATTCAAATGTAGTTACCAGAG
This sequence comes from Dipteris shenzhenensis, assembly GCF_047967505.1. Lineage (NCBI taxonomy): Eukaryota > Viridiplantae > Streptophyta > Polypodiopsida > Gleicheniales > Dipteridaceae > Dipteris > Dipteris shenzhenensis. The sequence goes on from NC_141625.1 coordinate 11,509,989, forward strand.
AGTTTGGTGTTATGAACATGCAGGTAATGATGTAGAATAGTGGGTTATAGAGCATCCCCTGAATGACATGCCATAAGGGCTCAATAGGGATACAAATTGAGGTCCTATGGCTCTGCAGCATGAAATCCTGTAACCTGATCAAGATATGGGTTTTGGCATTGTTTTGTTAACACCAATGTGACTTATTGGAGGTAGAGCCATGGGGACATCCAGATCTGGAAATGAGAATTTTATGCTCCAGACATCCAGGCATGGAAGAGCAATTTTAGGAGTATAAAAAGGCCTGGCTAATGTTGTACATGACATCATTCTGAATATTAGGAGCTGATGCAGTCACTTCGTAGTCCAGGCCATGTAGTGTTGGAATGGTCACCTCCCCATCTGTAAGCCCCCAAATGAGGAGAGCGTGGGGGAGGGAGACCTAGGGCAGGATGTGCCCAAGAGAGAAGAAAGAGAGGGGGCTGCCACATGGGCAGCACCTCACATCAAAGACCATGGAAAGTACCCAGAGCTAGGATGGATCTGCAGCAGCAAAAGGCGAAGCAGTAGCCAGCACAAGGGACCCAGAATAGGAGGCGATCACATGGCGCTGACATCTGCAGGGTGTACGACTCTGTACACTGCTGGAGAAGAGCCTGGCAGAGGCGCAATGATGGCAGGATGTGCAGGATGGATAAGCGCAAATGTGGAGCAGGTTTTGTGACTGTTTGGAGGCCCTGGTTTAGGGCTGGAGAGTGGGCACCCAGGTGTCCAGAAGCAGCAGCAAGGAGGGCTGCAAGGGACACCCTGGGGGGGGCATATTTATGGCCTACACAGGTTGGCCAGGCAGGCTTATATAGGGCTGGGCCCTTGCCTAGATTGGAGGGCCAAAGGCCCTAGAAGTGTGGGGCCAAAAGCCCCGGGTTGTGAGCCCTTAAGGGCTGGACCAGCAGCAGACAGGTCGGCCAGTCTGGTCGGCCAGTATGAAGCTGGCTGGTCGGTTTTCTCAGCAGGCCTTAGGGCCTATATAAGGAGAGGCTCTTGGCCTCATTCATCATCCAGCAGCCAGCAGTTCCAGGGCAGAAAGGAGCAGCAGGAAGCCTACTCTCTGGGCCTATCTACAGGAGGTGAGAGAGTGCAACAGGTGCTGCAGACTTAGCTCTAGGGAGAGGCTGGACCTTGACTGTCTTCTAGGGCAGAAGGTTGCTGAGATCATCATCTTCTGGAGCAGCCATTCACAAGCAGGTTGGAGCAGTGGAACAGGGACCTGTGTGCTACAGACAAAGCTTGGCAGGGGCTGCCCACCTAGGCTGATTCACAGGCAGTAAGGTGGAGAAGAACACACTGGACGGAAAGTCTATCCAACAGTTCAGCAAAAGCAGGAGCAGAAAGGAGCAGCCAGGAGCCACTCCCTTGGGCCTCACACTGGGGGTGAAGGAGAGTTGAAGGTGAGCTGCAGACTGAGTTCCTAGAGGCTGGACCTTGGCTGTCTTCTAGGGCAGCCAGGTGTTGTGATCATCATACCTTCTGCAGCAGCCATTCACAAGCAGGTTCGAGCAGTGGAACAGGGACCTGTGTGCTGCAGACAAAGCTTGGCAGGGGCTGCCCACCTAGGCTGATTCACAGGCAGTAAGGTGGAGAAGAACACACTGGACGGAAAGTCTACAGACGCTCGAGGTGGAGCACGCAGACTCGAGTCTAGAGATAGCCAGTAGATAGGAGGAGGACCTTGTGGTTAGATCAGAGGACCACACCATTGGTGGGACTCTGGATCTATCTATTTTGTATTGTGTCCATAGTTTTGGATGGAAATATATTTTGGTGGTTTCTCTATCTGGCTGGTTCATTGTCTATTGATGAGTCTGCACACCTATTTTATGCACATTAAGTAAAGAAGTTTGTGATTCCACAACAACACCACACTATGTGAGCTCCTGGGCATTACTATAAGTCTTCCGCTGTGTGTACCCTCTGTTGGGTCATTTCTAACATGTAGTACTTGGAGAGGCGCAATGCATATGCTAAGGACTGCTTGGGAGAGACAGAACCATGACTTCGGTTTGACAAACCCTTTCTTCCACTTACAAAGTCACCAAGTAACTCCATGTAACAACCATAAAAATTAGGTGACACATCTTAGTCCTACATGGCTGTTCAGTGATTGGGCCACTGCATGGCCACTGCATGACATATCATTTGCTAAATCGATGGTCTCCTCACATAAGTTTTTTAGCTCCTATTCTCAGACTCACCAAATGTAAGGGGTGCGTCTGCATAGCAAATACTTCACATTACTAAGATATGTAAAAAGGGTGCAACCGTAACTTCACAGAATTCAACTTATAGAGCTCTGAATATAAACGAGTTCTGAAAGGCACCTTTCGATTATAGTTTATACATACAAACTTGCGCTAACCAATTCTGTAAATGATACAAACAAGACACCTTTATTTATTTCATACTACAACACACATGCACACAAAAATTAGATCTTCATTTACAATCAATTGTCAAGTCATATAAATACTCAGAAAGCACAAATGGTTGGCAAATAATACAGAAGATTATAATTGATCTTCTAACTCAATTGGTGGTACAGGTTCTCTTAAACATCCAACTGTGATATCTTTTCTATGAAGGACTTGGCGACCTCAATCTGTTTTGATGGGAGTTGATTGGACTTCTTGAGTGTTAGCAATCCAACTTTGGCCTTGTCATACTCCAAGGCTACACGTTTACAACATCTGATGTTTCCTGCAAGACCACAAAGCACGTCCAAAACAAACATTTAGAAAGGTCATGACATAGTCAGCTTCCTTATAGCATTGCAACAGCAATTGCAATTATATGGCAAATAATATTTCAAATCATGTTATATAAAATTAGGAATAAAAAACTAGGCATATAACTCAAAAAGATAGAGCCACACAGCCCACTTCATGGACCTCTCCCTGATGCTGCTAGCTGCTAGCCCCCCCCTCCACCTCCTTCCTGCCCCAGCCCATGGCCCCTCCACCTCCTCCCCACGCTCCCCGCAGGTTTATTCTGCCTCCTCCTGCAGCCCCTGGCTCACAGCCTATCAGCTGCCACGCAAGCAGTTGTGCGTGCCCTTTGCCCCTCCAACCAGCCTCCTTTGCATCCTGGTCAAGGGCTTTTTTAACTACCCCCACGGATCGTTAGCAGCTGCTTGTGGAGCTTTTCTTCGCCCTTGCTGTGTCCTTTGGTAGTGTGAGCATTTTTTCCTGATCATGCTGGTTGTAAACCAGTGTGGCTGGCAGCCAGGTGGGAGGACCGAAGCAGAGCTGTGTCGTGCCCAACTTTCCCAGTTTGAAGCCCCCTTTCTTTCCTTTCTCCTGCTTTTCCTACCCCTCCGCTCTCCTCCCCTCTCTTTTACAGCCTCTTTCTTCCCCCTTCCCTAGCAGACACAGCTTTTTTTGGTTCCGGGGATCAAAATCTTAGTGTGAGAGAGCTCCTTGATCAAGCAAGAGGGGCTCTCATGGCAAGTCCATCCACTCCCACAGCCATTCAGAGAGCACTTCCCTGGAGGACAAACAATGGGTCAAGATTGCAGTTCAATGCTTTCGGGACAAAACAGTGGCGGGCCGCAGTGTTGGCCTTATGCCACCAAGTTTGGCCTTCGCGGGTGACCACATTCAAGAGGTCACCATCTATGGGAGAGGAGTTTTTCTTCACCAGCTGAGTTCTCTTGATATCACCCAAGCCCTGGTGGAGCAAACCGGATTTTCCTTTGCCCCATCTGGTGTTCTTCATACCGTGTACCATGGCTTCACAATTGACCATATGCGCTTTCGAGTGACCCTTCATTTTCTCAAGCTTCTAAAGGAGTATTATTCCATCCTATCTTCTATTGCATGGTCTTTTGGCACAGTACTACAGTCCCAACTTACAGCGGTCATGGCTTTTGGCGGATAACAGGGTTCCTCAACTCGTGGTGATCACAAAGTACCCAAAGTCCTGGCCCAAGGAGATCTTTCTTGGGACCTTGGATGGGAGCTCATTCTGACAGACGGTTGAGGTTTTAGAAATCCTAGGGCAATGCAAACACATTGGACATCCAGCGAGAGCCTACCCTCGCGGCACCTTGCTACAGCATCACTCAAGTCGACACCTAGCTGTAGCATCACTCAGGTCAGCAATGGGTGGGCCATGCAAACAGACCTCCCCACATCATAGATAGACAATAACATGAGATGGAAACCCTTGGGTTGACCCTTCCCAGGGGGCTTGGACTCAAGTGGATCAAAGGAAACCAGGCAAAAGAGTTGCGAAGAATCGCAGACGCCGAGCACGACGTTGTCAAGAGGTGAGCGTGAGACCCTCACCAACTCCCTCGAAGCAGACAAAGTGAGGCCCCACAAGACCACCCCAAACACCTAAGGGCAAGGTTTTATTTGATCTCCTAGAGGACCCTCTTCTGACAGCACGCCTAGGTGTTGGGATTGTCATGGTCGCCTCCCCACCTATGAGCCCCCATGTGAGGAGGACACGGAGGAGGTGTACCAACCAAAAGCTAGGGCTTTGAGAGAAGCTCCCGTGAGCAAATCTCACAGAGAGAGAGAGAGAGAGAAAGAGAGAGAGGTTTTCACGTTCCAGGGTCCGCTTCAAAGTTATGCAAACTGAAGAAGGCGTTATACGGGCTGAAACAGGCCCCCATGGTACCAGTGCATCGATGAGTTCTTCTCGAAGATCAGGTTGAATCGAAGTCTATCGGATGCAAATCTGTCTCTCTTTTCAGAGGGGGGACAAAGGTTGGTTCCGATCCTATACGTGGACGATCTGATCCAGACCGGTGACCATATCATGAAGATCTCTCAGGTCAAGAGCCTACTCATGAAGGAGTTCGAGGTGACAGACTTGGGATCTCTCCACTACTTCCTTGGGATTGAGGTCAAGCAGAACAAGGATAGCATTTTCATCTCACAGGAGAAGTACTGTCGGGACATACTGAAGTGGTTCGAGATGGAGGACTGCAAGGAGACTGTGACACCTGTGGAGGTTGGGCAGGAGTTGAGCATTCATTACTCTTCAGATCTAGTAGATGCCAGCAGGTATCTATGGTTGGTGGGAAATCTGCTTTATCTAAGGCAACACCAGGCCGGTTGGGCAGTTGTGTCAATTTTCTGCGAAACCCTAGGAGAATCACTAGAAGGCAGGTCTACGAGTTCTAAGGTATCTGAAGGGTACTTGCACATACGCGATTACATACACCACAGGGATTTAGTTAGCTGGATTTTGTGACTCAGATTGGGCAGGTGCACCAACACCAGGTGTTCGGTACTGTTTTGTGCTTGCATCAAGAGCCATCTCTTGGCTGAGCAAGAAACACCCTCAGTCGCCCTTTCTGCTACAGAGGCAGAGTACTGAGCTGCTTGCACTGCAGCATTGTGGCTCAGGTGGATACTTGAGGATATGGACATGACTCAGTAGAAGGTGATGGTGGTCCTTTGCGACAACCAGAGTTGCATAGCTATTGTGAAGAACCCAATGTTCCATGCACGGATGAAGCACATTGGAGTCCATTACCACTTCGTATCATCGACGACATCATGGAGATGATGTACTGTCCAACCGCCACTGACAATCTTTCTGACGTATTCACGAAGGCTCTCCCACGAGAGCAGATGGAACATCTTATTCGACGCATGTGAATCGGCACACACTGGCATCATTGAGAGTCAATGTCTCCCACCTGTGAGCCCCATATGAGGACATAGGGGGGCATATAACTGTGATGAGGAGGGATAATGGGGAACTGTTTTGGGCTGCAGGACAGCAGCATAAAGGGCTGCAAGGAAGGCCACAGGGGGCAGGACAGCAAGCCCTACTAAACCCTATGGCAGCCCCTTATATAGGCTGCCCAGGCGGGTTGGTTGGGGCTGAAAGGAGGCCAACTGGCCAGTTGGCCAGCCCCCTATCAACCATCTCAGAAAGTCAGCCATTTCCAGGGCCTACCAGACCCCTATAAAAGGGTCCCCTTGCCCCCTTTATTCTCCATCAGCCACTGAAGCTTACAAGAGGCAACGCGGAGCAGGACAGGGAGTCTCAGGTTTTACCCAGCCCTTGGTTGTTGTCTTGTGCTCACCTCTGAGCTTGTTTTGCCCACAGTTTGATGGAAGAATATATCTGAGTTCTCTCCCTCATTCTCTCTCTTATATATGCTGTCTATGCTCTACCATGTGTATGCTGCATTGTACTGTATCGGATTAGATTGTATCTGTTATGATGATAATGATGCTGGTGAGGACTATGACTATGGTGACATTGATTATGTCCTACACAGTTTTCTAGCATGGGTTAGGGTGCTCGCTTAGTAGCTCCACCCTTTTGTTCATTGTATCAGGTTTTCTATCAGTTTCATAGACCCATCGGTCTTTAGTAGACTTTATTAAACTTTCCTTCTTTCTCTCCCTCCAAAACAATGACAAGACATCTTGGGAAGAACAAAAATACCAAATGTTAAGCAAGGGAACACCATGCTTGTATTGGCAACATTATGCTTCCAATTGAAGAAAGTTTGCGATTCCTTTGGCAGGGAACACAAGAACACTAGTCTGCTAGCTTAACCTCTAATCACACAGATCAACATCTTTTCTTATATGGTGGCGCTATCATTTGCAATCCGATTTTCACTCATAGCACAGCCCACAATCTCACTGGATCCTTTCTCGGACAGGAAACAACTGCTGCCAACAACTTGTACACTGTTGTTGGGTCCCATCAAAAACATTTGGTCTCCGCGACAATGAAAGGAATAATTGTCATCGTCATCATCATGTATTTGTGTGTACAGGCACGCACATGGCAGAAGCAAGATAAAGACTAGCCAAGAAACGCCAGCAGCTTTCACGAATTCTTACATTTCATACCTCAGCCATTTGCTCCTACACTTGAATTTTAGCATGTTATCCCAGTTATAGAACCCTTAGTATTGGTGACTTAAAGGCTCCATTCACAGCTTGTTCAACAAGAATTTGCAAAAGCTGTGCTTGCAGGGCTCATTCGTTTATTCCAGATGGGATTTTCAGAGAGTTTCCTTGTGCTCCATTCAGGTTTCTCAACATCAAAATGGAAAATGAGGTTTGAATGTACGTTACACTGTTATTGGTAGGCTATGAACATGCTAGACCCGCACGGGCAATCTTTCAAGCCGAGTTCAAACGCAAATAACAAGCAAACCCATAGAAGGCACATTCAAATATATATACAGAGAGCGTGTCTAAAGACTAGCAATAAATGAGTATGAACCTACATCGTACGAAACATTCGCCCTCCGAACAGGGGAACAAACACACAAAGGCATTTACCACTTAGATCCAGCAAGTTGAAAAAGACCGGATGGTTGTTAATGCTGGTGATAAAAGTGATTGCACACCAAATCTTCTCGTACTCTGCCCGGCTGCACCTGATAATACATAATCTGGTGACCGGGTTGACATATTTGACTGCAAAAAAGAAGCAATTATTGACGAATTCAAATCCATGAATTTTGAAACTCTCTCTCTCTCTCTCTCTCTCTCTCTCTCTCTCTCTCTGTTTCTCTCTCTCTCTCTCTCTCTCTCTCTCTCTCTCTCTGCATTTGGGTCAATACCAGACGAGCCGCTTGAATAGGAGCTCTCTCTGCATTTGGGTCAATACGAGGCGCTTGAATAGGAGCTTGAACAGGAGCGATAGAGAGAACAAACCTTGCAGTGAGGTTAAAGAAGAACCTAGTCCAAACTCTCCGAAATTGAGGAGAATGCTTTCCTTGATTGCATTGGTGACGACAGTTTGGCTGAGAGCAGGACCCTCTCCCTCACAGAAGATTTCCATAACAAGGTAACGATTCTTGAGAACCATATTGTGCCTTTTTTCGAGTACTGTCTTTTCTCCTGATGGAGCTTAGAGTTTCATTTACCATTTTTGAGCACCCATATTGTGCTTTTAGAGAAAGCAGTGAATAATGTCTTTTCTCCTCATGGAGCTCAGAGTTTGATTTGCCTCTCCCCGCCCCCCCTTTCAACAAGGTGACCAACAACCCACTCGAGGATCACAAAATGGGAGCCAATAAATCATCTCATTAATCCCTCGTCCCTCAATGACCTCCAATCAGCAGCACGAGAATGCAAAAACCATACCACGAGGTCACAAAATAGGGAGCAATAAGCCATCTATAGCCGCACAAGGAACATTGTAATTCCTCACCGAGAGGGGAAATAAACTTGCATCTGATTTCATGATAAACCCAAGGGTGAATGTAGGTAGCCAGAACACTATTAGAGGATACGGTATAAAGGTATCTTACTATCTATAAAGTAGCTTTAGTAACACCATAGCCCTATTTGTGATAATAATGTAATGATTTCAAGTTTATAGCGTATAATGTTCCTTAAGTTTAAATAAAGGAAGCAAAGTCCTAGACTTACTCAATAAAAGGGAATATGAGAGGGTTGAAATGGAGAGAAGACGAGAGGGATGAAAAGGTAGAAAGGGGGACGGATGAAAAGGGAGGAGAGGAGAGTGGTGAAAGGGGATGGACAATTGGCTTGAGAGGGGAGGGGGTCATAATTTGGGAGGGGAGAGGTGGAATAACGAGGGAATTGCATCGTCTTCTCATACATTCAGTATCATCCCTTCTCATACATTCATTAATTTGGGAGGGCAGAGGTGGAATAAATAGGGTAGTGCATCCCTTTCTCAATATAACGCATGTCTTGCATTTAATAAAGGCATCAACGCTTTGAAACTTTTGAATTTTAACATAAATCACAAATTAATATTAATTACTCCTTACATTACCACTAAATCAAAAGCCCAAGCATAAACAATTGTGCCCATAATTCCTCTGAGAATATGGTGTAGCCAGTATCCTATAGTCCCCTAATAGGGACAGCAATACTTTTATGAGTTTTTAATCAAAACCTTCATTGCACCACAGCATAATGCCATAAAGAAATTTTTAAAACACAAAATTGTCAAAAGCAAAAATGACAATGAGCAAGAGAGACCATACGAGTATCGTATCACTACTTTATATGATCCATAAATGTACATACATACATGCATGCACGCACACGCGCACACACACACACACACACATATACACGTGTGTATGTGTGTAGCTAATGCTATGTATGCTAATACATACATACAAATCTAGTATGCTAGCAAGTATGTAATACATAATGCATACACGTATGTGGCACACTAGTATTTCACAAGCACACACATACAAAATAGTAATAAGAATTGTAATGCGCCCCCTCAGTGCTTAGCTGGGATGTAAGCAATCTACTGCACATTTCAAGTTTTGAAACTTATCCTTGCGATGAAGATATTGACAATTTGGTCTACTCTCACAAAGAACATATGAATTATTTTCTTGTAATTGTCTCATGAACCAAATGATGATGTCAATGTCCCAATGTGTTTTGCTTAAGCATGAAACACAAAATTCTTAGTTGTCATAGGAGATGGTTGTAGGTCCTACTTGTGGTAGGTCTAGATTTTCCAATAGCTATTGTAACTAAATACACCCTTAATAGCCACTATGAAACATGCCCTATATGGATAACAAAGCAAGGCAACACAAGCTACAACATGTTGCTTACTACACCAAGCAATCATTAATATGCCCGAAGAAACAATAACATGTTGACAATCTTTTCTCATCAATTTTATTGGACCAAGTTGCATTAAAAATATTTATGTAATAAGATTTCACAATCCTTGGTGTCATTCCACAAGATTATCTTGGCACTTTGACCATGCAGTCACTTTTCTAGATATTGATCAAGTCATGTAATTGCAAGAGGTAAACTACTATATGATTTTTTCAGCAAACATGGTTATTCATAATACATTTAATTTTTTAGCCTATTATATGTGAGTTATATGTAGTTGCTTTTGTAAGAAGAAAGTGTTTGATTATGGATGTTTATGACCTTAATGTTCTTATCTAAGGAGGGTTCTCATGTACAAGCTCCAGTGCAGACCTATGTCCGAATTGTGTACTAAAATCAGAGAGTAAATTATTTTAAGATATCTTTATCATATCTTCATATTTATATATTTTCATCATCCTAATACATGTAAATTTTTAAATACATTGTATATTATAGCATAGATGTTTAAATAGGAATATGACATTGATTTTAGGTCTCTACCTACACATAGCTCTTGTACTCACCTTTATAAAAGATCCTCTTATACTCTATTTTTCTCATATCATGAATTGTTGAAAGTTTTATATTATCGTGCTCTACTTTTTGCCATTGAAGCCTTCTTTCAAGGCCCATAGCATTGCAAACACCACATACTTTGAAATAGAATAACTTGAGATTAAAAGCTTGGCTTTAAGACTAGCTTCTTCAATACAATCTACTTTGCATAGACAAGCTCAAAGGTACATGTCTATACGTAGCATAATTGGCAATAGTAGACTACAATTGCAATGTTCTATGGCTAGGATGGGATTCACACAAGACCATCCTCAAAGATGAACTTACTCAAATTCCATGATAAAGCACAAAGTGCGTTAAAAAGAGTAGGACACACTATTAAGAGTAAAGTGTACATTATTTAGAATGCTACCCATACAAAGGAATAACTATACAATAGATTGTGTTGAATTGAGTAGAATGTATACATCAACCTAAAAAAGGTATCTACACTATGCATAATGGAATATGAGATACATTTTCCATTGCAAGGTAGTGTTTTCCCATATACACATGACATTAAGTCAACACCTACTCCTTCCCTTACAACCCCACTCCTATATTAACAATCCTTTCCTCCTTGCTTTTGTCCTTTGCTATAGTCTTTTTTAATCCAACCATCATTGTTTCCTAGTTTGTAAGCATGCTTTTTGCTCCTTGCCATTGCCTTATTGTTTTGATCAGAATTTATCATCCTTTAGTTCTCTAGTGCTTATATGGCCGTGCTTTGCTTTAGTTTGGTTGCCTTGCTGCTTAAGTACCATTCACATAAAAATTGATGCATCTCCAAGCAACTCCTATAGTTCTTAAGCTTGGGTCCATTTAATGCAAAGATGTATTATCCAATAGACCTTCAGATCAAACAAATAACAATCCATTGAATTGTTGACATGCTACAGGATATCATCATTCACATAGGATGGCCATACACAACTAGAAAATGTTGCGATTGTGCTACGATGCACTTTTTTTTGTGGATAATGAAATGCAACAAAGAATTTTGTCATGAAGTGTCATGATGACATTAGAAGATAGGCATATCCCTTGTGAAATCCATGAGTTGTCATGAGGGGCATTAGATGTTGAGCATAGCCATTGAGAAAGCTATGGCCATGATATGGAAGGCTAATGCATATATTGGCCATACCGTGACAATTGAGCCTACGAACTCTTCTTTATGGTATTAGCAAATAAAGGTGAATTAATAGAACAACATCTAAGATAACTGGGGCCATGTCAAGGGTAGATGGGACATGTATTGGCCATAAGAAGGGCATTGTCGACATAGGACATTCAATGGTCATACCCTATGATGGACATGTTATGGCCATAGCCCAAGAAGTGAGTGACATGTAGAGCTATAAGCTCATGAATACTATTGCCAAACCCTAGCCAAGGGCTATTGGAGATGCAGTTGTTAATGCTACAATAATGATGCTTTGCAAGACATTAAATGCTAGCTTGCCAATGGACATACTTATGAGAAATGGAAATCATTGATAATTCACATAAATGATGCTTCAAAAGACATTAAACCCTAGCTTGCCAATGGAAACTCTTATGAGAAATAGGAACCATTGCTAGTATATGTGAATGCAATACCAACAAAAAAAACCTTACATAGAAGGATAATAACTTACATAGGAGAGGAGATAGCCCTATGATAGCTTACATAGTAGGTTCAAGCTCTAAAGTGTGGTATATCCACTATAGGCTAACAAAAAATCAAATGCATTTTTTGATTCCTCTACACTATTTCTGGATGATGGTATTCATGCAATGACCTAAAGAACACATGGTGTGTTCACAATGGTGCATGAAGTTGCATGATAGCAAATAAGATGAGGATTGTTGCATACAGGAACTGATTTTCATCAATGAGGATTATTGATATAGGGAAGACATTGAGTAGGTAGATGTGCAGATGTGACTCTAACCATTAGAGGTATCAAAATAGTATCAATTACAACACCCAAGGGTGCGATTAAATCTATTAGCAATCTATAATACATGCTGAATTTGGCCCATTTCAATGGCTAATCTATGTATCTTATTAAAAATAAAGGTATGAAGGAAAAAATATGTAAACAAGAATGCTTTATGATACAATCAAAAATTGATTCTAGGGATATTGTCGGTCTTAATGAGGTTCCAAGAAGAGGTAAACGCTTAATGATATAACTGAGAAACTATTTCAGGGTTGCTATCCATCTTAATAAGGTTCCAAGCAAGAGACTCTCCAAATTAAATGTTGTAGTATTGGGTAAAGCTATGTGTGGTAAAGCACTAGCATCATCAATAGTGATTGGGGTAAAGATTTGGCACTTAAATTTATCGATATAACTTTGGAGAGTATTCAACTTTTAGTAGGCCTCAATTTGGGTATGCATATACCCGCCAGATCTGCATTGAACTACACTGTGAAAGCGCCAAAGGTGTGGGGAGGATATGCGATCTACTCTCCAATATTCAGGGGAAGGTCCTCTCGTTTCTATGAGAATCCTACGTGTTCTGCGTCTGAGGAAAAAAGCGTGATCTCCAGAGTAATGTGGGCTAATAACGTGGGCTCAGGACGCCTCATAAGTCCCTAATGTTGGAATCATTAGCATCACCTCCCAGCTTATAGCTAGTCCTGGGTGTGCTGAGGGTAGAAGGCGGTAATCCTCCGCGTATATGCTTCCCCGAATTCCGTTGAACGCTCTGCATGAGCGTAGACTTCGTGAGTCCGCTTTGAGTTTCGTTGCGTATGTGTCAACTTTTTAACATAATGTAAGCATACGCGACTGGGGTATCGTTTCCGAGCCAACCATGCAACATACAAAGGTTATTCTAGGCAACTATGCGAAGGGGTTTGACAAACTTGAAGCGGCTCCCCGTAGTTTTTGTAAAGCGAAGAAGACAAGCTATATAGCTAGACGTAGCTCAGGTTTCGTATTTTGGACGCTACTTCTGTATGTGGCTTAGAAGGCATTTGCAAATATACACGTAGTTCTTAGTGCTCACCATTCGTCTTCCTGTTCTATAACATGCATATGTAGTTCTCCACGTGCTCCGACATACTGTCTTCAGCTTCCTAGAGCGCTTATGGGCCTCAGCCTTCAGCAGACACGGTATGCAACCTAGTAGCGGAGCAACTAGTGAGTGAACGAGAGGGGAGAAGGTTACGTGGTGCCTATCGTGGGCTTCCTCCTCATCTGTTTTCAACCGCGCGGAGGTGGTAATCCGTATCCAAGACTCCTGTACCGTTTTTATGCCTGGGGTTGTGCACAGGAGCGAAGGACGAACATAAAATGGCGGCCTCCATTTCCCGGTCGGTTTCCCTAAGCGTAAGTCATGTCCCCAACCGTTGCGGGATTACTCATACGTTACGCCGGCAGTGCTTAAATTTGCTGCGCAGCATTCCTGTAGCCTGGCATCTTCGTATAAGCTTCATTTTGAAGCTCAGGCCTATCTCCAAAGCTTCGAGTATATACTAGTAACTACAGTCTACAGACTATAGTATTATACATTATGCATAGTAGTCTGTAGAACGCAGTTTGAAGTCGTAACTCGTTTGAAGTTTTTGAAGTAGACTTCTCAAATCTGGGGGGGCGGGGAGAGTCTCTCGAGTCTCTCTCAGAATCCACAATCCAGCAGCTCAGTCCTTCCGACTCCTCCAGCGGCCAGCCTCCATCCTCCAAGCTCCAAGAAAAGGCCAGTCGGGCAGTGCGCTATCCGACTCAGAAGTGAGGAGTCGGCCATGGATTCTTGTAAGTTCCTATTACCTAAGGCTATAAATATAACGAGTTTACAAGTTCTCTGAAGAGAAAGCCTACTCCCAGTGACTCGTGAGCATTTGGTTCAGGAAGCCTACTCCCAGTGACTGCAGTCTGCGGGTGGAATTCGACGCTGGAAACTTACGACCACGTGCTGGGCTTGACTGAAACAATTCACAACATAAACCAGAATACGAAAGATAGAGTTCAGAGTTCTTTTCGTAAAAATTACGTAGAATGTATACATGCTCTTATAGAGCTTGATCTCTCAATCATCGCCTATGATTTAGGCAGCAGGCTTGTGCAATCTTTGAATGCTCAACCTCCCTCCATGTGATACAGGGTGGTGCTTGCAATAAATACGTGCACGATGTCATCACGTGAAGTTCTATCATCCCCCCCTCAAGCACCACCATCTTATATGTGATTCGTTTATGTGATGCCTTCAGAAGAGGATGGATGCAATCCAAGAAGAGATCTCAACATCTGAAATCGTGGACGAGGGAGTGGTTTGGTTAATACATCTGCTGGCATATCAGCTGTGGGAAGATGTTGAACTTGAAGAAGATTGTCCTTCACAAGATCCCTAATATAATGAAAATAGAGAGCAAAATGCTTGGTTCTTGAATGAAGAATTGGATTCTTGGTAAGGGCAATAGTGCTCTGATTATCACACCACAAAATTGTGGGAGTAGATAGAGAGCCAAGGATGTCTTCCAGCAGTCGTCTAATCCACACGATCTCACGAGAAGCAGTAGAAGCTGAAATATACTCAGCTTCAGTAGAGGAGAGTGCCACAACCTTCTGAGCTTTGCTGATCCAGCTGACAGCAGTACCATTAATCAGAAAACAACATCCTGTAATGGATCTACCTGTGCTCTTATCAGTTCCCCAATTAGCATCGGAATAGGCAGCAAAATCAAATGAACTCTGACGTTGAAACAGAAGCCCAAAACTGCGTGTGCCATGAAGATATCTGATGATACGTTTAAGGAGTTGCCAGTGAATAGTGGTAGGAGATGAATTGAATTGAGAGAGAGTGATGACAGCAAAGGCAATATCTGGCCTACAGCACACCATAGTATAAAGAAGACTACCGACCAAACTTCGATAAGGAAATGGTACTGAAGGACTCAATGTAGGTGAAGATGAGTGCAAATGCGAAAGAGCACTAGGATCCATGGGAATAACAGCTGGATTGCAATCAAGCATTCGGTACTTAGATAATAGATCTTGAATGTATTTACCTTGAGACAAGTGAATGCGACCATTAGAACGATCTCGACTTATCTGCATTCCTAGGCAATATCCTAGTTCTCCTAGGTCAACCATATCAAAGTGAGAATGAAGCTGCTGCTTAACTCGTGACATGGTAAAGGTATGATTGCTAAACAAGATGATATCATCAACATATAAAGCTAGGAAGAGCATGTGTGATGACTGTCTGAATAGGTAGAGGTTGGAATCTGCAGATGAAGACACAAAACCTAGACCATGCAAGAAAGAATCAATCTTTTCAAACCAAGACCGGGATGCTTGTTTGAGTCCATAAATGGATTTCTGAAGTCGACAGACTTGATGTGGGGATGTAGAACTTTCATATGCTGGAGGTTGGAGCATATACACTTCTTCACGTAGCTCTCCATGGAGGAATGCAGTCTTCACATCCATTTGATGGATGTCGAGATTTGTCTGAGCAGCATATGCAAGCAGAATCCGTATAGTTGTAAGCTTCACTACAGGGGAGAATGTCTCAAAGTAATCAAGACCAGCCACTTGTGAATATCCCTTTGCAACCAACCGAGCTTTGTACTTGGACAAAGATCCATCTGCATGAAACTTTTTCTTGAATATCCATTTGCATGGAATGGCATTCCGATCATGAGGTAATTCAGTCAAGACCCATGTGGAATTTCGAATGAGAGATGCATACTCCTCGTCCATAGCTTGCTTCCAGCAATGAGATTCTGGTCCATTAAGAGCTTCCTGATGATTGACAGGATCGGGTGCATTGTCAATGTTATCAATGCTGTAATGTACTTGAGCTTGAAACCAAGGACATTCAGCTGCATAGTAATTGCTTGCATTGTCAATGATCTTTGCAGAGGGCCTTCGAGATCGAGGTGGCAGAGTTCGTCGGTCAGATTCTGATGCTGACTCTTCCAGCTCACGATAAACATCATTAAATTCTGCATTCGCATCATCATTTGAGGAATCCGAGAGAGGAAGCGATGAAGAAGCTGATGGCAATGAGTTTTCGGATGACTGAGTAGAAGATGACAATTGAGAAGATGACGAAGTGCTCATATCTCCCATTGTAGCGGAGTCCTCAGAATTCATTACAGCATGTATATCAACAAGATCTTCTGATGAAGGAAGAAGTCGATCTGTTGTATCATCCAAAAAATCATAACTGGAAGTCGAATGAGGATCATTAAGTGTGCCAGGAAAAATTTCTTCTGAAAAAATCACATCAGTGCTGAGAATCATGCATGATTGTATTGGATCCCATAGCTTGTACCCACATCTATCAACAAGATATCCAACAAAAATACACCTTCGACTTCGTGGATCAAACTTGGACACTTGTGGAGATATTACCTTAGCAAAGGCCTGACATCCAAACACTTTAAGAGATGATACATTTGGTCGATGTCCCATCCATAACTCATATGGAGTAGAGTGAGGCATAGATGTTGAAGGAAGACGATTTTGTATGTAAACTGCAGTATGGACAGCTTCTGCCCAGAAGCTTGCATCAAGACTACTCTCAGTAAGCATTGTTCGTGCTGAATTATTTGTGGTTTGATTCTTTCTCTCTGCCAGTCCATTGAGTTGTGGCGTATAAGGTATCGTCAACTCACGTTTGATTCCAGATTGCTTGCAAAAACTTTGAAATTCAGAGCTCAAATATTCTCCACCATTATCAGAGCGAAAAACTTTCATTTTGTTTCCAGTATGTAATTCTGCCATGCTCTTGTATTGAAGAAAACATTGGAATGCTTCAGACTTTTTCTTGAGGAAGTATATCTCTGTCCATCTACTGGCATCATCAATGAAAGTCATATAATAGTGGCTTCCTCCCTTGGACATTACTGGTATCGGCCCACAGAGATCTGAGTGTACTAATGCCAATAATTCCTTAGATCGAGGTACACTGCGGTGAAAAGAACGTCTCTGATGCTTGCCAAAGATGCAAGCTTCACAAGTGCTCATGGTGGGACTGTTATCCAAGCTGAGACCATCAACTAACCCTTCAGAATGGACTTGCTTGATTAGTCTGAAATTGGCATGCCCAAGGCGTTTATGCCAGAGATCCGCATTGCTGTTGCTAGTGGCAATAAGAACTACATGCTTGATTTCAATTGCTTCTGTAAGATAATAGAGTGATTGTCTTCTCATACCTTTGGCAATGATGCTGCCAGTTTCTTCTTGGCGAATGAGGCAAGAATTTGCAGTAAACTCCACTGTCATGCCCATATCTGTCAACCGTGCTATTGAGATCAGATCTCGCTTGAGGTTGGGAACGTATAATACTCCTGATAGTCGAAATGTATCACCAGTAGAAAGTCGGAACTGTATATCACCTACTCCAGCGATCACATGTTCAGAGTCATCTCCCATTTGTACTGTGCGTTGAAACATGCATGGTTTATAGGAAACAAACCAATCATAATGGAAAGTCATATGTTGATTAGCACCGGAGTCAAGAATGAGATTGTCGACAAGATGAATATCACAATGATGATCTTCCTTTGTATGTACATTGTGCATACGTGCCTTTTCATGAGATTGACTGAAACCTCCAGATTTGAGTTCTTTAACCTCCTTCTCTAGATCTGCCAGTTTCTTTCTGCATTCAAATTCAAAATGGCCATCTATGTTGCAATAATGACACTTACCCTTGCGTCTCATGGGCCTGGGATTCATAGATGTTCTCGGTGCTGTATGGGAGATCATTGCATGATCGTTGCTTCTCGGTACTGTGTTAGAGATCAATGCATGATCGTTGCTTGAATTGGCTGTCTTTATAATACCCAAATCGATCCTCATAGTCTCTTCCTCATAGAGAGCATCTGCCGTTTGCTCCCAGCTGAGATTCTTGTTAGTCATCAAGGAACTTCTGAAATTATGCCACGAACTAGGAAGCGACTGATACAACTTGAGCTTCTGTTGCTCAAGGGGTACTTTGTAATCATCTCCTGAACAAGCTAGCTGATTAAAGAGTTCTTTCATCATGCGTATGTGGGTACGCAAATCCTTGCCATCTTCATAATGCAGATTATCAAGCTTATGAAATATATGCAATATTTCAACCTCAGAGTGTTTCTCATACCTCTGAATGAGCCAATCCCAGAGGATCTTGCTTGTGTCGCATGAAGCCTCCAGAATGATCTCCTTTTTCAAGCTTAGCCCAATTGCAGCTAAAGCTTTATCTTCTCTGGCCTGCCACAACTTGGCTTCTCCGTCAGCGTTAGGCTTCAACTCAGTTCCACTCACAATGGCGAAGTATCCTTCACCCTTGAGGTATAACATCATCATGCGTTTCCAAGCATGAAAGCTTGTTCCATCGAAGATAGGAACTAGGCGATGGAGGGAGCTGGACGTAGAGACGACATGGCTCTGATACCAATGAAACAATTCACAACATAAACCAGAATACGAAAGATAGAGTTCAGAGTTCTTTTCGTAAAAATTACGTAGAATGTATACATGCTCTTATAGAGCTTGATCTCTCAATCATCGCCTATGATTTAGGCAGCAGGCTTGTGCAATCTTTGAATGCTCAACCTCCCTCCATGTGATACAGGGTGGTGCTTGCAATAAATACGTGCACGATGTCATCACGTGAAGTTCTATCATTGACTCGCCTCAACGTTGCCGCCGGATTAGCGGGCCTCTACATCATCAGGTCGGAGGTTGAAGAAGCAGCAAATTTTCCCGTCGGGATTCCTCTGGTCATCCAAGATCGACAGTTTTACGAAAATGGATCGATCAACTTTCCTAACATTGGGATTCTTCCCGATGTTCATGCGCAGTGGTGCTCGGAGTATTACGGTGACACCATTCTGGTGAATGGGAAGGTGTGGCCTTACCTGAAGGTGTTTCCTCGCTCGTACCGCTTTCGGGTGCTCAATGGCTGCAGTGGAAAGCATATCAATGGGAGACTCGAGTCTGGGATTCAGTTATCAGCCGAATCTATTGTTTGTGTCAATCAGGTAGACGAGTACAACAGGTAGCTTTTGAGCTTTGTTTTTTTGTCGTTGAGTTAAAAGCAAGCATGAGGATTTGAGATGTAGATACGAATGCATTTCAGTCGATTTGTGTGGGAAAGTTGCTCTTAATAATCTATGTTGTAGCTTAACAGGAGCTCATTATTTATGGCGATTCATTCATGTGTAGCTTCCTTGCTGCCTTGCAGGTGCTTTGTTGGAGGTCACGCAGCTATTATCATTGCTCTAATCACCTTTGTTGAACCAGACTGCCACAACAGAAAAGAAGGTTGAGCTTGAGGGCCCTAGGCTTGCTTGGATCAGCAGAGTGCTTTCAAAAATCCACTTTCGAGGTTCCTCGGTTTTCTTACATTATGAATTGCGATTATATTCAGCTTTATCCTAATTTTTTATGAATTCTATACATTATGAAAACCATAGAGAGAAATGAAAACCATTATACATTACTGAAACATATTAGGATACAGAATCATTTTAACACATTCTTTTTAAAATCAAGCATATAAGCTATGAGTCATTAGGATACAGAATCATTTTAACACGTTCTTTTTAAAATCAGGAAACACAAGCTATGAGTCATCAAAAGACATTGTTAGATATGTTTGGCAGCAAGCCTACATCTCAAGAATCCCCAGCCATTAGTACTCATGAATCAACTATGCATGATCTTTTTGGATCTAAGGGTGAGGAGATCAATGATGAAACTGAAACTGAAAATGATGATCTAGGGCATGATATGGAATTGTTTGGGATTGCTGAGGGTGAGGTTAACTCAAGCGTAGATCCTTCTACCAGAGAAAAGAAAAAAGAGGTCACAAGAGAGTTCAAGAGAGAGTGGATGATCAAGTGGCCATTTTTGAAGGTCGTCATCTTTGAGGGAAGGGAAGTCTTAAAATGTGAGTGGTGTGATAAATATAAAGTCCAAGGGCCTTGGGGAAAAGGAAATGGATGCACAACTTTGCAGTTGACAGCCATTAAAAGACATGCTAAGGCAAATGATCATCACTTTGCCAGGCAAAGATGGATTAGTGAAAAAGGAAAGATGAAGCTACCTCAACACTCACAAAAAATGATGGATGACAATAAAGATAGGATCATCACTGTGATGAAGTTAGTGTACTTTATTGCACAAGAAGACTTGGCTATTAGCAAATATGAAGCACTTTGCTCTTTGGGACATAGTTTACATCTGCCAAATATGCCATTGAGTAGTGAATACTCATCCTACACTAACATGGTCTCGGGCAGAGGGTTTCTTCTATCAATATCTGAGGCTCTATTTACTTGTCAAAGACATGCTATGTCATCGAGTCCATTTTATGCATTGATGCTAGATGAGAGCATTGACAGGGCATATGAGAAACATCTGATTGTTTATATAACATATCTTTCTAAAGCTGGAAAAGGCACATGTTGTACAGAGTTTGTAAGGCTCCTTATTGTGGAAGATGGATGTGCACAAACAATGTTTGATGCAGTCAAGGTACTTATGGGAGCTTATGGGCGAAATGAATTTATCTCCTCAATGGTTAGTTAGCATAGCAACTGATGGTGCAAGTGCTATGATTGGATGCCATGATGGTCTTGTGACAAAGTTACAGAGAGAGATTGCTCATCTGGTGAGTGTACACTGCATAGCACATCGGGAGGCTCTAGCAGTAGCAAATGCATCAAAGGAATTTTCCTTTTTATCATACATTGATAAAATTGCAAATAGAATCTACTCATGGATACATGCATCACAACTTAGGCACAAGTCGTTTCATAGTTTTGTTCAAGCAATGAATATGGATGATGTCCAAGTGCTCAAGATTCATGATGTGCGATGGCTTGCTAGGGGTGATGTCATGATGAGGCTCATAAGTCTTATGCCTGCTATTTTGAGCTTTTGGAAAGAAGGTGCATTATCATGGTATAATAAAGCAAGAATTTTTAAGCTTCAGTTTTGCATTCATATGCTGGCGGACATTTTACATGATCTGAATCTGCTTAACAAAAAGTTTCAAGAAGAAAACATTGATTTGACATCTCTAGGAGTAGCAATTGATGTCACTATTAAATCTTTGCAAAGGAATTTTTTGCGGGATAGCATCTCAAAGGATACAAATGTTGCCAAGTTTATTGCCAAGTCCATTGGTGGAACCTTGGATCATGAAACAGGCGAAGGAAATGTGATTGTGCATCAGTTACGATATGCTCAAATTCCAGGCAAGGACAACAAGGGTAATGCATTGGATACAGGAGGAGTGGACTTGGATAGTTGCACTGCTATTGCCAAAGAATTTGCACAGAAAGTCATTGATTGCTTGGATGCAAGGTTTCCTGACTTACCTTTGTTTAATGTAATCAAGCTTTTTAGTCCTCAGCACTATTCACAAGATATCTTGGTAAGGGAGTCGACGACAAAAACATGGCTACAAAGGCTCCTCGACAAATTTGGTGGTCACATTATGGATGCTTCAGGTTGTACAAATGAGCTACACATGTTTGTTGATACTCTTAATGCAGGTTGTGAAGGCTTGTTAATGAAGGATGCTTGGAGAGTATTTTCATCTACACTAGATTGGCAAGCAACTTATCCTAATATGATGTGCTTATGGCAAATCATCCTCGTTGTTCCAGGAAGCTCAGTTGCATGTGAACGCGGATTCTCAAAGCAAAACCTTATTAAGAGTTCTCAAAGGACATGCTTGAAGATAGATACCTTAGAGGCTTTGATGAGAGTCTCATTAATTGGCCCTGAAGTATCTTGTGGTGATTGGCAAAATGTATATGAAATATGGGAGGATGCTAAGAAAAGAAGAATCATGGATTTGTAGTTTTTCGAAATTGAATCCTTTTCGTCTTCCAAATGCCATTGATGTTTTAGTTATATGTATGATTTATTCTATAGACTATAACTCTAGTTTAGAAGTAAAGGTGAGGTTACTGAAGCCTAACTTAAGATTAAAAGCTTTATTTTGAAGCTTAATTTAAAAGCTTCATTTTGAAGCTTAATTTTTTTTTAAAAACTTCATGGAAAATTTTTAAGCTTCAAAATGAAGCTTTTAATCTTAAGTTAGGCTTCATGGAAAATTTTTAAGCTTCAAAATTAGGCTTCAGTTTTATAACCTCGCCTTTACTTCTAAACTAGAGTTATAGTCTATAGAATAAATCATACATATAACTAAAACATCAATAATAAAGGATTCTGGCATTTGGAAGATGAAAAGGATTCAATTTCGAAAAACTACAAATCCATGATTCTTCTTTTCTTAGCATCCTCCCATATTTCATATACATTTTGCCAATCAACACAAGATACCTCAGGGCCAATAAATGAGACTCTCATCAAAGCCTCTAAGGTATCTATCTTCAAGCATGTCCTTCGAGAACTCTTAATAAGGTTTTGCTTTGAGAATGCGCATTCACATGCAACTGAGCTTCCTGGAAGAACGAGGATGATTTGCCATAAGCGCGTCATATTAGGATAAGTTGCTTGCCAATCTGGTGTAGATGAAAATACTCTCCAAGCATCCTTCATTGACAAGCCTTCACAACCTGCATTAAGAGTATCAACAAACATGTGTAGCTCATTTGTACAACCTGAAGCATCCATAATGTGACCACCAAATTTGTCGAGGAGCCTTTGTAGCCATCTTTTTGTTGTCGACTCCCTTACCAAGATATCTTGTGAATAGTGCTGAGGACTAAAAAGCTTGATTGCATTAAACAAAGGTAAGCCAGGAAACCTTGAATCCAAGCAATCAATGACTTTCTGTGCAAATTCTTTGGCAATAGCAGTGCAACTATCCAAGTCCACTCCTCCTGTATCCAATGCATTACCCTTGTTGTCCTTGCCTGGAATTTGAGCATATCGTAACTGATGCACAATCACATTTCCTTCGCCTATTTCATGATCCAAGGTTCCACCAATGGACTTGGTAATAAACTTGGCAACATTTGTATCCTTTGAGATGCTATCCCACAAAAAATTCCTTTGCAAAGATTTAACAGTGACATCAGTTGCTACTCCTAGAGATGTCAAATCAATGTTTTCTTCTTGAAACTTTTTGTTAAGCACATTCAGATCATGTAAAATGTCCGCCAGCATATGAATGCAAAACTGAAGCTTAAAAATTCTTGCTTTATTATACCATGATAATGCACCTTCTTTCCAAAAGCTCAAAATAGCAGGCATAAGACTTATGAGCCTCATCATGACATCACCCCTAGCAAGCCATCGCACATCATGAATCTTGAGCACTTGTACGTCATCCATATTCATTGCCTGAACTAGACTATGAAACGACTTGTGCCTAAGTTGTGATGCATGTATCCATGAGTAGATTCTATTTGCAATTTTATCAATGTATGATAAAAAGGGAAATTCCTTTGATGCATCTACTGCTGCTAGAGCCTCCCAATGTGCTATGCAGTGTACACTCACCAGATGAGCAATCTCTCTCCGTAACTTTGTCACAAGACCATCATGGCATCCAATCATAGCACTTGCACCATCAATTGCTATGCTAACTAATCGTTGAGGAGATAAATTCATTTTGCCTAGAAGTACCTTGACTGCATCAAACATTGTTTGTGCACATCCATCTTCCACAATAAGGAGCCTTACAAACTCTGTACAACATGTGCCTTTTCCAGCTTCAGAAAGATATGTTATATAAACAATCAGATGTTTCTCATATGCCCTGTCAGTGCTCTCATCTAGCATCAATGCATAAAATGGACTCGATGACATAGCATGTCTTTGACAAGTAAATAGAGCCTCAGATATTGATAGAAGAAACCCTTTGCCCGAGACCATGTTAGTGTAGGATGAGTATTCACTACTCAATGGCATATTTGGCAGATGTAAACTATGTCCCAAAGAGCAAAGTGCTTCATATTTGCCAATAGCCAAGTCTTCTTGTGCAATAAAGTACATTAACTTCATCACAGTGATGATCCTATCTTTATTGTCATCCATCATTTTTTGTGAGTGTTGAGGTAGCTTCATCTTTCCTTTTTCACTAATCCATCTTTGCCTGGCAAAGTGATGATCATTTGCCTTAGCATGTCTTTTAATGGCTGTCAACTGCAAAGTTGTGCATCCATTTCCTTTTCCCCAAGGCCCTTGGACTTCATATTTCTCACACCACTCACACTTTAAGACTTCCCTTCCCTCAAAGATGACGACCTTCAAAAATGGCCACTTGATCATCCACTCTCTCTTGAACTCTCTTGTGACCTCTTTTTTCTTTTCTCTGGTAGAAGGATCTACGCTTGAGTTAACCTCACCCTCAGCAATCCCAAACAATTCCATATCATGCCCTAGATCATCATTTTCAGTTTTAGTTTCATCATTGATCTCCTCACCCTTAGATCCAAAAAGATCATGCATAAAAACAAGGGGATAGTTGGGTAAGAAGTTAGGGAAAAATTACAAAAACTTATACATAAATAAAAACTTAGTAATATAAAAAGCGCTCGTAAATAATTAGGAGTGAGTTTAACTCAAAGAATTTTAACATGAATTAATTATAGGGTAGGGGCAGGGGAAAGTGTGAACCTAAGTGACGTAAAGGCAAAGGTGTGGGGAGGGGAGGGGAAAGTCTAGGAGCCAAGTGTGTAGACATCATCAGTGCAAGCAAGTGTGTGTGTGTGGTGGGGGGGGGGAAAGGGCAGGGGAAAATTTTCTCCCAATTCAAGAACATTCTCTAATGTCCAAAATTACATGAATGTGTGCCAACCTTGCAATGTTTTCATTAATTAGCAAGAATTTAGTAAGTGCCATAAATTTATTTGCTACCAAAACAATTATTTAAAGAGAAGTGTAAGTACAAGGGACAAAAATAGCAAGAATTGTGGAAATTTTTGAACTAGAAAATAATTGATGTGATAAGGGGAAGTGGGGGGTTTGGGGGGAAGGGGGTGGGGGGGTTTGTGTTAAGTATAGGTGAGGAAGTGTGTGCACACATCATGAGTGTATGTAAGTAGGAGAAATGTTGCATGTGTGTGTGTGTGTGTGTGCGTGTGTGTGTGTGTGTGTGTTATGCCCGCCAATCCTCAATCCCGTAGTGGGTCCGACTTCATGAAGCTAGTGTGGGCTGAAGCGGGGCTAATCGGAGGTGTAAGGTTGTGACTCAGGAAGAGGTTTCGCATGACTCCCAAGGAGTTTTCTACAAAGTCAAGCAGACCTTGCTATCCTGCTCAATGATTTCGTCCAAATTTTGTTGCAGTTTATTGATTAGGATGATTATCTCATCAATTTTTCCTTTTCCTAGTACTAACACCCTGCACCAATCATTAAATGATAGCTGCATAGTGAGCAGTCTACCTAATTTTGGATGATTATGAAATTCCTTCCAATCCAAGTCAATTATGACCTCATGGATCTTTTGATTGAACATTGTCACAATGGCCTCGCAGGCTGGTGAAGGGGGAGTGAAGGGGCTGGTAGCGGGTCCTCAAAAGAAGTGGCCTAACGGAGGAAACCTGCCAATTCCATAAGTTAGGATCTTTGATATCCACATCGAATTTGCTAGTGTGTGTTTTGCCTACCAATTCTATCTCTTTTTTCTTTTATTTTCCTTTTCTCTTCTATTTCTAATCCTCCATGCCAATTCCACTTTTTTTATGATCTCATGCATCGAGCATCCCTTCCCTTTTCCATTCATTGTTAATATCATCATGCTCAGAAAAATAAATAACATCAAGTAATTGGGGCACTCCAACCCTCTTTTTCCTAAACACCCTGCTTTGTGTGTGTGGTAACCACCACCATAAGAGGGTTAACAATACAGGGAGGTTTCTTCCTTTCTTTTTTTTTGAAAACTCTTTTCAATCGTGGGAAAAAACTTTTGAAAAGGCTCAGGTTAAGAGCTCCATTGCTAACTATAAAAGTGAAGTCATTCTTGTCTATACAACTAACATGAACATGTAAGGTTCTTGCAAGATTTTCCAAGCCTAAGTTCAATCCATCCAACATCCCGTCATAGGCATCCATGATATCCAATGCATTTTGTTAATTCCAAATACCTTTCACTTCAAAATATCAAGGCTATCCTACAACTTCAAAAGTGAGTGATTTTTGAAAAAGATTCTATTCATGCCTCCCTATAAACTTTATGCAGGGTGCGGCTATAGATAAAGGCCTCTGCTAGGCTCCAAAAAGAGTAGTTTTGCAATGTCATAGTGTCGTAGATGAAGAGTCCCCATTTCTCTGCAAGTATCTAGTAAAGGTGGCCAAACTCACCTGTGTCAATCAAGTAAAAACAAGAGTTAGGACTATCGTCTTTAACATGTAACCGTAGGCTTCATAGCTCAACCACGGTTGTCATCCCTATCATTCCCAACAATTTATCAACAACAGGAGGGGAAGTTTGCATAAGAAGTTATAATTCATTTCAAAAAATAGTACTCAGTTGTACCAATTAGAAGCGTTACTATTCACATAGTAGGGTAAAATTTGAACATTGTCCATAGTAAAGTCATGATGGATTTAAAGCCCATCCAGACCATGAAGTGTATGGGAATCAAGAAAATGTTATAGGTAAGCAATGCTATCCCTCTATCTCTCCATTCAAATTCTACAATACTGTTGTATAATTGCGATTTCTGAGGGGAACTACATCAATTCAAGCAAAACAATAAGTTAGATTAGTCAATGTACTTCTTGTGCCTAGCAACTATTTTTACAAAAGGTGCAGTAGTATTTAATAGGGTATCATTTCATTCTAATAACTTCCAACAATACCATCCTTGAAGAATTATATAAAAGTATAGGATGATTTACCATGTAACTTGTGATGACTTTTTTTGTAGTTCGGGTCCTTAGAGAAGCAATCCATCATTCATTCATTAACAGGATTGGGCTCTTTAGCAACCTGTTACTGCATACTCATGTAGCTTATTCAATTCTCAACCTACTTGGAAAACGAGATAACAGGGTTAGTAGTTGTTGCTGACAGTTTATCCTAGTTGAAGGGAATCGTTGTTGATAGTTTATCCTAGCTCTCAGCAAATTGTTAATCCCTGCGATTCCAATAAAGTCTCTACCCATAAAGGGAGATCATTTTATTACATACATACATTGAAGTATATTCATGAACAGAAGTACAATCAATCCTGTTCCTCCATATCATCTATCAATCTCATGTCCTCCAGGAGTAAAGAGTGACTAGATGAGGGCCCCAATCATAAATCTTCTAGTAGCCATTTTTTCTAAACGGTTTTTATCTCCTCAGTTTTGTCATGTATAGCATCTTGTTTGGACATAAAACCGTTCGTGCCTTCACAAATCAAGCATAGAATATTCCCATATAAAGGTCTTATGAGCTACAACTATATATGCTCGGGATCAAAGGATCTACCGAGTTGTTTGACTTCGTAATGTCGGGACGACTAAGCATTAAAGCTCAATCAAGGGACTAGGTAAAATTTTATACAAGACCTCTCGATCGTGGTAGTCAGTCATTCGACGATCATCATCATGCAGTTCCTAACAAAGAAGGACCCATTACGGGTAGTTCGGCCAATCACAAGTGCCCAAGGGTGCCTCGAAGTGGAACTAAAGTTCATTCTTATTCGATTGTCTAAGTTTTAGCATCTATGGTGATAAAATGATCGGCTAACGATGGGTTCACGTCCAATAGCTCAAGTGGCTATCCAACATTTCATGAGCAAGGCTTTTTGGACTACGCCAGTAGAGACTACTCCCATCAATTTCTTACTGCTTTTCATTAGTGCTCATGATCATAGCTTTTGTGTGCCCTTTTCTAATCAAGGCTATTAAAGCTATCTCTAGTACTGTACCATTGCTTAACAAGATAGAACCACTCCATCATGCAAACTTTCTCAAAACATATATGGTAATGCACTAGGCTACAATACTAATGCTAGATGCAGGAGCGATAGGGACTCATATTTTTTTTGGCTAATCAATAGTCAATACGGGAGAGTTCCATTGGTGGTTTTGTTTAACGAGCTCCGAGCTAGTGCGTCTCCATAAGTTGAGACAAGGCATAGTATTCGCAGTGGTGCATAGCAAGAGGAAACAACGGGCTGGTGAGGGGCTCGAAGCAAATATCTCAAGTGGTTACTCAGCATTTTGTAGCCAATGCTTGAGAGACTCCATCATTATCAACCACCCTCCTACATTCCTTGTTGTCCAACTGCTTACGTGAGCATATCTATCTTGGGCATTTCTAAGTAAGGCTTCCCTGTGCCGTCTTCTAGCATTCTGCCATCCCTGAGTCAGATCTTCCATCAAGAATATATGCCAACTAGATAGAACCATTCTGTTAAGAAGACCTTCATAAAGCACAGAAATGCAGATAGCCATTTACGTAGCGTGAGTCATTGCTTAGAGACCATGCTCTATGGGCTATAGACGAAAAAATAGATGAGAAAACAAACAAAAATAGAACGCCCTAGTGAGTCTTGGTTGCAGCAACTTTGTAAGGGCATAAGAAATCCATAGTCGGCTCCTGGGCCGGTGCCAACTCAATATGTAATATGTTACTACCCTCGTCCAAAATCTAGGGTTTGGGGGGACAAGGTCCATATGTAATATGCATGGATTTCCTTTAAAATTTTCAAATATGTAAGGGAAAAATATGAAAATTTCATGTCCCCCCACCCACAAAATATAAGGTATATACCTTCAAAAATATTCAAGATTTTAAGATTTATACATATTTTTCATAATATGTGAGGCCTAAGGGGGGGTTAAAACAAAAAATACACTAAAATATGAAAACCCATCTTTCAAATTAATGTAACTTTTTCATGTGTTACCCAAATTTCAAGGTGTAAAGGCATATTTGAAGCTCTTTTAGTGTATAACACAACCATGTTAATTTGAATAATTCCTACTCATGGCATATTGTTAAATTCATTTCATACTCAAGATTTTGATGGGTTTTCTTACTAAAGGGAGTTGGTGCCCCAGGAGTCGGTGTTGAATAATGACCATCAGGCCTAGACCTTTAAAGTACTTAACGCTCATCGATCATCTTTCCATACACAAGTAGTTTTTAATGTGCTTCTATGTACTTTCCTCAGCTTCCTAGAGTGCATATGGGCCCTCAACCTTCATCAGGCACGGCATGCAACCTAGTAGCAGAGCAACCAATGAGTGAATGAGGGGGGAGAAGGTTACGTGGTGCCTATCATGGGCTGATTAGACAAACTGGTGCTCTAGTCGGAGGTTAGTAGATAAGTGACTAACCTGTGTGCCTTCCATATGCCCAGCAGTCCAGCCACTAAATTCCTTGCTTTGTGGTTGCTGCAGTCGAGGAGTCAGGGTGGCCTTCACATCGATCCATCTCTTCAGATCTCCTCCAGCATCCTTGGGTTCAGAGCTTTTGCAAATAGGGCTTTGGATGCCTTTTGGACCAAGTCCATTTAGGCTCTTCTCTATGAACCCAGTCTTTATTTTTGGGTATTACCATTTATTAGTGTAAAAACCCTCTTTTGTTATATAATTCCGTGGTTTCATGTTTGCCCTTTCATCTCGGGGTATATACCCCACCATTGAGAGACCAAGGGCATGAGTCTATAGGCCCCTTAAAAATCAAGTCCTCTATTTACCCATCCCCTATAAGGTATTTGTCTATATGATCACCCTTATCATCTTTATTGGGCCTTCCTCTCTTCCCATGTATGCTTGGATTGGTGCATATTTTTACCAAATATATAGATAATCTTGTTTACGGGAATGAGCTAGAGCGTATAAAGGGTTTTGGGTCTTCCTGTTTGAATTCTTGGGTCCTCCCGATTGGGTCCCATCATTGGTGTTCTACCATACGTTTATATATTTGTTTTGTGTCGGTCCCCTTTGATGTTATCGAGGGTGCATATCCTTGAAGTGGGTAACGTCCCTCTGGGAAGTGTGCATGCCTCTGTGTGTGTGTGTGTGTGCGTGCATGCGCATGTGTGCACGTGTGTATGTGTGTGTGCACGCACGTGCGTGTGCACGTGCGTGTGCATATATATATAGATATAATACTAGAAAAATTTTATAAAACTATGTTTAAAAGTTTCACCATATCACAAAAGAAAAACGTGACTTTATGTATTTCCATTCAAACTTTGAAATATAGGGTGTAAAGCTTTGTAGAACTTTAGATTTTCTAGAGTTAAATTCTCAAATCCTAGGTAACGCTATAGATCTTTATTTAATTGGGGGCACATAAACTTTTGACACCAATCTAGAGTTTCCCTTTGTGATTAATCTAACATTAAAATATCATCAATGTGTGAGGCTAACGAAATATCAAAATTTTAAAGTGCTACAATTTTTGTTAGATCAACGTTGATGCCATATATAGAGATGGTAAAGCTAATAAATTTGAGATGCATCAAAGCTACATTCCTTGAGTTGTAATTGGATCTTGAACTATTATAATGTCTTGAGGATCCTTGCTATCACTTTTACTTGTTAACTCTAAGAATGAGTATTAATCAAGATGTCATCTATATAAAACACCAAAACTCCTACATCTATAAGGTCCTTGAAAATTTTATCACCCATTCTATGGAAAGTACTTGTATCATCAGAAAGGAGGTTGGGCTTAACCACAAATTTGTAGAGGCCATCTATAGTACAAAAAATGGTTTTGAGAGCATCCTGAGGGTTTATATGAATTTTCCAATAGGTAATGCCAATCTTTATTAGTCATGCCAATATATGGCTTGCTCAATTGTGTTGTCTTCTTCATGGCTAACATGGATAGTCATGCCAATATATGGCTTGCTAAATTGCGTTGGCTTCTTCATGTCTAACATGGATTGTTTTATAAAGATCATCTATTAAAATAGCATAGGGTCTTCAAATGAAACATGTTGTGTTTACATGATGTCAATGAAACATTGTATAAATATCATGCTACTAATTAACGAGGTGTGGTCAACAATTACAATGTTCTTAGTTGGTTGTCAGTTATAGTGGGCTTATTCAATTTATTACTTACTAACCTAGTATAGTGTTCAAGTTTACCTAACTTGTAAGGCTAACAAGAATTTTTGGCAGCAAATATATCTAAAATTATGCATTGTTATTCACATTTTTTAATAATATAGTGTGAAATATGTGTAATTGTGCTATCAATTTTAGTAGGAATATATCTAAGATTATGCATTGTTATTCACATTTTTTAATAATATGGTGTGAAATATGTGTAATTGTTTTGTCAATTTTAGTAAGAATAACTTGTAGCTATATATGGATTCCAAACAACAATAATGTTGCATTTACACACTATGTAGTAACCTTTCTAAACTCTTCTTCATTGATTAGCCTCATCAACATACACAGAAAAGTTAGCATGGCTCAAGCTCTAGTGGAGAACATTGATTAATAATCAAGTGATGACAACTTCTTTGTGGAAACTCAAGTTACAAAATGGCTTCTCCACTTATAAACCAACAACTTGGTTGAGGTTGATAATATATGGAGATGTCTTTGTTGTTTTGGGATTTCAGGCCTATTGTAGTTGAAAACTTCTCGTAAACAAGCAATTTCAGCTCAGGCTTTGGTGTCTAGGGAGTATAGGTTGGCTGAGTAGTAGCTCTATGGTGTATTTGGATCATAAGTTATTGGATTAGCTAGGTGTCTTGCCAAACCAACGAGGTGGTTGATCAAACTAGTGAGGTCATTGATCATTGATTTGACCAGCATGATGGACTATAGGATCAACAAAGTTCTTGACTTGTGGGTCATAGTAACTATAATAACAAGTTATGGGAGACTTACAAGTTTGAAAACCAATGTAATTGTTGCTCAATGGTTGTCATTAATGTGCTTTATTGTTTTGTACAGCCTGTATAGCTTCACAAAGTGATTTCATGTTGGTTTAAACTTGCAAATTCACTATTCCTACTTATTAGAAATGCAAGCAAGGTGATTATTAGGGAGGCTTTGTGAAGTATCCTATGCTGGTAATAGAGATTTTTTTGCAACACCTTGTGATCCCTTGCATATTTCAATCATTATTAGATCCTTTTGAGGTTCAACTCTATCTAAACCTAGTTGAGATTGGGATTGTGAAAGTTGCTTGGTTGTGAACAACTAGCTGTTAGTTTGTAAGATGATTCGGGCTAGTTCTAGATTGAGTCAAAATATGGCTCCAAAGAAGGCAACACAAGATTGATGAGTTGAAAGGGAACGTATGCTATAACATGCTAAGAAATAAGAGATGTTTACTCACTTGATGGGTGCCAATATTGAAGGTGAAGCATTAGGTGTGAAGCTTGATGAATGATTGTAATAGTCAAAAAAGGTTGTAGAAATGGAGAAAAAATGATAAAAAGAGATATTTATGCACTTGATGGGTGCCAATATTGAACGTGAAGCACTAGGCATGAAGCTTCATGAGAATGATTGTGATATCAAAATAGGGTTGTAGGAATGGAAAAAAAAAAATGCTCTTGACCAACAAGAGGTGCATGCAAATGCTAGTTAAGCATCATCCCCCAAAAGTCCTAGCAAAGGCCTCATGATGAAGGCAAAGGCATAGATCTTAGTTGATGATGGCTCATTATATTCAAAGCATTGCATGACTTGCATACTGAAAAGGCATGCTACCTATGGTGTAAATACACACACT
The DNA here is from genome assembly GCF_047967505.1 of Dipteris shenzhenensis. NCBI lineage: Eukaryota > Viridiplantae > Streptophyta > Polypodiopsida > Gleicheniales > Dipteridaceae > Dipteris > Dipteris shenzhenensis. The sequence goes on from NC_141625.1 coordinate 11,542,763, forward strand.
AAGAGAAATGATACTCTGTTGATGTTTTGGTGTCTCAATGGGAGACTTTGTTGAGATGGTGAAGAATAAGTTTCATTCTTTTGATTATGTTATGCATCACTTTAACTCTTATTAAAATTTTATGCAAAGAAGGGACCATAGCACCAAGGACTACAAGGAGAATTTTCACAAATTGTCCATCAAATTGGATGCATAAAAAACAGAGAACATGCTTGCCATGATGTTGTCTGGTAATGAGTGAAACAATCTATCCAAGGGGTGTTGGTTTTGTTTGAGATAGTTACTCTTGAGAAGGATTATAAAAGTGCCCTAATAATGGAAAAAGAATTGAACATAAAGCAGACCAAAAAATACTAAGTAATGAATTTAGGAGGAACCAACCAAAAAACCAACTAGCTAGATATGATAGAGGAAAGAATGACAAACTTCTATCCTTTCAAAGAAGCCAAGGTCACCAAAGGTGCAAAACATGATGCACATTCCCATGAAAGTTTGAAAGAGGATAAGGATAGAAACTAATGAAAATAAATCTGAGGAGTAGCCTAATGTTGAAGTTGCATAAGAGAAGAAAAGTGTTTTAATGGCCAAACGAGACAATGGATCATATTCAATGCAAGGATGCTTAATGAAGATGATCTTATGAACTAGTTTTCGTGTGAATAGGAGGGTATGCCCAATTTTGTTGACAAAAACTTGCTAAGTTAGAAGGTGATTCACGAGCACTAGCATTCCTTATGTCACATAGCTCACATGCTATAAAATTTGTATCTTATATTTACAACAAAGATTTTTACAATATCAGTTCAGGCTTGCCAAACTTCTCATAGACTAAAATATCTTCTAAGCATCAATGCACCTCCTCTTGAATAGTCAACACAAAGTAAAATCAACGTCCTTCAAAATAATACCAGCCTATAGTAGCGGCCTCCCTCAGTTATACAGTATTTGACATTAGCCAAAACTTGATGGATGTCATCAGTAGTAGATGGGCTAGCCGCAGCACACTTCCTCTTTCACGTGGAAATGGCCAAGGATGGCTTGGATCTGTAACTCCTCCATGACATCTTGGTAGCTCACAAACATGTTGTGCTCATTTACCTCCTTTTGAATTTGGGTAAGGGCATCATTGAAGTAAAATATGTCTTGATCTAGCTACATGCTTTGGGAAATCTCATTTATATTCTTTTGCAATCATAGCTATTAGGCCTTCTCATAGTCAACCCCTTCATGAGCTTATGACATATGCATCTACTACATCTAATCTTGAGATAGATGTTCAGATACTCCTATTGTAGATTACGTTCAGCTCATGCTACTTGAGCATTCAAGGCATTCAGGCCTTTCATGCTATCAAGGCTCCCCCATGGAATATACCACATCATTCTACTATGATGCTTTTCAAAGTTGTTAGACATTAATACAAAGTAAAGTCTCTTATTTGTGCAAGTATATATACTTGCTCCTCTAGCATCTAATGTTATGCATCCCTTGCCTTTGGTGAGAATGATAATCTAGTTTTATATCATAGTCTATTATTCATAGATCTTATTGTACTGTAACATATCTTATGCAGTACTACCAAAATTATTTTTTTTGTGACACTCTTCTTTGTCACAACCTTCTAGAATATTTCTTCTTAAGTGTGTCAATTACATTCACATCTAGCATATTCTTTAGTAGATCAACTTCACAGTCCACATTGACTTGTGACATGTTTGGCTCAGCCATCTCTACAACACATAGTTATTGAGACTAATTGTTGATCCAAGAGTACTTCTTTGATCCATGAGTACTTCTTTCCTTTATGCATATTTTCATCTCCCTTCAGTATTGCTTTTGGGATTTGCTCTCAAAGACTAAGGATGATCTACAACATAAGAGGGGGAAATGAATATTATGTATTGGATTTAAGTTGTACTCATTGCATAGACTTTTGCTACATAGTCACTATCCTCACACATGTAAACACTAGTCTAATTTTTTCACCTTTTTCTTTTTTAGTTTTGGTAGCTATCATATGCACTAGAGAATAAAAAAAGATCTTGTACATTCACCCTTTTCTTATCTAGTGCAATTTAAAAGGGGGTTGAAAATGATATAATTGCACCATAGAGGTAGAGCATAGGGACAAAACCTAAACCTAATCCAAAGGGATAAACCTGTATATATTTTAGTTTCTTTGTAATACAGCATAGTGTATAGTTAGTCATGTCTTATGCACTCCACTCTCCCTTCCCCCAATCCCCCAACAACAGTCGCCCAAGAATCATTACAAAAAAATTAGACTCAAAAGGGGCCTTGTAAGAGAGCCCTTCTTATGGGGATATGGTGAATAAAAATTGGCTTGTGGAGGTTGGAATGTGATAGTTTTTAATTTTCTTTGAAATAATGGCAAAAGTATAATGCATATTTCCCTCTAATGTCCTCACCTCCCTTTATCATATTTTAAAACCATAACCAAACTTGCAAACTAAATTTCTTAGCCAAACCTAAAACAAATCTCTTAAAACCAAACCCTCTCATCTAACAACCAATCCCTTCCATCTTCCATGTTTTCCCTTTCCTCTCCCTCACATTTGGGTGGCCTCTCACCTCCTCTTTCCCAAAGCCCTAATTTCAAATCTCTTCATTCTTTTGATTGGGAAGCTTCTTTCCCTCCTGACATTTTGGTGGACTTTCCCATCATAATATTTCCATTCTTTATCTTTGCTACATGCTCCTCCCTCTCTACCAATATTCCAAAAATTTATGAGCGAGATGAATCATGTGACCCACCCATTTTATGAATGTATCTTCTTCACAATCTCACCATTTCTTCTCGCATCAATGTTTCCGTCTCCATTTCAAATTGTTTGTTGAGTGAGGAGACTCAAGATCTTTGAGGGATTTCCTTTGAGTTTGTTGCACATTCAATATGGCTATAAGAAACAATGATTCGCCTCTAGATTGGAGGGGATACTTGGATGAGATTCTTTGAAAGAACATGGAAAGACCATTGATCTTCAAGCATTAGACTTACTATTGCATAAAATTCTACCCTCCTTTCATCCAACTTTTGACCTTTATAGATGCTTGTGTTGCTTCCATGCTTCCTATATTAGATTCTTAATTTTCGTATGAGCATTCATTTTCAATACATTGATTTTCAACATCAAATGTTCATAGACAATAACAAAGGGCAATCAAATTAATAAACATGGACAAAGCACTAATAAATTGGATACAAATTACATGAGAGAAAAAATGAACATTAGCAAAGCTGAACACAAATATTGGCAAAATTTGACACAAAGTAAGATATATAATGCACTTTGTTGGCAACAACACATAAAGACAAATACATTAACCATATATCTCCTCTTTGTCTCAAGAGAAGCTAAACTTTGAGGCTCACGTAAAAACTGCATACCTAAATTTCTCTTGTCTAGTATACTCCACTCTGTTCCATGATACTTTCTTACAAACAAATGTAATGCTATATAATATTTTGAGATACATTCTAAGAAAGTAATGGTGCATATGTTTGAAATTCTTTCAAATCTCTATCAACTTGAAAAGAGATGACAATATCTCAGCCACAGTCAGGTTTCACTAGACATGACATCATATTCTCACTATAATTTACTAATGGTTTAGAAAGGTTTTCTAGATTTTTGTGATCTTGGATATGCTCTCTCTCTCTCTCTCTCTCTCTCTATTTTTGGGTGAAAACATGGGAGATTTCATAGGCATGTTTTTACAAGTCGTCACTCACTAAAAGCAGAACTAGACTACATTATACTCCGCATAAGTATACGGAAAATAGCATAAACATAATGCTACTTCCTCTAAAATATGTATGAGTTGTCAGCAAATGTTTGACACTTTCTCAAGGATGGACCTTGAAAGAAATTTCACTGGTCTAGGCATCATGCGCATTCATACATTATGCAAATTAAGGATCACATACATATATTTACACTTTAAGGAAATTTTAGGGCTTTACAAAGAAAATCCAATTATCTTGGGACTTTGCTTTGTGTTGTAAAGAGATGATAGTTTTTCTAAATAGACTCTTATAATTTCCTTAGGAACAAGCATGCAAAGATATCTACATCCCTTTAAAATGGAATTAGCCTTTTTTGTTTAGGTGCTTTTTGTGTGTTTCATAAACATTGTTGTTATCATAGAACCTACATGTGCTCACTGCTAATAATAGATTAGCACATACTAGTCTGACCTATCAATGAAACTCACTCGCTTATTTTTAAGAAAAATCTCAAAGCTCTATGTATAATAGATGCATGCTTCAAGGCACTTTCTATTGAGTGCATGCCCACATTCAAACTTAATCCCAAATGATACATGTGGTCAAGTAGAGTTTCTTCCACATTCCATTAGACTTATAGTAAAACTACTTTTCAAAACTATATAAACAAATGATGTGTTGAATAGGTGCAAATGTTTATAGTGTCTTTTGGTACAAAATACTAATAGTTGTAGTGTCTCAAAATTTAAGAGGAATTGTATTAATAGGCCATTAGGGAAAAAGTGCATGTGTATCTTTACTATTGAAGAAACCCATTCCTAAATATGCCTAGACATGGATGATTGTTTTGGTTTTCTATGTCATGAGTTGATAATTGTGAAATTATATATGGCACGTCTCATTATCTAAATAGAGGCCTATTATAATATTTAAATTGATGTAAAGGATAAAACTTTGGTAATGACTATCATCGTATGCTGTGAAGATGATGTTGACATCCACCAACTATTGCAACTCATGGAAGTACAATATGCACCTTTGGAACCTTTGATAATGGAGCATAAAAGGATCAAAACTTGGTGAGCATAAAAGTTGGCAGTTAACCAACCATTTTAGCTAATAAAACTTGTTTTTGGCCCACGCTTTATGAATGCAAGTGTCGACGGAATACTGTTATGGATCGTTACTTTTTTACAATTAGCATTGTTTTATGTTTTGTATTTAGATATGAATGGAGAACACAAACTCTCTTGAAAAGCTTTAAAAATTGGCTATACTAAAGCCATATAATACGGTCAAAAAGGGTATTAATAGACTTGGCTTGCATTGCCATCTAATGCCTTTGTACTAATGCTTCAAGGAAATACAAGGTCTAAATACAAATATGATAGAGAAAGTCCCAAACAATACCTTCCTGGAATGTTTAGTTGGAAAAGGTTACAATGAAAGACACCTTGCATCTCACTCTCATCTACTCCCACTTACAAGTTGACTCATATATTTGCATAAAGTGTTGCATGCATTTACATATTTTATATAAATATGAGAAGCTAGGGTTTCATAAGGCCCATAAAGTTTCTATATGCTATCCAGATCACCAAACTAGGAGAAGACTTTTATTATCATATCATCTCTATTAAAAGAGAGGAAATTATGGCTCACATTCTAGAGATACACCATTCATCAATTTCGAAGATGACATAAAGCATGTCAGCAATTCTTGACAGATTGAACCACATTTTTGCAATGATGATGTGCACATTACGAAAAGTATTCGGGAAGAGAGAGAGAGAGAGAGAGAGATTCCCATGTGATTGGGTATAAGGTTTGATTGTTAAGGTGGATAACTAGGCAAAGTCTGTACTCCCAACTCTTTAAAACGATGTAAATATGATGCTAGCTTGTTGGTTAAGATATCAATGTCTAAGTCATGCAATTAGAAAACTCGATATCAATGTGACTTGGGCAAAGAGTGAAGGAATGCAATGTCTAAATCATGCAATTAGAAAACTTGATCTCAATGCGATTGGGCACAGAGTGAAGGAAACACCAAACTTACAAGAAAGGAATCCAAGGGGGGAGCTTTTGGTAAATTGTTCCCTCACTTGATGTTATTAAGGTGTATGTTGATTTTGGCCTTTTGTATGAGTAGGTGATTTGAAACAGTTTGACAATGGGGCTTGGCAATTGCATGCTTGAAGTGATCTTCTTTGGCATTGGAGTGCTTCCACTGCAAAAAATGTATATAGGAAAAATGGGGAATTAAATATAGTGTTATGTTTTTTGGCATTGCCATAAGCCTTGCAAATGCTTATATTTTTCTCATTTGCTTTTCTAGTCGATTGGACTTAAATTTAGCAATGCACTACAAGATGTTCAAGGGGTCGGTGCAGTAATTTATTGACAGCGAACGTCAAAGTTACTGCTATCTAGAATGGAAGGAGGCATGGCATTGGGTGGAGTAAGTATGAGGTTGGTCGGTGCGAGGAGTGTTGGTGGGTCGCTTGAGAATTGCATGCTTGAGGTGATCTTCTTTGTCATTGGAATTGTTTGCCATTGCGATAAGCCGTGCAATTGCTTATATTTTTCTCATGTGGCTTTTAGGTCAATGGTACTAGAATTTTGGCAGTGTGCTGGTCGGTGTGTTGATTTATCCATTGTGAGAGAGTTGTCCTTGTCTACAACGGAAGGAGGGATGACATTGGGTTGAGCACTTATGAGAGTGTAAGAAGGTGAGAGTTGTCCATGTCTAGAATGGAAGGAGGGATAGCATTGGGTAGAATAAGTATGAGAGTGGTCGGTGAGAGGGTGAGGACAATTGCAATGCTACTGGGGCGTTACTTGGGGCTTTCACACTCTTGAGAACACACACACACACACACACACACACACATGCACGCACACGTTGCCCCAACATCAGGCTAAGACCTCATTAGGAGAGGGTGAGGACCATGAGGCGTGGTGAGGAAGTGTGGCAAGGACCTTGTTGGAATGAAAACATTCTTACTGTGGGGTGTGTGGTTTCATGTGAAGCCAAGGAGGGGAGTAAATGAAGGTCAAAGGGTATTGAAAGTCCAAAGGCAAGGTAGGTTAAGTCAATGAAAAACGTTTGAGAGGAAGTAAAGATGGGGTTGATTAGTGGAGATTAGACTAATAAAACCCAATTGATGAAGAGGTTATACTTAAGATGGAGATGGAGTGGAGATTAGTGGGGTGGTTAAGGGGGTAATCTTCTTTAAGACAGGGCATGTGCTTTGTCGTGGTTTTGAGTTTTGTCTGTTATTTTTGTGTGTACTGGGAACGTGCTTTCCAATCAGGCAGTTCAAGCTCTTCGAGGAGAGCCTCCGGACGACCGGACCTCGCCCTTTTATACGTCCCCTCTCTCCCCCCCTCTCCATCTCGCTCCATTTCGCTCCTTCGTCTTCTCTAGTTTCCGTCGTGATTTTGCAAGACCAGCTGTAGAATCCGCACCCAAGAGCTGCCCAGCCTACGAGCGAGCTCTCAAGAGCGAGCGAGCTACAGAGAGAGAGAGAGAGAGATATTGCAGATCGGTATAGCTTCTCTAAACAGCGAGAGGAGCGGAAATAGACGATAGAAGCACCGAGCGACCGAGCGAGCAAGCGAGAGAGCGAGAGAGAGAGAGTTCACAAATTACAGATCGGTTTAGCTTCCCCATACAGCGAGAGGAGCGGAAATAGACGATACAGAGCAGGAGGAAGCCTTGCTTGCCTCGCTTCCTTTTTGGGTAATACGCGCAGCGTCCTATAGAGCTTTTCTCGCTCTTGGCAAGATTTGCAGAAATCAATAACACCCAGGAGTGTCCCCGTTGAGCAAGCAGAGAGCTTCTAAGGCTGCACAGTAGCGCGCGACGCATAGAACACAGCGCGGCAAAGCCCACATTTGCCAAGCCCGTCGATGGCAGGCTGGCCCCAGAATGTCGGCATCCTTGCCATGGAAATTTACTTTCCTGCCTCTTCAGTTTCGCAGGTAATTTCATGCGATCGGTGTTTGCATGAATCTCTTTTCTTTGGCTACATTTGGATGATCGTCTTTTCGTGGCTGCCTGGCCAACATTTGGTTGCACCATCAGCCGTGGCCTGAAATGTCCTACGTAAAAGGTTAGGAACAATGAGAGCCGGCGAGTCATCTAGTTCCTATCAGTTCTTCCTCATGATTATAAAGTTAGATAGTCCTTATATCGAGTTTGGTCCTCCCGACGTTTGCTATGCCGATTAGCCCAAATGCGCGCTTGACAGTTCTCGTTCGCTCTAGCGGCAGGTAAGTTCGATGCGCAATTCTGGGTCTTTTTGATCCACGTAATTTTGCATGTCCATCTAGGATTGACATCTGTTTTCCCCAGTCCGATGTTTGCAAATGTGACAATTATACTAGAGCCCTTTCAACACAGAAGCTGTTTTCCTGCAGAGTCCACATACTTATGGTTGCTGATTTTCTATTATACTCTCCAGAAACGTCTCGCATGCGGACTCTCAGAAAGTAGATGCGATTTTGTGATCAACACTGTTTGTTTTTGTGGACGCTTGGATTGCCTGCGTTTTTTACCATTTTAAAAGTAGGGTGGGGGACTTCCCCGAAATCCACTCTTTTTAGTGTTTAGCCTTTTGGAGCAGACAATTGCTGTGAGGTGTAATGAGAAACTTATGATTATGAGCCTCTGGAAAGGTACTACTGCCAACTGAATAATTGTCTACTGTGTGCTTCCTCTTACTTAAACAGGACGATCTTGAGAATTTTGATGGAGCCAGCAAAGGGAAGTACACTATTGGGCTGGGGCAAGATCGAATGGCCTTCTGCACAGATCTTGAAGATGTGATTTCAATGAGGTAAGAGATGCATCAATTTCAGGCGTTTGGTTGTGTTGAGTATTTATTTTTCTCTCGTGTGTTTCATGCAGTTTGACTTTCTTGAAGGGCTTTGTTATCCTACATAGTTTTGCTACAAGCGACTGAGGCTCTTGGAACGTCTGGCTCCATCAGCCAGCGGAGGCCAAATTCTCCCATGCCACTTCTCTGTTAGTGCTGGACGGCCACATGTTAATTTGGAGACAATGAACAAGTGTCACACATTCTCCACTTTGAAGCTTTCACCTGAACTGCAGCTGGCCTTGCCTGCATAGGCTTTAGGAACAGGTGCTTGCAAGCTTGAATGAAGTCGTCTAGCACAGAAGGCCAAGTTCCATACCTCCACCAAACTTGGAGTGCTTTCAGACCACTCCGTTATTTTTTTTCTCATGTCCTTCTGGGACCGACGCACTGTCCCTACACAGTCTGCTCATGGCCAGGGTGTTTGTCTTATAGTGTAAAGTATCTGTCCCAATCTATGGTTACATGAGGACTCCTTGTAGTTTAGAAGAGAAATTCATCGGAGATAGGTGACCATGCTGAGTCTGTCTGAGCCTTACGTTGTGGTCATGCATGGCTCTTTAAAAGTCATCCAGGAATTTGGGGAGGCAAGCTCATGCTTGCCCACCATCCTGGTACTTCGGGCCGAGCTACTTCTGGAACAGTAAATGGGTGACCAATTGCATGTGCCTCTATCGTGTCCAAATTAAGGAATGCTTAGTTAATATTGGTACTGCCAGTAGTGAAGGCACATTCATTGAAGCCTTTAGTGCTAGTAGCTTCGCCAATGTCCGTTTGTTAAATACATAGGGTCGATGCTTGATAAGGTGATAAGACGTACAGTCTAGACTGTAGTTTTAGTCCTGCCATGCTGCCATGAATTTGCCAGAGTGCTGTTGTTGAGACCTGGATCATGTCCAATCTAGTGGTGTTAGCAACTAGAGGCCAACTCAGGTCTCCATATGGAAAGAGTCTTGGAACTAGCTGTCGCAATCTACATTGCCCATAAGTTTGCATCTGATCCAGGTTGATTCGGAGCGCACACCGAATGGATATGTGCGATATGAATTATTCAGGGCTTTTTGGAACGCTTCAAATCGTTAGACGTGCTCTGTTGCAAATTTAGAAAAATAACAAAAAGTACAAATGGTGGGTTCCTTTCTAAAACTCACCTGGAACTGGTTGTTGCTCACGACTCCTGCACCTGGGCTCTGGCATTGGTTCTGCTCGGGTCTTGCCTCTTTCACAACTCCAGCCCCTTGCCTCTCTCGGCCCTTACTCAAAGTTCTCAGCTCTCTCTCAACCCACTCTCAGCCTTCTCTCAGCTCTTTTCATCCCCGAATGCTTTTCAGACCTCTCTCGTCCCTTTTCCCCTTTGTAAGCCCTCTCTCAGCCCCGGTACTCAGCCCTTCCTCTCGTGTCTCTCTCAGCCCCCTCTCACCCCTTTAGACTGTCCGCCCTCTCTCAGCCCTCCTTCTATGCTCTCTCATTACCTCCAGCCCCCTTTCGTTCTCAGCCTCTGGCCTCTCTCAAGACTTAGTCCCCTTTCATTCTAAGCCCTCCCCCTTGACTCTCAGCATTTTCTCAACCCCCTCTCATTCGATGCAAATAGTTGGAAGATCTAGGAATAGTATGAACTATGTTGACCACCGCAGGCACAGCTTCTAATTGGAACTGTTACATAGATCTCCTAAGGACATTAGTAATTCAATACTCTCTCTCTCTCTCTCTCTCTCTCTCTCTCTCTCTTTCTCTCCCTCCCCCCCCCCCCCCCGCTCCTTCGCCTTCTCCACCCAACATACACTGTGTGCGCACCCATGCTTGCATGCACAAAGTTACTGATTGTAAGTGCTTAATCGAAATCTGGATATTCAAGGCTGTTATTGTTGTTCTTTTGCAGCTTGACAGTCGTTCAATCTCTTCTTGAGAACTACAAAGTTGCTCCTGATGCAATTGGAAGACTGGAAGTTGGAAGTGAGACCGTAGTCGACAAAAGCAAATCAATAAAGACATGGATTATGCAGCTTTTTCAGGCATGTTTATTATACAATGTTAAAGTTACGGGGAGCATGCATCCTTTGCTTTGTGTGGACATCATGTTGTTCTATCGGAGCATCCTAAATACTTTCTGTTGCCTTAAGAACAAAGATAAGATGATTGGTGCTAATCCAAATAAGTTTCTGAAATATTCATTTTTCTAACCTAAAAGTTTTCATCACCGTTATCATACAGAGAATGGACTGCAAGTAATCAATGTAATGAGATAATGAACGGTACTTCACATTGGTTTTGTCCTTATGTTTGCTTGGTGAACTTTTCCAAGCAAGAATAGATGTTGCATGGTGGGAACTGGCACCTTGTCCTCTCATATAAGATCAGTGCCTGCTGTAGTTTTTTTTCACCATCTGATATTCTGTTAAAGTGTACTTTGTGGCATGCTGCACTCAAATTATTTTCTATGAGGATTAATTTACGTGCCTTATATATTTAGATGCTCGTGCTGGAAACTGATGCCACTTGCTTAGGTGATCTGTATAGTGGACATAGAAGTTGTACTTATTCTTTTGCTTTTCCGTATCTGCTCCCTCAAGTTTTGCTATAGTGTGACCTGTGGGTTCAGATATAATTTCAGAATGTGATGTTACTGCCAAGGATTGCCTTGCAGCTGTGACAAAAAGCTTATCTGTCGTCCCTCAAATGCAGAAATCTGGAAATACGGATATTGAAGGCGTGGATTCCACAAATGCATGTTATGGGGGAACTGCTGCCTTGTTGAATTGCATCAATTGGGTCGAAAGCAGTGCTTGGGATGGACGTTTTGGTCTTGTAGTTGCTGCAGACAGTGCAGTAAGTATCCCTAGTCCATGGCTCTTTTTTCCCAATAGCAATCTTTTACAAAGATATGAAAGAGTGCTGCTATTACTTCGAGGCTGAAGTTGGTTCATAGATACCCTATGTTGTTTGTTCTCCACTCTGCAAAAGTATGCAAGGGAAGCCAAGACCAGGTAAGGTTGCGTATGCTTACAAGCACTAAATAATAAATTTTGAGGACTTTAATAAGCCAAGGTTATGTAATTAAAAGTGATGAAATGCACCAAGGCTTCAAATATAAAGGCTTTTGAAACTTGGAAGCATCTAAAAAAGGGGGCTTATTGAATGAGGCATTCAGATGTGTTTTGTGATTTAAATGTTTTAAAGGGAGCCAAGCTTTGTATAATCAATGGCTGAGCAGTCAGCCTCTACTTTCTTTGCCTGATTGCATTAGTGTCTCAGAGCTAGTTGGATTTTTTTCAAAATTGTTATTTGTGCACCGACATAACCTCTTATTGTGTGCAATTATCAACCAAAAGAAAATACTTTACTTGGAAAATTGGAGTTGCTGCTGTGTGTCGTGGAAAGCAAACTCTGAAGAATGTCTTAGGTGCAACAGAGCTGAGCTTTTGAGCTAATGAAACCAGTGACCTGAAGTATTTTTACTATACTATACTCCAGGTTTATGCAGAGGGTTCGGCACGACCAACTGGAGGAGCAGGGGCAGTTGCAATGTTGATTGGACCTAACGCACCAATTGCGATGGAGCGCAAGTACACTGGAACGCACATGTCCCATGTCTATGACTTCTACAAGCCCAACTTGGCCAGTGAATATCCGGTTTGTTCTTATGTCTGTCTTGTGCTGGCACTGCAAAAAATTACCTCCCACGGTGACTCGGGGGCTTTCCTTTTTTTCTCCCACATTTGTTGTGGATGATTCTCATTATGCCTTCCGACAATATAACTTGCCTTGTTTGAATAAACTCAATGGTTAAGATGTCAGATACAGGTTGGCTGTAGGTGAAAATTTTATAGAATTCTTGGATTGGGTTTGTACCCTAGCTATCATATGCAATGGTTCGAAAACAATAGTGATTTCATGCATGTTCCCTGTATGAAAAACAAAACATTTGGCTTAAGTTTTTCTGCCAAGAGTAAGAGAGACGTGGCCTCCTCTGCAGGTTGTTGATGGAAAATTATCGCAGACTTGCTACCTAAACGCATTGGACTTATGCTACAGGCGTCTGTGTGAAAAGTTTGTATCGTCTTTGTTGATTCAATCTGTTCTTGTCAATGATCATCAGTGATTGTCAAATATGTCTCTCATCAAGTGACTATTTGCATGTGCATCATGGTGTTTCTTATTTTCAACGTGAATGTTTCTGACAGGTTTGAGAAGGCAGAGGGCAGACCCTTTTCTTTGCTGGATGCAGATTACGTAGTTTGCCATTCTCCTTATAACAAGGTATTCTTTAGAAACCACAAATTTTCACCCCCCAACGTTTCTGTATATTTCCCTAAACTTTTAGTTCGTGGTGATCATAAAATTTTACTTTTTCTCAGCTTGCGAAGCATCTATGTGATGTTACCTTTGGGTCTGCAGCTTGTGCAGAAGAGTTTTGGCCGGCTTGTCTATAATGATTTTCTGAAACATGCTAGGTTAGTGCTTCTGATGTGGCTGCCATTATGTACTCTAATTGTTTTATCACTGTCCTGTACTGCCAACTCTGTTTTGCACAATTGAATGCACATCACATTTCATCCATTTTCCTCCGAACTCTCAATTTTCCACAAGCATGGGCTTCAAATTTTACTGATCTAGTTTAAAAAGAAGTTTGAGAAGACGATATGTCTTGCTGTGGATTGTCTCAGTTATTTAGGAGACATGGCGGCAAATCTTGAACCCTTCAGGACTTTATCCGAAGATGAAAGCTACAGCAATCGCGATCTAGAGAAGGTTTTGTGTTTCTCTTAATAGTGTAGTTCTTATGCTTGATGCTTTACTAATATTGTGAGGTAACTTGTGGGACGTGATAACTGGCCTTTTTCTTTGCGTTGGCAGTACGCTTGCCCTACTGTGCTGGCAAGAACAAATTGATGTGTATAGTCCTTATGGAGTACTAAACAATATTGCAATGTCATGTTTCATAACAAAAAGGAAGCAATCCATATTTTCTCTAACATGACCACTTAAATGTACAGGTTTCACAGCAAGTGGCAAAGCCATTCTATGATACAAAAGTGCGGCCTGGTACCTTAGTACCAAAACAAGTGGGCAATATGTACTGTGCGTCTCTTTATGCTGGGCTTGCATCTCTTGTTCACGGCAAAGCTGCTGGTTTGGTATTTCTTTATTCTCTAACATCTTTTAAGATTTTCTACCATTGTCTGACTTACTTTTTCAAGGAGAAACAGAATATGAGAGCTTGTAGATGTCCATGTGTAACCCTCTGGTTATGACTCCTTTTCAATGGCAGGATGGGAAAAGGACTCTGATGTTTTCATATGGAAGTGGTCTCGCTTCAACTCTCTTTTCCCTCCGATTCAGAGGTGGTGAAGGATCTTTCACACTAGAAAAAATATCATCTGTCCTTGACATTACATGCAAGTTGAACTCCTGCATTATGGTATTCTTTTCTGCACTCGGCATTTGCTTGATTGATGTTTTGGTGGAACCATAGTAGGTGCTTTGGGACTGTTAAAAGTTTAGGAGAGAGATTTATGGATGCCACAACAATTGAGCTGTTAAAAGTTGATTATCTGCAGCTCAACAATATTAACTAGGGTTTGAAAACTGAAGCTGTGCAATTCCTTTATCCAGGTTTCTCCAGAAGAATTTGATAAAAATATGAAGCTTATGGAGACTCGTTATGGAGCCAATGATTTCAGACCTATTAGTGAACAACATTATGTGCGACCTGGAACTTTTTTCCTGTCTGGAGTTGATTCACTATATCGGCGCTCCTACGAATGGAAACCATCAGCTGTAGCTACAGCTAATGGCATCAGCAATCCTCACCTCTGATGTCAATGAGTTACTGTCAGTTTTGTGATTGATAGTAGCCAGATCTATAGTTCATATTTGTGTGTCTTATTCCTCATAGCTTTAGTGCCTGATGTCAGATGAAATTATTAACAAAAGGAATTGAAATTGGATGCTCCATTCATTCTGCTCAATAGCAATCTGTGTAAATTAGCTTTTCAGCACATAGATATGTGTGTGTGTGTGTGTGTGTGTCTATATATATAATTTCACCCCAAAAAAGGTGTCTATATATGTATATATAATTTAATACCTATGGGAGGAATTAATGGGAAGTGGAGTGGGAGTGGTAGTGGGGGAAGGAGGAGGTAATAGGGGCGAGGGGAGTGAGTGGGGTGAGGGATAGGAGTGTGGGAGGGGGAATGGTGGCATGGGAAAGGTGGGAGGGGAGAGGAGCATGGGAGGGGAGAGGGTATGGACGTGGGAGGGGGGAGGAGCATGGGAGAGGGGCCAATGGAGGAGTGGAATGAGGGATGGGGGACCAATGCAAGAGGTGGTAGTCAAGTGAGGTATGGGAGGCCGATGGGAGAGGGGCACTTAAACTCTAGTTTTTCTTATATATACCCTCTTGCTCTCATTCATTCAAGCAAGAGCAAGAGAAAGAACAAGAGCAAGGAAGATCAATCAATCCTAATTTCAAATCCCAAATTTTTTATAGGTACTTCTTTGTCAAGTTCAGCCAAAATACTTTGAATTTTATGTTGAATTAGAAACTAGAGAGAGAAAATAGAGGGAGAGAGATAGAGAGAGAGAGAAAGAGAGAGGAGATGGTGGGGGAGAGACCGTGATCGCTCTAATGGCACACACACACACACACAAAGGAGATGGTGGGGGAGAGACCACGATCCCTCTCACGGCACATAAAGAGAGAGAGAGAGGCCGTGGTCTAGCATGCGAGGGAGGGAGAGAGAGGTAGAGAGTATGAAGAGAGTAAGAGAGGAGGAGAGGATGAGGGAGACAAAAAGTATTGAGGGCGGGATAGAGGAGACAGCGAGAGGGAGAGGTCACGACCGTTGCCATGGTGGCACAAAGAGAGAGAGAGAGAGGAGAGGCCGTGGTCTAGCATGCGAGGGAGGAAGATAGAGGTAGAGAGGAAGAAGAGAGTAAGGGAGAGGAGGAGAGGATGAGATAGACAAAAAGTACGAGGGTGAGATAGAGGACGAGACAGTGAGGGAGAGGTCGCGATTGCCATCATGGCACAGAGAGAGAGAGAGAGAGAGAGAGAGAGGTAGAGAGGGACACGGAGAGAGATTTAGAGAGTAACGAGGGAGAGAGAGATTTAGAGAGCATGAGAGGGTGAGAGAGAGGTCATAGAGAGTGGTAGAGAGGAGGGAGAGAGTAAGGGAGAGAGAGGTAGAGAGGGTGAGGAAGAGTCCCAAGCTACTACCGCAATAGAAAGAGAGAGAGAGAGAGAGAGAGAGGCCGTAGTCACTATCATGGCAGCAAGAGTGAGGAAGGAGAGGGTGAGGGAGAAAGAGAGGAGGGAGACGGTGAGGGTGAAGCGAGATATGATCAAGGTTCAAAATTTTCAAAGAGATTGGTAGTTGTATCAATGCACAGAGTAGATCATTGGAGCTTGGAATTCTACCAATGGATTATATTGTGCCGCTTTATCAAGATTTATTATGAAGGCATAAGTACTATTTTCCATTTTTTTCACTTGTTTTGGCAATCTCCTATAAAGGATGATAAAGCCTTCAACACTATTGGTCAATTAGGAGTTTGATACAAAATTTGGGCCTTTCCAATTATTGGTTATCCCAAAGTTTTTCCAAACCATAGTTCAACACTAGAGAATGGTGGACGAAGGGTTTCCTTCTATATTTAAAACTTGGTTTTTCTCACATATTTCCTCTAATTATTGTAAAATAGAAGAAGTAGAGGGACTTTGAAGTTTTTGCTTCATAAGGATGTAATTCCTACACATTAGAGATTATCACATAAAATGGCTTATACTTCAAATGATTCAGTGCATTGGTGAATACACTTTTTTTTGCAGGAATTAAGAATGGTTACTTCTTTATTTACATAAACCTTTGGTTAATTTGAAAAAACTATAAATGCCAACCTTTGAGTACTTTTGGAATGTAAGAACACAAAGAGTTTATGAATGTTAATCTAGATAGAGTAACAAGGATAACAAGTGTGTGCCAGCATTGAAGCCTAGCTTCCATAACTTAAATGATTTGCTCTAACTTTCATTTGGTTGTGATGGTGCCAGGTGAGTTGGTACACTTGTCCACTAGATTGGCAAAGTAAAATTTATGGCATGGCATTATAGACCGAACAAATGGTGTTGTCAATGTTGAAGATTATGCTTGGGTGACTTGTTATGAAAGAACTAGTACTCAACTTTATTGAACATTAATTCTATTGGATTGTAATGAAAATTGAAAACTAGACTAGCATGAAATTCCTCAACTATTGTTGAAACATATTAAATGAAATAGCTACCATTTACTTTGACCTGGGGATGCAAATAAATCCTTAGTTTGCTTGCATTATTTCCTTCATATACCTCCATGATTATATGAATATGAATGTGCTATACAACTGAATCATTATGGCTCACACTCATACTCATGATGGATGGAATGACAATGGGATGGGTTTACTATGAATGATTTTGTGTGAGAGCTAGGGTTAGTAGTTCTTTACTTGAGATAGGCAAAACGCACACACACACACACACACACGCGCTTTGTACTGCATTGTAATGTTGGACTAACATTCAAGGTTAGATCATTGCATTAATGTAATGATGGAATATTTGATAATCCTTGAAATGCTGTAAAACAAGAATTGTGCTTAATGATATGTGTTAAGAATCCGAACTTCGCTCATGTACAGAGTCATATCCATGAAAGGGTGATTGAAACATCATGATGATATTAAAGGAATACATATACTATAAGCATCCAATAAATCCTTTATATGCTTGGAAGGCAACGGGCATTAAAACATTATTTGCGGCCCAGGGGGACCCAAGCTTCACAACTGACAATACGTGCATACAGTTTCATCTCGGTGATATATATGATGGGAGCTTTTGAATGATACATCCATCTATTGTGTTCATTAAATGGATAAAAAATCCAAACTTTGATTCACGAGTATCTCAAGAGGGCTTATAAGATTACATGCTTTTCATGATTAAAGTACATGAAACTCATTACACATATTATACGTGATTTTTGGCCTTGCAAGGGTCTTATGGGGTCGTGGTGTTAGTTTTTGTTAATTAGAGCCATTATTTGGGGATAGGTTCATTTGGTCAATTTGACCAAGTGTTAAGTTGGGTTTAGGTGTGGTTTAGTGAGTGCTTAAGGCTATAAGAGGTGGGTTAGGGTTTTTTAGGGTTTGCATTTTTTGTTTTCTTGTGAGGTGGTGAATGCCTTTGTCTTTTCCCTTCTCTAACGGCTTGCAACTCGCGGCTGGTGCTCCTCTCCCTCTCTACTCTCCGGTGGCTCTCCTCACTACTCTCTCCTCTCTACCCGTCGATTGCTGTGCGGTTGCGTTCGGTGGCCGTCTTTGCTTTTCTCCTGGTGGCCGTCTCTCCATTGGGTCTCATCTCTATCGATTTGCATCGTTTCTCTGAGGCGGTGTCATAATCTCGTGGATGCCACAACACCTCTCTACTATGTGTTTGCCCCATTGTAATCGGATCAACCGGTGCCTCTGTTGGATCTCTGTTGGCCAGTGCAGTTGGATCTCTATTGGCCGATGTAGTTGGATCTCTGTTGGCTTTGACATCGGATCTCTGTGGGGGGCTGACATTGTTTAGTATTCCGGCTATGCAGATCATGCATGCATTTCTGAGTGTCATTCGCACTGAGCGGATCTTGCATGCAGATCTGCAATATACTATATGTGGTTCTGACTACAACGGCCGAATCTGAGTTGTAATTATTTTATGTGTTTCAGGTTGCTTGCCAATGTAGGTATGCGAGATGTGGAGGAGAATACAAAGTACATTAGGCTGATTCATTTCTGACATTCTTGTTTAGTGTAGTAGATTTCATTCCCCACATCTGACGAGCATTTCTATGCTTTGCTAGATGTTTAAGGGGTTTATTAATAATAAGTAAATGGGGGCTTATCATTTCAGTCAACTCATAGTTGTACCGAAACGATATAGATGGGTCATGTAGCTTGCTCTGTGCATGCGAGTCTCATTTTATTTATGCGTGCGTGTCTATTTAATCGTGCTTTCTCTTCTATTCTACACGAGTCTTGCTAGTTAGTGTTGTGAAGGTCTCCTTTTCTGCTTATGAGTCTTGCGAGTTGTGGTTCACTCGTTTCAGACGTCGAAATGGCCGACTGTGAAGGTCTGGAGCTTTCGTAACTCTTGCCTGAGAGAAGTGCTTTTGATTGAACTTCTACTTGTTTCAAAGGCAGTCTCCTATTTGTTCTTCCCGTGCTTGCTGTCCTCTTTACGAACTTCGTCTAAGCTGACAGAAACGTTGGGCAGTCTCATGTTCGTTCTGCCCGTGCTTGCTGTCCTCTTTTCGAAGGCTTGCTTACTATTGATGTAGTAGCTTTGTCTAGCTCTTTGCGTATTTGTGTGTCCTTGTCCAAAAGTTTGTTTGTTGTTGTAGTTCATTTGCTATATGGTTGTTATTATAAGACAGTAGCATTGCTTGTGTGTTTTGATTTGGACTTGTATTGTGAGCTGTGCTGGTGTGTTTCTGTGGTAATGCAACGTGCCTAAACCTTTAATGGTGTCATTTTACTTCGTTGTGCTTAACTGTTACTTGAATGGTTTGCTTGCTTGAATAGGTATTTTAGGAGCCCCCAACATTTATACATTCCTTTTGAAATAAACAGTTCTAAACTTGTCCATTTCAAAAATTATTGTCCTCTGTAGAGGAACAAAGTATTTCGTTGTTCAAAGTTGTATCTTACTTTTTGGATATGTAATATACATACTTTTAGAAGCACTCGCTTTTTTAATACTAATGCCATGGTTCCCATTTATATATTTCAATTTGTTCAATATTCTCTTTTGTAACTATTTCAATTCTAACACTCAGTTCAAACTTGTTGAAAAGATTAGTAATATATTCGAGCATTTTTTTGGTCATTCTTGTTTGAATTATGTAGGTTGTACCTAATAATTGATGTCTTTTTTAGGTGTTTTATTTTAATCAAGCAAGCATATACATTATTTTTTTAGTTTTAAACATGTAATTTATAGCCATTGAAAATTAGTGCATGGCTTGAATGAACACTCTTCACTTAATTACTAATAGTATTCTGTAATATACATACTTTCAGAAGCACTCCCTTTTTTAATACTAATGCCATGGTTCCCATTTATAAATTTTAGTTTGTTTAATATTCTCTTTTGAAACTGTTTCAATTCTAACACTAAGTTCAAACTTGTTGAAAAGATTAGTAATATATTCAAGCACTATTTAAGTCATTCTTGTTTGAATTATGTAGGTTGTACCTAATAATTGATGTCTTTTTTAGGTGTTTTATTTCAGTTAAGCAAGGATTATATCGGCTATTTTTGCTTTGAGAGTGTTAATTTAGGGGGCAAGAAAACATTACTTCAAATTAAAATACAACATCCACACATGAACATTTTTCCATGCACAACAAGTACTAATTTTGGTAGAAGGAAAATATGGAGTGATCAAATGGAAGCAAGTTTGAGTGGCTTAGAAGGAAAAAACAAGTCAATCAAAGAATGATGAACACCATGAAAACTCTTTACCCTACAATTAATATATCTTACACCTCGATTAGAAGGAAAGTTTCACAATTAAAAAAGACATTGACTAAAACAAAAGACAATAAGTGTGTTGAAGCATTCCAAGAGAAGAACAACACTAGTGTTCAATCCACTTCTACCTAAGGCTTGCGAACAAAAAGAAAATGAGGAGATTCAATCACTATTGCTGAAAATCTCAATGAAGAAATTTATATGTCCTTGTTCCATCATTATTCGAAACATGTTAAAAAATATTTGAAACAAATAAATGACACACCAACAAATGATTGCCACTCTTGTGAAAGATTGGTTTTTCGAAAAAATAGGATCTACCTTTTAAAACACAAATTTGATTGGATTTGTTCCAAAAGAGGAAATGCAAATACATTGTACAAGGAGAAGGCACACAAAATTTTCCATGATTACAATACATCAATAAGGCTTAATTCAATTCCCAAGTACTTTGTGCCAATACATATCGCTTTCAATGAACCATTGGTTCTAGTCAATCGACTAAATGAAATTGAAGAGTGTTTCATCACCCCTAGGATCGCATTCATACAAATCAGAGAGTTGGGATTCAATGGATAACTAGGGGTCTCCGGGAGCATCGTGAATGTTATAGATGATACAAACAAAATCCAGCATGTTCTTCCAAGATTTTTGGAGGACGAAGGTTCAATAACAATAGGAATTAAGAAAAAACTAGAATATAAATCCACTTACGCAATAGGCAATGTTCGACCAAAATTCTAATGAGAGCTCTTAAAGCTCTCATAGACAAACCTTTATATATAGAAAACAATGTGACTATCAACCATGAGTGGTATAAACATGTACTAGAAATATAGTAACTTCATTTAAATACAAACTCAATAGAAAGTACAATCAATACTCAAGACAATGAGGAAAATGCAGATATTGAAATTGACACATTGTTTCACAATATCTTAAGCGCGGAACAAATTACTGAATATAAAACAAAAGTGACTTACATTGCACCAGGGGGGAGAATCAAAAGCCTTTGGGCCTTTTTCAAGACAAGCATATCGAAGAGTTGAATTTTCCAATAGTCTTCTTCGGATGTCCTAGACATGTTGATAATGACAAAACTAACTTATTTGGACATTGTGAAATGGGAAATCATGCACACGTCTTTGAAATTCTCCCACAACATTCCAAACTTGTTTTTCAAATCAATAAAAGTTCTCATACATCAAGTTATGCAATCCATATGGGTGCAATTAAGAAAAGGTATGTTGAAAAACAAAGTGTTGTACGCTAAGGATGTGGAGAACAATACTAACATAGAGAGCATACTAAAATAAAAAATAGGCTATCAAGACTTTGAGAGCCTCTGAACCTCTCCGGACTACAAGGAAAATAGGAAACAAGCTTTTGCAATGGTGAGGCAGCTAGGGCCACCAACCTTCTTTGTTATATTCTCGTGCATTGAACGACTATGGAATCCACTAGTGAATGCTCTGTAAAGAAGATATAACTCCAACATAAGCGATGTTAATGAGGCCTCGACAAATAGGGAAATCATCCAACTAGTTAGGTAAAATCCAGCTTTGTGCGCTAGGTACTACATGCACAAGCTACAAATAATGTTATCTCTTCTCTTAAAAGACTCTACAATACCAGGAAATGTTGTTGATTACTTCACCGTAACTGAATTCCAAAGTAGAGGGAGCCAGCACAAACATGGAATTCTATGGGTAAATAATGCACCAACATACAATTCAAAAAACAAGCTAGAATTGATAAATTTCATAAATGAACACATCACATGCGACAAGAGTTTCTTAAATGAAAACATAAAAGAAATACAAACACATTAACATACAGCAACATGTGCAAAGAAAAGAAAGAAGAATTGCCGGGTTAACTATCCAAAACCTCCCTTGAATAAGACAATGATCCTTGCCCCACTAGACAACAAAGATAGAGCTATATACCAATAGGTATACCAAAAAATACAAGAACAAATTATTAAGCTAGAAGCAAACACAACAATATCGTTCAATGACTGGCTGCAACACTTGGACATGGACATGAAATAATATATAAAGTCCTTACAATCTACGATCACAAAGACAACACTATTACTTAAACATGACCCAAAAGACATATTCACTAATGCGTTCAACAACAAAAAAATATACTTATGGCAATCTAACATGGATATACAATTCATTATGGATCCCTATGTAGCAACATCCTATAGCAGAGAGGCAAGTCGTATCCAGCAGCCCTTAGCTCAGGAGGAAGAAAGTGCGCTCTAAGTAGCTATGGAATACATGGAAGGTTTTTGTAGGTAGGCTATGAATAAGTTGTATTTTGTAGATGGTGGTCTATACACATTCATGATGGTGTATTTATTTGTTGTTTTATGAATATCGACGCACATAATTTCTATTCCTTTGTCATTGTAAGTCTCACAAGTGTCAATTCTTATACCATTGCAAACAAGTGTGCATGATCCAGAGTGTGAGAAGTTAGTGATTGACACGAAGTTTGAATCGAAGATTTTTCTAGTATTTTTTATTCGTGTTTCTTGGAAGCAAATGACATTAGATTCCATTAGATGGGTTGTTGTTTTCACATCTTTGTCATATTTTGCAAGGGATCTTGTGCTCAAATACTGAATGAGTATTGTGTTAGTGCATATATCTTGCAACCATGTTTGCAATATTGTTTTGTAAGATTCTTGGTGGGTGAGGCGAGATCCATTTCTTTCTTCATGTCATTGTCCACATTGAAGTTATTAAATTGCAACAGCTCCACTAAGTATAAATTTTCTATACTTCTAACTCTTGATAAAGCTGTGTATGCCAAGCCATGCACACGTACTCCTTTTGGCGAGAATGCAACTTTTTCCATTGTTAGTCCTTGAGCTCGGTGGATAGTTCTTGCTGCTGCTGCTAGCTATATTGAAAAATGCTCACGCGTGAGTATGCTTCTTTTTTATGGACCAATTTGAACTTCTTTTGTCACTCTAAATATTGGTGTCCTTTGATTTTTTATACACATTGTGTATGCTTGCTGGTTTTCTTTTCTAGATTGGATGCTTGTCATCATGTGGAAATAGTATCCATATTATTTATTTTCCATTGTGAGTGGTCGATGCCATGAAAATTCCATCTACTCCGTTTATTAGTCCATCTTGTTGGTTGATATTACCAAAGCAAAGTTCAACTAACATGCCTTCTTTTATTTCTGTTATTATATGTAGTCCATTTGTAACCTTTGGATCCTCTCGTAGGTTTGATTTTGTGCATATATTCTCTGAGAAGTGATCAATGGCCTTGAAAGTGTGCCTTTTCCCACAAGATAGTTCCAGTACTTTTTTTTGTGTTTATTTGTTTTGTAGTTCATGTAGAATAGGTGTGGGAATGTGTGGTCTTTTGGTATTGGTTGTAAAAGCAATTTTTGTTAATGTAATCAACTTGAGCTTGTGTGTGTGTGTGTGCAATTTCTGAAGGAGTTCAAAGCATTTATGAAGTTGTTGTTGTTTTATCTCATTGTAGTTTTTAGTTCATAGCATTGTGGTTTTGTGTGCTAGTATGTGTTTGCCAGGATTGCATGTCATCTTCTTCTTTTTTGAAAACCCAAGAGTCTTTCATGGGTTTAGCTTGATAAAAATCACCGCGAGTGATCACATCGATGTTTCCAAAGTATTTGGAGTAGTCGCACTTCAATGTTCTCATTCTTAGGTTTGCAACGTCCATAGTTCTCTTTCCTACCAATGAAATCCCATCAAAAACTATGAGTTGCACTTGTTGATATAGTGATGTTAGTGTGTCTAGTTTTTCTATTGGAAGGGACATTAGGTTTTTGGTATGTATGGGTAAATGCAATGCAGAGTGTATTGTGTTGCCATTTATTTTTTGCGCTGCTTTTCTTGTATATGCAAGCATTAAAACTTTTGGCAAGTCGAGGTTAATGTCCATTATGTTTTGGTTGTAGTATCGAAGAAGTCCTTGTACTAGTAGAAGGAGCAAGTATGTTTTCCCTGTTCTTGCACCTCCCGTGAGGAACAAACTTAACTTGACAGAAGGTTCAAGCCTTTTTCGTATCCATAACATCATCAAACAAGGATCTTTGTTCTTTGTTTAGTGAGAGTAGATTTTGAAAGTATTCTTTGTTGTCCATCAAAATTTGTTGTTTTATGCTTATTATGAAATGGTCAATTCTTGTTTGCTTTTGCAATGTAGGCATGTCCAATCCAATGTCGTAGTATTCTTTGTAGCTTTCATTTTACATACAATAGTTGTTATTGTCATTATCATCTTCTTGTGTTATATCATTTGCGATATTCTCTCCTTCTATATTGTCATCATAGCAATAGTTATATTTCATCCTATTATCTTTTATTGTCTTATTCTTTCATAGTATGCTACTTGCCAACTTCCATGTATTAGCAATTCTTGGTTCTCATCTTTTTTGAAAGGGTAGTATAGTAATAATTGTTCACAGTAGTAATTGTCGGGATCCTTGAACTTATTAAACTTCACGAACCTTAAAATTTTTTCCTTTTTCCTTTTTTTGTAGTTGTCTCTTGAGTGATTATACTCTGATACGAATGTTGCCAGGCATATGTTGTTCGTGTGTGCTCTTCTGATATATTTGCCAATCAGTGATTCGTAAGCTATGTCTATTGAGTCGTTGGAAAGTTTTTGTAGTATGTCCTTTCATTTTAACAAGAATGCTCCCTTCTCTTTCTCATTTGTATTGATGAATTGGAAATCTTGTGTGGATCTATGTAAAGGTAAAGATAAAGTAATGAAGTAAGCAAGTTGTGCATTCAATTGTTTTGAGTGTAGGAATGCGTTGCCCATTTTTCTCATGCGTTCTTGTGTGGTGGAGCTTTCTTGCATGCATGCTATCATTGTGTCTTTCAATGTTTTTGTTATTGTGTTGTCCACTTTAGTCATGTATGACATGCGCGACATCTAGTAGGCTCCTTGAGACTACCTTGCTAACCTCCCATGCATAGAATACATAGGCAAGCTACTCACGTCCGTCACACAACAACAGACTTATTGTCAAACTCTCGCTGCCCACTAGGTCAACTGAGTGCTGGCTTTGATATCTACCTCCAAAATGTAGTGGCTACTCTCAGTTATTGGGACGTGTTGTAGACACTGTGATTGGCCGATGTTATTAGCTTGGTTCTATAGGCTTGGGTGAGCTGGCTAAGGAAGCACATATTGTGGGAGGCGATTGCAATACCAATGACCAGCTCTCGAGCCATAGATACCTCTCAAACTGAGCATATAGCTTGCATAAACTGACTTACCAACCCAACAGCATAGCTCAAATCTGGCCTGGTAATAGTCATATAAATCAAACTTCCTACTATGCGTCTGTACATAGTAGGGTCTTCCAGAAGCTCACCTGCATCTGTGCTCAACTTCACATTCTGCTCTAAAGGAACTGAAATAGGCTTATAGCCTGTCATCCCATATTTGGACAGCATGTCCAATCCATACTGCCTCTGCAAGAGCCATATCCCACTTGTGGATCTAATCACCTCAATGCCCAAGAAGTAACGCATCTCTCCCAAATCCTTCATCTCAAACTTCTGCTTCAATAGCATTTTCACATGAAGGATATCTTCATCACTGTCTGCGCATACCCCTTGATAACTAATCTTGCCTTGTATCTGCTCACAGAACCATCTGCATTGTGCTTCACCTTATAAACCCACTTGCATCCAATTGCATTCTTGTCTTTAGGCAAAGGCACCAATTCCCATGTAGCATTTGCTTCTAAGGCATCCATTTCTTCATCCATGGCTTTCTCCCATTTTTCTTTTCCCATGGCTTGCTCAAAAGAAGTGGGTTCTAGTTCATGTATCACTTTGACCATATAGGCATAGTGAATGGCTGTAAATCCATCATATTTCAGCCTATCCACAGGATAACTCTGGTAGACCTACGCAAAATAGGCTCATTACCAGGTGCTCTCAAAACATCCCTTATCTTCCTTACTCCAGGTGTAACAACAGAAGGAATACCTAACTCATCATCAAGGCTCCGTTCTGAGCCACTGGATTCACCATCCACATAAGAGTGACCTGCATTCACATCAACCATGGGCTGATCTACTTTCTCTTTTCCCTTTCATGATACTTGCATACCACTATCTGCATTGCTTTGAGGAGATTCTCCTGATCTCAATCTGCCTGTCCATGGCGAAGTATGTAAACCATGGCTAGAGGACACTACAGGTCCACTAATATTTTGTGATTGCTGTTGTGAATTCTATGCAGCATTACCATTTTGTGCATCTACATCATCAATCACATTTACTAGTTTATACCAGCTGCTCATCTCATCAAAAACAACATCTCTGCTCACTGTAAACTTACGAGTGAAGGGTTATATCATCTATACCCTTTCTGTTGCAGAGAATAACCAATAAAGATGCACTTCTCAGCTTTTGGATGCTTGGATCTCAACTCATCTGGCACATGAACATAGGCAATGCAACCAAAAACTTTCAGATGAGAAATATCTGGTTTCCTACCAGTATACCTCTCCTCTGGCGTCATGCCATGTATTGCTGTAGTGGGAGTCCTGTTCATTATGTAGACTACTGTAGCAACTGCTTCAGCCCAATAATAATATGGTAGGTCTTTTTCGTTGAGCATGGCACAAGATACCTCTCCAATATGCCTGTTTTTCCTTTTTGCAAGTCCATTTTGCTGTGGGGTATGACTGCATGAATATTGCTGCTTTATGCCATGCTCTTGCAGGAACCTTGCAAACTCATTTGAGAGGTACTCTCCCCCTCCATCTAACCTTAGGCATTTTATTTGCAGGCATGTTTCTTTCTCAACCATAGCTTTAAAAGCTTTGAAATGCCCAAACACTTCACTTTTCTTTTTCATAAAATACACCCAAACTTTTCTGCTGTAGTCATCAATAAAAGTGACAAAATAATGACAGTCTCCAATAGATGCAGCTTTAGTAGTGCACACATCAGAGTGGATTAATTCCAATGGCCTCTTACTCTCTTGAACATGTCTAGGAAATGGTTTCCTTACTTGTTTTCCAAATTGACAGGCTTCACATACCTTATGCATTTCTGCAACCTTGAACTTAGGCAATCCTGCAACAATATTTTGGGCTTGCATTAATTTAAGTCACTGTACATTAACATGACCAATGCGTTTATGCCAGATATCAATATCTGCAACTACACCGATCCCATGTGCAAACATTGCTGCACTCAATTCAGGCATGTCTGCATCCAACGTAAACATCCTGCCCTTCTTCTTCCCTTTTGCTATCAAGCGGCCTTTATTTTTCATATCCTCAACAAAGCATCCATGAGAATTAAATCTGACTTGCAAGCCCTGCTCAACCATTTGACCAACAGAAACCAGGTTCTTGGTGATATTCGGGGCATGAAATACATCAGACAGGTATTTCTTTTTCCCATCCTGCATAGACAAAGGAATTTTACCAATCTGCACTATAGGATGTGCAGTATCATCACCAATCTCCACAAATCCTAGTCTTTCCATTTTCCTTGCATCCTGCATCCATTCTGCATGACCTGTCATGTGGTTTGACGCACCTGAGTCAACATACCACACATCATTGCTTTCTTCTGCACTTGTCACAGAATTGGTCATGTGCTGCACCATAAATAAATGCTCAGTTCTGTCATCACCCTGTCTACTAGAGAATGCATAATTGCCTTGCTACAATTTTCCATTCATGATGTCATTTTGCTTTTTGTAGCAGTCTTTAGCCATATGACCCATTTTACCACAGTAGCAGCATTCAACATTGCTGTTTGCATTTTGGCCTCTCTGCCATCCACCACGACCTCTTTGGCTCCCCCTGCCTCGAAGGTTACCACGTCCTCCTCCATAGGACTGGTTTTCTTGAATTTGCTACATATTCTTATTTCTGCCCGGCCTCCAGATCAGCCTACTCTACCTCTTCCAGCATTTGAGTAGAAGACAGCTTCTTTTGAAGTTCCTCCTGAAGAAGATGCACCACCATTTCTTTGCTCTTCAAAAATTAGAAGAGTAATCAACTCCCCAAAATCAGAAAAATTCTCATGGATGGCAATGGATGTCCGGAACTGTGCATAATCCTTTCCTAGACCATTCAAGGTCACAGAAACTAAATCATCATCTTCCACTGGCGACGCAATGGAAGCAAGTGCATTTGCAATCTTCTTCACCTTCATGTGGTAGTCATTGACGCTCATATTTTCTCTCTGCACATTATGCAACTCCTGCTTGAGTTGCATTTTCTTGGCTTGTGTATTTGTGCTATACATTTTTGTCAAAGTATCCCACGCCTCCTTCGACGTGCTTGCATCCTGAATATGCACAATCATAGAATTTGAAATATTGATAGACAGCCAGTACATAACTTTCCTGGCTCTCTCATGCCAACCTTTAAATGCATGCAACTCCTGTTGATTGGGAACATTAGGAATAACTGGTTCTTGTTCAGCTCCAGTAATGAAATCCCAATAGCCTTTTCCCTTAAGGAAATTCGTCATTCTAAACTTCCATGCTGGGAAGTTGTTCTTGTCAAGCTTTTCAGTGACTATTTGTGAAAGAGCATCAGACGCCATTACAGAACACTGTAAAAATATTCTGTCACTGCAAAAAACACAACTTCTACCTCACAAGGGCAAATCTGCAAAACTGACGAAAGTGGTATTTGACCACACAGTCACTCCCTAGTGACGATTTTTCATCAACAGGCAATAAGAATGATTTTGTCACTCCCAATATCTCTGCGCATAGGCATACGAGGCAATTTTTGTGGCAACTTTTTACCGACCTACAGAACAGTGGTCGCACAACTTTTCACCGACCTGCACAACATGCCCGTAGCATATACTACCCTCTCGCCACACCGCGAAGGGCGTCCCAATCTGAGACAGTGCACTCTTGCACTTTTCGACTGTGCTACCTGTAGAGATTTGCTCCCAAACTCGAAAAAGGAAAGCAACACTAATCCTCTTACCAAGACATCACAAACTTGGTTTGCTTTCTTGAGCTCCTTACCACGAACCGAGTTCTGATACCATGTGAAGAGAGTGGGAGAGAAGTAAGGAGTGTCACTTGTAGCTTTCTCACATACAAAATGGGGGAATACACACAAAGGTGGAGGCTGAAAACAGTTTTCCTCTTCTTAGTTGTGAAAGCCAAAAGAACTCTCTCTTAGTACAAAAGGAATAGATGAACCCTATATGTGGGTCTCAAACCAAACTTAGCTAACCTAGGTGGCATACTAACTAAGCCACTAACTAGAGTACCTAAAGATAGATGTCATCTAGCTATTATTCATGGGCGTGTACCAACCGCACCTGTAGCTAACAAGTCGGTGACATAAATGCACAACGGTCAACCTGGCATATCACGAGTGGAGCTCGATATCTCAACAATGGCGTGGTCATAGACAGAGATCTCAGGTGTAACAGACCCAAGTACACCCTGATGGAGAGGCTACAGTGGAGTAAGATGATTTGGATCAATCGGTTTGATCTGTCACCAGGCCCTATAATGGACAAGATGGAGCTTGCATCTGGGTACTTGGTGCAAAAGTTGAGGTACCGGTATGGCGACGAGGATATTGTGTTCCCAAAACAAGCTTGGCTTCAAAAACATGCTTGGGAGAGGTTTGAGTGGTGACTTCAAAATTCAGCTCCACTGAAAGAGAGACTTGAATGCCCAACTCTTCAAAAAATGAGTCCCCACTTTGATTTGCTGCTCAGATTGAATTTGGCCCACTGGATCTAGCAATATCAAAGCCCGTGTTGTCACAACCTCCACTATCTTGGAAGTTCCCAAGGAGGTGTTGTTAGAAGTTGCTACTATAGGCTTCTACTCGGAGGGACCAACATGGGGTACTGATCCCAAAAGATGCCATCCTCTAGTGTTTCCTACAGCCAAGTCATAGTTATCCTCTGTTCCTATCTCCTAGGCAGTTTGGCTAGGTTCTTCGTCGAGCACCTGAAGCAATCGACGAGCCAATGACTGGAGTTGAGAAAATTTCTCCATTTTCCCCTCGAGATGAGCATTTTTTGCCCTTAGGCTCTCAGCCTCTTCAAATGCCTCTGGCGAAGTCTGCCATTCTCCACTCGTAGTGCGCTAGCCTCTTCTTGAGTACCTCGAGAACTTGCCAGGTCAACCCTTGCCTTCGGCACATTCTCCAATGTGCTATATAGTTGCAGGTTGGCTGTCATGACATTAACTTTGTAATCCCATAGTTTGTTGTTGGCAACTCATAGCATGTCACTTCACACTACAGGTTGTCATAGTCTATTTGCAGCTTGGCGTACTTCAATTGCAGTAGGGCATGATTCTAAGCTAGCTCCTCACAGACCTCCTTCCTGTAGGCAAGCTTTTCTTGAATACAGTCTCACTCTGCATTGAGATCAGTCATTTCCTGCCTTAGGCTATCCATATTTTCTTCCAAGAACTTGGTTAACTAGTCCCAATATTGTGCTTGAAGGAATAAGTTTTGT
The DNA here is from genome assembly GCF_047967505.1 of Dipteris shenzhenensis. Classification (NCBI taxonomy): domain Eukaryota; kingdom Viridiplantae; phylum Streptophyta; class Polypodiopsida; order Gleicheniales; family Dipteridaceae; genus Dipteris; species Dipteris shenzhenensis. The sequence continues at coordinate 11,573,463 of NC_141625.1, forward strand.
TCGAATACCTAGGGAGGAAGCCAATTATTGGCCAAGTAATCCAAGGCCTGGGTGGCATGAACCATATTTTCTTCAAGAGTTTGCCATTGAGATTCTCATCCCTGTGATCACCCTCAAGCAATAGAGGATTCAATGGAAATTGTTCACGCAAGGATAGTCTTTTGAGAGATGTAGGAGGTGTGGGGAGGAGGCATGGGGAGTGTTATTGTGCATGTCGAAGCTGGCACAGCTACTGCCCTAGTTTTTTACGCTACTTACTCAAGCTCCTTTTGCTCACCCAGCATCTCTTGGGGGTTGCTTGACGGTGGCCTTATCACCTATAGGCATCTCTTGCCTATGTCATTCACTATCCATCTCATCTCTGGCTCCTTGGCTAGTGACTATCTTTGACTTAGCATGTTCTTGGGAGGTGCCCTCTCCGTCGTCGTTTCTCTTTGGGGTCTTTTGATTGTTGTGGTAACTTTTCTCCTCAGATCCCTATTTATTAGATAATTGCTCGCTATCTTCCTTGGCTCTAGATGGCCTTGCTCCTCCAACATGTGCGGGAAATATATGAGGTCAACACACCTCACCTCATGTGAGTTTGATGTGAGTCTATGGTGCAACATACACACATGCAATCCGAGCTTATAGCATGCCTGGAATTTTTTGGACCCTTTGATTTGTGACTCAAAAGTTTCCTTAAACATAGAGAACCATTCTACCTCTAGATTATTCTCCACAGCTATGATCATCCAAGCCACATATGACCTTGGCACATATCTTTAACCTTATGAATTATGATAGGAACCTACAGACTACTCGAAGACCTTTGCTGAATGCTTTGCTAATCAAATACCCCTGCAAAGATGATATCTACCATCGTCAAAGTAGGCATCACAATGTTCGTTGGCCACCACTAGACTTGGAGCTATTGGCTGTTCCAATAATCCAGAGGTCAAGCAAACGTGCACAACTTGGATGACCACACTATGATCCTCATCATTGTAAGAGTTGAGCATCTCCTCTGCCACAACTTCATTCCACACTTGCTCCCAAGATAGCTTGGCAAACTTCAAGAGCTTTTTGCACCTGAGGACTCCTCTAATGATCTCGTTTCCAAAAATTTGTGATAGGATGTGAAGGCGAGATACATGAAGGTGCCTTGCGTCATCTTTGTTGACCATTGCGCACTCTATGTTCCTCCATGATCACAACCACAATGTTTTTTGCAATGGATGGAAGTGAAGGAAGAGCAATCTGGGATGAATATATAGAGGGCAAACACACAGTGAGAGAGAGTAAGAGTAAGTGAAAAAGACGACAAGAAGCTAGAGTTCAGTGGATGCTAATCAGCTAAAAATGGACATCTTGTCACTTGAGTAAGAGTAAGTGACAAAGACAATGAGAAGACAGAGTTAAGCGTAGACGATAATCAACTAAAAATGGACGTCTTGTCACTTGAGTGGCTAAATGATTCATTAGAACACCCCATTCTTGGATATGATCAACCAAAATTAATATCTTCATAACAGTCAGATTACCATGTGGCTGCATGCAGCGCATCCCTTCTACTTTCATCACTAAATAGCTTATTGGTGGCAAACTGTCTGACACACAAGGCATCACCGAGGCGTTGTCAACCGAGTGACCTATATCCAAACCTTGTGTGATTGAGGAACCTGCTGCTAAGTAAGGATTTAGTTTTCTCCCATTATACAACTCGGGGGACACATTCCCTTGCAAATTCTCAAGCTATATCATGCCATTGGAAAAGACTTCAGTCAACCTATAGGGCCCATTCGATCCAAGTTTGAAATTTGTTTTAAGGGGTCCCAGCTTGGCATGCATTATACAATAATACTAACATACCTTTTTCCGAGTGTTTAGGGACAATATGCCTATCATGCCATGCTTTCCTTCTACCCTGAATCATCTACTATGACCATGCTGCTCAGAGGCATAGTCCATCTAGTTCGCTTAGCTGATGCAACCATCCCTTGATTGCCTCGAATTCATCGAAATGATGTTCAATTGCTACTTAAGACTGGGAATAATAAATTTCAAGGGAGCGACAGCTTCCAATACAAAATCCATAAGGAGGGTTGTTAGATTAGAAGTGACTTTAAAGGAAGCTTTGTAAGCCCCATCACTCTTATGGGGCTGCACTATCTTAGTTAAGATTAATTTAATCATCTTATTGGTAGATTCAACTTCACCATTACCACGAGGATAATACGTTGTGGAAACTATATGCATAATCTTGAAGTCAACCTTGAGAAACTGCATGCCATCATTCAAAAAATGTGATCCTTTCTCATTGACAAGCTATATGGGGCATCCATATTAGCAAATGCTATTTTCAAAGACAACCTGTGGTAGTGCTCTGAGCCAAGTTATCATGGAGTGCCTTAGCCTCTGCCCACCTAGTAGCATAATCAATAGCAACCAAAATATATTTGTTATGTGTATATCTAGTAGGCTTGAAAGGACCAACAAAATCTAGTCCCCATCTCTAGAGTGCTTCCCAAGGGCATGTAGGTTGTAATGGCATAGACTAGTTTGGCCATAGATGTCCAACACAATGGCACACATCACACTGTATACACTTAGTTTGAGCATCCTTAAACAAAGTTTCCCCTAATAACCTATCCGCTACAAGATCTTTTGGGTGGTCAATTCTCCCTGAAATTGTCCAATAGATGGACACCCGAGTGAGCTTCTTACAAAACAATAGTTCGCTCATGTGGTAGAATCCACCGATAGAGAATACCATCTGCACACTAATGGTAGAGATGTCCGCTTCCAAGCCTTCAAGTCTAATTGCCTACGCTTATCTCGCCGGTGTATTGTTAGGAAATGTGCCTTAAGATAAATAATTCATCAACTCGGCATACTCATGCTCATAGTAATCAGCCTGCAAAGAGCTTGGCATCTAGAAGCTTAGTAATGACTCCTTAAGTATCTTCTACGGCAGGTAGCCTAGACAAACAATAAGTTCCTATATGAGTCTTTCCATGCTTATGAATAATTTTAAAATTGAACTCTTGTAATAGAAGCATCCAATGCACAAGCAATCCTTGAATGATAGTTTTGTTGATTAAATAAAGCAAGGTTTGGTGATCAACATAGAAAACAAAAGGACTTTTTAGTAAATAATGCCTTAATTTTGGCACACCAAATATCATGCCCAAAGCTTCTCGCTCAATAGTACTATAGTTAGACTCTATGGAAGTCAACAACCAACTGGCATAGTACAATGGATAATCCAACCGACCATCTAGCTCAGCCACTATAATACCTAATGCATATCCAAAAGCATCAACATGCACGTGGAAAATGACATTCCATCTAGGTGTATTTGTAGCTCAGCTTTTAAGTCATGAAAGACAATAGATAACTAGAAGTCCATTAAAACTTGGCATCCGTTTTAGTTTAATTCATACAATGGAGTTGCAAAATCTTGGCAAAATCCTTGATAAAACGCCTATAAAAGCTGATAAAGCCCACAAAAGAATGCAATTGAGTTAGATTCTTAGGCTCTAGAATTTGTTTAATAGCATGAATTTTACCTGGTTCGGTGCGTATACCATCTTGTGAAATGACATGCCCTATCAAAATACCAACTCAAACACAGAACACACTCTTAGTGGGATTTAAGGAAATGCCATCTTGTCTATATCATTGGAAGACTTTTTCAAGGAAGCTGACATGATCAATGTATGTAGAATTTACATAGAAATCATCCAAATAAACGATGATGAATTTAGTTAAGTAATCTCTGAAAGTCTCTACACAAACTTGGTGCAAGTGTTACAATATTTGGTTTTGCATTTGTCCTCAATGTGACCACTCCTAAAACACCTATTGTACCATTTTTCATGCATCTTTATAAGTACAATATCCATTCTGAAGCTTTCTTGGTGAGATTGCTTTCTAAAACAATCCTATACTTGTGCTACTCTTTGAGCTACCTGCTATTGATGAAGCTCCTGATGTAAGCTATTGGGATATGGATTTGACCATCTTGAATCCTTATCAGGATTTTGTAAAGTTCAAAGTTTCTCAAAACCTTTTCTAGCTATCATTTTAAACATTCCCCTTTATCTCTTCTCACCAAAGATAAGCCTCTCTTCACTCAATGGACTAATATTCAATCGTAAAGCTGGTGCAACAAAAAATTAATCCACAATCAATCTAAAGGTAAATAAAAGGGGGGTTGGACTACCACTCTCTTAGCTCTCTCAATATTAGTCCCTAAACTTGAGCACTCTTACTTAGCCTTGTGGAATGGGATGCAATCTTGCCCTCTCTCATGTCCACTGAATCTTGCACACTTCATAGCTCTAATACCATGTTGGAATGTGGTGGATTGGATCACTACCAAGCATTGGAGAAGGATGAGCCTTCAAATTTAAAAATAGAAGTGTTTAAAACTTGCAAATTTCAAGGCTTAAAAATAACAAGGTGGCAAAACCACAATGGACCTGTTTTTAATGAAACTTTTAATAAAAGAAAAACTAGATGGATGGTAAGAAGACTAAGCTAACTTAACATTTTAAAGTGATTTAAAGGTGTTTACAGACTAGAGCCGCCCATGTCCACCCATGATGCATTGAATGCATCTGGGCCATGGGCTGGCAAACTTGCTCGTCCATATGTGGGATGTGCCCATCATGTGCCAGTCTGTAAACACCCTAAAACACTAATGACCTTAACCAACCATGTCCCGAAAGTCTCTTAGAGTAGGTCCCCATGATGTGGAAATCCTCAGCAGATGGAGTCCAAATATCCGGCAGCTGGCTGAAGTTTGTTTTCATGCCTATATTTGGAGGGAAAGCATCACAGCTGAATACTGCATGCTGCAACCCACCCCATGGAATGAGCCTAAATCTTTGTTCTTGCAGCACAAGTTGGCAAGTTCCATAGTTTTGCTCCATGGGGACCCACTTAGAGCCTCACATTGATCGAAATGTTGTGCTCTACTGCTCCATGGGGACCTCCTCTTTTTGGCATGCCCCTAACTAGGTTTAATGAAGGCGCGGTCGTGTAAGAAGCGAAATTATGAATTTTTGCTTTGTGAAGGCTTTGTGAAGTCCTGAATTTTATGATTGGTCTGACTCCCCATTTACTATTTCTTTCCCTTGAAATCCTCTAACATTTTCTCCTCTCTCTCTCTCTCTCTCTCCCCCCTTTAACCTCATTATCCCTTGAAGTTTTCCTACACAACACCATCTCCAGTGTATTCTTTTTGGCCTGCCCCATGGGAAGGTCTAATTGGAGGTTCCACTTTCAGAAGCTAAAAATGTTTCTAAATTCTCGCTTGAATTTTTATGATTGGGCTATCCCTTGAAATCCTCCATCTTTCCTTCCCCCCCCTCTCTCTCTCTCTTTGGCATGCCATGTGTGTCACGGGAAGCCTGGCGGCCTAGCTTCAAAATCGAAAATAATTGCCAAGCCTTTTTACTACTTTTCCTCTCTCAACTATTGGTGGACTCCCAACTTACTATTTCACCCATAGGGCAGGCGATTTGAATGAAAAAAGTCATTCAACTTGTTTTTTAATTGAAAGTCTCTCTCTCTCTTTTTCATCTCTCTTTCTAAACCCCCTTTTCCGTGCACATCTCGTTATGATTCCTTCAGATATTCTCTCTCGCCCCTTTTTCACTCACCATCTCGGGCTGGCAGGCCACATGAATGAAATTCATCTCTTTCATCTAGGCGAGACCTTACCAATGATTAAATATCATTCACCTTGTTACCAGGGCCAAAAACTTTCTGTTAAGAATAAGAAAATTGTTTTCTGTAACACTGGAAGGCCTCGAAGTTCCATCATCAAAGATGGGACGTCCACACGTGAAAGACCAAGTGTAGCAATTCGTACAGGACAGACATGAAGCACCAGCAATGGGATTATGGGAGCATTGAGCTCCCATCGTGATAAAGAAACTGCGATCGAATTATGCCTTTTCCTATAGAAAAGCAATGCTCTTCTCTTGCAGCATCCATGGAGGCTTGCCCTCTGCCTCGCCCTTCATTTCCTCCTCTTCAACGAAGGTATCTGCACAATCTTGCAGGCGCAATGGATGCTTCTTCTCAACTACAGCTTCAACAAATGTTTTTGCTACAACCCACAAGCCCAATTTTCGTCAGCTTCTTCCTGACTCCTCTGTCTCCTTTTCCCCACTCTTTACGCCTTCCTCAAGGCGGCTCCTGTACCCTCCTGAGCTCCTGGATGCCATCCGTCCAGAATTCACTCACGGAAAGCTCCTCAGCGAGCTGTCTACTCTCTGCATTGGCGGCCCTGCCAGATTGTTCTGCGAAGTGCACGATGAATTCCAGCTTGCTTCAGCAATGAGGTCCGATTACCCTCGTTTCATAAAGTCATCATAGCTTATTGACTCACTTTTCTTTCGTATGTTTATGTTAGTGTTTTGTCCTCATTCCGGTTTGTAAATGTATTGGGTTCAGTCCTTAGAAACGTTGACCCGACCTTAGTGAAGTCCATTTTGCTGGAAAATGAGGAAGATGCTGCTTTTGCCCTCCAAAATCATTGTTCACAATTTGTTGCCTTTTCCAGGTACTGCTCTCAGCACAGCATTCGCTTTCTCGTAATTGGCAAGGGATCGAATTGTTTATTTGATGACCGTGGATTTGACGGCTGCATTATCCTCAATAGGATTTCCTTCCTTCAGAGAGTTTCTCTTGGTGTGTACCGTGTAGGAAGCGGGTACCCTTTCAACTTATTAGGGATGCAATGTTCGAAAGATGGGTTCACAGGACTTGAATTTGCTTCTGGCATACCTGGAACTGTTGGAGGGGCAGTTTTTATGAATGCAGGATCTGATGGACAGGTAAAACCCATCTTTCAGAAAATAATATCTTTTTTTTCCTCAGCATAATAGGCATGGTTCTGATGACAGTGATGCTGATAGCTCGTCATGCTTTTCCTTATGCACATGGGAAAATAGAATTCTACATGCAAGGCAATGCTTCAATCTGATCTTGTCCACCTGAAATCACCGAACAATGATGTAGTTTTCTTGAACATTGTCTATTTGTAAAACCTTCTCGTTGCCATCTGCGGTAATAATCCTTATCATAATTGACATGTTTGCAATGAGGATGATATTGATCAATGCCTTCTTCCATCATTTTTGTTGTGCATTGTCTTATAGGGCTTTTCACGGTTATGATAGAAAAGGGTTGCTCCAAGGCAGTTTTTCCTTTTTGAAGTTGTTATTTCATTCTCCCTTTTGGAGGTTTTGCATTCGTGAAAGGAAGCAAGTCTTTGTGGACATTTTTGTTAAAGTTGTGCTTACTTCAACTCCTTTTTATATTTAGTACCGGATGTGCTCAACCAGCTTTCTTTTTTAGAACGAGAATCTCTCTCCACAATGATTCAGGTTGAGTGAGAATGCAGGGACTGCACTGTTCTGCTCTCTGATTCTAGTCTTCCTAATGGGGCACCCAGCCCCTTCTGGAAAAGCTATTGAAACACACAAGGTTGGTCTGCGTAAACATGTGCAGTTCAAATTGGGAAATTTATCAAGATATGTGTTTGGGCACTAATAGTTGAGTCGAGCTGTCATAGCATGTAGGCCACAGTATGAATGGGGAAAGTTATTATTTGAAGCTTTGTGAATGCACTCTCTTGAAGTGAGACCTTGGAAGGTTTTGTTTGTGTCTATAATGCTAAACGTAGGCAAAGACACCCGGCTTTTCATCTATCTATAGAAGGGTAAAAGTAGCTAGCCAATTGTAAGCGACTATTTCATGCTCATATGGGAGCCTATGCCTGGGTACTGGTGAGAACATAAACATTGCTTTTCTGAAGTAGTTTTGCTTTCTAATTCTCAGCGCCCTTGTGTGAGCTCTCTCTCTCTCTCTCTCTCTCTCTCTATTTTTCTTCTTGTCTACATCTCTTTCTTTGTTCTGTCTGTTGTTAACTTTGTTTTTTAATAGTACCCAATCTGTAAGGGCAGTCTTATTAAGGTATTTGTAAACTAGATCGATTTCAAAGAACCAGGATCGTCTGTAGACAGGATTCAGATATGGAATATGAATAGTTCAAACAGTGGGAACACCATCATTCCTAGGTACATATCACAGAGTCAGTGATGAACGAGATGGATTGGCTTCTGATGCCTCACAGATGCCGTCATAGGAGATGGTTCTTAGACAAGAGCACAGATAGAGGAGCTATTATGGATGATGCAGATCACCATGTTGCTTCTGTCTTCTGAGTTTTGCCAGAGTTCAATGCCATCAGGTTATGTGTGAGACCCTTTGACTTTTGACCACTATTTTTACTGTGTGATCACAGCCATTCAGCATCTTACTTGTCTTTGGACTAGCCTCCTTCATGACCCCCATTCCACGATGACTCGGTGTACATGGGAATTGTACTGAAGGAGGGCAACCACACATCCTGACAACTCCAAGCTGCTTAGTTGGATTTGTATGAGAGCATATGGAGGCACTTGATCAACATACCCCAGGGGCCTTCAGATGCATGAGATCTTTTGCTTTACTGTATCATCACACATCTGTTATGAATTTAGGATAGTTGTTGAGAATTGCTTTTGCTGTGTGTATAACATCATCAATGAAGGAGCAACAAAAATGGAAACGAAAGAAAAGAGGACGACAAAGAGAACATTGATGAGACCCCAGTGATTTCTTTCAGACAACTATGCACTTCTGAACCACTGTGGCAGAAGACAAATGGTTTTCATGTGCAGTAGTGCAGTTGATCGAGGAGATATTTATTTCTTTTTCAGACATTTATTTAGAACCCCCAAACAGCCGCTTATCTTTTGCCGTATTTCTATCGCCCATCACCATTCAGGGAACAATTGACTCTATGGAGGTTTTTCTTTGAGGATTGCTGCCAGGTGCAACGTAGGGTCTAGAAATGAAAGCTTTTATATTATTGTCTGCTTATGGATGTACAATTGCCTGGATTGATTTGTAAATTGGGTATCTTGTAGTTGGACAAATTTCAACTGAATTAATCGCAAAATTGTGTGCTGCAAGTCTTCACAAATTCACATTTTGGGTTTTGTTTAGGAAACTGCAGGCACCTTGAAGTCAGTGGAGGTAGTGACTACTGGTGGAAGCAAACACATATTACAGAGAGAGGAGTTACTTTATAACTATCGAACTTCTCCTTTCCAGAGAGTTCAGCACTTTGCAGCAATCGTAGCAGCTACATTTGAGCTAGCAGCATCTTCAACTTGCAGAGAATGGCAGAGAAAATACTTAGAGAGGTAATGGCTGAGAATAAATTGGACATTTTCTGTCGATTGATCTGGACGGACTTGTCAGTGCTAATGATGTAAGTAGTATAGCATGTAGTGCGGCATGCAAAGAGAACTTTATGAGGAGTAGATTTTAAAGCTAATATTGCATGTACTTTTGCTTATGTTTATGATCCAAGTTTAAGATGCATTGAGATATGTTTCCACCATAAAGTGGAATTGTGAGTCTCTCCTGAGGGGGTCTAGTTGGTCCACACTAATTTGTTCTGTCCCTAATGTTGCATTTTGCAAACTAGCTCTCTATTCGAGTTGCTTTTGACAATTCTTGAACATGCAGAGTGATTTGTTGTGTCTCGACAAAACGGTTTCTATTGAATGAGATTGCAAGGATTGCATTTCTTTGGGTTTTAAGTTTGCACACACTTTTGTCAGCCTTGTGTATCTTGCTCATTTGGAATAGGAGAAATTAAACATCTTGGCTGGAGTCTTTTTTGGTGATTCTTCCTCATGCAGAAGGATGAGATGTATCTTTTGACAACGATTGCTGTTGAATGAGATTGCAAGGATTGCCTTTCATTGGCGTTGAAGTTTGTGCTCTTTTGCCAGCCTGTCTATCTTTCTCCTCTACAGAGGTGGGAGAAATTCTACATTTTGGTTTGTGTATATTATGCAGATGGCTTGCACCTAGACTAGGGTAGGTATGACATAAGTCACGGCATGTATACTCCATGGTAAAGTGCATGGTCAGGGTTTTGTGAGTGGAATCTCATGTCAAGATGATGTGCTTTTGTTTATGTTTATGTGCTAAGTATGTGAGTAAGCCTTGGCTACTGTGTATACATAGGGATACAAGCTTTCCATATTTAACTTGTAGGGTTATTAAATCTCATAAGTTTTTCATCTCAAACTTACACGTGGGAATGTGTGCCCTGGGCTTGGAAGAAGCATCAATAGTAATGTGTTTTTTCAATTTACATTTGTGAAATCAATTGCAACGTGTGTCACCATCCACTGAATTTTTTCCACAAATGCAGGAGACGGAGGACACAACCTGTCACTGAGCGAACTGCAGGCTGTATTTTTCGGAATCCTGGCTCAAGTTCTCAATCAGCTGGTTCTCTTATTGAACTAGCAGGATTAAAGGGTGTGGCAATTGGAGGAGCAAAAGTTTCAGAGGTGCATGCCAACTTTTTGGTGAATGCAGGAGGTTCACTGTCAGTGGATATCATTGCATTAATTTCATTGGTGAAAGAACGAGTGAAGCGAAAATTTTCCATTGTTCTTGAAGAGGAGATAGTGTATGTCCCTCCGAGTGACATCTTGTAAATTCCACGATTTTGATTCGGAGGATTTTGTATGATTGCTGTTTAATAGCAGCATTTTTTGGAGTCCTAAGCAGGCATAGCATACATACAAATTGTTCAAATCCTAAAACCACTCCACCTGTATCAAAAGGAACCCGTAGTGGGTTGATTTGGTTTTCAGGCATGTCCATTGAGGTAGAGGTACCAGCACCGAAAGTCTGAATGAAGATACATGAGGAGCCTCAGCATTACAGAAACCGCCTTTTGGAATTGCAAATAGCAGAGTTGGATCAGATGCAAGCATTAGAGCATTATGAAAAGACCCAGGAGAAAAATCATCTAAGAGCTCATAAGATGATTAATAAGGATAAAAAGATTGGTAAGGGTGATCTTGTGCTTTGTTAAAATAGCAAGTTGGATAACGCTTTCAAGACAAATTTCCCAAAGTGGGAAGGTCCTTAGAGTACAAGAACAATCATCTAATGGCTCATACCACTTGGAAAATTTAGACGCACCCTGCAAAAAAAAAAAGAGTTAATGGATACTAGCTTAAGAAGTACATCGTCCAAATAATGATGATCACTACAGGTCACGTGGACGAAAAAGAGTATGCAGCATGGTCTACAAATACTATGCAAGAAGAGCATAAATACACCCACTCACTACATCATCTTTTTGAAGATTGCTGAACATGAATGTCCACAACTAAGGGGCAGGAAAAATGATAGGGAGATTTCGAGGATCGTAATTTTGAACTGTTGTTGATAGAAACTAGGTGAAACTGTGATTGTGTTTCTTAGGGCATGCTTTGCTTGTTAGAACAAGCAATTTATTTGCATGAAGATAGGCCAGTGGAGGCATGGAGAAGATGGTATACTGATATGAAAAGTAGCAGTTACTATTTTTGTCATAACTTTTGATGTGTAATTGGGTTTTACGAGCCTTTTTTTTTTTCAAAAATGAGATTGAACTCAGAAGAAATTAGGGTCCAAACCCATCAGATAACAAGACCAAACCCTAGATTATAGAGTGCGACCTAGTTTTATGTGTATAGGAAGGCTCCTCCTATTTTGCAGCTAGATTTTCGATTGCCACAATCGTTATGTATGATTGTCTTTGTGGAAAATCAACTTGAAGGGTTGTAGATAGTCAAAGAAATTGTGCATGTTATGCAGGAACCACCAACTCTGAGCTTTGTTCCTCTATTTTCTTGAATGATGAGAGGTCGTTTTTAAGCACGTTGATGAAATATACATGTTATGGGTCCATCTGCAATGCTCTTACTATGTTTGTGAGTTGAAGGGCTATTATAGTTGTCATAATCCCTTAGTTTCTCTTATCAGTGTTGTGGGATATAGATGTTAAGAAGGAACATAGGAGGGACTTATTCATTTTGTAGCAACCTTTCGGGGTTAATTTTCCCTTTTCCACTTGCATCTATTGGGTTTTCATTCTTATTAGAGTCAGCCTATGGGCTTAGACTGCTAAGAATTTGGTCAAGGTGGGATTGCCACATCAATTGTCTTTCCCAATGTTGAGGTTATTGTCATCAGCTATATTGGATGCTGAATGCTTAAGTAATAAAAATAAGAATTTGACACCTACTCACTAAACAACCCAAGGCCAAGGCTACCACACGACAAAGTAGAGTGTAGGATCAAACCACGCAAAGTCACCCATGACCAAAACATGCTATCAAGATATGCCCAACGCTTAGAGTCAACTATCAAACTCCAAAGCAAAAGGAAACGCTCACATGCACTACTGAAAATGGCTAGTTTATGTCACTTTCAATCTCTAAGAAATCACTCTTTAAAACACCATATAGTGTGTGCGAGCAAGTATTTATTTAGCTTGTAAGAAGGCCTATAACCACATTGGTAACTCCAAAGTATATGAGTGAATCTTAATATTTGCCTTCAAATTTGTAGACACCCATTTGCACTCCCTTGTCCTTTCTCATGTGCATATTGGGTGCTTTGAGCTTTAGCCTTTTTGGGTTGGAGAGAAATTATAGTGCTAGTGCTAAAAAATGCAACCTAAAAAATGCAAGTGTGAATTCTTCAACCAGAGGCGCTTTATTTTGCCTAGTTTTTTATGCAACTCCAACAAGTGCCACACTTTTGCACACGGACGCGCGCGCGCGTGTGTGTGTGTGTGGGTGCGCACTAAGCTTAAGATAGAATGAAAAACACTACGGTGGGCCTCGTACATGGTTGCTGCCTTTTAAAATCATCTATTATGTTACCCCCAAGGGGGTCAAAAGATTTACAACTCAAGGCTATGTGTCCAAGTGACAAAGAGTCTGCATCCTTGACTAACCTAACTACACACATACCATGCCAAATTGGCAATCTGTACATGGGCTTCTAGCTAGCTATATAATGTATACCCCATGCAACCCAATGGAAGATGGCATTCCCTTTTATAGCATTTTGGCCATGAATTTGTTGGCATTCCCTCAGCCACTTGCGCTCTGTCTTGGATTTCCTTGTCCATCCTTATCTTGGCATCCCCACTGACTACCATCATCGTTGGAGGTTTGTTGGAGGTCTCAATTGTTGAGCCTTGCCATGCTTGTAAGTCCATCATCGCCTCACGATCCCCACCATTTTTTGCCATAGGCTCAAAAGGAGGATTTATTGGGGCCTGACAGTATCAATCTTAATGATGCTATGCTAGGTCCCTCTCATGCAAGGTAGAGCATAGGCAAGAGGGTGGTACTTATACTACATCCTCACTATCACACAATATTTAGGGACCATAGAAACTTGGAAATTGTTTGAACATTGAAGACACTTTGCATACATGCACATATTTTGAAGCACCTTCTTGCTGTGCATGCAAATCTTTAGCAAAACAATGGTGTCTCAATTATGGCTTGAGTGACCTGACTCTACCAAGCTAGAGAACATGGCAATATGGAGGATGTGCTTGCACATCCAACCACTCATTTTGGAGTGACATGCAGGCCATAGTTCACTTATTTGCTATCTTGTGGGTGACTGATAAGGAGGGAGTACTCTTGCCATTGTACAATCAGTTCATGGAATGGTTGTGCGTTTCAATGAGTATAGGTGGCTCCCTCACACCTAAGACGTTAGTATAAATCTTTAATCATGTCGCCTTGACAAATAATAAATTGCAATTGGTCAATTGTTGAAATCTAAATCTTGAATTGTATCTCCATGTCTATTGTGTTAATTTGCAGGTTTGCAAGAAATAAGGACTCGGAGTGGCTTTCTCAATACCAGAATAGTATGGACCTTCCCTTCTATAGCCCACGTCTAGAACAAGAGATATTTGTGTGAAACCAATTGAATGGTGGGAGAGATATGACTAATCCACTCGTTGAGTGTAGACTTTGACTCTCAAGATTTTGATAAACTCCTTAAATCTTGATTCCTTTGAAGCTGCCCTATTGATCCCTAATTCTCTTATAAGTTGTTATTGCTAATTGGAGCCCAAAAAAATGTATAGTGAGAGCATATGAAAAAGAATTTTTACTCCTTGATACATGTGAAAAGTAAGTTAAAAACAAAGTAGCTCAATCACTTACTATATTCCCATTCAAATCTGAAGCTTATTAGAACGCTTAGAAACTTGGCAGATACAATGTAAGTAGTTTGAGTCTTTAGTAATAATGCATGTATTATGACACACCTATCACAATGTATCCAATAGCACGTATGTTCTATGATTTGGATTCTAAACATATTCAAAAGTCACATCACATGCTTCTAAACTTTGTTGTTGGTGGAACCTACAAGCATTAACATAATGAAGCTGCCCACTTATGCTATGGTTAAGGCAAGGGAGGAGATGTAAGGACTACTGGATAGAGATCTTAAGACCTACATGAAGAGCATGAGACTAGAGACAGGCAAGCTACTCATTCACATCATGGGCACAGGGGGCACCTATTGCATCACAGAGGGACAAAGGCAAGGGCAAACACAAAAGCACTTCAAAGGCGATGGATGAGGACCACAAGATTGTGGTTGTACTATCTAACACCAAGTGAGTCGTGACACAAGGAAGATCACCGAGTTGAGACTAAAATTATGGCTAGTATCTCACAAGATCCATATCTACGATCAAACATAGGAGGGGAAGAAAATATGGGGCTGCTCGCAATGGGGTTTGATGAAAGATGTGGACTTTCATCTCAATCACCAATGACCAATTATTACTTTTGAGGTTGTTTTAAACTTTTATGAGGTCATGGTCGTAAAGATGACACAGTTTGTGGCCAATATCTCACAAGAAACTCACGTATAATTAGACTTATCGAAAGCAAAGGAAGAAGGAAAGGGAAGCTTGCGATGGAGTTTGCAAAGCCGCTATGTGATGGTACACATAACACTATCCCCGATGGTGACTTGGGATGTAATTGTAAACTCAATTTGACAAGACTTTCATCTCAATTACCAATAACTGGTAGTCTCTTTGACGTTTCTTTTAAACTTTTAGGCTATAATCACTAATCAAATTTCAATCATTCATTCATAGATTTTTAGAGTCAATAACAATAATCAATATTTAATACTTACTATATGATTACTCCACTTAAACATTTTGAGGTAACTACTTTCCTTGCAAATGATCTATCTATCCCTCTTGTTATCTAGATTCTTAAATTTCAATAGTCGTTTCAAAGGTTCGACTTGCAAGCTCTCACCTCTTAACTAGAGTGAATTGTCTCCACTCTCTACTACCTTGACACTTGCCTATTTTAAAGCTACAAATGTAATATATCACAGCTTCTAGCTATGCTAGTAACCAAATCCGTATTTTTATATTTAATAAATTAAATATATGTAATTGTTTTTTTTTTAAATGACATATCTTAAGCGTCTTGGTTTTAAAACATTTGAAACATTTGTCTACTGCGTGTATATCGAGTCATATCTGTCCTTGTCTTACAACTTATCCTATTCCTATTCTCAAATCTTAATACCATTCCAATGCGACTATGTGCTAGGCCAACCAAATCAATCTATTTATGCCATAAAAATTACATATAACGGGTAGTCTAGTGAGGCTGAGCAAATAGCTGACCAACCAGGTACCGCTTAGCTATACAGAGGCACCATTCCTCAGGAAAGTATGTCTATAGTTGCAGCCTCAAGACCTACGGAGACAGAGACAGACCGAGAGAGAGAGAGAGAGAGAGAGAGAGAGAGAGAGAGAGAGAGAGGCACCACCCCTCAAGAGAGTATGGCTTCAGCAGCAGCCTACCCAGAGAAAGATGCAGCAAAGCATTAGCAGATAGAGCTCTCCAAAGGTGCACATGAGCTGTACAAATTTGAGTGTAGCAAACTCTTAAGTTAGATAGCCAAGATAGGAGCTTATGTTCAAACCTGATGGTTTAAGCCAATCTGGTGATGAGTAAAGCCGACTCTTAAGTTAGATGGCCAAGATACAAACTTATGTTAAAACATGATAATTTAAGCCATTCCTGTGACGAAGGCCGGTAGAACACACTGTAGTTAGGAGATCAGGTGCATTATCTTTCAACATGTCATGCACGCGAGGGACTAATGCATTGATGCCCAAAAGAAAAGCATTGGCCTGGCCCTTTAGATGGCAAGTTCAAACATGACGACATTACCCATTTTGGTAACAAGGCCTTGCACCCCCATGTTAAGAAAAACATGGACCATAACAACAGAAAATAAGCCGGCTGATTGCAGGCATGGTAGCAACACTCCAGCCATCAAAGGCCGAATAGTTACCCAGTGCTAGAAAATTCCAGTCTGAATATTACTAAGCTGGCTTATTAAAAAATGGATCATAGAAAATCCTCGCTACCCTTACCTTGCTAGATCACTTGTGGTAGTAGATCAGTCCCCAATTCTGGACTGAAGCATCAAAATTGCCCGACAAAAAAGGTCACCTATGGGGAGTGCGTCTGTGCAATATCACACTTAAGCTTTTACCTATGGGAAGTGCATAGCAGTGCTAACATCACAGCAATGAGAAAGTCCTTGACCTGACAGCTATTAACTGTAAAGATGCTCCTTACAAGCCCATACCAGAAAATTCACAATATTGAATAAAGAAGCTTCTCAAATGAAGCCAGCCTTCGTACTCAACATCACTCATGTCACAAACATATAACATCACTATTTCTGAAACTGATGTCCTGGAAGCACAGCATCTTCAATGCCAATGATGTGAATCTCAATGTTACCTGTAACACTAGCCGTTTGCACGCTTTTCAGTTCCTTGATATATTGAGGTAATTACCGGATCCTTCACAGAAGTAAGATTGTTATAGCATTCTGCCCCTTAGTTTTTGGGCTGGTATCAAGCCCTACACACATAAGTGGATATATCTGTGGTTATGAGCACAGCTCAATTCTAGATTTATATATTTGAGATGCTGCAGAAGCGACCGAAACAGGAAGAAAACTCGTGGAATAATATTCAAGCAAGACAGCGAAAATGAAGACAGAGGAGCAACCGAACAAACGTGATCGACATTCTTAGTAAGCAAGGGCAAACTTCTAAATAAGCTAAACACCAGCCCCCAGGCCCCTAGCACAGGCTCCTATCTGAGTTTTCTCAAATCTCTTGGGTGGACTTAATAGAACGTGTCACATTTAACCGCCCAAAAAAGAAAGATATAGCTTCCTTGTGCATCGAATTTTCAGCGAAGACCACTGTACGGAACATTGTGGGCTTTTAAGTTCAGGCTTAGTACGGCCGTCCTCTACAATTTTTCACGGGGATTACTCCACTGCAGCAGAGTTCCATAACGATTTTCACATCCAGTTACAAAGAAGCCTCTGAAACTCTTCTCCAAGAGATGGCAACTTCCACTAGGAGCTACAGTAAAGTGCTCTCCCATATGTCGGCTGAAAATTATCCGGCAGAACGGAATTGGAATTGAAACTAAACTCCAAGCTGTAACCCTGAACGCACAAAAGGAGATACATTATTGCGCAGCCAAACCATAACACTCGGCTGCTGCATTTGGGGCAAAAGCAATTTCAAATGTGAAGAAACGGACTAGAAAACTTGCCTGTTCCTTAACGCTTAGAGAACTGCGGAGCCTTACGAGCCTTGTGCAATCCAGCCTTTTTGCGCTCAACGATTCTTGAATCTCGAGTCAACAGTCCCAACTTCTTTAAAGGCTCTCTATTGGCCGGATTAGCCACCAACAAGGCACGAGCAACGCCCAACAATATGGCCTGAGCTTGGGCAGAAAGCCCACCTCCTTCCGCCTTGACTATCACGTCGTATTTAGATTCGTAGCCAAGACTGACAAGAGGAAATTTCACATATTGAAGCCACAACGGGTTGCCTTGCAAATACTCCTGAGCATGAATGCAACACATCCGGGTCACAATGCATGCGAAAACCGATGGAAGAAGAACGTCGCTCCGATCAGAACGTTTCAAAACTTTTGCATACCTGCGCCAGGCGGCAGTTGATGATGACACGACCGGTGCCCTCGACGAGGCAGACGCGGGCGACGGCGCACTTGCGGCGACCGGTGGCGAGGAGCTTCTGGGCAGCGATGCCACCGGGCATGGAGGCTTTGACGAAGTCCTCGATGGATTTACGGTCGTGGGCGAGGAGGGTGGAAGAAGAGGCGGAGATGCGAGGAAGGGAGGATTTGAAGGAGAGGGGAGGGAGGGAGGGGGGTTTGGCGAGGATTCTGAGGCGAGGGAGGGAGGAGAGGGAGGAAGAGGCGAGGGAGAGGGATGAAAGAGAAGAGGCCAGAGCTGCTTCCGCCATAGCTGAGCTCTGCTACAAGCTCTGTTTGAGGCTCTTCTTCTTCTTCTTCTTCTTCTCCTCCTAGTTTGTGTAGTGGCAAACTAGTGGATAACATCAGGTTAAGTAGTTGCCCTCCATTGGTTTTAACTTCCCAGCCAGCCGCGTCGCCGCGTTTGTGTGGGCGTCTGTATGTGCCGATCCTGAGTTCAAGCCCCACGGCAAATCTCCTCGGCAAATCTCCTCGTCACCCCGTATATGGGCGCTATTGGCACTTTCAACTTCCGGCTTGTATGGGCATCTATGTGCCCGTTGTGAATTCAAGCCCCCAGAGGTAGCTCACGTTTATCTCCTCTTCCAACTTCAGTACATCTCAAAAACAAAACAAAAAACTTCCCCATGGTTCTGCCCTCGAGTCAGGACTGGTTCAGTTCCCAAACAGACCCGTTAAGGGCTATCTCAAACCACCCGCCCAGCGGGCTAAGAAAGTTGTACTGTACTAGGGAGAGAGACAAGACGGAGGAGGCTTCCGCCATAGCTGAGCTCTCCTTTGAAGATCTCCTGCTTCCTTCTCCTACTCTTAAGTATTGGATAAGCTAGTTGCCCTCCATTGGTTTCAACTTCCCCACAGTTCTACACTCAAGTTTAGGCCTCGTTCAGTTACCAGACAGACCCGTTATGGGGAGGTCCGGGCTTTTTCCTCCTAGATGGTCGCTAGGTGATTGGATTCGCACTTGTTTTCACTGTAGAGGAGAGAGACACAAGAGAGGCAAGGCTTCCGCTATAACCGAGCTCTCCTTTGAAGATCTTATGCTTCCTTCTCCTACTCTTAAGTAATAGATAACAGCAGTTGTAACTAGTTGCCCTCCATTGGTTTCAACTTCCCCAACTGAGCTATGAAGCTCTTG
The DNA here is from genome assembly GCF_047967505.1 of Dipteris shenzhenensis. Lineage (NCBI taxonomy): Eukaryota > Viridiplantae > Streptophyta > Polypodiopsida > Gleicheniales > Dipteridaceae > Dipteris > Dipteris shenzhenensis. Next base: position 11,592,642 of record NC_141625.1, read on the forward strand.
TTCTTCTTCTGCTCTTCTCCTCCCAAAAGCTCTCTTCTTCTCCTGCTCTTAGGTAGTGGATAACATTACGTGTAGTTTTTTTTTCCTTTTTTTTTTTTTCAAAAGCATTAGTGTAGTTGCCATCCATTCATTTGAACTTTCTTACCTATACTTTGTCACTACCTCCATGAATGTGCCAGATGATTGAATCTTTGAGAGGGGATGTCCGCTCGAGAAACTTCCAGGTGTATCTTCCTTGGAGTGATTTGAACCTTCCCCAGGGCTCTACCGGATAAGTGCACATCGCCAAAGGGCGCCCCATGTTGGGCACCCAAAATATGTCATGGCAAGTCTGCAATGGCATTTTTCTTTTCAAAGGACCCTTTAAAAAAGGCGAGCCGAAGTGGGCTATCCTATCATCCTCACACTTGATAAATGATAGCCAAAAATGGGCACAATGGCGAAAATATTGGTGCTTATTTTCAAGGTGCATGTGGCACCTAGAGGGCAATGCCACATGGTGCCTCTCCTTGCCGTGCTTTGCCCAATATTGCAAGCCTTAGCATTGTCTTGCATACATGTGTGTATTGCATCCTAGCAAAAGAGCCTAATTTGTGATAGGTGGTGTATTTGCCTCTTGGACTTAGACCAAGAGATTCCGTAGCCTAGAACAGACATGATTAGACACAAGAGGAATAGTATTTGCCTTTTGAAGTTAGGGCAAGAGATTTCGCAGCCTAGAACAGACATGACTAGACACGAGGAATAGCACCATTTGGTGCACCTTTACAATAGCAATCAAATTCAAGGTCTGTAGTGTGCTAGCAGATGCACATGAGACAAGCACTAGATTGATAGGAATTTAGAGATATAAGGCCATAAGAGCCTACACACACAAACACTTGATATTATAGAACTAGATATGATGTGGAGCATGATAAGTGTCACATGCATGTGCATTAAGCTTTGTGGTATGCAGGCAATTCTCTCAACAACAGTGGCATGGCTCCCTTGACATGACACTTGGTAGAGAACAAGAAAGGCACTGTATACTACTCTAGTAGTTGACGTTCTTGCTAGTGCTGCTTCTACAAATGCTATTAGTGATTGCTTTAGGATATGTCAGGCCACTCTCAAACATGGTTCAAGAAAAAGGACCCTATTTGCATGAAATTTCCTTCTTCTTTTTTGCTTTAAAAAATATTCCTTAAAGACTTTGGAAATTCACCTTGAAATTGCTTGAAAATGATTTTGAAGCCGTAAAGCTATTCAAAAAATGGTCTCAAAATGGTATGAATTGATTGAATAGTATTTATCTTTGGAAGATGTCATTGACCTTGGGACACCTTTTTACTTTGAAACCTTGAGTAAATTGTCATAAAGTTACCCTTTAGAGGGGGCTTGACAAGGCTTAAAACTTGGGCTTGAAGAGGCTTAAAAACCTCGAAAAAGGTGCTTTAAAATGGGCTTGAAAGTCTTGGGCCTTGGAGAAAAAAGCTATGGAGAGGTCTTTTAAAATGACTTTGGACAAGCATGAAAGGGAGCTTCGGAGATGCTTTGGAAACGTTTTCAACATGATTTATGGACTTAGATAAGAAACCTCTGAAACCCCTTGGCTGCTTGAAAAGACCTTTAATCAAGCAAGGTTTGATATAATAGGTGGGTAAGATGAGCCTTAGAGGTAGCAAAAGGTAAAGAATACAAGGTATTTATGAGGGATAAAATTGGCAATTTTGTTTCCATTGCTTATATCGAAAGTCAACAAAGGATGTTAAATATTCTTGCATCACACAATCTGGTGGTGCCATATCATGGGTCATGTGGCATAGGTACATAATCGAATATCAAACTAGTCACCTTGAACAACTCTCTATACCCAAAATGGAATCAAGGCTCTCGAGAAGTCGTTCGTGTAATAGAGTTTATATTTCTACCTCCTCATTAACCTACATTGCATGTGGGATTATCTGTCTAAGAGAGCTACCATATAGTAGCCCTTTGTACCCTTGCCTTGTATTGATCATGAGCCCATTTTTTGGGTTTTGACACCTTCCTCAATGAAAGAACAAGTTTCCTCCTATACATAGAAGCAGCAATACAACTAAGGCTAGAGAACTAGAAGACAATGAGGAACCTTTTGATTAGTGAAGATCGTGAAGTGGCAAGAAGAGCCAATTCATAATCTTGCAACATCTTGGAAAATACTATTTTCATCTCTAATGTTGAATTGCCTTTGGTTTGGATATGAACATCATCACAATCGTAATTTGTTCCATACGTGATAAAGAGTGGATGCCTAATATATTGAACAATAACCTTACATTGGATAACCTCAAATATGTGAGAGACAAAATGATAGACCAGTAGGTGTATTTAGTTGTGGATCATCCTATCCCATAAGGATCTTTGAACCTCCTATATCTTCTTATTTTTTATAAATCCTAAAGCAATATTAACAACATTTCATGGTCTTCACCAAGCTTTATCTGCCAAAGTTTCCTCATTTTCTCCCATTCCTCTAGCCTTAATTCTTGCATTCCATTGCTATATAATATATATGAGAGGAAAACAAGATATTAGACAAAATACATAGGCAAAGTCAAAGGAGGGAGTTCTTGTCAGCACTTCCTCTGTGAATGTTGCCCATGATTGTTTTAGGATTCTCTAGAAATAAGGAAATACAAAAGGTTCAAAGATCCTAATGGGAAAGGAATATCCACAACCAAGTCATAGCTAACGGTCCATCATTTTTCTCTCTCACCTAGTTGAGCTTATCCCATGTCTAATGAATGTTATGGTTTCAATCTTTCAGGCATCCATTCTCTATTGCATTTGCACCAAATGACAACTATGAAATTGTTCATATGTGAACCAAAGGCAATTTAGCATTGGAGATTAAAAGAGTATCTTCAAAGATGATATAAACCATTTAGCTATGATTTGGTTATGGGTTTCCACCTTTGTATTTTGGATCTCATTATGGTCGTGTTGAATGTGGCTTGCTTAGAGTTTAGTACAAACATATTTGGGGATGGGAGTGGCTTGCTAAGAGCTAAGGACACGTTAGAAGTTGCCTTTATTAGGTGAAAGACTATGTGGCCACTTTTGCTATAACAAAGGATGACTCCGAAGTTGTAACTTATGTATAACAACTATTGGTGTAGATTTCCCAAGCTTTGTATCGATAGACCATACGGAGCTCCATACCAAAAGTATGATGTGTTTTTTGAAGGACATGCTCCATTTAATGAAAGTAATACATCAATAGCAATGAGTTAAATATCCGAGCAATGTTTCCCAGATTTTGGAAAGATTTGTGATACAAATACTAGGCCAAATGATCAAATTAACAAGTTTGCAGTGGGTGCAGGACTCTAATCTGGGAGTAACTTTTTGGCAAGTTCATTTCATGTGAGAATCAAAGATGAGAGCCCTTATGTATGTTTTATGTTGCCGAACAAAACTAGAAAGAAATTCAAAGTGTCTCTTTGACTTTGCCAAACACCTCCTCACACTCTGACTACCTGCAGAAGTAGATAAAGCAATTGTGACAATAAAGGCATAAACTTGGACATATATTTCCCCTTTTTAATAAATGTATGGAGCTGCTTAGTGGAAATAGGAGAAGGTAGTAGAATCAATGCCTTCACCTTGTTGGGATCACAGTCTTTATCCCATTATCTAACACATGTCCAAGAAACTGACTTCTAGGCTGAGTAATGAAGCCTTTTTTGGGGTTTAACTTCCCACCGCTCGAGTCCAATCTATGGAAGACCTACTCCAGCTTTGCACAATGCTCCTTCCTTGAACTGAAAAAACAAACATCATCTAGGAAACCTCAACAAACTAATCAAGAAATGGAGCAAGTACCTCATCAGAACACTGTTGCTAAATTGATGGACATTTGCCACACCAAATGGAATGACCCTAAAATAGAAATAGCCCCAAGGTGTAACAATGTCTTCTATTGATCTTCTTGTGCAAGAGCTATATGAAAATATATTGAATATCCTTCGCATATGTTGTTTCGTATCCAAGATTTCGTCAAGAAAAGATACTAGATAGTAATTCCTCTTTGTTTGCTACATTTAATGGCTTATAGTCCATGAATCTACCATCCTTCTTTGGCCTCGAGCTCCGCAATCAACATTTTCTACTTGATAGATAAAGCCAACCTTTAGAAGTTTCTCCACCTCTACCTTGATCACTTTCTTTTCTTTGGGTCCCAACCTTCATAGCTTTTGTAACACTAAAAGGTTCCCCTAAAAATCCCCTTATATTGGGTTGTTTAAATGGATTTTTGTTTTTTTTAAGGGGGGGAAGGGGGCCACTTTATTTACTCAAAATGCATAGAAAAGGGATCTCTAATATGCCCCTTGAATGCAAGTGATAGTCTAGTCTTTGTGACCCCTTTGCTTACCCATTCTCCATCCTCGTATCCATTGTGTCCTCTTGAAACATTGATCCCAAGAAGAACCTCCTCCATATCGTTGTTGATGACCTTGATGCCCAACATGCCACAATCGCTACTGCTTTTAGAACTAGAAGGAGCTCTACTAACACTCATTCCAATCGAAGCTTCCCTTCATAAATGGCTCAAGGAGGTTATCGACAAAAAGAAGAATTGCAAAGACCAAGATTAGGGGGTCACAAAATACCCTTGATAAGCGAGACAAGGTTGTTGCCACTTGGGGCAAGGCTCTTTGACTCACATGAAAGAGAAGAAGGATGTAGTTATTGCTTCTATCATCATGGAACAATGGTGAAAGTTGTTCAAAGGGCATCAGGGACGGCAATACCCATGCTGATCTTCTGAAGCAAGTTGTGATGCAAAGCTCAAGCCCCCAGGCAAGGAACTACATCTAAGAAGGAAGAGGAGGAGGAGCTTGTAATGGAAGGGGTGATGATAGAGGAAGCAACATTGAAGACTCTATCTGGCTCAATGTCATATCAAGGCCCGATTATTTTGTTTTCTCATACATCTTAATCATACTACACTATGATTGAAATATAAAAATCACAACTCATACATCTTAATCATACTACAATTTGGTGAACTCACATTAGCTTTTGGTGAACTCACATGATAGTCACATATTTTATAGTGAACCTACCAAGTGGGTATTCATGCTTGGGATGGCCATGGTGGAGAAGAAGAAGAAGGGGGTAAATCAACTATTGTGTCTAGTAGGCCAAAACAACCTGCCACCATAGCTAGTGTATCTCTTCTCTTCTGTTATATTATCTCTTCTCTTCTGTTATATTACTTATTTGTGAGATGCCATGTGGCACTCAGAGGATAGTGCCGCATGGTGCCCCTCCTTGCAGCCTCTCTCCAACATGGTCACCCATGTACCAACTCCATTGAGCTACATTGATTGGATTGGTGGCTCACTACTACTCTTCTTCCCTAGCTCAACTCTAGTCAGCACCACCTCCAACCTCACCCTTAGCATCTCCTTTGTTCAATGTCAGCCAACTCTTTCCAAGTTATATATATTTGTGTGTGTGTGTGTGTGTGTGTGTACGACTTGACAACAGCCCTTTGCATAGTGAAATGATAAAAGATTGAAGCTAGACAATGAAATAGAAAGAGAAACTTATCGCATTAAAGGAGAAGTTTGAATAAATAGGTGAACCCGTACTAATATTTGTAAAAAGGTTAACAAGCGGTGGGCAATTTTGTAAAAATGATCTTGCATAAGTTGCAAAAGTTGAGTCCTAGCAAGCATCACTTTATTGAAGAGAAGAGTCTGCATACTTGCCACATCCAACAAGAAAAACGTGGTGAGAACCCACCTTAGTTGGGAAGGCAGATGTCACAAACACCCCTCGTTATTGGGGTCACAATAAAAATAGAAGCTTAACCATAAACTTATATGGCTAGATGTATTCTTCTAAGAGCAAAAAAAGATGAGCTTTTTCAGGAGTCAAGTTAATCTAGAATAAATGTGAATGGGATATTTTAGGGGTAGGTGTAATGAAAAAGGGGAATTATGAATTAGATGTGTGTGTGTGTTTAAGGAGAGCATTAACAAATACAAAAAAGGGGATTTTGAAGAGGACATTGAATGTAGGCATTTCATAAGATGAAGGAGAGTAAGATTAAAGGAGGAAAAGGCCACTTTTAATCATAAGAACAAAAGACAAAAAGGGGGACTAAAGAGAATTGAATTTAGCCATAAGAAAAAATCAATATTAGTCATAAGATAAAATCAATGAGGAAAAAAGAATGAGATAAGTGGCCTAAGGGTTAGAGAAATTAGGACATGTGGTTGTAGTTTAGAAGAAAAGAAATTACGAAAAGAGGTAAAGAATAAAGTAACGTAGGAACTAGCACAAGAGAAGAAAGGAAAAAAGAGCTTAAATGCAAGGCAACAAGTACAAAACATGAATAAAAGGTAAAATGATAAAAGGAGGAAATTAACTAAATATAATCTTATAATTGGAAATAATATATGTAGGAGGGGGAGGGGATTTTCAAGGGAGGGAAATAATAAAGGAAAGGAGGGAGAAGGGTGTGGTAGGTTATAGAGGACATTATTTTATAAAAGAAAGGAGGGGGGGAAATTAGAGGTAAGAGAAGAAATTATAAGCAAATGGAGGCAAGTAAAGGGAGTGAGAAAAGAGGGTAAATTATGAGTAAGGGGGTGACAAAACAGTGGGATGGGGTTGAGTAAAGAGGAGAGAATATTAAGAGAAGAGAGGGGTTGGAAATAAACAAGTAACCTTGCGGGGGGGGCAAAGATCACATTAAATTGAAATTAAATGAAAAAAAGGAAGAGACTATAAATCCATAGTCAATAATGGCAAATCGAGCGAAAGCTTAAGGCCCTGAGGCTACTGAGGAGGCATGGACTAAGCAAAGTAATCAAGCACGATCGTGGATTCACGAGCATAGAGAGGCGGAAGGAGTAGACTATGGAGTGCTTGGGTAGCAACAGAATGGGTAAAGAAGACGGCAGTGCAGAGAGGCGACGAACTAGTAGGAGTTGGGGGGGAAAGAGCATGGTGGAAAGGGAGAGGGGGAGGGGGAATTAAGTAAATGGGTAACTAGTCAGTAGTCAGTCACATTGTGGAGGGGAAAGAAGAGTCTTGACGATTCGGGAGGTGAGAGTGCAGCAATAAAGAAGGAGCAGGGCAGAATGTCCGGAGTAGGAAGAGTAGCCATCGAGGGGGCAAGGGAGGGGGGGTAGTTCAAGACATAACTAGTAGCTAGATGGTCAGATAGCGAGAGTAGTTAGGCGGATGGAAAAGAAAGGGACTAGTTAGGAATAGGGTTTGAGAGCAATTTAATTAGGCATTTTGGAGACAAAATAGGGGGAAATTGGGAGAAGAAATAGGGGAAATTAGGAGAAAGTTAGGGGAAATAGAGGGCAAATGAAAAAATAGGGGGAAATAGGGGAAGTTTTGGAGGGAAATTAGGAGGGAAAAAGGGAAATAGGGGACAAATATGAAAAAATAGGGGGGGGGAAAGGAAAAAGTAGAGGAAAAGAGGAGGAGGAGGGAGCTAGGGCGGGCCGCTTGGGGGAGGGGGGCAGAATAGGGAAAAATTAGACCAAAAAATGGGAAAGTATGGAAAATTAGGAAATAGGGGGGGGGAATAGGGGTAATTAGGAGAAAATGGAGGGGTTGGAATAAAAAAGGAAATTTTAGAGAAAAATAGGGGAAATTCTGTTGGAAAAGTAGGAGAAAATAGAGAAAAAAATGGGGGGAAATTAGGGGGAAAGGGGGGGAAATGGGGAAATATAGGGGAAGGATAGGACCTCGGGGAAGGGTGAAATTTTAAAGAAAAATAGGGGGAAAAGGGAAGATACGCGGGGGGGGGGGGGGGAGAGGTTTGAGAACAAAAGGTGGAGAAAGAAGGGTCCCAAGGAAGAAAAAGGAAGGAAAGGATAGAATGTGTGGTGTGTGTGTGTGTGTGTGTGTGTGCGTGCACGCACACATGCGTGCATCTCCTATCAGCTACATTACTGGGTCAATTTCCAATGCACAAGTAAACCAAAAGCAACCAAATACCATTGCCCTTAACCCCTCATAATAAGTAAGAATAATCCATTATTGTACCATCCCTTCATACAGCTTGTCCAATTGGGAGTCCATTTACATACACATTCACATCAATAAATCATAAAAGTATAACAATACTCATGAGTAGTCTCCAATTATCGATAGTTGGATCTAATAGGCCGTAGAGTATTCTTCAAAGTTGCCAACATCGTATCTTCATGCCTTAGATTTATCCCGCTGGAGAGGTATGCCAACTCACCTAGCACCATCACAACCAAATGAAAGCTAGAACAATCCATTTCAGTTGTGGAAGCCAGGCTTCAATGCTGGCACATAGTTGTTATCTGTGTCACTCTAACTAGAATTTCATCAGATCTCGGCATTCTCATAAAACAAAGGTTGGCATTGTTGGGGAGTGGGAGAGTACAAGTGTATCATGGAAAGAGGGAGTGGGAACCAAAGAGTGTATTCCATTGATTTGAGAGGAAAGCCTCTCTTTTATAGAATGAGAGAGAGGGTGGCCTAAATCATAGGCACCTCTCCTACATCAAAGGAGATAACTCCTAATCATAGGCACCTCCCCAAGTGGGGTGGGGGCCTTGCATTACATTATCACCTGTGTCATGGTCCAGACACCTCATAGACTAAGTGTGCTTCTCACTACACACACACACACACACATGATCATATGATTGCTTCTAGAACAAGCCCTTGATCACACATATCCCAACATACCCCCCTCAAGGGTTTGCCTCATGCTATAACAAGGATACATTTAGTCACATAGTTTCACATGCCATCTCATGGTGGTCAAGGATAAATCTATGGCTAGGATCTCATGCTAGCAAAAGGTGCCCAAGGGTCAAGGTTTACAAAATGGGATACCCCCCCCCAAAAAAAAAAGGTTATCTCTCTTGCATGTACAAGGATTAATCTCAGACCTTTGTGTGGACCTAGTTTCTCATGTCTACAAGAGGTACCATGAAAGTAAAGACATATCACATGGCCTACATCATATGGTGACCAGAGGTGATTTACAAAGACTATTAAGGACTTAAACTCATAAATATAACATTCTTTTTGGAGTACTACTCCAAGCAAAGAACCTCAAATTTGACTACATGACCAAGTAATGACAAAAGTTCAAAGATGTTGGGTTTCACTTTATCTTTCTCTTCATTTGTTGATGCTACCACAAAATTTTAGACTTCATTTTTGTTGATGGAGTTCTTTCTTCAACTAGACTTTCCTTGCCTTTCTTCTTTTCATTGCAAAACGTCTCAGAGTGATTGTTTTTGCCACAATAAGTGCAAGGATTGATCCAATAGCAATCTTTTTCAAGATGATTGGTCTTTCCACAATGCTTGCATGCTTTGTATGTGCCCTTTGATTAGAACTTCACGGAAGGTGCTTGAATTTGATATTCTCCCTTCCTTGAAGTTTTCTTTCTGTCTTCTTCTTGTAGAGCATGATGATGCCCTCTAGTGTTGGTTGGGGAAGATTCTTCATAGTCACAACATAGTCGAAATCTTGAGACATACTCTTCGAGAGCATAGCCATTGCATCATCTTTAGTGAATGACTGGAGAGTTGATTCAGGCCAATTGTGTCATAAGACTCCTCATAGTGTTAACATGAGCTGCAAGAGTGTCTCCATCCATCTTAATTTCAAAGAACTTAATTTTGAAATTCAACTTATAAGTATGAGAGCTAGCACCAAATAACACATCTAACTTATGCCAAGCCTCAGAAGGAGATTCCAAATCTAAAATATGATGCACATAATTATCTCCCAAACCTAATGCAATGATTACATAGGCTTTCTCTAAACTTTTAGCATCTACTGATGTTGTTCAGTAGAGTCACTTTCCTTCCCTTTACCTTTGGTTGTGGTGGATTCACCTTCTTGTGATGATTGATTCCTTGGCTTGACCAAATCCCACAAATTCTCCTTCATAAACACAAATTTGATTTTCATTTGCCAAGTATGGAAGCCTTGGCCATTGAATTTGTCTATCTTAAAGGTGGCCATGAGAGGGTCTTATCTTTATGTTTAGACATTGTCTGCTCTCTTACAAACGGCTGAGTCTCAACCATAAAAGTGCATATTACAAGCCATAAAATCAGAGAATCCTAATCTTTTTGCACCAAAATAATAATATGGTTTGTATGAATTTTTCTTCACAAGTTTTGTCACCTTCCTATTGACATATCTAGGTGCTTGTTTCTTCTTCTTTGCATTCGCATATGAAGCAATGGAAGAGGAACAAGTGCTAGGCATTCTGAAAAAACATTACTAACTAAAAGTGTTACTTACAGGAAATCATCTTCGACACCCACATGAACTGAATTCTATCACCGAATGTCAAAAAATGCCAAAGTGATTTGTAGAATACTAGATCAACTTGGAGGGCAGAATGCACACAACTGGAAAAGATGTTGAAGGGGCTTTCTATGCAAAAGGGAAGCTTGCATACCAAAGGAAATCCAGCAAAGAGCATTGGTGAAATTGTGTGCTATTATGTCTAGAAGAAGTGCGCCATTTCCAACTGGTATTTTGCTTGTTTCTCCACACTTATTGCACCATTTGAGCTTAAAATTAGGTAGCAAGCTCCTTATAGCATTGCCCTAGTATGACTTGATGAATAGTGCAATTGCACTCTAGCATTGAGAATTCGATGAAAGTTTGTCGGACTGAGATAGTGTTGGCAAGCATTCTTTAATTCCACTAGCCAGAGAGTTCCCCAAGACAAGGATGCTTCAACTCAGAGGGCTTGGCAAATGGCACAATAGATAAGGAGAACTAAGCTCTACAAATTTTGGAGAGAAAGGATGCAAAATGGGAAAGAATGTGGAGGGTGGAGAAGAAGATGATGAGGTGGCATTTTGGAGCTAGAATGGTCTTAGAGGCTCAAGTTGGCTTTGATACAACATGTTGAGGGGTAGGAGAGTAGAAGTGCATCATGGAAAGAGGAAGTGGGAACCAAAGAGTGTATTCCATTGATTTGAGAGGAAAGCCTCTCTTTTACAAGATGAGAGAGAGGGTGGCCTAAATCATAGGCACCTCTATTACATCAAAGGAGATAACTCCTACATCATAGGCACCTCCCCAAGTGGGGGACTTGCATTACATCATCACTTGTGTCATGGTCCAGATACCTCATAGCACTAAGTGTGCTTCTCACTACACACACATGATCATATGACTACTATTAGAGTAAGCCCTTGATCACACATATCCCAACAAGCATTTAATATAAAAATGGTAAAAAGTCTAGTACTTGCAGTAAGCAAAGAGATAGAATATAACAAGTAAAGTGTTCAATAAAGTGAGGGTGAAGAAATACTCTTAAAATTGGAACCATGGGTGTCAATGCTGCAAAACCTATATTAGTTTCGAAAGGTGAGGCCTAAATTAAAGGCAAGATACCAAGCACGGTCAAATCTTATTAAAGGAAAGTTTCAAGGAAGTTCCCTCCTTTCTAAGCCCAAACTCTTTCCAATAATCCCCCTTTAACTGTAATCTACATCACAGTCATCCTAATTTCCTTTCATATTTCCGTCAAACTTTAAAACAAGGGAATGCTCAAGTCCCTTCTATCCACCACATAAGTGCATTATTCATAACAAAAATGCTCAAGTATCTCCATTCAACATATAAATGCATCCCTAATCTAGATCCAACAAAGTATGTAGATATTTCATGCACAATCTAGAAAGGGGATTACCTAAAATTAATCCCCATATAATGTCATGGCCAGTAAAATCTTTCCCTTTTAACATCTCTGAGGGAATCTTCATGGTTGGTTATCCTTATCCAACCAAGTGTAGGAGGATGGCATGAAGAATAAAATCAAGAAGAGTGGTGCCTGAAAGTATACATCCCCTTTTCCTATAATGGAAAATTTTAAATAAATAATACCATAAAGAAATCTTCAAATAATAAAAACATCAAATACAATGCTCTTTCTCCTTGTGTCTAAATTTCTTTGCACCTAATTAAAAGACGAATTTCAAAAAGTATTCTATTATTCTCATTTTTTTGTCCAACTCTTGCCCTTAAGAGTCCAAATAAATAATCTCCATGGACAATTAGCCTCAACATGCCAAGCTATGGCATCATGTCAAGTTCTAACATCATCCTTAATGTAAGCCTTCAGTACCTCAATCAAGGTATTGTTGCATGTCAATACCTCGATCGAGGTATGCTGGACAGATGGGTAGGTGGCATGTCAAATACCACGATCGAGGTATGTGGCATCGCAAGTGGTATGCTGGACAATGATGTATGTGGCATGTCAAATACCACGATCAAGGTACGTGGCATCTACATACCTCGATCGTGGTATTGAAACCCTAAATTTTCATATATAAGGAGAGGGACCCCCCCTCATTCTTCAAACCTCGATCGAGCTCCTCATCGAAATTGATGGAATTGCTGGAGTGACGAAGAAGCACCGACGGAGATCAACGGAGAATGATAGAGCGATAAAGATGGACAGAGCGGGATATTCCAGGTAAGGTTTTTTTAATGTAGCATTTTTCTTTTGCGAAAATTTATTTAAATTTTAGTTTATAGGAATATCTAATTTAATTATAAAATATTTCAAAATTTTGCCTCCCACATCTACACCACCTTAGCATGAGTTGGATACTCGAGACGCACAGATTGCAAAGTTGGAGGCATTGTTGGCTGAGTCTAGGGTCGAGGTTAGTTATTGTGATTATTTTAGTTTATTTTTTTGTTGCGTGTTTTGAACTAAAGATTTTTTGTTCATTCTCACCATGTACGCGACATGTTTGCTTGGTAGGCACATCTTTTTCGATAAGATATGGAGTCTCGTGTACGACAATTGGAGGCATATTTGGAGGAGCATAGGATTTGAACACGCATAGCCTACCATCGAGCAGAGCACTATATTTTGCAGTTGATACATATTAGTCGTGATCCATCTCGCCATAGGATCCACCCCAGTGTGGCCCTGTACCTCGCTCCTCCTGTAGATGTGCTGACTAGGACACCCATAGATGCACCAATCATAGCCAGGCTTCCTACCACCACTTGCATCCTTTGCCATGAGGATTTTGACACCGTAGGGTGGTTTGGACTAGGGTGCGGCCACATCGCACATCTCCATTGCATGACCTACCACATGGTGGCACGATCAGTGTGCCCTGTATGCTTTGCTGACATTGATGTGGCCACATACAGAGGACTAGGCATGGATGATCTGTATCCTGGTCATCGTCAGGTCATTGATCCATTTGCCTGTGTGGTCTTGATAGAGCACTACAGGGAGGAGGCACAGAGAGCTTTGCTATAGCAGGAGGGTGCTGATACTTTATGGTTCAGCATGTGTTCCATGATGCTTCTCATATGGTGATTTCATGCCAGGTGATGAGGCACAAGCAGAGGAGGCATGTCGTATTGAGCGAGAGGTAGAGCTTCATATATCATTGCAGTAGTGGGTGGAGTAGCAGCTTGGGCGAGGCCGAGCCAACGTCTTCTACATGTAGAGATGATTACTTGAGCTGGATTTGAGGCATGAGTATTCACAGATGCACGACTTTGGGAGCTGAGGTGCACATACATAGAGGGGGCGAGGGAGGTAGAGATGGCAGTGGTCGCTTGTGCAGCATGCCCTCCTCTTCATCAGGATGAGACTGGCCCATCTGATCCAAGAGATGAGGTTGGCCCATCTGATTTGGCTTTGCCCGAGGGCACACAACGGACGGTTGGGTAGTGGCTCATACAGGAGCCACGTCAGAGGACGACTAGAGGATCATATGTGGAGTTATCAGATCTGATTCAAGATGATTGTTTAGGCTTCACACATATCTTGTTTAGGGATGCACTTTTGCACGATGATGATGATGATGTACACATTCATTTTGGTACTTTCATGATGTTGTCCTTACTTTTATGATGTATGAGCATTTTGGTACTTTCATGATGTCATTCTTACTTTATTTGTCTCAGTTTATAGTTTGTTCAACTCTAACATAAACATTTAAAATTAGGAGTATCATTTTGAATTTTAGATATCTCAATTCACACATCTAATACATAAGATATTTTAAAAATAATGCCGTGTGAAGTAATTGTAAACATTAAGCATTGAAAAGGTGTTCAAGTATAAGGTCTCTCTCTCTCTCTCTCTCTCTCTCTCTCTCTCTCTCTATCTATCTATCTATCTATCTATCTATCTCTCTTTTGTGCTATGAACTTTATCATTTTGAATATCATATTGAATTTCGTATATATCAATGCTTGCAATTATTACACTAATATTGTCACTAATTTTTGTAAATTGTAGATTAAGAAAAAAATGTCAATGTTTAGCATGGAATGGTGCTCATTGGTAGTAACATGTGTCAAGCATTAATACATGATTATGTACGATTGTTCCAAAATCATATAATACATATATAATTTTTCATAGGTAGTCACTAGTAGTGGGTGTGTACAAAAATGTACGCATTATTCCTTTTACCTGGCACATACCAAATCAATTGGAGACCAAATCTTACATGGATGTATGTCTAGGATAGCCTAAGAGTTGTGCAAAGTTTAATGCACAACAGATAAGTCCACCGGCATATTTGGTTAGTATGTTTGCCATTTTTCATACGTAGTCACTAGTAGGGAGTGCATGCAAAAATGTATGCATTATACCTTCCACGCGGCACATACAAAATTGATTGGCAACCTAAGAGTTGTGCAAAGTTTAATGCACAACAGATAAGTCCACCGGCATATTTGGTTAGTATGTTTACCATTTTTCATACGTAGCCACTAGTAGGGAGTGCATGCAAAAATGTACACATTATACCTTCCACGTGGCACATACCAAATCAATTAGAGACCAAATCTTGGATGGATATAGGTCTAAGGTAGCCTAAGAGTGGTGCAAAGTTTCATCCCCAACAGATAAGTCCACATGCATATTTGGTTAGTATGTGCACCATCTTCCATATGTAGTCACTAGTAGGCAAAAATGTACGCATTATACCTTCCATGTGGCACATACCAAATCAATTGGAGACCAAATCTTACATGGATGTAGGTCTATGGTAGCCTAAGAGCTGTGCAGACTTTCATCCCCAACAGATAAGTCCACATGCATATTTGGTTAGTACGTGCACCATTTTTTATACGTAGTCACTAGTAGGGAGTGCTTGCAAAAATGTGTGCATTGTACCTTCCACGTGGCACATACCAAATCAATTGGAGACCAAATCTTGCATGGATGTAGGTCTAAGGTAGTCTAAGGGGAGTTTCATCCCCAATAGATAAGTGTTGGTGAACTGAAAGGAAAGCATGGAGTGAACACAAACTGAGAATTCTTGCTTTTGGAATGAAGAAAGGTGAGGTCCTTAAGTAGGCAACTCTTACATGATCACTAACGTCACTGATGACCTCTGAGCTCCATAATCATCTCCTCAATATACTCCTAGATTCTCTCAATCATCCTATGTGGCTTCTACCACCACCTAATAGTGCTTATGGGCACCTAACTGTGCCTCTAGCACACACACATAGAAACCAAGGTGTGCCTGGGGCATATAACTTGAGATATCCCATCATACCCCCCCTTAAGGGAATGCCTCAGGCTATGTCAAGGATACATCTAGTCTCATAGTTTCTCATGCCATCTCATGGTGGTCAAGGATAAATCTATGTCTAGGTTCTCATGCTAGCAAGAGGTTCCCAAGGGTGTAAAGTAAACAAAAGGGATACAAAAGACCTTCCAATGGTTATCTCCCCTGCATATACATGCACACAATGTCTACAAGAGGTACCATGGAGCAAAACACATACAGATGGCCTACATCATATGGTGACTAGAGGTGTTTACAAAACACACAATAGTTTATTTCATTCATTTTGGAGGACTATCCAGGCTGAGTACCTTGACTCAACAAAAAGAGAGATCTGGAGCATACATGGAGATGATTCAAAAAGCATAATCTTCATAGGATGCCTCATCTTGTGGAGGCACATCAACTGAAAGTAGATTGGCAGTTTTTTACTTTGTAGTTGCTTCCTTTTTTGCTCTACAAAGCTTTTCATGGTGATTGTTTTTGCCACAGTGTTTGCATGGATTGATCTTAAAGCAGTCTTTTGAGAGGTGATTAGTCTTCCCACAATGTTTGCAAGATGAAAACTTGCCCTTCTGGATTTTTATGGCATAGGCTGTGTCATTGCCTCTCTAGAGCTCCATTGCCTTTCTTCTTCTTGAAGAGCAGAGATAAGACCTTTAACATTAGGATTAGGAAGATTTTTCAAAGTGGTAACAACATGATCATAATCTTCAGGCATACTCTTGAGCAACACTGCCATTGCATCACCTGTAATGATTGGAGAGTTGATAGAAGCAAGTTGAGTCATGAGACTCCGCATGTAATTAACATGGGTAGCCAAAGGAGTGCCATTAACCATCTTCAATTCAAAGAAATCAATCTTAAGTGACAATTTTGAGATGTGAGAGCTAGCACCAAAAATAATGTCAAGCTTTTGCCAAGCTTCTGAAGGAGACTCCAAATCAGAGATGTGATGAATATAGTCATCTCCTAAGGCAAGAGCAATGATGCCATAGGCTTTCTCCTCTCTAGTAGGACGTCTTGCCGGGCATGTCGGAGCTAAGGATTCTCTAGCATTGGAGGCTGTTGAAGAAGAATTTGAAGCCGGTTTGACAAGCCCCCAAGTTTTCCCTCATCAATGCAAACTTAACCTTCATCTGCCATGTGTGAAAGCCCTTACCATTGAACTTATCCATATTCAAGATGGTAGCCATAAGAGGTTCTAACCCAAAATGGGTAGTATCTACTCTCTTACAAGGCTAGAAAGCATTTAGAGTAGCAAAAGCTTGCAACCAAAATCCATACTATAAACAATGATGCTTTCACTTGCATGCTTCATAGAGGTGACTAAATGAAAGTATTCCAAGCAAATCCAGGTATAGCAACTTAAAAGAAAGTTGTAGCCACAGTTGTACTGATGCTTTTCAATACTTTAAAACCTCAAAAATGCTAAAGTAGCATCAAACTCATAATCTTGTCAAAACTGTCCAAAACAGAGGCCTGAACTTGGAGGGCTTGTATCTCACTCTTCAAAGCAAAGAAAATAGGGCTTTCTAAAGAAAAAGAAAGCTCATACACTAGAGAAGATCTAGCATAGGGGTTGGGTAAAATGGCATGCTGTTTTGCCCGAGGGAGTTGCTGTAGGCAGAACCTATGTTTTGACATTTTCTCCTTTGTTACTGAACCAAATGGGCTACACAATGACTCAAAATGTTCATCTTGAGGTCGCCCATCTACTCCTAAGAGGGCTCAAGCAATGGTGTAGCAGGCAGGGAGTATTCTCAACAGAAAAATGATTAAAAAATGCGCTTTTTGGGGAATGGCGACGAGTAGAGACATCTTTTCTTCAATTGCTTGCAGGTGGAAGTTTGCCCAAATGAGGGGTATCTCCAGTAGGAAGGGCTTGGAGAATGGCAGAGAACCGAGGGAGAACAAGCTTTAGCAAGATTTGGGAAGAAAGGGAAGAAATGGTGAAGATGAAGAAGAAGAAGATGGAGAAGAAGAAGATGATGTGGCACAAGTGGGCTCAAGGAGGATCAAACTGCTCTGATACCATGTTGGTGAATTGAAAGGAAAGCATGGAGTGAACAGAAACTGAGAATTCTTGCTTTTGGAATGAAGAAAGGTGAGGTCCTTAAGTAGGCACCTCTTACATGATCACTGACATCACTGATGGCCTCTGAGCTCCATAATCATCTCCTCAATCTGTTCCTAGATTCTCTCAATCATCCTATGTGGCTTCTACCACCACCTAACATTGCTTATGGGCACCTAACTATGCCTCTAGCACACACACATAGAAACCAAGGTGTGCTTAGGGCATACACCTTGAGATATCCCATCAATAAGTCCACATGCATATTTGGTTAGTACATGTGCCATTTTCCATACGTAGTCACTAGTAGGGAGTGCATGCAAAAATGTATGCATTATACCTTCCACATGGCACATATCAAATCATTTGGAGACCAAATCTTGCATGGATGTAGGTCTAGGGTAGCCTAAGAGCCGTGAAGAGTTTCATCCCCAACAAATAAGTCCACATGCATATTTGGTTAGTACGTGCAGCATATCCATTTTGCATCTGCACCTGTATCACAACCATACAAGCACTTGAGGCTCTTCAAATCACCAGCTAGATGCCATTCAACTTGAAACGTTCCATGTCCATCCACAATTAATGTTTGCCTTACCTCTTGTCTTCGAATAATCGACAGGATGCCGGTTCTCTCCAAAACCCACTTCAATGTCTCGTGGCACTCCTTTGGGGTCTCAAAGGCTACAAGCCACCATATGTCCTTCTTAGATTGGACTGAGAAACCCTGCTCAACTTCCTCATCCCCTTGAGCAAAATTCAAGGCATCGTTTATAATACAAATGCTCACCCTCTCTAGCTTGTGCTGTTTTACTAACTGAGCTTCATCCATTTTTATAACAAATACTAGCTTGCCATCTATACAATGAAAGAGAAATTCATTAAGGATATAGAAATTAGAAGAAATAAAGTTGAATGTGACAAGAGAATTTCTCTTACCTTCTTCTCTCATCCCATAGAATTTGACCATGGCTGTCTACAAATTCTCTACATCCACATAAACATTATTGAAAGCATTCATCTCAAATGTTTAGATGCTTGATTTCTTTTTACTCTTCCAAGTTATTGTGCCACTTACACAATGGTATCCTCCAAGCTTTTCTCTAGCACATTGGTTTGTTTCTTGACATGCAAGCCTTACAGACCATGGTGTTGGAAATGGTATTGTAGATATCTTATACTTTTCCTCCATAGCAGACTTGAAATTTAAAAAAAAAGAGTTGTAAGCTTCACGACTTACACAAGCAGCATCACAAGCTCCAAGCACCTCCTTTGCTTGGACAAGGCCCTTGAAATACTTCATTACCTCTCTAGCAACTTGCTTATGTAGCCCTTTTTGTCTAGGGTCCTTCAACACTTACATGACATCACTTGGCTTTATTAAACTTCTTAAAACATATGAAGGATCACTATCATCCATTTCCATTGTTCCCATCACAACCTCCATGAAATTCCTAAAGTAGAGTACAAATGAGTCTTTGTGGAAAGAATGCAACACCACAAATATTTTGGAGTAAGAAATTTCATTGAAAATTTGGGAAACTAACCTTGCAGCACGTATTCTCCTCTTTCGGGCACCACTATTGGTTAACAATGCATCCATAGATTGCAATTGTCTTTTCCTCTCCTTTAGTTCAAAAGGTATTCCCTTCAACTTTTGTACTTGTTCTATCGACTTCTTTCGTTCCTTCTCCACAGCACGTTGAACTTGGCCAAAGATAGACCTTTCTAGATCTTGCTTGCTTTCAGCAAGCTTCTGAATTGATTCTTCCAATTCATGTGACTCCAAGTCCAGTGCTTGTGCTTTGTCACTAAGTTCTTTCTTATGCAATTAGAGATCCTGCATACTATTATGCATTGCCACAATAGTAATATTTCCCAAATGTGCAAGTTCTTCTGCTTGGGCTCTCTGCACCTCACTTACTTTCATAGTCAATGTCTGAGAATGGTTCAATCGATTGCAATAACTGAGTAGTCCAGCATGTCCCTTGCCAACAACCGAACAACATCATGCACTGTATGAAAAGGAGGACTCTTTTGGGTGGTAGGGTCTAAAGGATACAAGTTTCCATCCATCCAAAGGTCAAGATGCTTCTTTCCTTGCAATCGAAGACTGTGGAGCACACTTTGAGTAGTTTCACTATATCCCAAAGAGCGCGTGCTTCATATTCTGCCTCCAGTTGTAGGCTCACATGGTACTTGTTGGAAATGTCCTCGAATGGTGCCATGAGTACTCAAAGAGAGGTATCAATGATGCAGTCTAAAATGTAGGGGAGAGCTGGAAAAGATGGAGCAGTGAGAGGGAGAGAGTAGCAAGGAAGAGGGAGGAGGAGAAGCAAATGAGGGCAAGAGGAAGAGGAGGAGGAGAGTAGCGCAACATGTGTAGAAGGGAGGGAAGGAGCTGTTGTAGAAGGGAGGAGGAGGGGAGAGATGCTACAGGAGGGAGGAGGAGGGGAGAGATTTTGCAAGAGGGAGGACTAGAGGAGAGGGAGCCTAGGTAGCTAGAGCAGGAGGGGAGAAGAAGGAGGGAGGAGGAGCCAAAAGGAGGAGGAGGGGAGAGGGAGGAGAGAGGAGGAGGAGCAAGACAGAGGAGGGGAGAGGAGGGAGGGGGAGGGAGGGAGAGGGAGAGAGAGGAGGAGGAGGAGGGAGGGAGGGAGGGAGGGAGGAGGGAGAGAGAGGGAGGGAGGGAGGGAGAGAGAGAGAGAGAGGGAGGGAGGGAGATTCAAAATTTGAAATTCAAATTTCAAAACGTGGCCCCCTCCCCGCATTGATGGGGGGGAGAGGTGGGCTCAAATGTGGGATTAACCCACCTAGGTTGGGCTGGTTAGGCCTCTTTGGGACCCTCCAAGCCCCTTGCATTAGCCCACTAAGCATTCCCTAATCCATTCCTTATGAGGCCCTTTTGAGACCCCAATTCTCCCGGAATGAACTTACATGTTGAGGATTCCTAAGAAAGATTATTCCTAGCCTTATGCAAGTACAAGCGGAGCTTTGCTACTACTCTACACACACATTCTATACTACCTAAGTCCATGTTGGCACAGAGACAAACAAATCCAAAGGTCTAGTGGAGTAGAAATAGATCAAATCAGCCTAGTAGAGTTTTGGGAATTGAACATGATGATCTCCATCGAGCCTGGAGTCTAATTCTCACACTCACATTCATCATTATCAAAAATGGAAAATGAAGAAGGATACCCAATGATGTTGGGACAAAGATGGTTGAAGGGTGCCAAGGGGAAGTAGCAAGGTAAGGGTGTCCACTTTTTGTTCACTCCCCAATCCTTAGGAGGTGGAAAAACAAGCTTTTTAGCACACAAAAATGCAAATCTCACCTACTTCCCTATTGATCTAGTCTTTGAAGCCTTCAGACACAACATCACCATGCTATTGTGCACATAATGGTATAGTCTGATCGAAAATTCGATGCACACACAAAAAATTTCTTTGTGTCACACGACATGGTCACACCTTTGTCATGAACAGAGGGTGTCATATTAAATTCTAAATTTCTCACTCATTTGAGATTAAATGTTATTAAAACTTTGTAAATGGTCTCTTTACATTATGTAGAGCTTAACTTGATTTATTGGTAATTATTTGAATGATTTATCTAATTATAATTAATTATTTATAATAAATAAAGTCATAAAATACATGCATTTTAGTAGCACACCACATTTTTTTAGTATTTTGAATAATTAGGCAAATCCAATTCAGTGAAAGGTTAGTAGGCACATAAGAGTGTGTGGTTCAATCATCAAATCCCAAATCCAACGATTAGATTTAGGAAGATTGAAGTTTAATTTTTACTTTTACTCCTTAGAGGATCAACAAAAAATATTAAAAATAAATCTAGTAATTCTCAAACATGACCAAACATTTCAAAAATATCAATATTTTTAGTCCTTGCATGACGAATAAGAGGAAAAATTTTTTGTTAAATTTGAGTAAGGGAAACATACAATATGGCCTCCAAGAGTGGAATCTCCCTTTTGTGGGGGAAAAAGGGCCACCCAAGCCTAATACAAAGACAAGGTAGGCTTGGTGAGGTAGGCTAGGAGCATCACCGACCCTAGTGGCAAACCTTTGGAGTGTGCATGCTGCCCATGTGGAAGGCTGTCATCTATTTTTGCCTTGCCACCATGCCATGTTGTTAGACCGCATGGTGCCATGCCATCAAGGAGATGTGACATCACTCCTTGCCATGTCACCTTAGATTGCCACACGTGTTACCACATCAACCACATGTGCCACCTCATCATTCCACATTACAAGAACTCTTGGGACCATGTCATCACACCTTGCCACCTCGGCATACCTCGTCAACATTGCCACATCACCAATCCCTCCACCTCAATTTGCCATGTCAATCTACCACCTCATGAATGCCAACTCATCATGCCACATCACATTTCCACGTCATGGAAGAGACTCATATATTCCACACCATATTGCCACATCATCACCATGCATGGTGCCACATCAGCCACATGTATATACATCTGATGATGGCGAGCCACATCATCAACATGCATGGTAAGTTATACATGCATGTGATTTGAGTGCATGAGGCATAGAATACCACGATCGAGGTTTATGACCACAATCTGCATGTACGTTAAACATGCATGTGATTTGAGTGCGTGAGGCATAGAATACCATGATCGAGGTTTATGACCACGATCGAGGTATTTGGAGGTATTTGGACATGGCAAAATAATTGAATTGTCATGGTTTATGACCATGATCGAGGTATTTGGAGGTATCCAAAAGTGTCAAAATAATCAAATTATCATGGTTCATGACCACGATCGAGGTATTTGGAGATATTTGGAAGTGGCAAAATAATCAAATTATAATGGTTGAGAGATGGTTGATCACATAGGTTACTCTCAAATTGCATTACGAAAATATTAATCAAGATAGGCACATATGTTATGTGAATATTAAATGGAAATAAAATCAAACGATGCAAATATTAAAAATTAACATTGGATTCTATGTATATATAATATGATTAAAATCAAATTATTTGAGTAGACCACAAAAATTAGTTTCAAAACAAAATCAAATGGAATTTTAGTAGCCAATTATTTTCAATCTTAGCACCTTCTCCACCAATAATAATCAAGAGCAATCTAGTGGATGAGTTTAGGCGCTCTCTGTTTCTCTCTCTCTCTCTTCCGTTCTTGCTTCCGTTGAGAGCACTCTCATTAGTTAGACCAATTGGGCTACTTAGTTCAACTGAGCTGGGTCAGATCTACTACTCCTCAGTTAGACTTAAAGCCCATTCACACCAAACCTTAAGACCAAGGCCCCCCCCCAAAAAGGCCAATTTCGCCTCTACTTCAACCCTTCATATCTCGCCTGTTTGGGACCCAAACTGGACATAGTTTGAACCAAGATTTCACACATGGAAATGCCACACTGCGGGGCATTTTTTTAGCCCATTGCACACTATTTTGGCATCCCTAGCACTCGCTCATTCGTGCCCTCGTGTGGGCCTTGTTTCACACTAATTCGCTCATATCTTAATGTAAAGAATAAGGGAGAGAGATAGGAGACTCAAGTTCAACTTTCTTCACAACACTCAAAAGAGAGAGGACACAAGGTTGGAGGGTGAAGCCTTTCTTCACTTTTGCACACAACAACAACTACAATAGAAGAGGGAAATACCCTATATGTCAAACCCTAGAATACGTGGTTCATATGTGAACCCAAACCAAAACATACGTGGTAGTCTAACTACACCACGAGTACAACTAACATAGGCGGTGACATAAATGATAGTCATCCAGGAGATATGTCAGGGATAGAGCTTGATATCTCAACACTCCCCCTCAAGCTCAAATCCATCTCACGTACACCAAGCAAGCTCCTAAATCTGCGAAGCTTCTCGGTACCCAATGCCTTCGTAAAGATATCAGCCACCTGCTCCTCAGTGCTGACATAGACAAGATCAATCTCACCAGCTAGAATCTTCTCTCTCACAAAGTGATAATGCACCTCAATGTGCTTCGTTCTAGCATGATAAACTGGGTTATTAGCAAGCATGATGCTGCTAATGTTGTCACAATGAATGACAACTGCTGCATGAACTGACTGTCCCATACCTGCAAGTAGCTTCCGTAACCAAGCTACCTCACATGCAGCCATTGCTGCACCCCTGTACTCAGCCTCTGTGCTCGACAAGGCAACTGTTGGCTGCTTCTTGCTGCTCCAACTGATGGCACCACTCCCAAGGGAAAACATAAAACCACTAGTAGATCTCCTATCTGAGACACTACCAGCCCAGTCAGCATCTGTGTATCCATGTACCTGTAATGCACACCCAGCTTCATAAAACAGTCCATAATGCAATGTGGACTTCACATACCGCAGTATGCGCCTAGCCGCATCCAAATGTGGCTTCCTCGGTGCCTGCATAAACTGACTCACCAGCCCCACAGCATAGCTCAAATTTGGTCTGGTTATAGTCATGTAAATCAAGCTACCTACTATGCGCCTGTACATAGTAATATCTTCAAGAAGCTCACCTGTCTCTGCATTGAGCTTCACATTCTGCTCCAATGGAACAGAAATAGGCTTACAGCCTGTCATCCCATATTTGGATAGCATGTCCAAACCGTATTGCCTTTGCAACAGCCATATCCCACTCGGGGATCTAATAACCTCAATGCCCAAGAAGTAACGCAGCTCTCCCAAATCCTTCATCTCAAATTTCTGCTTCAACAGCAGCTTCACTTCATTAATGTCTGCATCACTATCACCTGTAATAATCAAGTCATCAACATAGATGACTATAAGCACAATCCCTCTGTTTGTCCTTTTCACATAAAGTGAAAAATCTGAATTGGAAATCTGAAATCCAATAGTGACAAGATATTGTCCTATCTTGTCTGACCATGCCCTCGGCGCCTGTTTTAAGCCATACAAGGCTTTGCGCAACCTGCATACAAAATCGGGGTGTGACTTATCGTCATAACCTTCTGGCTGCATCATATAAACCTCTTCCTGCAAATCACCATGCAAGAAGGCATTTTTCACATCCATCTGATGCAAAGACCATCCCTTTGCAGCAGCCATAGCAATTACTGCTCTCACGGTTGCCATCCTTGCAACTGGGCTGAAAGTTTCCTCATAGTCAATTCCATATGTCTGTGCAAAACCTTTGGCAACCAATCTTGCCTTGTACCTGCTAACAGACCCATCAGCATTGTGCTTTACTTTGTAAACCCACTTGCAGCCAATAGCCTTCTTATCATGAGGCAAAGGCATCAAATCCCAAGTGTGGTTTGCATCCAAGGCAGCCATCTCTTCATCCATAGCTGCTTCCCAATTTTTATGCCCTGCTGCATCCTCAAAACATGTGGGCTCTGGCTCCTCTAGAACCTTGACCATATAAGCATAGTGATGTGCTGTATACCCATCATATCTCAGCCTGTCAACTGGATACTTAATACGAGTGGACCTCCGTACAACTGGATCAGTTGCAGGAGTCTTTAAATCATGCCTGCTTTTCCTTGCACCAGGTGTAACAACAGAAGGAATCCCAAGTTCCTCATCAAGGCTCATTTCAGAGCCGCTTGACTCTCCATCAACATGAGAGCTACCAGCAGACACATCAAACACTGGAGTATGGTCCACTTTTTCTTTTCCCTTATGTGATACCTGCACAACACTATCAGGACTGCCATGTGACGATTCACTAGATCTCAATCTTCCTGTCCATGCATTAGATCCACTAGTAGAGGACTCTCTGGGTCCACTCAAGGCTTGAGATTGCTGCTCTGCATTTATTGCAGCATTCCCATTTCCTGCATCTACATCTCCTACCATAACAGTTGGTGCATACCAGCTGCTCATTTCATCAAAAACAACATCTCTGCTCACTTGCATTTTGCGAGTGGAAGGGTTATAACAGCGATACCCTTTCTGGTGCTGAGCATATCCAATAAAGATGCATTTTTCTGCCTTTGGATCCAGCTTGGTTCTCTTCTCATCAGGAACATGAACATATGCTATGCAACCAAATACCTTCAAGTGAGAAATATCTGGTTTTTGGCCTGTATACATTTCTTCAGGCGTCATGCCATGGACAGCTACAGTAGGAGTTCTGTTCATAATATAAACAGCAGTTGCTACTGCTTCAGCCCAAAAATAATCAGGCATGTTTTTCTCATTTAGGATCGCCCGTCCTACTTCTGCAATATGCCTGTTCTTCCTTTCTGCAACCCCATTCTGCTGAGGGGTAGACCTGCATGAGTACTTCCTTTGAATTCCTTGTTCTTTCAGATATTCACAAAATTCTTCTGAAAAGTACTCTCCCCCTCCATCAGATCTTAGCACTTTAATATGCACACCTTTCTCTTTTTCAACCATGGCCTTAAAAGCCTTGAAATGGCTGAACACTTCACTTTTGTGCTTCATAAAATAAATCCACACCTTCCTAGTGTAGTCATCAATAAACGTCACATAATAATGGCATCCACCAATAGAAGCAGCTTTGGTTGTCCAAACATCTGAATGGATCACTTCCAAAGGTCTTCTGCTCACCTTAGCATTTTTGGGAAATGCATGTCTGACCTGCTTACCCATTTGGCATGCTTCACATACCTTTTGCATTCCCTCAACTCTGAATTTAGGCAAACCTGCAACAATGTTTTTCGTTTGCATAGATTTCAGCCTTTGTATATTCACATGCCCAATGCGCTTGTGCCATATCTCAATATCTGCAATGACACCTCTCCCATGCGCAAACATAGCAGCTTTCACCTCAGGCATATCAACATCCAAGGTGAACATTCTGCCATTTTTGTTGCCTTTCACAACCAAGCGGCACTTATTTTTCAAGTCCTCAACGAAGCATCCATCAGGATTAAACCTAACCTGCAGACCTTGCTCAACCATCTGGCCAACTGAAACCAGGTTCTTAGTGATTTTTGGAACATGAAGTACATCTGCCAAGTACTTTGTTTTGCCATCCTGCATAGCCAATGGCACTTTACCAACCTGCGTAATTGGGTGCGCAGTATCATCACCTGTTTCAACATAACCTGGCTTATCCAAATTTCTGACATCATGAAACCACTCACCATGACTGGTCATGTGGTTAGAGGCACCTGAATCAACATACCAAACATCATTGCAAGCTGCAGCATCTCCTGACATGGAGTTAACCATATGCTGCATCACAAAAAGGTGCTCATTTCTGTCGTCACCATGCCCACTTGATGATGCATAGTTGCTTTGCTGCAACTTTCCACTTTTGATGTCATTCTACTTTTTATAGCATGTATTCTCCTTGTGTCCAGGCTTTCCACAATAATAGCATTCTATGCTGCTATTTACTTGCTGGTTCCTTTGCCATGAACCACGGCCTCTTTGGCTCCCCCTGCCTCTAGAACTACCACGTCCTCCTCCATAGGACTAGTTTTCCTGTTGTTGCTGTTGGTTCTGATTTCCTGCACGGCCACTAGAACGGCCTCTTCCTCTACCCACCCTCTACCTGTATTCGAGTAGAAAGCAGTCTCTTGAGAAGTTGAGGTGGCTGAACCACCATTCCTTTGCTCTTCACTCAGCAAGAGAGCAATAAGTTCCTGAAAATCAGGAAATGTTTCACGGACTCCAATGGATGTCCGAAATTGTGCATAATCTTTCCCAAGACCATTCAAGGTCACGGACACTAAGTCCTCATCATCAACAGGTGCTCCAATGGAGGCAAGAGAATCTGCAAGGCCTTTCACCTTCAAGGAATACTCATTTATATTCAGATTTTTCCTTTGCACATTGTGCAACTCCTGCTTTAGCTGCATCTTTCGTGCTTTGGTATTTGTGCTATACAGCTTCACCAATGTATCCCATGCCTCCTTACGCGTCTCTAGATCCTGTATATGCACAATCATAGAATCTGAAATGCTAACGGACAGCCAATACAGGCATTTTCTGGCTTTTTCATGCCATTCTTTAAAGGCCTTCAATTCAGCAGGAGTGGGAGCAGCACCCAAAACTGGTTCTGCAGTTTCACCACTGATGTAATCCCAAACTCCCTTTCCCATAAAGAAGTTTGTCATCCTGAACTTCCATGCTTGGAAGTTGTTCTTGTCAAGCTTCTCACTGACAATGGTAGACAGATTCTCAGACATTTTACAAATCACGAATTGCAACAGCAACCTGTAAACACAGCAAATGCCTCAGAAGGGCAAATAGCAAAACTTCTGCAAAGAGCCTCACAGGGGCAGATCTGCAACACTGACGAAAGTGGTATTTCACCACACAGTCACTTCCTAGCGACGATTTTGCATCAACTGGCAACAGGCATGAATCTGCAACTCCCAATATCTCTGCACATAGGCATACGATGCAATTTCTGTGGCACCTTTCCACCGACTAGCCGTGCAGTGGTCGCACAGCGAAAAACAGGGTCTTTTTCTGAGTGCCTGCGAAGAACTTCCGCCTTCAAAACGGGCCTCTCAATCTGAAACAGTGCACTCCTGCAATTCTGGCTGTGCTACCTGCAGAGATTTGCTCCCAAACTCGAAATAGGAAAGCAACACTGGTCCTCTTACCAGGACACCACAAACTTGGCTTGCTTTCTTGAGCTCCTTACCACGAACAAGGCTCTGATACCATGTAA
The DNA here is from genome assembly GCF_047967505.1 of Dipteris shenzhenensis. Lineage (NCBI taxonomy): Eukaryota > Viridiplantae > Streptophyta > Polypodiopsida > Gleicheniales > Dipteridaceae > Dipteris > Dipteris shenzhenensis. The sequence goes on from NC_141625.1 coordinate 11,620,948, forward strand.
AGAATAAGGGAGAGAGATAGGAGACTCAAGTTCAACTTTCTTCACAACACTCAAAAGAGAGAGGACACAAGGTTGGAGGGTGAAGCCTTTCTTCACTTTTGCACACAACAACAACTACAATAGAAGAGGGAAATACCCTATATGTCAAACCCTAGAATACGTGGTTCATATGTGAACCCAAACCAAAACATACGTGGTAGTCTAACTACACCACGAGTACAACTAACATAGGCGGTGACATAAATGATAGTCATCCAGGAGATATGTCGGGGATAGAGCTACTTAACACTGTGACCTCCGATTGATGATCCATCTGCACCAGCATGTTTCCCTACACTTATGGGACAATCTTAGGAACATTATTAACATGATGGTCCCTACAACACTAACACCACTCGAACCCTCCAAACACAACTAGATCAACACTTGCACTTGTAGCAGAGACACCCTTTGCAACTCTCGCCCAATCTGCATGCAGCTATGCTCTGGCCAATGCCTCTGACTCTAATGCTTGCCAAATCTACATACAACTCCACTGCAACCACTGCCTCTGAAAATCCTCTACCCCGATGCCCCCCCTGAAATTCAAGAAATCCCTTTGATGACTCCATGCCACAACATGGCTGAATGCCATCATGACGATGATGGGGATATTGACCTTGATGCAGAGGCTAACAATTTCTTTAATCGCAAAAATAATAACAATCAAGGAAGGTGCCCCCTTGGAAAAGTGGAACTTGCAAAATATAATGGTAGGGGAGATCCAACCCAATTCCTCCAGGATTTTGATGCTGCATGCCAAGGAGGTGGATATCAATTCAATGAAGCCAAGGTTGCTTGGTTTCCCATGGCCTTAACTGATGAAGCGTACTAAGCAAGATCAAACAAGGCCATTGAGAAGATGTACGCATGTACCTAGGCAAGATGAAAAGATTAATCACCAAATGTGGCCCAAGCGTCTGAATGGTACCTAGACCTTCTAGTGGAAGAGTGAGCCACATGAGATCTACTTCAAACAGAATTCAAAAGGCATTTTCAAATGGAGAGGCTACAAGATGATCCCGCTCTCCAACTAAGCAAGATCAAACAAGGCCATTGAGAAGATGTACGCATGTACCTAGGCAAGATGAAAAGATTAATCACCAAATGTGGCCCATGCCTCGATGCAAAGTACCTCACGGCTTGGTTCATTACAGGACTAAGGAAGAAAATTCAAAAGGATATGAAAAAGATTAGCAGCTATGAAACATTCAGTGCTGCTCATGCAGTAGCCATTAACATCGAGGATGGCATGACCGACTCTGACACCAGCAGCGATGATGGCAGATCCAGTGTAGAGATAAGCACTCTAAAAAGGGCAAATCCAAGTCAACTACTGAAACATCAAATGAAGATTGCCTAGAGGCCATGACCATGAAGCTAAAAGAAGACATGATGTAGGCCATGGAACAAAAGCTTCACTTGTCTAAACCGCCACCTCAGACTTATCCACGATGAGAAAATATCTGGTGTCCACACTGCATGGCCAATCATACAGCAAATAAGTGCTCGGTCCTAAGAGCCATGATCAATGCACAAGCAAATCCACCGCCAAGGTTGTGGTGCCATATATGCGTTGTCAGCGGCCATGATGAAAACAATTACATCTTCAACATGCGCAACAACCCGCCTCAACCTCAACAGTACCAAGCGGCACCCATGCTAGTGTACAGGCAACCGACACTTGCACAAGCGCCTCCAGCTCTGAGGCTAAATCATGTTCCTATTCAGACACAAATCCCGCAAATACTCAAGAATACAAATCCACGACCATATCCAAGAGCACCAAATCCAGCTCCTCAAGCAGCTCCAATACATCAACTACAAGCAAAGTAAGTAGACTCGCCATTCGAGTATAAAGCAGAGTACCCAATGTACTATGTAGAAGGTGCAGAGGGTCTAATACCAGTCTATGCAAATCAAGTTCGACCCAATACATATCGGGCACCAATCAAATGCTACGGGTGTGGAGAAAATCACCGGATCACAGAGTGCCCTCATCATGGTAGCCCTACTACTTTCCAACCACTTTGTAGAGATTGTGGCATAGGACATGCCTGTATGGATTGTCCCATGAAAAATAAGGTCCCACAACAAATAGAGGTTAAGCCTAACATCCCAATCGGCATCATTGGGGTGGACCATCAAAGCCTGGGGCCGGCAAGCATAATATCACAACCTATGAATGTAATTACATGCCAGCAGAAAGAGGCCATCAAGGACCCTAACATTCCAATCCAACCAAAGCGACTTCTTAAAAAGAAAGCATAATTGCCTCCACCTCCGCCAAGCAATGAGCAGCCAAGCTCATTCACATCAGCTCTCGAGCCTCAAATAAAAGAAGCTCCATACCCAAATGCAAAAGTGGAGAAGGCTCGTTTTCAAGCACTTCAACAATGGGTACAAAAGGAACAAGCTCAATTTGAGGCTGAGAAACAAACTCAATTCGAGGCTAAACTGTACTCAAGCCTTTATTCCAACAATAGACTCCACAACATAATGTATTGCCATGGCAACTTGAAGGAGCCACACTCTTTAGCATCCTAAGTTGCCGTGTGTCAATTCCCATCGGAATCCTCCTACGGAATTTTCCCAATCTCTGGGAGAGTTTCAAAGGATGAATTGAACTCGCAAATCCCCCTCCACATATGAATGACATCGAAGATATCCCTGTGCGGATGGGTGAGAGAGATGACATACACAACATTACTCTGCCTTTGATCCACAAAGCATATAATGAAGTCCAAGCCATCATGGATGGTGGGTGTAAATGTCTTATCAAAGGAGCTCTACGATGAATGGGGTCTCCCACCAATGCAAAAGGCTAATTTCAACATACGCCTTGCCAATGATTCACAGGCTAAACCCTTGGGAATAGTGAATGGCATGTCCACAAAGGTTGTAGGAGTCCGCTTTTCCCTTCAATTCACAATCTTGGATCTGCATTGGCACTTTTGCCATTATCCTACTGCCATTCTGCACTAGTGGTAATGTGCATTCTTCTATGTAGTGATCACTGTCTCCGCTGTGTAAAGATCATATGGATTTGTGTCAATCTCTGTGGAGAATGCCACCAGTGGAGAATGGTAGTGGTGCCAATCTCATACCATGACCTGAAAACATGCACAAGGAATCCTAAACTCACATGTGCATTGGCACTTTTGCCATTATCCTACTGCCATTCTCTGCTAGTGGTAATGTGCCAATCTCATACCATGACCTGTGTCAATCTCTGTGGAGAATGGCAGTGGTGCCAATCTCATACCATGACCTAAAGACATGCACAAGGAATCCTAATCTCACATGTGCATTGGCGCTTTTGCCATTATCCTACTGCCATTCTCCGCTAGTGGTAATGTGCATTCTTCTATGTAATGATCACAGTCTTCGATGTGTAGAGATCATATGGTGACACTGCAGTTAGGGTGAATGTGGGGATAGGAGCTATAAAACCATTTGTGCCTAGAGCATTAGATGACACATCTTCAATGACAATCTCAAGCAAATCAGCTCCCCTGCAATAGCATGCCATAGCAGGCGATTCACAAAGCAATGTAAATAACTAGATACAAACATTGGCAACCATCAACAACTACCATTCATTAGACCCCATCTTCTCACAAATAGATGCTAAGGTGATACAGGTAGATCCTCCACAACATGAAGAACCAATCGATCTAGAGGAGCCATTCTTTATGGCTGACCTCGAGTGGGATAATGAACCTGAAGAAGGTACCCATACCAATGATGACTCTGATTTTCCTTGGGACCTTGAAACTGAGGGTGAGAATGCTTAAATTGAAGATCAAATCTTTGATAATGACTTAGCCATTCTACATGCCCTAATGGCAGTCAAGCTCCCAAAAGTTCAGCCTCCAAAGTTGAATAACTGCAGAAGATCCCACAAGAAAGCTAAAGGAGGAAATCACAAGAAAGCCAAGGCCACGAACACTTCAATGAATTCGAACAACTCCAAACAAGGATCGTCAAATTGTATCTTGCAAAGCTAGCTCCCTCAAAATCAAAACCACCGCCTCTTGAATGGTCCCCTGAGGGACTAGAGGGAGTATGCGTAGCAAATGAACCCTTACTTAGGAATAGCTTACCAGTGGAAAAGTTACCCCACAGTTCCCAACGTAAGAAGTTTCAAAAAGATAAGCCACATGTGCAAATGAAGCTCGATCAAGAGACTTCAGAAAAAGAAAGTCAAAAAGAGCCTAACAAATTGGTAAATGAAACTATGCCACCTACACAAGCACACGTGGCACATGTCAGGCTAGTTCTACACCGTCAGCACCGTCAGAGGCTGATCTTCGAGAAGTGCCAGAGTACTTCAAGAATTACACATGGTAATGTCCCAACAGCAATTCCAAGACCACTAGGAGAATCTGAAGTTCAAGAAACCGATAGCATTGGAGAAACTCTAATCTATGAGGGACTGGCAAAAACACACACAATAAACCTCGCCCTTGAAGGGGAGGAAGAAAAATTAGTTTTCATTGGGAAACAGCTTCAACAAGAAGATGAAACCAAACTCAAAGCACTCCTAATGAAATACCATGACTGCCTAGCATGGTCAAACAAAGAGATGAAAGGAATTTCACCAGACGTGGTAGTACACACGATACCTATAAGGGAAGATGCTCACCCTAAGGTATGTGGACCTTATCGCACAAATCCTAAGTATGGCACCATGGTTTATGACGAGCTGGTAAAACTTCTAGATGCCAGATTCATCTATGAGATAGAGCACATTGATTGGGTTTTGCCCATCATCATTGTGCCTACATGCAACAAGAAGCTCAGAATATGCCTAAACCTAAAGAATGTAAATGCCACCACAATTAGGGATCACTATCCCCAACCCTTAACAGAAACAATGTTGGAAAAGGTGGCAGGTTCCGAAATATATAGCTTCTTGGATGGCTTTAGTGGCTATGACCAAGTGCAAATTGCTCCTAAAGACCAATCAAAAATAGCATTTACTACAGAATGGGGTATTTTTGCACATAGAGTCATGCCATTTGGCCTTTGTAATGCCCGGGCCACATTCCAGCGAGTCATGTTCACAGCTTTCAAGTCATTTCTGAATAAGTTTTTATAGGTGTTCTTGGATGATTTGTGCATCCATTCAAACAAAAAAGACCACTTCAAATGTCTTAAAGCAATACTAATCAAATGCAGGGAGTATGGCATCTCCCTAAATCAACAAAATGCCAGTTCATGGTCTCCCACGGAGTTGTTTTGGGACACACCATTTCTCACATGGGATTAACTGACATGGACAAAATCAAAATCATCATGGAACTGCCTCCTACAAATTCCAAAGGTGTACAGGTCTTTATGGGACATGCCGGCTATTATAGAAGATTTATATTGTGGTATGCCATGATAGCTAGACCACTTTACAAATTATTAGTGGAATTCTTATGGACAGAAGAGTACAACCAAGCCTTTGAGCTTTTAAAGTGGTGCCTAATCACAGCACCCATCCTTATATCTCCCAATTGGGATGTAGATTTTCACGTTCATACTGATAGATCCAAGTATGCAATTGGGAGTGTGCTTTGTCAACCTGGTGAACATAAGAAAGACTACCCATTCTACTTTGCCATCGTCGGCAACTCAATGATTCAGAGATCAACTATACCACCACAAAAAGAGAAGCCCTAGCAATGGTGTATAGTGTTAAGAAATTTCGGCATTGTCTATTGGCAAATGATTTTGTATTCTATACCGACCATCAAGCATTGCTTTATCTTGTGAACCATCCATATACAACAGGAATAGAAAAACACAAAAGAAAGGCATGGTTTGACACAAATCTTAAAGCTAAAGACATCAAAGAAAGTGACTTGGTCCTATTATACAATGCCAAAAAGGATCTCCAACAATAGTAGCAACCAAAGCCTGAGGCTACATCAGCACTAGAACTGCCCATCGATGCCATGCCAATCGATGAGCCACAAGGGGAGCTAGTGCCAGATCAACCAATATGACTATTATACATAAGTGACTGAAATCCCATTGGAACAACCTCCCACAAGTACTACAAAATCATCAGGATGGCTACATGGGCCACTTGTATCAGCATCACTAGTCCTCATCACCATCTATCATTCTCCAACATTAAGCTAGCCAAATGATCCAAATGTCAAAACTATTCACTAGCTTGGCCAAGGAAGAATATGCAAGAGAATTGGATAGATAGACTGCAACAGAAATCGAAGACCAATTCCAGGCAATCGCCATACAGGTCAAGGCACTTCGGGCGTAAATAGATGAGAAGGAGGTAGAAGAAGTGTGCATGAACCAAGCTCTCTAAGCTCAAGAGAAGGCAGTGAGAGGGATGTGACCTCCAACCTCCACCAAAGCCAAACACAACTGATAGCAGCAGTACAAGCAACGGCAATCCTACAGACCTACTATGACTCCTTAACCTCCGCACATGCTCAACAGATGGAGGTAGTGGCATAATCTTGACTCACTCTAATTCACAAAGAAGAAGAGTTCGAGGTTGCAAAGACAAGCTTGAAGATATGAAACAATCTTTGGAAGTACATGCCTTCAGCATTGACAAGCTTACAAGAGAATGCAAAATCTTAAAGGACCGACTTGCTACCACTAAAGAGGCCAGCACTTCACAAGCACAAGTCTTGGACCAATGGTCCAATACCACTCAAGACATTCCTCAATAGGCGAAGGTCACCTTGCAAATGAAAAAGCTTAAGGAGGCATATACATCTATCTACTAGAAATACAAAGAAAAAATGGAGGAGATGCACTCCCAAAAGATAATCATCTCCAAGATTGAACTCCAATTGCTAGTGCACAACAATGAGGCAATGGAAGACAACACCAATGAAGCCCCACTACAATTCACAACGGTGGTATACCAAGAGCTTGTGGCTGCTCTACAAGTGGAAGATCACCTTAGCACACGCGTGCTTATCCAATGGAAGCAACTCCAAATCAAGATCATATCTGCTAATCCAACAATCAAATGGAAACGTTCTATAGGGACCCAAACTCTACGCATAATTTGCCAAGACTTGTCCAAAGATGAGAAAAATATATTTTGCCTGTCTACACATGTCGGGTTTATAGCACTCAGGATGGATGCTTTCATTACATATGTATGCCTCATGGGTAGTTCTCCCCCCAGCACTATTATTGGCAAGGCATGATATCACCGACATCCCACCCATGTAGCTGATGATCCCATCGCACCAGCAAAAAGAAGTGTCAGAAGATGATAGGGCCTATCTCACATCCAACTTCCCATATCTAACCACCCTCTCTGCCAACCTCATAACCTCACTTACCCTTGCTACCACCCTCTTAACCTTCCCCGAGCTCCATCCTAACATATATTCCCTCCATTGTCTCTTTGCTCATGCCTCTCACCATTTTCAACTAACCCAACAGTCACAAACTTACGAGCCTCTCACACCTAGCTTCTTCCCTTCCCTTGCTAATCCTACCCTCGAGGATTACCAAGCTGCTCAAACCATTTACCCAGTTCTTCCCCCCCTTCCCTCTGCTCCCCCTTCCACAACTAATACTCTTCCATATTTCTCCCCCATGTCCCCAAATTCTCTCCCTGCCCCATCATCACCTCCGACACTACTTGTGCTTCCATCAGTAGAAAATGACACAGTATTTGATTTTGAAATCAAGATCCCGATAATCCAATTCGTACTCCCATGCCAAGTTCCAATGATGGGTATGCTTTTGATGAGATACCACTTCCCAGTAACCCCATCAAAAAGTTTTGGAGCAAATATCTTGATATGAAAACTCGAGGTGGGTGGACCCTGGCCAACTTCCCTATCAACCTTCGTCAGCATAAAATTAGTGAAGATTGGATAAGCAAGTTGGATCCACAACCTGATTAGCACTGTCCCAAACTCTTTGATGTAATCTTCTTGAAAGAGTACCTATGTGCACCTCCATGTCTCAGAACCCATCCCAAGTTCTATGCTGTTCTACGGTGTAAAAAATGGGAAGCCAACATACACACTTTAGATGAAGGTCGCACCATTAATTGGCCAATGATCGAACCATACTCTGGTGTAGAATGGAATATCCAAGGCACAATGATCTGAGCACTTCAGCAACATGAACAAATAATGCACAGCAACATTGATCACTTCCTTCTCCTAAGTGCTATCTTCTGTAAAACATTGGAATACATTCTAGAGGTCCCATGTTACCTCGATGGCCATTTGCCTCCACTTAGTTTCAATCCCAATGAATGGCTCGATGCTCAGATTACAAGTCGACTCTATCAAAGAGTGATCTTCTTAGACGCATGTCACATATCTCTATTCGAACAAATGGTGGATACAGGCTACCTGAAAACTGAGCAAAAATTGTATGGTGCCAAGGCTTTACATTAGGATCGACTGGCACGATACAAGTTCCACAGCCACTGCACTAAAGGCATGGTAACCCAGCTACATGCTCGCAATAAGCCATAACCCGAGGATAGGTAATAGAATGGATCCGGAAGTATGTTGTCTCTGTACTAACATGGACTTAGGTAGTACATAATGTGTGTGTAGAGTAGCGGCAAAGCTCCGCTTGTACTTACATAAGGCTAGGAATAATCTCTCTTTGGAATCCTCAACATGCAAGTTCTACTTGCAATTCCTACATGCGAGTTCTACATGCAACTCCTACATGCAAGTTCTACATGCATGTTCTACTTGCAACTTCTACTTGTAACTCCTACATGCAAGTCCTACATGTGATTCCTGCATGCATGTTCTACATGCGAGTTCTACATGCAACATGCAACTCCTACATGCAACTTCTATATGCAAGTTCTACATGTAGAGAGAGAATGTCTTATAATTCCTACATGTAGAGAGAGAATCTCTCCAACTTGCATAAATACCCCATAATGGAATGAAGCCCACACTCTTTGGGGCATTGTGTTGAGTTCTACTTTGGTATTCCAAGCAATTGTCTCAAGTGTCCATGCTTCCTTGCATTCCATGTCCAAAAGCATGTCCTAACCTTGCAACTCCTCCTCCCCTCTCCTCTAACCTTGCAACCCATCCTCTCCCTCTCCTCTTGCCTCCTCCTCCTCCCTCCTCCTCCTCCCTCCTCCTCCTCCCTTCTCTCTCTTCTTTTCCGCATGCTATTACACCTTCTTGCTCTCCCACTCCTATGCTCCCCCTAAACCCTTAGTTCCTCAACCCTTAACCTCCATGATCTACATGGGAGACGAGTTCTCCACCATGCACTCTACCCTGAACCTTGGATCCTCCTTCTAACCCTGAAACCTCTTCTAAACTCTGGAACCTCTCACTTAACCTTGGAATCTCCTTTTAACCCTTGAACCTCTTCTAAACTCCAGAGCTATAATGGTAACCCAAACACACCCCAATGTACGTACAACCTTTCAGAGACTTGATATAGGGAGCAGAAATGCAATCTTCGCAATCCAAAGTCCACTCGCAAATGTTTAACCAATTAACACCTTCATGAATGGCATCGATTCAACTGCATCATAGAAGTGAGGTTAGTCATAAAGATATTATGGACTGCATGCTATGACCCCTGCTTGGTCATGGATGTATATCTCAGTTTAGTATTCAAACATCATTCGCAGAATGCATGTAATCAGTTTATACACTCCAAATGCATAGGACACAGCAACAGAGACCATAAACTTGCATGTTGGAAGGTACAGCCAAACAAAACTCTCTCCAATCTTGAAAGTGGAGATGCCTGGCTACATCCAGAGAAGCGAGATAGAAGCGCCCATCAATAGATTCCAAAAATGTATGACTCCACACTGGTGAAGCCTTGAGATAGTAGCACCCATCAAGGTGCAGCCCCAAATAACTCTCTAATATTGAAAGTGAAGCATAACTCTCTCCAATCTTGAAGGCGGAGATGGGCTGGCTACATCCCGAGACACCTTGAAATAGTAATACACATCAGTGGATTCCAAAAATGTATGACTCGTCAAATCATCAGTAAGAGTTACAACTGAGTTGGATAAATACATAGACGTGTCTACCGCAAAAACTTTTCCACTCAATGTTTACTTTCCCTGTAGTACATCATTTTTGCTACAGCTTCTTGTGCTCCAGAACAAATCAATATAAAAAATTACAATAATGACCATACAGGTATCTCACTAGAAAACTCCTGCCTAAATCCAATATATCCTGCAATAGCTTTAATTCAGCAAATAGTACACATTTCTCCGCAAGAACATAGCCCCAAACAACCCCTTGCTGGATAATCTTTTAGATAAACCTCCCTGCTGAGACCAATGATGTAGAACATGAATGATCTGCTCCCTTTACCCATCACCACACGAGTGACAGGTACTAAACTTATTTGGTGTCGTTCACAAATAACCCGAGCAGCAGGAGGAATAGGAACCCGTTCTGCAATAATAGATGCAGAAAATTTGCTCAGACCAGGTGACTTTGGGAAGTTCGCAGGTTCACACAGGTAGCTCTGGCTCTGGTACAACTGAACCCCTTTCGCTCTGTGAAAAACCTCATCAGGTACAGATGCAGCATTTTTTGTTGCACTAACTCGTTTATGCAATATTGTCCTCCTGTGGATAACAAGCATAATACTGTATACTGTTACATCTGCATACTGAATCATAATTGGAAGATGCATGGAAAATAACAAGACGGCATAGGAACAGTTCTGATGAAGCTTAACATGCAAACACGAACATCTACAGAAGACTCTCCATGAACGAAGCCTTCCACATTACGTGCTATAAAGGCTAAGCCAAATTGAAGACCGTGGAAAGGGAAGAGGGAAGGGGTGGGGTGAGGGTTGATATATATTCTCGTCATTACCCAAGCATAAACTATTCTGGTTTCCGAATGTTTTCAGGATCTCTTGCATTAACGCTTCCCAGCAGCAGCTCCTATACAGAGTTATAAGTTACAAATCTTACCATCTGACCACAAGGACCTTCCTACGAAGTAAAGCACCTTCTCCCCGACATCTCCCGCATTTTAGAAGACCTCGGGAACCACAGCTTGAGCACAAGAGCTTCCCCTCCCCTTTACAGGTTTTACAACTGCAAAGCAGATAGAATCACAATTCAGAGTTTTGAGGAATTTCAATCTTAAACATGATCTGTTTCCTTACTTTTTTCCAGACATTATATCCATTGCATCAGAAACAGTCATTCTGATGGTAACTGCACCAAATCATTGAATATTGGAAAAAAACAGAGGCATTAAAAAAAGGGGTACTGACTTGGTATCTGAGCCGTCGATGTGTGCAATAAGACCCCTCCCATGACATACAGGACAATCCGTTGTCTGGCCTGCTGTGTACGAGCCTGGCTCAGGATTTGGATTGCACCTTGGACAATGCAGTTCACCTCGCCCTGAACAATCTGTAGGACAGATACGGAAGCACCTCAATAAGACCAGGCAACATTGTTTAAGCAGCCATATCCTCATACTATGAGTCCGAAAACATGCACATATTAATGGAAAGCCCCAAGTTATTTCCAACAATACATAGACGCCTCTCGTGCACTCTCCCAATTCAAAAAAAAACCATTCGCTCTGCCTCAAACCCATGATCCTGAACATCCAAAGCATGCACTCAGTAGTACGACTTTAATACTCCTATGGTCAGGTCAGTCCCCCAAAGTAGGTCAGGTCACATGCTTGACAAAATCTGCAGTTCTCATACATTCATCAACAGATGAACATACCCAGATTCTGTCACCTCAAAAAAGGGTTGGAAAACTCAAGCCCTGTTAAAAATAGTACTAGAGATCGGAGCTATAAAATGTAGCCCTTAAAAGTACATCAATCACAACCATTAAAAACAGAGACAATTTCACCGCTTTACCAGCACATAGAATGTCTGCAAAGTAATACCACGAGTGTAGCATGTCATCAAACGAAAGCCCTCCTATAACAATACCTTGGCATTTTTCAATAACCTCCGAGTGAGGGAGCTTGGTACGTGACTCTTTTCTAGCAACGAAAAGAAGTGGAAATTCTGCTTTCATATCCACCTCCCATGCACCCAGCGCTCTACCAGGTTCTTTCCTGTCTATCTTCCCTCCTGCATACGGTTCAACCTCATCAACCACATCCCTTTCTTCAATGAACGTCTCAAGCGTTCCAATGTATGAATTGCAATCCTCAATTTTCTGAATACTCCATCGCCTGGCAGGCTGCCCTCCCCAGCAGCAACGATGTCCAACATGGTCAACGAGCAACTCTCTTATCTCTTCTTCTTCCAAGGCCTGAACACTGGAAAAACCGACTCACACTAATGAGATCACACATCGAAGATCCAATTAGATATTAAAGAGAGAGAGAGAGAGAGCTAAAACCTTTTTTGACCCTCATCCTGAACCTGCTGCCCCACGGGTTGCAGCCCTTCAGAAAATTCTGCGTTTCCTGCAGAAGATTGACAAAACTTCTCAAGGGTGCCAGAACTTCACTGGGAAGTCCGAGAAACAAAACTGTGACGCTTCATAAGTACGGACTCTGCTCAATTGCTTTTTCTCCTGGACCGTCCGACGATCAAAAACTAAGGTAAGCACTCTTATTATGAACTTTCAGTGGACGCGCGGAGTAGCAGAAATACCTTCTCTAGAATCCTCTGGAGTGATCAGAGCACCGTAAATCCAGACCGGATATGGATCGTCAGAAGCAGCCGCTCTGATTTCATTGCCAGTGACAGCGGCCTCAGCTACCACAGCCCCAGGCTTTCGTAAGGACTTGTTAACGTATTCATACTGAGCCCACTCAGATAACAGGCCCTCCTTCTCCTCTGCATGTGTCGGAATGCAGCTTACGTGAATATATTAAAGAGCTCCTTGTCGTGTTATTTTAAAACTGCCTTAAGTCTACCAGAAGATCGGCGCTTAGTGGGCTTACAAAAGGCTCATGAGAAAAGAGAGATACGCACGAATTTTGATGCACAAAAGCGAGATCAGAGCTACAGAGAATGCCTGAGTTTGAAAAATACGATCGAAGAGCTGGAGGGAAGCGAAGCGATGCAAATGTGAAGATTGCGCACAACAAAACTTAGAGAAACGAGACAATCAAAAAGGAGAGGAGAGGAGAAGAGCGATCCATGAAAGAAATGAGAGAGGAGGGAGGAGGAGGACATACGGGAGGCAGGGGCAGCCTGGAGGTCTTCGGAGAGGGGAGCAGAAGGCAGGGGGGAGAGGAGGGGCTGCCAGGGGTCGTCCGCCATAGCCAGAGCTTGGAAGCTTTGGAAAAATGAAGAAACAAAGAAAACAGGAAGACGAAACAGAGAAATGACAACAAGCAAATGCACCCATTTATCAGCCCTCCTTCCCACGCTTTGCCTCATGTTGCCATGTGGCTCTCCTCCCCGTTCACACCTGTCAGTGTGTGCCCTGGGCGGTATGTCTAAATCTGTGTCTATGTGTATGTGCGCGCATACGCGTGTGCATGCATGCGCATGTGTGTGTGTGTGTGCGTGTGTGTGTGTGTGTGAGAGAGAGAGAGAGAGACAAACAGACAAACCGAGGAGGGGTGCGTGAGGGTTGCTTCTCATCACCTTCTTAGGCTAGGTTCACAAAAAGGTGGTGTGCAAGTTTGCCGCCCTCTTTGGCCTTGACACTGACACAAAAGATTTGTGTCTAGCCCATGAGGAACCCCCCACTCGATGGCCGACTCACTACATGACTGGCCCATCCCATAGCAACCTTCTATTCCCTCCTCCACGGGCAAGTGGGTGGTAAAGCCACCTGTCTCCTAGTGGTGTTGGTGCCCGAGCATCAGCCTATCTAGCCTTATGCTCACTCTCAACTTGCCGAGTTTGCCTCTTGTTTTACCACTTGTAGGTTTACTCCAACCTCGACATCTAGAACATTAGATATCCTACAACCTTGACAAGGCTCCTTTTTCAAAAATGTGGAGGTCTCCTCCAACCTTGATGCCTTCTTTTGCTAATTACCCTTTTCAAAAGGGCTTCCTAAGCTTTTCACTAGCTCCTCATTGCGAGGGTGAGGGGAGGGCCGGGGATGGGGCTTCTCTCTCTCTCTCTCTCTCTCTCTCTCTCTCTCTCTCTCTCTCTCTCTCTTCACATTGAGAGAAACCTAGGTTTCATTATGGGATGTCTTGCATCACATCCATAAAATTTATTAGCACCTTTATCGGGTCACTCATAGTTGCTCACACTTGACCATTTTGGAGGGAACTTTCCTATATCCCTCCTACGTTTGTTAGTTCAACCTTGCTTGCCCCCCACTTCAAGCCTGTCACTCCCTTTCCATATCTTGGCCTTATTCCCAACCCAAAAGAAAATATGGCCCCATAACTTGCCAAGCCAAACACTTTTTGTCAATGGAGCTATTTTGACACTTGGAGCTAACAAACCATGCCACATGGGTAGGTGAGTGCATATATAAAAGTTACTCCCTTTCCATATCTTTAGCCTTATTCCCAACCCAAAAGAAAATATGGCCCCACAACTTGCCAAGCCAAACACTTTTCGTCAATGGAGCTCTTTTGACACTTGAGCTAACAAACCATGTCACATGGCGTAGGTGAGTGCATGTATAAAAGTTGCTTGCAATCAAGTATAATAGGCATCTGGCTCTTTGAATTGTACTTATTTAATTTCCCTTGGTTCAACAACGTGGTAGGCCTGGCATGTTGGGCCTATGCCTTTCCCTCACTCTTATATGCATGACAAATTGTTGAATAGTTAAGATCCTAATGAAAGGCCTAATATTGGTAGGTGACATATGGCATAAGGGCCTTCAAATTGATCCCAAAGGTAATAATATCAATAAGAATACCCTACTATCATTGATGCCATTTTAAAGGGTTTGACACTATCAATAGCTTGTAGGGTTTTTCTATCTTTTGAGTGTCTTTCTTGGCTACCTCTTCCCATAAATTCTAGTTTGTAAACAATTGTATCCATTGCGGGAAGGTTGAGAAAAGTACAAAAGTTTAAAGTGCATATAAAAATCAATGATGTTTGAATTTCAATCGACTTAGATTGCATAAGCTTAAGACATTCAAGTAAAACCTAAATTATAGGGAAGTGACTTAAAACAAGGTTTGTGAGAGTGGGCATGTTTTGCAACAAGAGGGGATTGTCGTCCTACACCCCTAATTACACAACCTAGATTTGGAGCCAATCAAAACAACTCCTTCCCTTTCATGCCTAGAGCAACTCAAAACCAAAGACAATGTTTTGCCCCAATTCAAGCTTACCTTTCTTGTCTTTTATATGGAGACTTAAACTGTTACTTGACGATATGCAATACTGGAAAAAACACAAGTACAATAAACTTGAATCATAGAGGATTCACTCCCAATTGGGCATGTGCAAGCAAGCACGATTTGGAGTGAGACGTGATATTCCTAGCTTGCATCTTGCCCACTTGCAAAATCCCAATTCAAAAATAGGTTCTTTCATCTAATACTTGCAACTTTCGATAGTTTTACTTTAATTCAAGCTTGTGCCATTCCTATCCATTTGACTAAGTTAAAATGCTAGTTGACAAATTCTATCCTTTTGGAAAATAGAATTTGGGAGCAAGATGATAATTCTATCCTTTGGTCAAAATTATGCTTCCTTACACATGCCCAATTTAAGCCAATCCTTTTCCTTTATGATTCACAATAAAAGATATAACTTAAGCTTTCTTTTCTTTTCTTTTTTGCGGAAGGAAAACCAAATTCGTATTAAAAATGATTACAAGAAAAAAGACCATCCTCCTACAAAAGGTACGCTAGAGCCAACAATATATCAAGAACTTATCGAACACAATAACTTGCCCTAACTAGGGCAGAGTAGGCCTGATTGAACCACGTGTCTTTCTTGCCATAATATTTCATGTTTATGCATAGTACCACTAAAAATTCATAAAAAGCAGACCCACTTTCCTACAGTTTCTGAAAAGTAAGCTTGTTTTGGCGTTTCTATATGCATTGGAGAACTATTGCCCCAAACCAATTGCCAAATCCTTAGTTTAATTTCCCTTTATCACCAATAATTGCTTGTTTCCATGTAATTTAAGATTAAAATTTTCAATAACATAATGCAAACGTTTATAATATATTGATCCATAGTGTTGAGATGAAAGAAGTTATGAAGGTATGAGTAAAGGTACGAAGCAAGGGCATGCTACCACATGGTATGGAGACTTTATCCCACATGTGAGCAAGCAATGCAAGTATGTATATACCCTCACAAAAGGGAGGTTCATCTCAAGTGATATCGTCAAGAAAGCTCTCAAGTCTCTTTATGAGTACAAGTCTCGACTCTCAATCTTGTAACCTCAAGTACATCTAAACTAATCTAGGAGAGCAAGATCTAAGCTCTGATACCATGAGAAAACATGAGAACCTAGGGTGTGCCTATAACTAAGCTAAGGTGGATGCATCTTAAGTGCACACATGATGAAGAGCTAAACTAGGGAAGGTGGATGCATCTTAAGTGCACACATGATGAAGAGCTAAACTATAGGTTTGAACTTGAGTCTATGCTTCCCTAGTTTAGCTGTTCATCATGTGTGCACTTAAGATGCATCCACCTTAGCTTAGTTATAGGCACACCCTAGGTTGTCATGTTTTCTCATGGTATCAAAGCTTAGGTGGGTCTCCTAGATTAGTCTTAGATATTGTTGAGTGTCCTTTGTGAGCATTCTTCTTGAGATCTCTTATGAGGGTTGATTTCTTTGCAAGAGAGACAAATATTTCCATACATACATTTCATGAGAGATTTCTTTGCAAGAGAGAGAAATATTTCCATACATACATTTCATGAGAGATTCATGAGTGATTTCTTTGTGAGGTTTGTTATGTTCATGAGAGAAAAGTTTTCTTTATTAAATGAGAGAGATTTCTCAAGTTCAGTGTTCTCTAGAAATCCTCTAATATTCATTTCTAGTTTTGGAAGGTTTCTTTGTGAGAGTCTTTTCTGATTTGTTTTTGCCTCTCTGTTGTTGGTTCTTCAGTCCAAAACCTACAAAGATCATAGGCAATTCAAGTATTGCTAGTTGCAAGTAGTCAAAGGTAAAAAAGACTCATGATGGGGTACACAAATTATATAGGAAACCTTTAGGAAAGGCTCATCTCTGCAACACATGCAACTAGCGAACAAGAAAATAGTAGTGCACCTGGCACTCAAGCAATGACTACTTTGACAAGTCAAACATCATACAAGAAGTGACAACAACAGTCAACCCATGGCACAAAGAAAGCTCAATTGCACAAACCATGCATTTGACATTGAGAGCGTTGAAGATAGAAGCAAAGAAGCAACCGTGGTGGCCTACATAATGACACAAGCATAGAAGGTGATACCCTACATAGCCCATCTTGATCGACATTCATCCATCTTCCTCGCTTTAATTTGCTTCATTTCTTCCATCTCCTCGCCATCGTCAATGACCACCTCTTGCAGTCTACTCATAAGCTGACATGTGGCAAATAGGATTAGAGGATAAGGTTGAGTCAAGTCTTGGTTTATTTTTTCTAACATCATCTACCATGTAATCTCTACCAAGTCAACACAACCACATCTCTAAACATGTCATCATAATCACATCATCACTAACACGTGGCATATAGCCCCTCCTAAGCATAGTTTGTATTCTACATGTGAACTCCCATTGGCGCATCATCATATTGTAATCCATATCTTCAACAAGGCATAACCTTTAACCTTTAACCTAAAAATGCACACACTCCAAAAAGGAAAAATGATCGGCTTTTGAGCCCTACACATTTGTCAAGTCAAAATCATGTATGCAATTAGACACTACTAATATTGAAAGTTTTTTAAATTGGTAAGACCTTTGCAATGGCATTACACACCGCAACTATTGAGAAGTTCACTGGGGAAGGATTCCACATCTGGCCTACACAAATGAGATATCTCTTAATGCACAAAAATATTTGGAAAACCATTAAAGAAGGTATATTTGGAACATAGAGTGAAACTTGGAATGAAAAAGATGAAGCAACATTATCACTCATTGGTTTGCACTTGGGTTCAAACATAATCCATCACATAAACTTCAAATAACATGGCAAAGATGGATGGGATGAATTGAGCGCTATGTTTGTTGTAGCAAAGGCAAAGAATCAAGAAATTCATCTTAAGATTATATCCTATGGATTGCACATGAAATTTAATGAATCCTTGGCACGATTTGCGAACAACTCAAAAGCATCATGACCCAATTGGAAGGCATAAATGCAAAGGTAGGAGACGCACTTGCAATTTTCTTCAAGGGTATGCCTGAAGAATAAAATGCATTGACAATAACCTTAAAGAATATTCTAGATCCAAAATTTGAGGAATGTGTGTACTCTCTACTTGGGAAAGAAACAGAACTAAAGGCACCTACATCAACACATAGTAATGTGTAGTCTCAATAGTAACTCACATGTCATGGGGATCGTGAAGGAATGCCGATGGAGCCTCCACACCAAGATACTCCTTGTGAGAGCAATGCAAAGCATGAGCCGTCCACAAGTGTCACTCAAGCAGCTTCCGAATTGGTTCAATATGTTTCCACGAGAGGAGGAGGAAAAGGGGAGAGGGGAGAAGAGAGGGGAAATGGAAGGAAAAGAGGGGAATGAAGGGGGATGAAGTGGCAAACACAGAGGCACTTGTTGTCTCTGTGCTAACATGGACTTAGGTAGCACAGAATGTGTGTAAAGTAGTGGCAAAGCTCCGCTTGTACTTTCATAAGGCTAGGAATAAACTCTCTTAGGAATCCTCAACATACATCTCCAAAATGCAAGTTCTACTTGCAACTCCTACATGCATGTTCTACATGCAAGTCCTACTTGCAACTCCTACATGCATGTTCTACATGCAAGTCCTACATGCGAGTTCTACATGCAACTCCTACATGCAACTTCTAGATGCAATTTCTACATGTAGAGAGAGAATGTCTTACAATTCCTACATGCAGAGAGAGAAGCTCTCCACCTTGTATAAATACCCCATAATGGAATGAAGCCCACACTCTTCGGGGATTGTGTTGAGTTCCACTTAGGTATTCCAAGTAATTGTCTCCAAGTTTCCATGCTTCCTTGCACTCCATGTCCAAAAGCATGTCCTAACCTTGCAACTCCTCCTCCCCTCTCCTCCAACCTTGCAATCCACCCTCTCCCTCTCCTCGTCCCTCCTCCTTCTCCTCTTCCTCCCTCCTCCTCTTCCCTTCTCCACCCTCTTCTCCTCCCTTCTCCTCCCCCTCTCCTCCCCCTGCTCCTCCCTTCTCCACCCTCTCCTCCTCCCTTCTCCTCCCTCTCCTCCTCCCTTCTCATGCCTTTTGCTCCTCCCTTCTTCTCTTACACCTTCTTCCTCTCCCACTCCTATGCTCCCCCTAAACCCTTGACCTCCATGATCTACAAGGGAGATGAGTTCTCCACCATGTACTCTACCATGAACCTTGGATCCTCCTTCTGAACCTTGAAACTCTTCTAAACCCTAGAACTCCTTTTAAACCTTGGAACCTCTTTCTAAACCCTGAACCTCCCTGTAACCTCAAACTCCTCCTAAACCCTTCAACCCCCAATGAAGGTGAAAGCCTTCATTATCCTAATCATGGTGATGCACATCCCTTTCACACATGCATGCACTATGTTTTCTTACCACACTTAAGCCTATGTCTCTTAGCGGAATACAACTCCAGGTCCTAAGCTACACTTATACTACAAACGATGACACCAATATATCTGTAAGTGACAAAAAGCCTCGGAACCCTGCATACTGAAAATACCCTACTCCTCTTGTGGAAGTCATGGGAAAAGAGACAACAGCACTACAAAGGAAACAAGAGAACACCTAAAAACACTCTTGGAAGAGAAGAGGGAGCTTGTTTTCTAAACTTGTGCACCCAACAATGAAGACCAAAGTCAACCATTGGCCTTTTATACATGTCACCTTTTGAAGGGAGGGACAACCCTATTCCTTGTACCACTATCTCTCTCTCCCTTGTTGCAACCACTTGGGCCCATATGGCACCAAGGCATATGCTGATTCTCTCAACCTTTCCTTGTCTCCAAATGGCTCTTGTGTTATCCTTGCCAATTTGGGTGATCCCAGCAAGTACTTCAAAACTGAGCCATTTGTGGCTCAAAACCTATAGGATTTGGATGGGCCAGATCCTTTAACATGCTCAATGTCTATTAACATGACCTCCTTCTTTTTCTCGATCCAGTCCCATGGATCGTTAAAAGATCATTGTTGTTGGAGCACTGTTAATGAAGATCATTCCTAGTGTGTACCTATGTGAACTTTTAGCATTTGCAGTGCTTCATAGGTCAACCCTACATCCTTTGTCATGGAATTGTTGCTAGGAGGATGGTTATTCATCTGGTGGCACCAAATTCCACTGTAATTGGCATGGCATGGCATGAGTGATTGCAAGGCCTAGTGGTTGGATGGATGGATCAGGGCTGAGTACCTGTGACCTTTCAAAGGAAGAAAAAGAAAAAGAAGAATCTAAGGTGTAAGTTAGTAAGAAGAAGGTGTTAGTAGGGGTTAATGTAAGATCTTAGTGGTGTTAATATTAGCAAAGTAAGTAAAGTGCATTCTCATGCTCCTACTTAAGTCCCATATTTAATTGGAACTTTTAAAGGATTCCCATCAAGCTATGTCTTTGACATGCCATGTTTGAACGTCCGAAGTTGTGCATGACATTTTTTATTGCTTCTTTGCATTCAAGAAGTTCCTTTAAAATCCATTTTATGGATTATAAATTATCGAGGGCTTTTCTTGGAAGTTTTTGAGCCAATTAGGATGTAGCACCATCTAAAGCTTTAGTTTGTTTGAGTTATCAAATCAAGAGGAATCTGATAATACACCATACAAACTCTTAAAATGAGGACTATGACTGAAGAGGTATAGAGCATCTTGGGTTCTAGGAAAGTCCTCTATATTAAAATTGTTATCACCTTGGGAGGCTCAAATAGTTAACTGGGGGCCAGTACTAAGCATAAAAAAGAAGAATAAGATGAAATAAAAAGAGGAGGGAGAGTTGGAGTTAGCGAATGAAGGGTTAGTAAATGAAAGTGAAAACAAATCTTTGAGGATCACAAGAAAGTCATCCAGAACCATTTTGATTGCATCAAATTCACCCTTCAATCAGACTCATCATGTAGGGCTATTGGTGCAGAACCACGTATTGTCCCTTATGTGGAGGAATGTGCCTTGGGATACCAAGGGGTGATGTGTCTTTGACGAAGCCCTAGACCTTAATAAAGTTATAAGGGTTGCATACCCTTTGTTGGTGAATATTTTCTTTCCATGGTAGCAGCATTTCGTTAAGGTCTCTAGTATCTTTTGTTCTAGCAGGTGCTTGTGGATCTACTCCTTTTTTAGGAGTATGTTATTGTGGGTTGACTGCTATGGAGTTGACTAAACATCATATGGAAGGAGTGGGTTCATATTTCTTTATGGAAAATCTAATGAAGGCCTTAAAGTAGCATTTCCTTGCCCTTTGTGGACCTTGCAGCAGGTTCTTGTGTTACTACTCCCTTTTAGGAGCAGGTTCTTATGTAGCTACTACCATTGAATGCTTCTTTTTTGGTGTTGTAGACTCAAACCTTTTGGTCTCCTCTTACTTTTGTGGCTCTAGAGGGGTAAAGTTAACCATGATACAAGCACGAGAAGGTGGGCTACCATGTTGATGATGCTTAGGTATCCACATTGCCATCGTATGATCCTTGAGCTTGCAGTAGTTCCTTCCTGATCTCATCTTTATGGTGCCTTTGTCAATTACATCCTCTAGCATGTTCAACTTTTACTCTCTCACCATAATAAAGTGAGATATGTCCTCTAGAGCAAATGTGCGTAGGATAGACCATAATGTCTCAGAGATCTTCTCTTTTTGTTGGGCCCAAGTTTCTGTTGAGAAAGTTGTCGATGAACATAATTTGTCAATCACATTGGAAGGTTCTTGTGGGACGTCCATTGTGATGGGCATCAGTGGTATGGCCGATTCTTGCATAGTTACCCTAATCATTGCCATCAAATTTCTAAGTATGGAACGTTCTTGTGTGGCTCCCAAAATGGATTTGGCTTTTGTCTTGGTAGGTTCTTGTGTTATTGTTTCTTTTTTCAAGACAGGTTTTGGTGGAACTGCCACTTGCCTTGAAGATGATGCAATGAATTCAACGACATCTTGCTAGACTAGTGGTCGAGTTGGTTTTTGTGTGACTACCCGATAGGAGGTAGAGGATGCTCCTTGTGTGCAATCTTCATGTATTTGTGCTTTTCCCTTGTCCTTGCAAGCGAGTTCTTGTGGTTCCACCTTTTTCAAGGTAGGTTCTTATGGTTCTGCTCTCTAATATTTGCCTTGATTTTTCATAGTCGGTAGGCCTAAATTTGATGGTTGCTTCTCATTCGTTGATGATGAAGATTTTAGAGGCCCATTCCTTCTTCTACTCTTTATTGAGCACATTGCAATTCCTACTAGAAGATGAGGGAGGTGATCTTATTACACCTAGTACCTTGGGTATCCAAATATAAGTGTTTCCAAGGTAATATCCCTAGTCCTCTAGTAATCTTGTGGAAACCCAACGGTAGTGTACCTTCCTTGTTGGATGGCATAATTTTGTTCTCGTATGTCAGGGTTTGTTGTTTGCATTATGGGGTGACTTTTGATGTTGAGGTTTTGTTGGAAACCAAATATATGTTTCACCTTCAATGTACCCTTAAGCCTCACCCATATTTGCTTGGTTGCTAGACGTCCTCTTTGTCATCTCTGTTGGTGAGGTTCTTGTAGAGGTCGAGTGGTGGAAGTAGATGCTGATGCTAATCCTTGACTAATGATTAATGCATCTTGAGGGGGGATTCATCACCCAACAAACCTCGATGAGTGTCTTGGATCCAACTTTTACCAAGCATGGCGGTTACCATTAAGATGCCTACAAAAACTACAAAAAACTTGCAAGGCACAACGTAATTGTCCAAAGAAACATTCAACGTTAAATACCCAATAACCTTAATAGAGGTACCCTCTATGGATTGAATTTCAAAATCACATACTTCAAGGTGTACTTAGCCAAGAGTCTTTAATATTTCCCTAGGAAATGAGGTTGTGTCTTGCTTGACTATCTACCAAGGCTTGGATTCGGCATGCTGCACTTGTTCATTTCAGCTCCACCAAAAGCTGAGATGGAGTAATACCTATCTCCTTATTAACAATAGAATTATCGATTGCATGTTCCATTTCATTAGATATTATCACTCTTATAGGTGTAATGGAGTTAGGTTGATCATTGTCAAGGTGCATTGTCCGAGTGCCTTTAGTAGTTGGTAGATCAATTGATGCCAATGTATGCATCTCATTTAGTGAATCTTCTAGTTTGGGAAAGGGAGCACACCAAGAGTCTTCAAGACCCTTCTCATTGTCCTCTTCCTTATGTGCTTTAAGCATCTTTATCAGCACAGACCTGTTGGTGGTATCAGAGTTGACTAGAAATAGATTTTCAGACATAGGGTGAGCCTTCCATGTTTGGAGATCAACCCTCATGACTTCCTGAGATAAATGATATTCGAGTACCAATTGGACCAACCCTACCATACACAAGAAAGGTCTCCCTAGTATAGCCTCATACCTAGGATTGTTTTAGAAATCTATTACAACAAGGCACACCATTGAGCATGTTAACGGATCTCGCCCATCCAAATCCTATGGGTTTTGAGCCATAAATGGCTCAGTTTCAAAGTCGATGCTCGTCGAGATCACCCAAATTAGCAAGGATAACACAAGAGCCATTTGGAGACAAGGAAAGGTTGAGATAATTAGCATATGCCTTGGTGCCATATGGGACCAAGTGGTTGTAACAAGGGAGAGAGAGAGTGTGTGGTACAAGGAATATGGTTGGCCCTCCCTTCAAAAGGCGACACGTATCGAAAGCCAAATGGTTGACTTTGGTCTTCATTGTTGGATGCACAATTTTGGAAAACAAGCTCCCTCTTCTCTTCCAAGAGTGTTTTTGGGTGTTCTCTTGTTTCCTTTGTAGTGCCTTTGTGTTTGCAACTCCATCCCTTTTCATTACCCTCTTCCTTCCCTTTGCCCCCTCTTCTCCCCACTCCCCTTTCCCTCCTTCTCTCATGGAAACAAATAGCAACAATTTGGGAGGCGCTTGAGTGACAATTGCGGATAGCTCGTGCTTTGCATTGCTCTCAAAAGGAGTAGCTTGGAGTGGAGGCTCCATTGGTATTCCTTCAAGATCCCCATGACACATTTGTCACCGTTGAGACTACACAAGTAATAACCATGAAGGACAAGCACTCTTTAGCAAAGCAACAATTGTGGAAGGATAGGTCACTAGAAAGTGTTTGTAGATTGAAGAACAAGCCAAAATGTAACCATTGTAAGAAGCTAGGACACAAAGAACAAGATTGCACATTTGAAAACCAGTAGGTCTTCTACTCAAAACCATCATTAAGAAAAGAGGAAAACACCATCAACAAAATGTATTAAAAAGTAAACCTTACCACCTTTAGCCCATGTTTTCTAAAGGTCACCAAATGAGTAGACCTTAGTTATCAAACCTATAAGAGTAGCTATGTAAGCACTTAAGGGAGGAATTGATCATGTTGTAACACCACACTTGAACTGTAAGAGAATAATAATACGTCTGTGCTCAACAGATAACAGGATCTCGTATGCAAGAGAGAAAAGCTGATAGTATGGAGAATAAAAAATTTGATTACTATAAAACTGATACAATAGATGGCGCTGCCTCCTAGCCGTGCGCTCCTGTGTGAGAAGCTTCAATGGCATGTTGGAAACAGTAGAGGACAGAGGCTGGATGCTAAGGAATCAAGGTTCATGTAGCCAATGATGAATATGGGCTTCACGGGCTTGGTCTTATATAGCCACCAGTTGTAGTCAGTTAGACCCAATTGGGAGACCCAGTCCACCCAAAACGGCCAACTGGAGGTCGGTCCCAAAATAAGCCACCGACCACACGTTAGAACTGTAGCACAGAATAAAGCAACTTACCTTTGGTGTCTATTCCACCCAGAGCCATCCGAGATCATCTGGGACTCCAAACAGGCCCCGTAACTCGAGAGTGGGCTGCCCCGAGAAATGTCGGTCTACCCTCAGTGCGGTCAATCATGGGATGCCTTCCCGCACTTGCATGTAGCCTAGTTGGCAATGTGCCAACTCTATCTGAAGCCGTCCAGCCATCAAGCCACACATGGCCCCCATCTGGTGTCCAAACCAAGACCTACCGGCCAAGACCTACCGGATAACTAAGCTACTCAAATGCCTTCTCCTCATATGGGGGGCTTATAAGTAGAGTTAGCTGGTTCCCGTGTAGTTACACGAGAGTGGAGCATTGATATCTAACACCCCCCCTCAATGTCCACCCACAAGTGAACTTACTTTTTTGGCCCAATGCCAAGTCGATGAAGATGCCTCTCCAGCAAGTCTCTTCCAAGAGCCTTCGTGAAGATGTCCGCAGCATTCTCTGTAGTCAGACAATACACCAAGTCGACCTCTCCATCCATGATGAGCTCACGTACAAAGTGATATTGAATCTCAATGTGTTTTGTGCGAGCGTGGAACACAGGGTTCTTTGCAATTGCCATGCAACTCTGATTGTCACATGATAACTACGTAGGCTTGTTTTACACTGCACCCATGTCCCCTAAAATCCTCCTCAACCACACTGCCTCACAAGAAGTAAAACATGCTGATTTGTACTCAGCCTCGATAGAAGAAAGTGCAATTGTGGGTTGCTTCTTGCTGACCCATGACATAGCTCCAGATCTAAGTGAGAAATAGTAACTTGTCACTGATCTCCTGCTGTCCACGTCTCCTGCCCAATCCAAGTCATAGAATCCGGTCAAGGTGTTGCCCTTGGTATAGTTGATGCCATAATCAAGTGTGCCTTTGATGTATTTCATCACCCACATCCCTGCCCTCTAATGGTTCTCCCGGGGCTTATTGGAAAACCTGCTTTATACACCAGTCGCAAAGCTGATGTCCGTCGCGTGTTGCACAAGTAAATCAAACTACCCACAAGCCTTCTGTACTTTGCTTCATCCACCAGTGGTGATGAATCCTCATTTGAGAGCTTCACGTCAACCTCCATAGGGGTGCCAACTGTCTTGCACTCAGCCATGCCAAATGCCTTCAGTATCTCTCCAGCATACTTCAGCTGTGAGATGAAGATCTGTTTTGGCTCTTGCCAAACTTCAATCCCCAAATAGAAATGCATCCTGTCATTTCAAACTCTCTTCCTAGCAACTGCTTTGTCTATGAGATCTTTTCTTCATGGTTCCCTGTTATGACAAGGTCATCCACATAAAGGACCATGATGATATACCTGCCTCCTTCTCTATAGATATATAAATTTGCATCAGATGGGCTCCTCTTGAACCCATTTTGCAGAAAGTAGGCATCAATCTGTTGGTACCACGCTCGTGGGGCCTGTTTCAGCCCATAAAGTGCCTTCTTCAGTTTACAAACTTTACCTTTTGAACTAGGGATCACAAAACCTGGTGGTGGTTCCACGTATACCTTCTCCTTGAGATCGCCATTCAGAAAGGCGGATTTTACATCCATTTGAAACATGGGCCAACTTTCCTGTGCCGCTAAACACAAAACACTGCAAATTATGGTTAGTCGAAGTGTGGGAGCAAAAGTATCCTAATAATCAAAACCATGTACCTGTGCGAATCCTTTTGCCACGAGCTGAGCCTTGTACTTATCCAACATGCCATCGAACTTGTACTTGGTCTTGTACACCCACTTGGTGCCGATTACCTTGCATTTTGGTGGTCGATCCACAAGGTCCCAAGTGTTGTTCTTCATTATGGAGCCATACTCCGACTACATAGCCTCCATCCACCTATCATCACCCTGTGCCTCTTCAAGACACTTGGGTTCTTCAGCACAGATCACCTCTGTCATCAAAGCGTAGTTGACCAAGTGTTCCTGCACCCTTCTTTGCTCCTCTTATCTCTTGGACCGGCAGTGTTCGGATGTTCCTCCTCAATGGTTGGAGGTTCTCTGCCGTCCAAAAGCTGCTTTACCCACTTCGGGAATGGCTATTGCTGTTGTGGTTCTGCAGGCTCTTCTTCCTCTTCTTTATCTTGAATCCTCCCAAGCAACGTTGGGGGAGTTCGGTCTGCTGTTGGTGGTTGTACTGGATGGATATCCTGGTCTTGGTTGTCTGGGAAGGAAGCATCCTCCTCCAATTGATGCGGCTGTTCTGAGAAGACCACATCGTGACTTACTATTACCTTCTTGGTAATAGGGTTATAGAGACGGTAACCCTTCACCTCTTCACTGTAGCTCAAGAAAATACATATCTGGCTCTTCGGTTCCCATTTGGTCCTGTTAGCATCAGGGACATGCACAAAACAATCACATCCAAAAACTCTGAAATGTGCAGCTGAAGGTTTCTTATCAGAAAAGGCCTGCAGTGGAGTCATCCCATTCACAACCTTCGCGTAGCTACAATTCAGAATGTAAAATGCCGTGTTACATGCTTCAGCCTAGAAAGTCTTTGGCAAATCTTTCCCTTTCATCATACTCCTGCCCATTTCGCAGATGATGCGCATCTTGCACTCTGCTACTCCATTTTGCTGTGGTGTATGTGGTGGGGGTTTCTGCCTCTTGATCCCATGACTTTTGCAGTAACTTTCGAATTCACTTGATGTGAACTCATCACCTCTATCTGATCTCAACTTCTTCACCTTCCTCCCCGTTTCTTTCTCGATCATTACATGCCATTCTTTGAACTTACTAAAAGCCTCATTTTTAGTCTTCAGGAAGTATATCCATATCCTTCTACTCTAGTCACCGATCAGCGTCATGAAGTAGTAGGAACCACCCAAAGCTTCTGTCTCCATCTTTTCGCAGAGGTCCATGTGAACAAGCTCTAGAAGAGCCTTTGCCCTGCTGGCCTCTTTAGGAAAGGGCTGCCGATGCTGCTTGCCCATCATGCAAGCTTCACATACATCAAGTAGATCTGAAAATTCTAGTAGGTCTGCAATCATTCCACTTTTATGCATCTCCTTTAAAGAACTAAGGTTTAGATGACCAAACCTCTCATGCCACAGCTTAATGTTGCTCACATCGGCTTGAGCACTGAAAGCTGAGAGTTTGTGGATGTTGTTGTGCCATGTACCTTTACCAATGACCTTCCCTTGAAGATCCAAAATCTATGCACCATTCTTATTGAATTGAATTTTGAGGTCCCGATCCGTGATCGTAGAAATGGACAACAAGTTCCTCTTGAGCATAAAGAACATCGAACAACTATTTTACAACTCCATTTGACTTGAGAGCAATCGTACCTTTTCCTTTTGCTAGACATTTTGCATCATTGCCAACTATACTACCTGGATGTCATTCCCTACCGAATGTAGAGAGGTATACCAATCCTTCCGACTGGTCATGTGGTGCGATGCACCACTGTCAATAATCCAAGGTTCATTCGTAGGTGCATGAACTGCCTCCATACAAATCTCCTCGATTGCTATGAACAGCTTTACTGGTACTGCCTACATGCTATTGTTGGACTCTTTCTTTACTCCTCATCTGCAATCTTCTTTCGACACTCATTCTGCTTGTGCCCTGCCTTGTTGCAATAGAAGCACTTGATCTTCTTCTTTCTCTTTTTATCATCAGAAGAAGATGGGTTACCAGAGTCCTTACCCTTACCTTTCTTTGATCCCAGCCCAGAAAGCCGAATCTTCTCCAGTCCTCATCTTTTGATGCATCTCCTCCTCCAGAAGCATTGCACTGAACTCCTCAAAGTTGAGGGGCGAATTTTTGTTTTGCGTATTCAACGTCGTAACAAGACCGTCGTACTTTGGTGGGAGAATCGGTATGCACCTTCGTGCTAGATTCTCACTAGTGATGGTGATGCCAATTGCAATCATTTGATCGCGCAGATTCTTCACCCTGGTGATGAACTTCTTCACCCTGGTGATGAACTTCTCTACCATTTTAGATTCTTCACCCTGGTGATGAACTTCTCTACCATTTCAGACTCAGATAGTTTCTCGTTCGCGAGTTGAGTCTCCAGATTCTTAATCCACATTTGATTCATGGTCTTGTACTGATTTTTCAAGACTGTCCACGCCTCCTCTGCTGTGGTGACAGAATCACTTACACTATAGACAATAGAACACAGCGCATCTGCATTTCTTCTTATCCATGCGAGAATCTCATCCGTAGTTGGTACTATCTGTTGTGCTGCATTGGTCGGATTCGGTCTCGGAACTGGCTTCACATCCACCCCAATAGTAGTATCCCAAAGCTCGTAAGCACTTAGGATGGTCTTCATCCTCAACTTCCAAAGTGGATAGTTAGTGCTGTCCAACTTTTCGCTTTCGATGAACGGTGGGATTCGTAGTCTTGCAGGCTGGGCCATCTCTCACAATCTGCTCGCAAATAGAAACACACTACCAAATCTTCTTGCTAGAGCCCAAGCTCTGATACCATGTAAGAAAATAATACAATGTCTATGCTCAACAGATAACAGGATCTCGTATGCAAGAGAGAAAAGCTGATAGTATGGAGAATCAAAAATTTGATTACTGTAAAACTGACACAATAGATGGCGCTACCTCCCAACCGTGCGCTCCTATGTGAGAAACTTCGATGGCATGCTAGAAATAGTAGAGGACGGAGGCTAGATGCTAAGGAATCAGGGTTGCTATAGCCAGTGATGAATATGGGCTTCACAGGCTTGCTCTTATATAGCCACCAGTTGTAGTCGGTTAGACCCGATTGGGAGAAAGACCCAGTTTGCTCAAAACGGCCGATAAGAGGTCGGTCCCAAAATAGGCCACTGACCACACGTTAAAACCGTGGCATAGAATAGAGCAACTGACCTACGGTTTCCATTCTGCCCAGAGCCATCCGGGATCATCTAGGACTCCAAATGGGCCCCGCAACCCGAGAGTGGGCTACCTCAAGAAATGCTCGGTCTACCCTCAGTGCGGTCAGTCATGGGATGCCTTCCCGCACTTGCATGTAGCCTAGTTGGCAGTGTGCCAACTCTATCTGAAGCTGTCCAGCCATCAGGCCACACATGGCCCCCATCTGGTGTCCAAACTAGGACCTACCAGATAACCGAGCTACTCAAATGCCTTCTCCTCATATGGGGGGCTTATAAGTAGAGTTAGCTGGTTCCCGTGTAGTTACACGAGAGTGGAGCATTGATATCTAACATGAACACCTTAAGTAGCAAGTATGTACGAAGGGGAGGTGATGGACTTTTATATTGTAACCTCACGTCCGACCACCTTGCAGTAGCCAATGCATCATGGCATCAAGGGGAGGTGTTGAGAGTTATGGTTCCATAAGCACATACATAGAGACAAAGGTATGAGGTAGGGCATGGTACTACATGGCATGGAGACTTTATTCCACATGTGAGCAAGCAAAAGGGAGGTCCATTTCAATCAATATCATTAAGCATGCTCTAGAGTCTATGAGTACAAGTCTTAATCTTATAATATAATTGAACTCGACTCTATGCTTTTGTAGTTTAGCTCTTCATCATGTGTGCACTTAGGATGCATCCACCTTAGATTAGTCATAGGCACACCATAGGTGCTCATGCTTTCTCAACTCCCTCCCACTTGCACTGGTCCAATTTCCACACTACCATCTTCATCAGTGCCATGGTGGGCCTTTGTGGCAAGAACATCTCTAGGCTACTTTTGCTCTAGTTTGATACTCTTCTACCCCTCCTCTTCTACTCTACTTTGGTCCTATAGCTCCTCCTTGCATTTCTTTCGTTTAAACTTGTAGCACCTCTTACACTTGCCCTACTACCCCCTATCTCTCCAAGTTGCACCATGTACACTATCAAGCCCTTCACTCTTTCTTCCCTTCCTTCTTTCTTATTTCCTATGCTGACTCTCAATTACCACCTCTCAATCATTTTGTGTACCCTAAAGATGCTGGAGATCCATTATTGCTATTTTGGACACTCTCTTCTTGTTTTGTAGCTCTATTCCTATTGTTTTGTGTACCCTTCAAGTGTGTTGGAGGTTCATTCTTATTTTTTTGTCTATCCTCTCAATATGTTGTGTGCCCTTCAGTGCTTGATATCCATTCTTGTTATTTTGGACTCTCTTTTTGTGTTGTAGTAGCTCTATTCCTAATGCAAAAGGTTTGATACAAATTCGATGTTTAGATTAGTAGATATGGAATTTAGGAATTTAGGAGACCCATTATGTCGATCAATAAGAACTATTATTTGTGCAATAAGAACTATGTCTCATGCTCAACAGGTTTCGTCACCCTTCTTCCTCTCACAATATATGGAAGGCTGAGATGATAAGGATGGGGTTAGCAGCATAAAGAACCCTGCGTCGCGTAACTCACCATGTGATTTTATTCATCGATGAGATCCATCTTGTGCTTGCAGCAGGTAACTAGACTTGAAAACTTAGGACTTAAAAACTGGAAAAATTAGGACTTAGACCATATGATTTTTTTAATAGATCCCAAATATGTCTTTTTATTCCCATTGAAGGTTGGGTATTTTTCTTAGTAACATCGTTGAGCTTATCGTTTATCTAACCTTCTTCATTATACCATCCATCTGACATCCCTTTAATATGAAGATCCAAAACATTGTTGGATTTTCTATGATTTCCTCATGAAGGCTCACTTTTTTTCTATTATCATCTCTCTTTTTCATTGATTTTATCTAGAAATTTATCATTTCTTGAATGGTAGATGGCAAAATATGTTGTAGGAAGAGATATATTATATTATGGGAAATCTACTCCTAATTAAGAAATATTGTCCAGCTTACTTAATTGTGAGACGTAAGGGGTTTATAATGGCTTCCTTTATATTGTTGAAGAAGTTGTAAAACTTGCTAAACTTGTCCCTCTACATCCATAAGGAAAATTTTGAGCTTTGCAAACAAATTCCTAAGTATTGACCATGATTCTCCCATAGAATACAATGTACAGTTGGTAATATGAATACCGATTTATGGAAATCTAAAATTCCATTATTTTGAATAAACTAATCACACCCAAGTAATCCAAAATAGTTGCCTAGGCAAAACATATTGTGAAATAAGTTCTAATCATATATGATAAATTGCAAATGGGATGTCCT
Source organism: Dipteris shenzhenensis (assembly GCF_047967505.1). Lineage (NCBI taxonomy): Eukaryota > Viridiplantae > Streptophyta > Polypodiopsida > Gleicheniales > Dipteridaceae > Dipteris > Dipteris shenzhenensis. The sequence goes on from NC_141625.1 coordinate 11,653,094, forward strand.
AGAAGTTTTGTATGCTTTTGATGGTCATAAAAAATGAGATGAACACTACCAGGGAGCAAGATATAGACATGTAGGAAATGACAAGAGACAAGACGGTGGATCTATCGTATCTACTGAGTTTCACCTTACACTTGGAGGATAAAGACATGCAAACTTGCAGAAAGGCATAGCCGATGAGGGCCTCAAGAGAATACTAGTGGACTTCATGTCTACACCAGACATCTTCTCACTTTTCCAATAGGACATAAATAGAATAGAAAATGTGAAAGCGGTTTCATTTGCTGCACAAGCTCAAAAACGTCCTTCTCATGGAGCCCCTCCCTAACATACGGTGCAGTAGACCGAGAAAGGGCAAGCCTTGCCAGAAATGCAGAGAGGAATCTGACAAAATATGAAGAGGGGAGAGGAGAAGAGTGGAGATGAGGAGAGACGGCACAGCTAGAGAGCACACCACAAACAACTAACTGTACACTAGATTTAGTTGAAAATGTAGAATATATACAAACCCATTTAGGGTTAGGGTTAGGGCATCTAACCCTTTCCTTTATAGCACTCTATTGGGTTAGTGCTATGCACATATGATCACATGATGTTGAGCATGAACTCTCAACACCTTCCCTCAAGATCAACATCATGAAGTAGGCCTTCCCTCAAGATGATGATTCTAGGGAATTGAAGAAGGACTGAGCATTACATTCTATCACACCCCTTTAATGGGAATGCCCTTCCTCTACATCAAACTAAGAGCTAGTCGTTATTCCTCAAAAAGCTCTTTATTGAGTGGTTTGGTAAAGATGTCTGCAACATTCTATTTACTATCACAATGCTGCAATGTGATGTCACCAAGTAACACTCTTTCTCTGATGAAGTGCTCTCTAATATCAATGTGCTTTATCCTGGAGTGATATACTGATTACCAATGCTTGAGCCGATTGATTATCACAGTATATTGTTGTTGGCTTTGACTTATCAAAGTAATCTGTTTCTGACAATAGTCTTCTGAGCCATATAGCCTCTCATGCACCTATAGTGAGTGCTCTAAATTCTGCTTTAGTCAAAGACAAAGAAACAGTTGGCTGTTTGTTTCATAGCCATGATATAGCACCTTGACCAAGGAAAAATGCATATCCCTATGTTGATCTACTAGTCTCATGATCTCTGGCATAGTCACTATTACAGTATCCATGCAACCGTGGATGACTTCCTCTATATTCTATTCCAAACTGTCTTGTACCTCTGATGCATCTCAAGACTCTTTTGGCTACATTCCAATGAGACTATTTTGGATTTGCCATAAATTGTGCTAGTGAACTTATTGCATAACAAATATATGGCCATGTGATAGTCAGATATATAAGAGATCTAATGAGCTACTTGTAGTACCTGTCATTGATTATGGGCTTTTCTGAATCTTTTGTAAGTTTCAAACTCTGTTCCATGGGAGTGGCTACAATCTTGTAATATGCCATATGAAACTTCTTCAGGAGACTGTCAACATATTTGAGCTGACTCATAAAGGTGCTTCTTGAATCTCTCCAAAACTCAATTCCAAGACAATGGCGCATAAGTCCAAGATCTTTCATGTTGTACTCTGTAGATAAGTCTTGTTTTAGCTTTCTGATGAACCTATCCTTGCTTTTGGTCACAATCAGATCATCTATGTACAAAAGTGCAATAGTAATGTCTTCCTCTTGAACTTTGTAGTAGAGAGTATGATCTACATTGGATTTCATGTATCTCAGATCAGCAAAATACTTGTCGATTCTATTGTACCAACTTCTGGGTGCTTGCTTTAAGTTGTAGAGACTCTTCTTGAGATGGCAAACCTTATTCTCCTTTCCTGGTTCAACATAACCTATTGGTTGTTGCATGTAGACTTCCTCATCTAGGTAACCATTGAGAAATGCATTCTTGACATTGAGCTTGTACACATTCCATCTGCTGAGTGTCACTAGTGATATCAAGAACCGTACGGAATCTATGTTTGCTACTGGAGCATAAATCTCATCATAATCTTGACCATATTGTTATGCAAATCCTTTTGCAACTAGTTTGGCTTTGTATCTTTGAATACTTCCATTTGGATTGTACTTCACTTTGTATACCCATTTGTTTGCTATGACATTCTTTCCTAGTGGAAGGTCGCATAATTCCTAAGCATTATTCTTACACAAAGCATCCATTTCTTCATTCATAGCAATTTGCCATTCTGGCTTGTCTACTACATCTTCGAAGTACACTGGCTATTCTGTAACCATGATGGTAGTCATAAGAGCATAGTTGGCGGTTTCAACCTGAATTGCTTTGCCTTTCTGAGCATATGTCAATCTGTCTGGAGATCTGCTTTCCCTAGTAGACCGTTTGAGCTGTTGTGGCTCTGCTTGGGGTGTTACTGGCAATTCTTGCTCTTCTTCATCAATCTTTTTTGTAGATGACTGTGAAATCGGTGCATCTATCTTCTATGTGTTTGAGGTTTTCCATTCTGATTCCTCATCAAAGATTACATCTCTGGAGATAAGGAACATCCAATTTCCTGTAATGATCATCATGTATGTGGGCATCATGTATGCTTTACAACCAAATATGCGGAGAAGCCCAATGTGTGGCTTGTGTCCAGTGAATGCTTCAAAAGGTGTCATACCCTATATCGGTTTGGTAGGAAGCCGATTAAGCAAATAGTTTACAGTGGCTATTGCTTCTGCCCAATACTAATTTGAAAGATGGTTCTCACTAAGTATTGCTCTAGCATTGTCTGTGCTAAAGTACCACTCTTCCTTTTAGCTCTTGCATTCTGCTGAGGAGTATCTGCATAAGTGAATTGTCTTCGAATGCCGTGACTTCTGCAAAAGTTCATGAATGCTGAAGACATGTATTCACCTCCTCTGTTTGATCTCATGACTTTCATCTTTCTGCCTGTCTACTTTTCTACCATGGCTTTGAATTCTTGAAATCTAGAAAAGACTTCAGATTTCTCCTTCAGAAAGTACACCCAACAATATCTATTGTAATCATTGATGAAAGTCAAGTAGTAAAGTGAACCATTGATGCTGCAGGTCTGGGCATAACCCCATACATCTGTGTGAATCAAATCAAGAATACCTCGCGCACGAGAGGTACTTTTCTCAAAGTTGGTTCACTTTTGTTTGCCAAAGTAGCATGCTTTGCAAACCTTTTCAAGAAATTATAGCTTAGGAATCCCGATTGCCATATTTTGATTCCTAAGATCTAGCAAGCTCTTGAAATTAACATGACCATATCTCTTGTGCCATTTTGCAAATAGTGGCGTGTTGCAGTTGAGCTGACATGGCATGCTTATCTGATACTATAGCTAGCATTCTGTACAAGTGTCCTTCCTTGTCACCTTTACCTATTACTAGCTGAAATCTTCTAGATTTGTCTCTGATAGTGCATTCATCTCCGTTGAAGATGACTTGGTAGTTGTGTTCTGCCATTTGATCTTCTAACAAGAGGTTCTTGCTGAGCTTTGGAATGTAGAGTACATCTTTCACCAATCCTTTCGTACAAGTGAAATTGTTCATAGGATAACACCTGTCCCTTAAACTGGATTCGGTGTATTATCTGCTGTGTAGATGGCATTCTTTTGACCTTCTAATGGTTTCATCTCTATGAACCATTCCTGATGATTTGTCATGTGAGATGATGCATCATTGTCGATGTACCAAGGATCCTAGTTTGCTTGGTCGACTTGATAGTTGAAATCCTCTTTTGGATTGCAATCAGTGTCTAGGTACAATGTATCAGTATTATGGATTTCCTCATTTGCAAGAAACATATTCCCATGTTCATTTGCAAAATGACTATGACTTGAATGTCCACCACGATGATATCCTTGCCACAAAATTTCCATCGATTACTGCTGCTAGATTGACCACCTTGGTCGTATTGCTTCTTGTGGCAATCTCTTTCATAGTGTCCAAACTTATGACAATAGTTGCACTACAAGTTTGACACGTTGGTGGATGCATTCCCTCATCCTTGGAATCTTCCTCGATTGGAATGATTTCCTCTTGCTGATTCTGATGTTGTTGAGGATGATGTTGATGCTGATGTTGACTTTGATGATTTTGTTGCTGATGATGATCACTTCTCTGAGATGATCTGCCTCTTTCTCTGCTTCTGTTTGAAGCTGTGAATGTCTGATCATTAGAATGACCTTTGCATGCATCAATGGCCTGAGTCCTGAGTTCTTCACCAAGTAATACTAACTGGAGCTCTTCCAGTGCTAGAATTTGCCGTTGAATGGCAATACTCTAGACTAGATTCTCGTATCCCTCTTCTAGTTTATTCAAGATGACTTGAACAATTTCTATTGGATTCATGGTCTCTCCTGTTGCTGCGAGTTGATTATTGTAGTCTTTGATTTTAAATATGTAAGCATGACCGGTTTTGCTGCGGTTGTAGAAACTCTGGTTGATTTGGTTTCTCGGTGTGAGAATCCTGGAAGTGTTCTTGGACTCATAGAGAGCTGCAAACATATCCCATGCTTCTTTTGATGTCTTGACTATGTTGAGTTGTCCTAGCATGACATCTTGCACATTCTGCTTGATCAGATGATATGCATACTTATCTTTCTTATCCCATTATGCCTATAAGCTCAGGCAATGGCAAGATCTGCTACAGGTGTGAACTATTTGTGCAACTCGAGATCCTGCTATAGATCCCGCTGCAGGAGATGTGACAACAGGTGGAGTAGAGCTACTACTGGGTGGATCATCCAATGGTCTAGGTGTAGATCCATGGACATACTCCCATTTATCTTGAAGTACAAGAATGGTCTCCATTTAGTATTTCCATGTACTGTAATTGGAGTTGTCTAGCTAAGCAGATGCCTCTAGATTGAGGTTGCTAGTTGTAGACATGGTGCAAGGAATGTACTCAAAGTGTCGTGAAAATCATTGTCTGAATCAACTGCAAAACACTGATTATGGCAAGTGAAATCTGAATTGTCAATGAAGGTAGAAGTACAATATATAAATCCAATCTGAATTGCAAGGCTTGTGGGGCAAATGATGCTGGGAATAGCCAAGAGGCTTTACAAGGCTGAAATGATGTGTACAATGCTATAAAATAGCCGAATAGGCTTTATAATGATGGCATGTGTGTGTGAATCAAATCATGTGCTATCTGTCCACACTGAACAATTGGCAATGTCTCTGAACACTTTGAAGTCTGCTCACTAAATTGATGAACATCAGGTTTTAGGTAATGTGATGATGTGAAACTATATGTGAGCATATGGACTAACTCCGAGTAGGAACTAGTCGTGAATTTTGAGCATGGCTTAGATTGGCAACTTGGGGACATTCAAAGCATCCCCTCTATGGCAATCTAGTCTACTCTAATATATATCTATACCAGCCATCGATCTATGAAAGAACAACAAATAATTTCTTTTCTTTGGTTCTTTTTACGTGCTGGGTCAAATGCATCAATGTAGAGGCTAATGTGTGTGTAGGAATTGGATTTGTTGGTGAGGCTCAAAAAGTGAGTGATAATTGTGCCAAAATGTGTGCATATGTGATGAGCACATAGAGCACAAAAAATTAAGCGATTTTCCTTTTTGGAACGCCCTCAAATTCTTCCTGGATCAAGAGATACGACTTGATCTAGGTGAAGGGGCAAAAGAATGCAAATGTGCTCAATGATAATGTGGCAGTCAGGGGGTCACATGCAGTGATTGTGCCTGTGGAGCCCTGTGCTGAGGTGGCAAGAGTGATCACATGAAGTGCTTGTGGAGCACTGTGTGTGCTCGCAAGGGTCAGTGCTGATTAGACTGATGAGGTGGTAGTCTGATGATGTGGTAGTGATGTCAGAGCTGATGACATGGCACAGTGCCACGTGTTTAAGTCTTGACCAAGCTGCTCTATCGTAACCCAACCGTGGGTTAACTTGATCAGTGTTAGATTGACCAACCCTATCTACTTTTAACCTTACCCTGGTTACCAGTGACTTTGGGGTGTGGTTTGTGGAGAGGATAAGGTGAGGTGTCCACCTGTCTAAGCACAGACCATTCACAAACCCAGGGGTGATGAACCTAACCAGGGTAAAGCTCTATCTACCACATGTCTTTTTCTAAGACAGAGATGGCGTGGGAATAGTCTGGAGCTCACAGCTGTCATCAAGGAGAAGCACGTCAATGGAGATGGCTTTGTCTGATAGAACCGATGCGGGCACCATCTACTCCAAGCTCTACACTGAAGTAATGTTCTTGCAACTTTCCGATACGCTTGTTGTAGAGGAATTAGTGAGATTGCACTACAATCTGACATTCACGGGGGAGCCAAGGGAGGTGATCAGCTAGTAGAGTTGCGCTGTTGGCTGGTTGTGGAGGACCCGAAGTCGCTGGTGGCTAAGTGGCATGGCTAAGTGGCATATGTTGAGCGTCATTGACGAATAGGCCTCAATGAGGTGCTAGAGCGTGGGTCTTCTATGAAGGTAAGGAGCCCGCAGGAAGGCGTAGGAGCTGAGAGCGTCCAACTGGCCTGAGTTGTACGAGAAATTTGATACGAATTACAATTTTAGGAGAAATTTGATATGGATTACAGTTTTAGCAAAGCAAGGATGGTTATTTGAGGCCGCGAATCCATTGAAGGCCTACTTTGGAGCCTTTGGTGTGCTGTGAGTAGATGGAGCTTTGGAGCTTACTTTGGAGGGCGTCGCTTGGGCGGTTGCTAGGAGCTCGAATAGAGCGTTGTTGGTCGGTTGGAGAGTCTAGTTACTGGAGAGCGTTGGCAGTTGGAGGCAGCCTTTGTTGGATTGTTGAGCCATTGAGCAACACTGATTGCTAGAGTTGTAGATGATAAGGCCGTCGGTACATTGAGTTCACTACTGCTGTGTCGTAGATGACATTTGTGCTGTAGAAGAGCCGCTGTAGAAGACCAAGTGTGAAGAATAAGTGGACAAACGACAGGCTGAAGGTCCCCTTATGAGCCTTAGCTTGCTGCCGATGGTCTGTGGACCTTTCTTTGAAGAATTTCTTTGTCAAAGTTGTGTGCCTTGTACCTCTTGAACTTCATACACTTTGATCTCTCATAAGAGAATACTCTGATCTCTTGGAAACAAATCTCTCTCTTATATTACTCACATGCAATGAGAGAAAACTTTCTCTTTCACACAATCTCTCAACGGAAGAGATGTATCTCAGATCTCTCTTTCTCTCGATGAACTGAGAATTGAAGAAGATTAACGAAAACCTTTTAATCTCACACGGATGAAAATATATCGCAAATAGAATGATGAAAATTCTATTGATTCTCTCAACGGAAGAGAATCCTCACGATCACTCAACAACACTCTCGATCACTCTCACTCTCTCAAGAATCGCAATGCCTCAGCGGAAGGCAAGGGAGCTCTAATACCATGACAAAATAGCACTCTATTGGGTTAGTGCTATGCACATTATCACATGATGTTGAACATGAACTCTCAACAGAACCAATGTGGGAGATCTCTAAGGAGGTGGCCAAATCTTGTTTAAAGCCCCTGCAACCCCAAAACAATTGGCATGGGAGCAGCTCTCACTGAGAGTAAGGAGAATCTTCAACAATCCGCCCTCCACCACCCCCACAGAAGGAGATCCTGAAAAAACTCGAGCATATACTAGCTCTTTCAAAGGTAAAATCCCTATGTGAAGGTTCACAATGGTTTCATGACAGGTCGAGTTGAGTTCTATGGGGCTATCCATGGGTGAAGAGTCAAGTTCCTCCAACACCAATTGTTGGAAAGCTAGCAATGTCTGGGAAGTATTCTATTATTGTATGAAATCAACCCATTCCTTAGACAATTTGCTAGATATTTTGAATTAGAAGAATCTTGAAGATCTTGAAATACCTTAGATATCTCTTCATCACCCATGTATTATTCTCAAATATAATTTTCATCTTTCACTTTGAGGTTTGTACAAATTCTCTACTTAGTTAATCTCGCCTACCTAGTCGAACCATACAACTCTAGCGAACGCGTTTGCATGCATGCCTACTGTGAAGATAGCAAGTGCAGAATGTGCTCCCAAGACCACCAGATGAGATTCTTCACGAGGATTTCTGCACTTGCCTGACCATAAGCAGGGTGTTGGGGATCTATCCACATCCGATGATCTCTATAAGTGGAGTCAATGTCTTTGGCGGCTTTAGATGGGAAACTTTGGAGGTGCTGCCAACCCTATCTCCTCTACCATCGCTAGAGGAGGTCATCGCTCTCTCACTAGTAATTCAAGTCTGCTATATTCATGAGGATGCAACAGCAATATGCCACCGGTCATCGCAGTCAGTATGACAGATTTATCATGCTTGATGAGCTGATAGGTGATGTATTTGATCAAGAATGTTTTGCTTATTCGTGGCATCCCACAGACAATGTAGAGTCAGCTACCTTTTGACATGATCTCGTCGTATATGTGTCACTGCTCTAGGGTCAAGTTGGCATGTTCCATCTGTTTAAACTCATGAAGCAGCCCCAATAGTCATGCTCAGTCAAGTTGGCATATTCCATTTGTTCAAACTCATGAAGCAACCCCAATAGTCATGCTTAGTCATGCAATGGGTCTAGGTCGTTCAGCTCAGTGACCTCAAGTGATGTCATAATGTTTGCTCGTAGCAATGGGCACTTCTGTAACACCATGCTCATGATCTGTTGTATCCTCTCTTCTACAATTGGCATTGGGCGTACTTGGTGATGTACGTCTCTAGGTCATTCTCTATCTTGATGAGGCCATGTATTTGGCATTCATCAAAGTAGGACCACACGGTGTTGCTCATTGATATTAAGAATGCCTCAGTTCTAAACGGTACATCATGGAGCATGAGATTGAAAAAGAAGCCCTCTGTATGATGTTCTGGGTGATATTCTGTAAAGCGGACCACACTTGATGCAAGAAGATCTATCAAGAGATGGTGACACATGCCTTCTATACAATAGCATGTCATGAGCCAATTGATATCTTATGAAGACTATTGAGCTTGTTGCATTGATTGCAACATCAATTTTAAAAAAAAACACATCACTAGAAGATTTCATCATTAGTCTCTCTTATCTGCTCAGCAACCTCTCTCTCTCTCTCTCTCTCTCTCTCTTCTCTCTCTCTCTCTCTCTCTCTCTCTCTCTCCATGTAATCTCCCTTTGTGTATTGTTGGCCCTCTTGGGCTACACTTTTTCATCCATCCCTTATTGTTGATTTATTGTCATACAATCATGGCCAAGAACATCTCCACGTGGACACAATTTTGTGGCCATTTGTATCATAAAATCAAAATTTCATTGGGTGAATGGATCCCGTGCATCTACAACTTGAATGACTAGATAGACATGAACAGATCTACTAAGGGTCCACATAAGCTACCCAAGAGCAAGAGAGGGGATGGTCTACATTAGTGGAGGGGTCCCATCTTGAAGTTAAGTTTGGGACAAAATGGTGGCTTGCAAGGGTGGAACATGTCTATGTGGGCAAAAGACATGTGCTTGCCTCCACCAATCAATCAAGCTATGATACCATCACATTGTAAGTCCTTTTGCTCTGCATACATTCTTTATAACATGATTGCATAAATTTACTATTAGGTTTGATAGAGTGCTTACTCATAGCATATGTATTTCCTTTGGGCTTTGAGGATGGGAACCAGTGGATTATTTTATAGGAAAAGTTCATTGCCATTCATGAAGATGTGGGTAAGCAAATGCATGTTAGGGAGAAGTCTTCTTCTTTACAAAAGATGAATGTGTATTGGTATAATGTAACCTACATTGTTCCAAGGGGTATAGGACACTATGGCTATCTTCAAAGCATTCCACCACTGCAACTTCAAGATATGGACTATAACATGGTAGACACAACAACAATGTACCTTTTGTTTGTACCTCCCTATTCAAGGGTTCATTTCTTAAGGCCACTCTAGTGAGATATATGCCATCCAAGTCCTTAATTGTTGCAATGGCAACAATTGTTGAGCCATGTTTTCTTGATCAACTTTTCCATAGCCTTTATCTCAACAAGTAGTTAAATATTGCTTGAAATCCATATACTAGCCCATGACCCTTATTTGCACTCTACTATAGTGCCTAAAAATGTATACATTACCCATGGCCCTAATCTGCACTCTACTACTACATACACCACACTTGACACTACATGCTACACATGCAACTCCTTCATGATATCTCAACCTTTATTTTTCACAATATCACACATTTATCCACCTCTAAGCTCTAATCTCACAATGACACAACATATGAGCTCTAGTTGCATCTCCTCTTGATCAAGAGATTTGTAGATACACAATGATGTAGTAGTCAAGGAGTGTTGCTTACTCCTCGATTCTCCTCCTCCACATAGCCCATGACCTTCTGCCTCTATCTTGCACATAGAGCTCTAGCCACATAACACATAATAGGTAGATAAAAGATCAAGTGTCTAGCTCCACACATAGCATGTGGTAGATAGGCCATGTTAGACTAGGATGCATGGTAGATTAGATAAGTCCACCACACCTTATGACACGTGACATAGCTACGACACCTTATGACATGGTAGATTAGATAAGGCCACCACACCTTATGACATGTGACATAGATACGACATCACTTTATCTTTCTATGTCACTAAGGCATGTGGGGTTTTGACATTTTGTGAGTAAATTTTTTTGCGAGTTTGCGAGTTTTTCAAGTATTTTTATGTGTGAATTTTATAGCTAGTGGCTAGTTATAATTCTTGCATATCACCATTCAAGTATAAATAATAATAAAACGAGGCAATATATTTCATAAACATAGGAAACACTCAATGGAAACCATGGAGCTAGTTCTATTAGAGGACAAGATCTCATCATAAATATCTTGGATCAATAGATCACCATTAAGCTATAAAGGCAAGCAAGCAGTAGCCAAGCATCATTGCATTCGTGGTTGAGCCAAGCATAAATAGCCAAAACAATAGCTCGCCGGCAAGCTATAAAGACAGAGTGCCAAAAATGTTTTTTCCAGATGGCATTTTGGGGTTTCATCTAAAGGTACCCATGCTTGCAGTTGTTTTCAAGGTTTTTGGGCCTTCTAAGCTTATTTTTGGTGTCAAAGAGATTAAATTGTGTATGTATCAAAAGTTTTTTTCTTCCAAGGAATTTATACCCCTCTGGCAACATAGTTCAAGTTTTGTTTTGTTCCAACAAATTTGTACCAATGGAGCAAAGTAACGATGGTCATCCATAGGTCAAATATTTGAACATCTGTAATTTCTAGTTTTTGTGGGAGATGTGTCTGTTTGTACTAGGTCCTCTGCATGTAAGAATACAAGTTGTGCAGAAAACAATATTTTAAATTTCCCCCAATGCTAAATGCATAGTTCTGCTTAAATTTTCCCATTTAAAAAAATCATTATGGTTGAGTCAAATCAATCCTTGTAGCTAGAGATCAAAGTGGTTGTAAGAGTTCTACACCATACGATCTTTAATGGCATGCCAATAGCTATAGAAAAAATTCAACAAAAACCCACAAAACTCACAAAAACTTACTTGCAAAATGCCAATCCCCAGACATGTGATAGTGCCACATCATCACTACCAGAGAGGCAGTCAATTTACTACCTCAGTATCACTACTACTACAAAGGTAGTCAACTCAACTCCCACCTCGATAGGCACCTCAACAACCACATGGCACATAATGCTACCTCATTCTATGCCATCTAAGCATAGTGTGATGTACAAGGACATTTGTACTTCAACATATGCATCCACATGCCACATCATCATCATCACTATTTTGAACAAAATTTGGCAAACCTTTCAATTACAATAACTTTTGATCCATAAATAAGTTTCATGTGGTGAAAAGTACATGGCATCTCATGTTATATGAAATTGTCACCTCACAAGCGCTCTTTTACATTCTTGATTTGTATTTTTATGTAGCTTCATCATCAAAACCACCTCTTCATTGCTTGAAGCTTCTTTATTGACCACAATTTGATAGCATCCTGCATTCAAACTGACACCTAAAAAGAACAAAAAAAGTTCCTCTTATGCCTCGATGTCTAGTCTAGATTTTAGACTAGCACATCTTTAGAGGAGAGCAAGCTTCACAAAGACAAGTAATCCCTTATCTTGAAAATCTCAATTTGTTCCTAACAATGTTAGTCACATTGGATCTATCATTGGTTGCACATTCGTACATCTAACACCTCAGTACTTTTGGCAATGGGTAGTATTAGAGTTTACCACATCGGTGAATCACTTGGTATAATAATCTCTTTTGGCTATAGGACAATTGTGGTCTTATGCACTTTGCATGCCATATTTATAAAGCCATTGGTATGGCTATTTTTGGTATATTCTTGCCATAACCTTGTTTTACAATTTTTATACATCAGGTTTATGAATGCTCATAGATCAACCTTCTTTCTCTTTCTATTTTTGGCATATTCTTGCCATAACCTTGTTTTACAATTTTTATACATCTGGTTAATGAATGCTCATAGATCAACCTTCTCTTTCTTTCCAGATTCAAAAGCTTTCACACTAAAACATCTACCCTTGACTGTAGACCCTCTAATAATTGGGAAAGGCTTATAGGAGAAAAACCTATGAGACACATATGGCAACACATGGGACAAAATCATAAAAATGTAATAAGCTTCTCTGTACATGTAGGGCTCTTATGAATGAAACTAGATGTAGTCATGATATACGAATACCTCATGGGAATTTGTCCTCTCACATTACTAGTGGGTCTCTTGCCTTTGTTTAAAAGGGCATCTTCCCCATTCAAGAGATACAATTCCATAGCAAATCTAGTGTTGAAATTGATTATGCCAACGAAAAAAGAATAGGAACTATCTAAGGAACACATGACATACCTTACATCTAACCTACCCTACCTTTCCCACCTATTCTGACACTCCTACTTTCTTCCCCAATCTTGTAGGACTATCAAGAATCTCAAGCCATATACCTTTCCCTACCTCTGCTTCCCCTATTGCTACCATCCTATAGACTTGCCTTTCTTGATTCCATTCTAGATGTCGCATTCTACCTTTTATGAATGACCTTTCAAGGAGCATCTAACAACACCATAACTCATCCAAACTTCGATGCAGTGTCATGCCAACACAAGTTGAGATGCTAGCATATGAACATGATTGACCAAAAGTTTGCAAATGCTTCAAAGTGTAGTGGTCAATTCAAGGTACACACATATGATCACTAAAACAACATGGCATTAACATGAGAGGTAGTTTTTTTGTGTGTGTGTGGAAAATTCAAACATATATATTACTTAAAGTAATAGAAAATTGCCTCATAAGGGACGCATTGCAATTGATAATGACAACTGCCAATTTTTAGGAAAACTTTCATAAAAGAATTACTCCCTCTCAAGTGCCAAAAAACCATTATTACAGATTCCTCAAGATCCTCATACCAAAGCCTAGCCCTTCCATTCGATTCTTCTTGTAGACCAAACCATTTGGTGGCATTTCCAAACACATTGTATGACTGCTCTCACCACCTACCAAATCACTCAAACATACCATCATTTAAGCTAGCTTTATCACCCAGTATAGCCAGATTCTATCACAATAGAAAAGCAATGTGCATCTGATTAGACCACCTTATTGTTCTCCTCCAAATAGGCATAACAACAACACAATGCCAAAGAAGATGAAAGTGTGTCTCCCTGCACACTTTACAAAAAATGCAAAACAATGGAACTCTAGGATTCCATTTTAGGATCCTATATCTCATTGGTAATTTCCCAATTAAAACATTCCACAACAAAACATTATATTTTATAAAATGGAGTAGCAGACACCACATTTCTCAACCTTCTCTACCATACATCAAAACTATCTCTTGGGTCCTTATCCACCCAAATTTTGTGTGCCATTAAAGCAATCCATGGCCCTTGATGAACCACTAAATCTTTCAAGGAGCATTTCTAAAGTGCCTTCTCAGTTGCATTCACAAATCCCTTTAAATCCCCTTGGTCATTAATAACTTCATTCATCAGCCAATCATCACGGATGTTTGCCAGCAAAAACCACATAACTATAGTCTTTCCATTTGTCAAACTAAATGTCCAATTGAGATTGGGTTGTGATTAGCCATGGGCGATTCTTGCAAGTTATTCGATTAGTGTTTATGGACCTCGGGGTGTTGTAGGCCCATGGCAAGATATTGTACCATGTGATTCACCTATCAAAAGACCGCAGACTAAAATGCTTACCAAACCTTTTGGATGTTGGAAATAAATTTAACCGGAGTTTCATGGGTTGGGAATGCCTCTTTTCAACCACTTAGAATAGAGCCTCTTACATTTATGGCTCATTCGTTCCATTCCTATTCCTCCATCTTTCCTCTCCACAACTACAAGGTTCCAATCGAAAGCGTGCCATTGGTTCCTCCAAAGAAAATCTCTTATGACCTTAACAATTCTCTTAAGCACAATAGAATTAAAAGGGTAAATTGAGAGAAACATATAATGCTACCAAAGATAGCACATGCTTCACAACAATAGACCTTCCCACAAAGGACAGCTTAGCATTTTCCCATCTACTTAACTTTTCCTGAGTTCTTTGAACTGACCAATCAAATTTATCCTTAACTGACACTACAAACCCAACTTGGCATCCCAAGCATCCAATTACTTCACTAGCCTTATACCATTTGAAAGGGAAGTTAGTTGACCACCCAAGAAGATCTCCCCTGCCCAACCACACTATAGTGGTCTTGTCTTGGTTAATGTGTGAATTCAAAACCACAACAAATTCTTCAAATGCTGCAAGAAAAATTTTTAAATTATATTCTTTCCCATATAAGACACTTGTATTGTCATCACCAAAAAATTGAGTGCAAAGGGAAGATCCATTAGGCAATGGAAGACCTCCGATATATCCAATGCTTTGATATTAATTCAGCTAACATAACAATGGTTTAGTAACAATGGCAAATAGTAGTGGATCAAGACCCCTACCAAATGGAATGTTATAAAGCAAAGGATTGCCACAAATAGCCATTCAATAAAATTTTGGCATGTGCCTTAGAAAAGAAAACCCGTATCATATTACATAACCCATGCCCAAAACCCAAACTTTCCATAGCAACTAAAATGAACCCCTAGCCCTATCATGTCATAAGACTTTTCAAGATCCAAATTCAATGGAATAAACCCATCATTCTACCTCACAACATCATCAAACAAGACATGTAAAATTGCTTCACAACATCGTCAATAGCCAACAAGACATTTAAAACTGCATCATGTATGTTTCTTCCATATACAAACCCATACTGTCTAGTATGCACAACTTTGCTCAAAATAAATTGATCCTATTAGCTAGAGCCTTACGAAGTTAGCATTGACAGGGACCTTCAATGACTTGGCAAACATCTATTCTGACCCTCAGGATGAGTTTAACAATGTCAGTATTGAGACTCCAAGGCATCATGCCTTTTTTAAAGCACCAGTTAATTAATTATGTGATGTCTTCACCATAAATATCCCAATTGTCCTGATAGAACTCAATAGGCATACCATCAATTTAGGTCACTTTTGGAACCACATAAGATATCATGAAAGTAAGTTTTCAAAGCCTAAAGTGGATGTGAAATAGTTCAAAGTTTTGAGTACAAAAGACTGAAATGGTTTTTTGCAATTAACTCAACAAAATTCTTCAATGACCTTATAGATCCATTTCCTGTATTGTTGTGTTGTGCAAGGGATAAAATACACTCTTGCGTGATAATTAGCTTGTACCAAAACCACTTCTTAGATGCAAAATAGTGGTACATAATTCAAGTTGCACCAAAGAAGTGAGATGTGGAAGTCAAGAAACAAATGCAACACATCACAATAGATCCTATGGAAGCAAGCACTGCTCATTCTCCTCCCATATAGCTCGAGCCAATATAACCTCTAGAAGATGATAAGTTAAGCTCCTTGGATTATTACTTGGACTCTTCCTCTAATGCTTTTTAAGAATAGCTATACACACATTTGTTACATAATACTCACCTTTCAAGTCTTAATTCATGAGCTATATTACATTTTAAATCTACTTCTATCTATCTATAATCACCACATCCTCAAGTACACTATAATATGATATAGCTTTTAAAACGAATGCTCATTGTTTCCATTGATTTGGGATTTGTTGCTATAAATATTCCAATTAGCTAGAACTTTGAGTGACATAGATATTGTGCTCAAACATTTTGTTTGCTCTTGTACAGTGCCTATCTTTCCCTCATCCTTCATCTCTTCATCATGTTTCTTTGAGCCCCTTGTTTGTACTTACAAAATTTTGAACATATCTCACATCTATTTAAGAAAATAGCTACCTCTTCTCCTCCAGGGCATGATGATGATTGCTTTGTGTCCTTACATTACTACCTAGAGTTGTCACCCTACCCAATAAATTCCATAGGCTCTTCTTCTTCTCACTATACACCTTTACCTAAGCTAGCTTCCTCATTCAAATTTTGTAAGCTAGCTATTCATGTGGACAAAACTTGTTCCTTGATTCAACCTTGCTAATATTCAAGTGCCTTATGGAGATTGTTGAAGATACAATTCTCATAGTGTCCTTTATACCTCCTTGCATGCCTACCCATGCACTTCTCATTGTCTTCTCCTCATTCTAGACACTGAACGAAGCTATCTTCCTCATTTGAATTATAAGCTAAGTGTGCACCAAATCCCTCTATTGCTATATATGCGTGCTTGATGTTGCAAATGTGGATTAAATATTCTTACTATTCTCATTTAAAAGATTTTAATATAGTTGTCCCCCTTGTTTACCTTATCATATATATCTTTTATAGCTTGCTCACGACTCCATGCAATATGATATGTAAACTCGCAATGCACATATTAGAATTAGGTAGGGAATGTTTGCAAGATTTCAAGGGCATATATGGATTACCAAAGCTTATTTTGATAGATTTTTCAATAATAATACAAATGTTGCTTTCCCCAAAAAATTTTAAAGCCTATTTTTTACTCACTAGTTTCCATTAAAAATAGTCACAAACTTGCATTAAATTATAGTAGTGTATCTAATGATTCTTTCAAACTTTTGAAGTTAACATAACCATAACTCTTTAGCATAATCCAAATGTGGCATAGAAGGGTACTTTGCTAACATTTTCATGCAAATTTTCACTGATAGGATTGTATACCTTCCTTCTTTGACTAATTTTCCCACAAGTTGACATTATTTGGAGTTGTCTTTGATCATACAATCTATCACCATTAAAGATTAATATGTAACTTTTTTTCCTAGTTTCCCAATCGATAATAAATTCTTGTCAACCTTGGGAACATATAAAATATATAATCTCATTCATTTTTTACTAAAAATTTGTGTATGGGTACCATCCATGGGTATATACCCTTTATTAGTCATCTAAGTCATGTTCTTTTATCTTTTTAGTGCATTCAATTGTGCAAATACTCCTTGTGACAATCATATGATGATGTACCGCTATCAACATACCAAGGGTCTTTGCTATCGAATTCTTCATTTTGAACCGATCTTTGTAGATAGTTTTCATCTTGTTGAATTGCATAATATGATGTTATTTTTTCCATAACAAATACCTCTTCCTCTATAATCTTTATGATAGTTATTACAATAGCTTCCTTAATCATCATAATGCTCAAACTTGTGATAGTGATTGCATTTAATATTTGTTGAATTTTAAGTTGTTGAGAAGCTGCCTTTTCCTTGAAATTTTCCTTCATGTGATGTCTAAGAGTAGCAACGCTTTCACTATCTTCCTGGGAGAATGCCAGGGTGCCATTAGCAAACATCTGCACACTAAGTTGCTCACCCGATAGTAGGCGGGTGCCTTGCTGCACCAATCGTCTGAGGTTAAAACGCCCCACTACCCCTCCATTGATGCAGAGAACTGCAGTGTGTGTGGGTGTGTGGCCATCTAATAGGCTTAGTAACTGGCTATATTAAGTGCTCATAGAATATGTGCACATGCATAGCTAATAGCTACTCAGTTACCTTGGAACAGATGTACATCTGAAGCTAGTAGTATCCTTACCTTGGGGTGTGCATGCAAATAGGCAATGGCCCTTTACAAGAGATGCTTGTAGTATCCTTACCTTGGCGTGTGCATACAAATAAGCACTTGTAACGGCCCTCTACAAGAGGTGCTTCAAAAACAACAATTTCGGTTATATTAAATCAATGTATTATGATAGCCTCATGAAGTCCTCTTATACATCATATGTAACATTTTGGAATTGTATACACTTTCTTTGAACTTTGGAATTGAAGTCCTTTTCTTTAAAAATTATGTTTAAACACGTTTGTTAATTTATTCATGCATCAATTTTAGTTTTCATGATAGAGCATAACATTTCTACAATATGTGACATGCACTTTCTTTATGCCATATTTTCATTGAGCTTTTGACTTCTTTGCAAATATGATAGACCTTTTTTATAAA
Source organism: Dipteris shenzhenensis (assembly GCF_047967505.1). NCBI lineage: Eukaryota > Viridiplantae > Streptophyta > Polypodiopsida > Gleicheniales > Dipteridaceae > Dipteris > Dipteris shenzhenensis. Next base: position 11,671,560 of record NC_141625.1, read on the forward strand.
TCTGCTTGATTCATTTTATAAAACATAAAAAGATTACCTTTCCCAAGGATTCAAAATTCTCAATTTGGTTCTTTGTCCTTCATCCAAAATACTAGGCACAAGGGGTTCTCTTTGGTTCTTTACTAGTCATTCTTAAATGTTTAGCACTCTTGGGTAACTATAAAAATAATACCCTTGAAAAATATTGTCAATGGTTCAATTGGAGCATAGCCAAATCTTGCGATAATCACAAACATGAATGCTATCAAAGCTCTTTGGTCCATTTTTATTCTTTGTGCTCTCAACTCTATTAAACTAAAATTGTCCTGTCATTTCCTAGTTGGATGTCTTGTTTTACAACTCAAATTTTATTTGAAAGTATTGCAATAAGTTTTGTTGGATTTGAAGTCATGTACCATCAGGTATAAATCCTGAAGGACCGGAACACAATCCTCAATGTCACCTTTTGTCTCATGTTAGTCATGTGTCTGGGTGGTTTGAGTTTGGGAACAATAAAGCTACACAAGTCTTTACCTTCATTTACACTGATAGCAAGTCTCCACAGACAGGTGTCAAAAAGAGCTTGAGATTGAGGCTGGTGGAAAATGAACTCAAGGTTGAGTTAAAACGACACCGAGGGCACTCGTCATCATTAAAATTTTTGACCCAACGGTAGAGGAGTGACACGTGCACCTTCCTCCCCCCCCCCCCAAAAACAAATCCCACCTCTCTCAGACACCCATGGCCAACGATGAGGGGCCAAGTGCATGTCGCCTACATTGGCAGGCAAGGAACATAGCTTTGGTGGGCAAACGCCTAAGGTCACCTGTGGTACGAGGGAATCGAATGCGGGCAGCCAAGCCTCAAGTGGCTGAGCTGCTAGCTGCTGGCTGTGCCCCTTAAAACCTTGATGTGTCCAACTAAACCTCCCCCCTCACAAACACTTAATTGAGAAGTAAACACTAGACAGCCCATTGCCATTGCCATTGCCATTGCCATGGCAGACGACGTGGAAGAGGAATTGGAAGCAGTGACTGCCGTCTATGGAGCTGATTGCGTCGTTCTCCAACGTTCGCCCCCTCACATTCTTGTCAACATCAAGCCCCGCACTGCAGATGACACCTCCCAGCAGGTTAGATCCTGCTCGGCCTGCTTTATGGGTTGCTTTGGTGCACTTGGGTCTTACCCTCAGAGCGTGAGCTTTGGATGCTGATGATAATCAATCTGGAAAACGAAATTGGCTGCTTGCGTGCGCTTTTTGGTCTCCCGACGCCAATCGATGCAGCACTTCATCGTCAGTTGACTTAAAGGCTTCTGAGTTGCTGAGTGCATGCCGTTGTATATGTATTGCAATGACTCCACCGTTAAGTTTCTTATTCGTATTTGATTCTCATAAAAACTATGGATACTCCTAGATGATGTTTTCTGGGACGAGAGGTGAGTCCGTCAGAATAAGCTCCGAATGAAATTGAATGGTTAACCTTGACGCAGCACATTGGTCGTTAAATTTGGTTTTCAGTACAAGGACATGGTTTTGAGTGCAAGTATCCTACATCTATTTTGGCAACAAGCAAGTGGGAAAAGCAAGTGAGTATTGATAGAGCATCTAGGCTCCCTACAGATCTCAGCAACGCTTGTGGATGACTAAAGTCTGAATTCTTCTTCTCTATCTTCTCCTTTAGTTTTCTGAATGTGGTTCTTTGTGTGTGTGCCCACTTGCATGCACTCGAGTTTATTTTGCTGCTTAGCGTTACTTCTTCAGTAGTCCCTAGACTCTCACATGGTATCAAAGCTGAAGGTGCCTAATGGACTAAAACCAGCCTTCACTAATCAAAGGGTGGTAGAATCCACTTTAACCACATCATACACAGGAAATAATCAAATTATTAATCACCACATATTAAACCATAGGGAGCTAGAGCGCTCATACTCAGAAGCAAAGACACCGATTGGCCCCAAACACTGGCACCCCTTGCGGTATTTCTTTAATATTCATATAAAGCCAAGAGGTTGATTACAAGGTCTCCTGAAAGCTGCACATAGGCAAACCACTGCCCACAAACTTCCAATATCTTGCACACCTTGCAATTCCCGCTTAACTTTATATGACGGATATGCATCCAATCACTAGGCAATCACGCACTTTCCTTCCGAGTCCCGACCAAGCGTGCAACAGATCCCAAAGGCATAAACTCTCTCTCTGTCCTCTGCACCTGCACAACCAAGTGCCCAACCAGCCAAGCACGGCTAAACAGTTGCAGAAAAGACATTGACAGCTAAACTCTAGCACAACTAACCAAGAAAGCCGTTCCAAAACGGTTTGTTCCAATCTGTAGCCACCCCGGCCATTGCCCAACATCATAAATCAGCCTTTCCCTGCCTGGAAACAGTACCAAACACAATAACCAACCGACAACCAATTCAGGAACGGCGAAAGCAGGCAAAAACAGCCTTCCTTTGCCAGGAATCCTTAGAAAACAAGTCGTTTGGGAAAACCCTGAATCCAACAAGGAACTGGTGATTCAACCCTGGAACAACCCGAAAGCAACACAGGACAGGTCGCCCCAAGAAAGCATGCAGATGTGGCCTGTATGAGCACTCTCTATGATGCGGATGAGCCAGCTTCATTGAAGAAGCTCAAGAAGATTAGCATTGACAAGAAGCCATACAACATGGAATGGATGCTATTCATAAAAATAGCACCTGGGATCTTTGTGGATCTACAACATGGCAAGAAGCTCATAGGCACTAAGTGAATCCGAATTTAAGAGAAAGTCTGATGGCACCATTGACAGGGACATGGCTAAAGGCTATGCTCAGCTGAAGGGCATAGATTTTGAAGACTTTTGCTCCTACTTCTAGGATGTCCACTTAAATAGGGATTGGCAAGAAGTGAATCAACTATGCTTTTGTTGTGTCTGGTCAGGAAACCAAGGTGTAAAAGCTAAGAAGAGCACTTTATGGTCTCAAACAACCAAAACTTGGTATGAGAAGATACATGCCTACTTCATCAGGCAGAAATTCAGATGACAGAAACGTCCAACTGAGAGCACTCTCTATGCTATAGGGGATCACTATGTTCTACTTGTGCTCACTCCATACATAGATGACATGCCACAGCCTGGGAATAACTTTCAAACCTGATTTACAGCAGACATTTGAGATGTCATATCTGGGTATATATGATGTAGGAGAGTCCTATGATATGGATATGTACAGTAAGGCAGCTGGCTGTCTAGAGTCCTATGATGGGTTTATACAGCAAGGCAGCTGGCTGTCTTATCAACTGTCCAACACTATACCAGATATTCAGTTTGTTATTTCCCAGGTCAGCAAGTTAATGCAGAGTCCCGGAGCCAAGCATTGGCAAGCAGTTAAGCGTATCTACCGTTACCTAAAGGGTACATAGAATCTTGGATTGTTTTATCCAAAGAGGGGCAGCTTGCAGATATATGCTTTCAATGTCCAATAGCCCACCCATATCTTGGTTGAGTAAGAGACAACCCCCTCTATCTATGAGGCTGAGTACCCAATTGTAAAGCCATGGTACTAGGGAAAGAGGTACACCAAGTGAGGGCCAAGGAGAATGGGGCTCTCCTCCACAAGTTCCAGGGTAGTGACCGGAGAGCTCAATTGGAGGAGGAAGACACCTCTCCTGTAGATGGTGATATCCTGAATGTGGTCCCCTTCTAGCGCCAAGCTTGCCTAAATACCTGTCTCCTTGGGGCGTGAGACCAACTATTGTGCCCTCTATTGCCTTGTGCTGAAGTGACTGAACTGCTTGCTTTAACTGTTGCTTGTTGGCTGGAGAAAGGAGAACCTTTATGGCTTGGGGATTTGAGGGTGCTGCCATGAGAGCCCCTCTGTCCAGACCAAAGGTCACCGCCAAGTTTCTTTTTCTCCAAAAGAAAGAAATAAACTAGCTGCTGCTGAAAGGAAGGGAGGGGTGAAAAAGGGAAAGAAAAGGGAGAGAAGGCCACCCACTAGTTTGGGCAAAAAGGCTGCTCCAAACACTAGCTGGACTGGCTAAACAAAAAAGGAAAGGGGCCTAAGGATTGGCGAAATGAGACTGAAAAAGGAGCCTTAGGAAGCTCAAACTTGGGGCTGCAAAGGTGGCTGCTGAAGTCAAACCATCTTGTCTAGCAGAGAACCCTGCAAGTTGGGAGGTGCACAAGGGGCCGGTTAGGAGCTGCTCAAGGTACACTAACAGCCAAGAGGGATTTGAAAGAGCAGACATGAGCTGTAGGGGGCTCCCAAGAGCACCAGTGCTGCAATGCTGCCCCTTATCAGCTGGTCAAGGCACAAAAAACAGTCCCTCCGAGGCTCGGGACTGGCGTGAACTTGAACAGGAGTGTGAAACCCAGTACCCAAGTGGTTCGAGACTGGTGTGAGCTTGTTTGAGAGCCTGAAAGCCAGGCGAATCAGGAACTCGTTGCTGTGTGAGAGCCGCTAGAGCACGTGACCATGAAGGAGCTCTACCTAAGCGTACAAATAGCCATCCCTTCGTTTAGGGGTCTGGAAGTGTGCTTGAAAGCACTGTTGCTCTAGTTGGGCTAGAGCTCCTTGTCCTCATGTAAGCTGTGCCCTCGCTACATGGATCATTGTGAAATTGGTCCCTTGAAGACTACCTCGAGATAAGTGTATGACTGCACGATCTTTTCTAGCTCTCCTCGGTAAGTGAAGCTTTGTCGATGAACTACTGATTGTGATGTGTTGAAAATCATAACCTTGGACTTGCCAAGGTCGAGGGTCAAGTCTCTCCCTTGCAAAAAGACCTTGAGGGCAGAGAGAGAGAGAGAGAGAGAGAGAGAGAGAGAGAGAGCTTCTCGAATTGTCAAGAGGGAGTCCATTGGGCACGTTTTTACAATTCTTTCTCAAATTGTTACAAGTCATGTGAAGATAAAAACTTGAGTTGTTTTTTATGTATACGTTGCATTTCATGCACTTCTATTATGTTACTTCAATTCAACTAACGTCTATGTAAACACTGCCTATCTGCAGTTTGTTGAAGCAGTGCTCGCCATCAAAGCTAATGCACAGGTATAATAATATTCAACATGCTGAGTAGAGTAATGTCGATAGATATAAAGATTTTCTGCCTTTTTGCAAGGACAAATATAGATCATGACAACCCTAAGTTTTCTCTTTGTGTACCTTCTACATTTTTTTAAAACGGGGAAACTTGATTTCTATCTCCTGCTTTAAGAATGAAGCATTATTTGGAAAACTTGGATTTGGGTTATGTAAAATAATGTGCAGACTAAAGTGTTATAAAAGTCCTGAATAGAGTTGGTAGAATGCCTTTAAATTGACAAATATCTATCTGAGGGAAGGCATTCAACTTGTTATTAGTTGGAATGAGTCACAAACATCGAAATGCTAGATTTCATGGGACATTTGATAATACTTCCTTATCAGTGTGCATGGACAGATTTGCTATTATCAAAGCATTGGCTTTCACTTTTGCATTTTGAGAAATGTGTTAGGTAGACGATGTTGCTTGCCTTGATTTGCCATGTGTTTTTTCTTGCTTTGTATTCTTTTAGTGTTAAGACAAAACAAAGTAAACCAATTGAGTCTATGCTAGGTTACTGTTGCTGCATAGATGATATGCACGTGTTGTATGGATGAACATAGATGGATGTAGAGTGTGGGTTGTGCTTCGATGAGGTGGAATCTTTAAGGACACCATGTAAATAGACTTAAGGACAATATGAAGGAGATGTGATCAGAATTGGTTGCCATATGCTTCACATGAAGTGAGTGGAAATTGGTGTGCAGAAAATTCAGAAAAGAGCCTTCACTTTGGGTGTTGTTGAATTGCATTTGGAAGCAATTATATGCATAAAGCTTGGGAATCAAGCATGGATGAAACCTCTCAAATTATGCAAATTGTGGGTACTCACCAAAGACAACTATAGTGTCTAGTCCTACAGCATGGAAAATTTCCTCATGGACAAAGGCTTATGAGGCTTGATTATGGGAGAAGATGAATGCCCTGAATTGCCATGGGAGGACCCATCGGATGAAGATAAATTGGCATATAGGACTTGGGTTAAGAAGTCCAGGAATGGATATCAATATGGATTTGAGAAATTCTCATTCCACATATCAAGAAGGCTAACACTCCAAAAGAAGCTTGGGATATAATTCAGAAAATGTATGGTACAACCACCGAAGCAAGAAAAATTCAGCTTTGAAAAGACTCCATGGAAAGTGGAGAGAGAATAGAATTATTACAGAAAAAGGGTCAAGTAGTTGTGGAAGAGATAATCTATTCTACCATAGGGGTGGTGGAAGTGATTTGAGAGGGTGGAGGGAACCCTCACGAGGCCGTAGGAGAGCCTCATACGCTCATGAACACAATATGGACAGAAATGAATACATGCCAAGAGGCTGTGGTTACATGCAAAGAGGAAGGGGGAGAGCCCCAAACCATGGCTTGTACAACAAGCTTGAAACTTCCATTTTGTGAAAAATATGGTCATTTTGAAAGAGATTGCTATGCCAAGCAAAGTTCCAGCCGTAGAGGCTGTGGTAGAAGGCATAAATCTAACAATTATGGTGGCCAAAGGGAGTATGGTAATAAGCATAGACATGGAGCTCATTTGTTTAGCATGGAGCATGTTATGGGCAGCATGTAAGTCCTCTCACAAAGTGATGATTGGTTTGTTGACCTGGGTGCCACTAGTCACACGACCTACCATGGTGAATGGTTTATACTTAAAAAGATAAGATGTTGGATGGTGAGTTTGTGGCTATGGGTGATGATACTATGCATACAATCACCCACATTGGAAATATTCCATTGGTTGATAGAAATGGTGTAGAGAGCACTTTGGGGGATGTGTTATATGTTCCCACTATTATTAAGACTCTAGCATTAGTCGATTAAATGGCTGACCAACATTATCAAGTGAGATTTAATAAATTTGGATGCTTTGTGGAAGAATTTTACAATGGAAAAGTTGGAAAAGTGGTTGGAAAAGGCCATAAGAGAGAAAGACTATTTACTTTTGATGTAGGAACACCTTCTTTACAACAAGGTATGTTTGCACAAAGTGGCCACAAACACGTGTGATCAAGAGGCTGAATAATGACATAAAAGGCTTGGCCATATCAATATAGAAGGTTGAAGGAGATGCAAACAAAAGAGCTTGTGAAAGGGTTGCCTATTTCTGGTCGTGTGGATTTCAGCCGTGTATGCCTAGCATGTCAGTTTGCCAAGTGAACCCACTTGCCATTTCCAAAGAGGGGGAGAATGAGTAAATCTCCTTTGGAAATACTTCACTATGATATTTGGGGTCCTATGGATAATGTAACCCTAGGAGGAGCAAGGTATTATATTCCCTTTATAGATGATTTCAGTTGCATGATATGATTATACTTTTTGAAAGTAAAGAATGATGCTTTCAAAGTGTTTTGTCAATATAAAATAATGGTTGAGAAGGAGCTTGGGTGTCAAATAAAATGCCTTCACATGGATAATGGTGGAGAGTACATGTCTTATGAGTTTGATGAATTCTTGTATAGTCAAGACATAAAGAGATGGGTTACATACATATATACTCCTCAATGAAATGCTATTGCAGAAAGGAAAGATAGAGTGATTGGAGACATGTCTAGAGCCATGATGGATGAAATGCATATGCCATTCACTTATTGGGCTGAAACAATGCACATAGCGGTGCACATAGTGAATAGGACTCCAATGGATGCCATACATGGGATGACACTCGATGAGAAGCTTTATGGGTATAAGCCAACCTTGGCATATTTGAAAGTGTTTGGCTGCGTTTGTTATGTGCATGTGCCCAATGAAGTAAGAAAGAAAATGGAGCCAAGGGTTGTAAATTGTGTGTTTGGGATACCCCACTGAAAGAAAAAGGGTATAAATGCTATGATCGCACTACAAAATAAGTATATGAGAGTCATGATGTCAACTTTTCCCCCCCTAGAAAAATGCAAATTCTATTAATGCTTGAAAAAAACCCATACAAACAGCTTTCAAAAGGAGCTGTTGACAAAAGAGAAACAGGTTGCCAGCTATAAGAAAAGACACGTGTTTTTAGATCTCGTGGCTCACCGCCTAGAGAGATTCCGAAACAGGAGCTAGCAACCAAGATGGTGGTCTATACAACCAGCGAAAAACCCTCGCGGAAAGGGTGTAGAAGACTTATGCTGGCCATGTCTGACGGAAACACTTCCGCCTTTCGGCAGTCGCTCTCGAGCTTGGAGCACCTCGCTCCCAAATGGCACGCAAAGTGAAGATGATATCCTGCCAGATGGCTACTAGAGTAGCCGTCGGAGAAATCGACTAGCCTTCCATCACTCGATTGCATGGAGCTACCCAGATGTTCCAGGCAGTGATGCTGGAAATTGTCTCTCACACACCATCCTCCGGAAGAGGTGGTGGGCGTGAGTGGGAGGGCTGAATTGCATTATGAATCTCAATACGGAAAACCTGCTGTTCATGTATCCCTTAAGCCGGAGTGACAGGGTCGATCGCAAAGGGTGTCCTCCCTCTGTGAGCCAGGCCACCATCCCCCGCGTGAAATCCCAGATCATCGTCTGTGTGCTTGCAACAATCTTGAACGATGCTAGCCATATCCGCTGTGTGATTGTGCAACCCCATAGACAATGAGTGATTTTCTCCAAAACTCCATCCACACAGCCAATGCATCTGCTCTAGCCAGGGGCCAATGGGTAGGCCCCAATGCGCCATCAGTTCCAAAAAAAAAAGAAATCTTCTGGGGGCGCAAGCTCCTCCAAAGATGAGGCCAAAAGCGGGCTATGACCTCTCTCGGGAGATCCTGTTCTAACCAATGGCATTCCCTCGAGGGTGACCATGCTACCGCCTCGAGCTGTAAACGGCGCCCGATGCAAGTAGTGTACGAGAAGGAGACTTGCTCCACTGGGTCCGATTGACCTATGTGGGTAGGTTAGAACTACTCTTGTGGATCCCATTGAATGTCACATAAGGGTCAACCCTCCCAAATCCATAGGTGCCACGCTGCTCCCTCCGGAGTCAATGTACCGAGTCCTGCCTAAATGGCCCACTATCCTGCCACTCTGTCACTCCAGGTCCTCCAACTCCACCTCTGCCTCATCCTCCAACTTTGCCTCAGCCTGCAGCGAGCCTTCTGGTCCTAGCCTATAAAATCGAGACTAGTGGGATTCGAGAGACTCTCGAAAGAAGCGTATCCGGAGCGGTACCCCTGTCTGCGCGAACCAGCAGTGGGGGTTCCAAGGGCTTCATAATCCCTCCACCATGAGTCTGGGATCACCGCCTTAATCTACATCATCCTGGTGCTTGCTCCTCGGAGGTGACTCGTGAGAGAGGGCTTGTTTGTGAGCCTTTGTCTCTCTGGGAAGTCGTCTCCATGCCCCAAAGGATTTGGCCGGTCCATTGTCCTGCTATGCCTGTCCGATATGAGTCCTTTGCCCAAGCATGCGTCCCTTCGAGAATCTCTGATCTCCGGATGCCAAATGAGCGGTTGTCTCTCAAACTTTTCTCTACAAGGCGGCCTAGCCCGTATGAATCGTCCTGCCAACCTGGTAGAGGCACCTTATCAATGGAGAACCCTTCCCTGTCAAGGGAGCCTTAGAGAAGATCCACCTGTAGGACTACTGCGTTGACCTTTAGTGCGAGGCGTGTTCTTGTTCCCAAGAAGCCCCCGTTGGAGTAGGAGCTTCAGGGTTCCGCTCTTGGGGTGAGGCCTCTCACTACTAGCTTGCCCAAAAGGGCTGTTCCTGTTCCCAAGAAGCCCTTGCTGGATAGGGCTCCTGTGACCCTCTTAGACTAGCTGTGGTCTCGTCCACGCAAAGCGCTGTATCATCTGCAAACTCAGAATCTAGGAGCTCCTCCTTCTGTCGAATCGGAAGCCTCATTCATATAAGGCCAAGTGCCGAGAAGGCAGAAAATAGCCCAAGGCTTCCGCCACAAAGAGGAAAAGATAAGGGGCCAACAGGCAGCCTTGCCTCACTCAATGGGAAAGAGAAAAGGTCTCGCTTGTATGGCCCCCAATGATCACCTGGTTGGAGTTGCCTGCATAAAGAGCTGAAACCCCTCTCTGATCCAGCTCCTGGACAAAATCAGTCTGTATCTCGTGAATGATATTTGGAAGGTGGGGAGGTGGATGGGGACCCTGGACAACTTCGCTATCAACCTTCGTCAGCATTAAATTAGTGAATATTGGATAGGCAAGTTGGATCCACAACCTAATTGGCGCCATCCCAAGATCTTTGATATAATCTTCTTGAAAGAGTACCTGCATGCACCTCCATGTCTTAGAACCCATCCCAAGTTCTATGTAGTTCCACGACGTCATAGATGGGAAGCCAACATACACACTTTGGGTGACCATCGCACCATTAATTGGCCAATGATCGAACCATACTCTGGTGTAGAATGAAATATTCAAGACACAATGATCCAAGCACTTCAGCAGCATGAGCAAATAATGTGTGGTAACATTGATCGCTTTCTTCAATCTCGGATCCATTTTATTACCCGGGATGCCATGTGTGTAATCCAGTGGCTATGAAGCTTGTGTCGTGCTAGTTGATCACGTTGTAAAGCCTTGGTACCATACGATTTTTTCTCAGTTTCTAGGTAGCTTGTATCCACTATTTGTTTAAACAGAGATATGTGGCGTGCTTCTAAGAAGATGACTCTTTGATAGAGTCGGCTTGTAATCTAAGCATCGATCCATTCATTGGGATTGAAACAGAGTGGAGGACAATGGTGATTGAGGTGAATGGGGAGCTCCAGAATGTCTTCCAATGTTTTGCAAAAGCCTATCTTGCGTAGGTCTACCAGAGCTAGGTATCCTGTGGATAGGCTGAAATATGATGGATTTATAGCCATTCACTATGTCTATATGGTCAAAGTGATACACGAACCAGAACCCATTTCTTTTGAGCAAGCCATGGGAAAAGAAAAATGGGAGAAAGCCATGGATGAAGAAATTGATGCCTTGGAAGCAAATGCTACATGGGAATTGGTGCCTTTGCCTAAAGACAAGAATGCAATTGGCTGTAAGTGGGTTTATAAGGTGAAGCACAATGCAGATGGTTCTGTGAACAGATACAAGGCAAGATTAGTTGTCAAGGGGTATGCACAGACATATGGCATTGATTATGAAGAAACATTCAGTCCGGTTGCAAGGATGGCAACCGTAAGAGTAGTCATTGCTCAAACGCAGACTCAAGACCTTAGCCAAGACCTTGCAAGCTGTGTCTAGCAGGGTGATCGGTCTCCATTGGCGAATATCTAATCTATCTCCTCCCTTCAGAATCATGCATATCCAACCTCTGCTCAAGGAATGTGGAAGGGATCTGGAGTCAAAGATCTCCTGGCAGGCTAACGGGAGTGGGGTGGAGATATACTCCTAGAATTAGTGAAAAAAGGTCGGGGTCAAGCCATCCTCTTCTCCACACTTCTGGGCTGGATGAGCCTGCAGGCCTCCCACAACTCCTCAACAGTGAAGAGCTCCTCAAGACGTCTTAGCAGACCCTTCGAAACAATTGTGGAGAACTACTTCCAAATTGCCTCTCTAGCCAGAAGACAGATGGGTGACACCTCCTTCGATTGAAAAAGCTGGCAATAGAAGGTTGTAGTCATCTTGAGGATCTCTTGGGGGTGTGTGTGCATATTCTCCTGTGAGTCCCTGAGACGTTGTAACTAGATCCTTACCGACCGTGGTCCTATGGTCTGGAAGAAGTGTTGGGTGATCTTGTCACACTGCTGGACTCTCTCTGCAAATCCTGTGACCTTCTGGGCATCCAATCCAAGTGCACCACTAGAATGGCAATCTTAGGCATCCCATTCTGACGTGACCCAACTGAAAGGCATCCAAGCATCCAAACCACTGGCAAACTGTGCTAAAGCAGTCTCAAGGCTTTCACATGCAAGACACTGGCCCTCTGGCCTTTCCCTTAGGCATACTCTTTGCCTCTGAGTGCTTGCTTAAACCTGTGGGGACCAGAACGGACTCCAAACACAAGAAATACACTATAGATAACTTCAAAATAAGAGATAACAGTCAAAAGGAAGAGAATAACCAAATACGCACTGTCCGTGGTAGAGGGGCAAGTTCAGTCCTCGTGCCTATCCCCTGATCGGGCTCCCAGCAGGGTGCAGGTGTTTTCGAGCCTTTGGGTGAAGAGAGAGAAGAACAAAAAGAAGATGGAAGGAAGCCAAGCAAAGAGCTGGAGAGGCTAGGGTTCACAGATTTGCCCGAATGGCTAGGAAAATCGCATAGAAGGGATAGCTTGCCTCGGGATCTGTGTCCAAAATCCGTACAATCGTCTCAAATCTCGCGCCAAGGAGTTTGTACAGCTGCACGAGATGTCTGTACAGCTTGTACGACAGTTGTACAGTTGCCTCGGGAGTCGTGCCTAGGTTGTATAGCCTCAAGAGTTGTGCAAGAGTTGGAGCATGCGTCAGAACAACAACATGCAAGCACAAGAGCAATAGAAACAGGCAAGGAGATGCCTATACCTTGCCCCTAGGACCTAGTGGGTGCACTTTAAATTTCCCCTAGGGACTGCTCGTATTGCGATAATTCTTTCTATCTTAAATGGTGCGTTGCCCTACCAGCTAGATTTATATTTAGATGCTCGTTTGGGAGAGACTAAAATGAAATCGTTTAGACTTCACAAGCAGTTGTAGCTTGAATGCAAAGATTTGGACTACTTTTTGATTAGCCTTCTCCTTTAGTGCTAGCCTTCATCATGGCTGAGTTTGCCCTTCACCTCCGGAGTGCCGACAAAAACTCAGTAGGAAGACTTTGTATAAATGGATGCTCAAGTATGTGTGGGTGTGTGGATTTGTATGTGTGAGAGCATACTTTTATACTATGGTCTACACCCACTGTTGGGCGCTGATGACGTCAGTGGGGATGTCATAGTAGCTAGTCCTTGCTATGCGTGATGGAGTTTATGGTTTTCAATCTTATGAGTGACTCTCGTGAGATTGAAACTGCACTATGTTGTGTTTTTAGAGGATGAGTTTGGGAATGTTCCTGGATTCATCTAGGTATATGCTTTTGCCGTATTAGCGGACATGCAAATTTCACCTTGTGAAGTTTTCGTCCAAGTTGCGGCCTACTGGTATTGCGATAATTCTTTCTATCTTAAATGGTGCGTTGCCCTACCAGCTAGATTTATATTTAGATGCTTGTTTGGGAGAGACTAAAATGAAATCGTTTAGACTTCACAAGCAGTTGTAGCTTGAATGAAGAGATTTGGACTACTTTTTGATTAGCCTTCTCCTTTAGTGCTGGCCTTCATCATGGCTGAGTTTGCCCTTCACCTCCGGAGTGCCGACAGAAACTCAGTAGGAAGACTTTGTATAAATGGATGCTCAAGTATGTGTGGGTGTGTGGATTTGTATGTGTGAGAGCATACTTTTATACTATGGTCTACACCCACTGTTGGGCGCTGATGACGTCAGTGGGGATGTCATAGTAGCTAGTCCCTGCTATGCGTGATGGAGTTTATGGTTTTCAATCTTATGAGTGACTCTCGTGAGATTGAAATTGCACTATGTTGTGTTTTAGAGGATGAGTTTGGGAATGCTCCTGGATTCATCTAGGTATATGCTTCTGCTGTATTAGCGGACATGCAAATTTCACCTTGTGAAGTTTTTGTCCAAGTTGTGGCCTACTGGTATTGCGATAATTCTTTCCATCTTAAATGGTGCGTTGCCCTACTAGCTAGATTTATATTTAGATGCTCGTTTGGGAGAGACAGACTTCACAAGCAGTTGTAGCTTGAATGAAGAGATTTGGACTACTTTTTGATTAGCCTTCTCCTTTAGTGCTAGCCTTCATCATGGCTGAGTTTGCCCTTCACCTCCGGAGTGCCGACAGAAACTCAGTACGAAGACTTTGTATAAATGGATGCTCAAGTATGTGTGGGTGTGTGGATTTGTATGTGTGAGAGCATACTTTTATACTATGGTCTACACCCACTATTGGGCACTGATGACGTCAGTGGGGATGTCATAGTAGCTAGTCCCTGCTATGCATGATGGAGTTTATGGTTTTCAATCTTATGAGTGACTCTCATGAGATTGAAACTGCACTATGTTGTATTTTTAGAGGATGAGTTTGGGAATGTTCTTGGTACTAGACTTAACTACGGTTAACCTCGAGTTGAGTTACAATAAGCTTTACATCACTTTTCACGTCCCCTTTTCACGTCCTCGTGATAGGAAGACTAAAGGGTAGTATGCATGTGGACAAAGGGAAACAAATAGTTGAGGTTTATGAGGATGAAAGTGGAGATGAAGGGAGTGATTTACAGCTTGTCAAACTTCCAGATACCAAGCATGCCACAAAGTATGTGCCATCACATGCAAGAAAGCAAGTGTCAAATCCACAACCCTAAAGGAGATCGGAAAGGGTGGGATAGGTTAATCCCTTTCTAAATGGTTCATTCTAAGAGGAGGCATATATGCTGCAGCCGGAGGGATATGTACACTTTAGGTTTCCAATGCATGTGTGCAAGTTGAGAAAAGCTTTATATGGGCTGAAGCAAGCACCTAGGGCATGGTGTGATAAGAGAAGCAAAACCTTGCTGAGATTAAACTTCAGACAAACAATCCAAAGCTGATTGCTCCTTGTATGTGCAACAAGAGGAGTAGAAAATGGTGATTATAATCATATATGTTGATGACTTGATCATCACGGGCAACTATGATGTAGGAACTACAGCCATAAAAAAGCTATTGGCAAGGGAATTTGACATAAAGACCTAGGACAGCTAAGGTACTTCCTAGGCATTGAGGTCATTGGTACTCCTCATGGTATTTGGATGATTCATAGACAATATGCTTTAGATATCCTGGAAAAATATGGTATGATAACATGCAAACCGATTGAAACTCCTCTTGAGCAAACTGCAAAGATGATTGATGATGGTTACTACTTGCAGGATGTCAGTATGTTCTGGAAGATGGTTGGAAGCCTAATATATCTCACCATCACTAGGCCGGGACTTGAGCTATGCATTAGGTGTGATGAGTCAATCCATGCAAAAGCCTTGCAAAATTCACCTTGATGCAGTTAGGAGGATACTTAGATACGTGAAAGCCACAATCAATGTTGGCTTGTTCTATGCAAAGGAAGGAGGAATATGCTTGCATGGGAGATTGGGCTAGCAGCATTGATGATAGAAGATCAACTAGTAGGTATGCATTCTCTCTTGAAAGTGGTGTGATTAGTTGGAGCAACAAAACACAACCCACAGTTGCATTGTCTAGCACGGAAGCTGAGTATAGAGGGGCTGCCATAGCAGCATGTGAAGAAACTTGGCTGAGATTACTTCTTCATGAGTTAGGTGTATACATTGATGGTCCGATTGTGATATACTGTGACAGCATAAGCACTATTATGTTGGCCAGAAATCCCATTTACCATGCAAGAAGTAAACACATAGAGGCCCACTATCGCTACATCAGAGAGAAGGTGATAAGTTGAGAGATTGACATGAGATATGTCAAGATTGATGCACAAGTTGCAGATATCTTTTCCAAGTCATTGAGTACAGATACAATTTACTTTTTTAGAGATGCCTTGGGCCTATATGATGTACAAGCTCATGTTGAGGTTGAGGGGGACATTGTTGGTGCATAGATGATATGCACATGTTGTATGGGATGAGCATAGATGGATGTAGAGTGTGGGTTCTGGTTAGACGAGGTGGAATCTTTAAGGACACCATGTAAATAGACTTAAGGACAATAAGAAGGAGATGTGATATATGTGTAAGAGGATAGAGGGCTGTATTAGAGGTAACATCTCCTGCATCACTGAGTGAGGGCCTTGGTTGTGGGTTTGCACGCCCATGTGAGGGAGAGAGAGGGCCTTGCTTGTGGGTTTGCCTATTTGGGAGAAGTAGGGGGGGTACGATGGCTGTCCACACTAGCATGCACACGGGCCTGTACAGAGTAGGAGAAAGGGCATACAAAGCTCGGATTTGCTCGCCATCTGTCTGCCTTTCGAAACAAGAAGCTTGGGATGAGGACGGCGGAGCTGGTCTGTGGGATCTTGCCTGAGAACCTGGGGTCTCCTCCTCTACCATCGAAGCAAGTTTGTCGGCCTGTAGAGCGGGTCCCCGTATACCTATTGGGCCATGCTGTTGTTGAGTGGCTGCTTGTGTGCCTTGGGTCCCTTCCCTAGCGAGATCTGCCTTGGGGACGGACTTCTCCATGGTCTGATCTCCCTGTGACTGAGAGTCTGCCTTGCGCTTAGCATTCGCCCTCATTTTAAGACGGGCTCTCCTTTGTTGGTTCTTGAGAGTCTTTTTGCTTGGTTTCTTCTTGTGCTCCACTCTCGTCCACTTCCCACTAGAGGGCTCCACCTAGGGGGTCTAGGACTGCTATTGCTGCCTATGAAGGTGACTCTGCCTGTCCACCTGAGGCTCTCACTAACAGTCCTGCGCCTGGGGGGGGTTATCTTTGGCCTCGAGGACAATCCCTTGCTAGGTGTCCATGTTCTCTGCATTGGGGGCATTGGCTCAGTAATATAGACATCTCAATCCTGTGACGGAGCTCATCCCCTCTAGAGTCTCGAGAAGAATCCACTCTTGGATGGACTCTGGGTCCTCTATAACCAATGGGACCCCCTCATCTGCCACCACTGACACAGCTGACTCTGGGGGGACCTCCAGTACTGTGCCAAATGCTTTGCCAATGGAGGGGAGGATGGGCTTGTACTCCCAGGGAAATTCAAGAAAACAAAGCGTCAACGAAAAGCAAGGCACATGATAGGATGAGTTCGTGTCATCTACAGTAAAGCCATGGTATGAGGGGAAAAGGAAAACCAGGTGCGGGCCAAGATAGATGGGGCTCTACTCAACTAGTGCTTGGGTGGTGTCAGGTGAGCGCAGCTGGAGAAGAAAGACTCCTTATCCATAGATGGTGACCTCTTGGATGTGGTCTTGCTCTAATGCCAAACTCGCCTATAACCAGTCTTGGATTTGGCTTCGGAAGGGGTGAGCCCTACTATCTGGCCCACTACTGCTCTATTCGTGAGGGATTGAATTGCTTGCTTGACTTGTTGTTTGTCTGGGGGAGAGAGAATAACCTTGATGGCTTTGAAGGTGCTGCCATTTGAGCCCTTCTGGCTAGACAAAAGTTGCTACTAGGTTCTCTTTCTTCCATGTGTCAAGAATTAACCCAAAGCTCCAAAAAAAGAAAAGAAAAAGCCACGCTAGCGCTGTGGGGGGAGGAGGGGTGGAGGAGAAAGGCGCGGGCGTGGGGGGGCACAGAGGGGGGAGCACCAACAAGAGGAGGCGAGGAAGGGAGAGGTGCAGCAGGAGCTGCAACGGGGGAGACAGAGGCAGGGTGGATGGGAAGGAGGGGGGCTATGGTGAGGAGGGAGCAGGGAGCAGCTCTTTCTTTTGTTCTCTTAACACAAAATGGTTGCCATTTGGACATGAAGAGATTGGAACTACTTAATTCTTAGAGGCATTCTATGCATCATTAGTAGTTGTATGTGAAACAAATTGGCTGCAGAGGTTACTTGGTGATCTTGGAATGACATACAGGGTGCAGTCCTTGTAGGTTGTGACAATCAATCATGTCTTGCTTTGGCCAATGACTTGGGGATCTCAATCATGTGTGCTGCGTTTCATTTTGATATTGTAGTTCAATTGCTGCTTGTATGGAAATAATGGCTATTTGAGGTGGAAGGTTTCGCACTTTCATGTGACAATCAAGAGTGCTTTCTTCATGTTGCATGGGATCGAAGAGCTCTTGCTTTAGAGTTTAGCTCGACTCCATCACTCGATGTCACCTCCACCTAGGCTTCACTAGTGAACAAGCTTGGCTTTATTGCTAGGCAAGAGTCACTGTGCATGTATGCATTAAGATGAAGCAAGTATAGGGAAAAAAATTTCCCCTCACAATTCAACCTAGTTACTAAATATATTTTCAAGATAAGCCTTGTTGCTTTATTTTGCCACATAATACAAAATAATTGAATTTTAGGTGAGGGGCAAGTAAAACTTTATTTTGTATCAACCAATATTTTAAGACTCTTTGTAAATTATCATTCGACGTTAACTCTTTAAAATTTTTTGCGGATCTTTGTAAATCACGGTGCATTGTGACATTGAAATGATGGCAATGTAGTTTCCTCACGAATGTAGGGCATGATTGATTCAATGCTGGATTAAAATAGGGATTTAATTTCATATATGATAGCATAGTTTTGTTAATGTGGAGGAGTTGCAAAGGACACTCTTTTGAAGTCAATGGCTTGTCTCTAAATTTGCTTTGAAGTTCTTTGTTCTAGTATCCATGTGATCCACCAAAGCTGGAGCTTAAGGACACCAAAGGTTTGGATGAAGAGAGGCTTGCTTGCTTATTATCAAGTTTGCAGGTGTTGGCAAACGAGCTGGCATTTAATCCAATGTTGGTGGCACTATGTGAGGTAGGCATGATATGAATATATTTCATTTTTCTAACTTCTTCTTGAACTCATAAAATTATATTGTTCTCATCATTGAACACTAATAATGTTTGCATTGTCTACCCAATGATAATGTATGTAAGTGTATGAGCTTGTTAAATGTGAAGTTCGAGTACACAGTTGAGAGACTAAGACTTGCAAAATTTTGTTGAGCAAATTTCACAAGGATTGTCTCCTTGGAGAGTCGAGACATCTAATAAAATTTAAAAAGGAACATTAATGAAGCAAAAAATGTTTTGCAGTCTTAATGATAGTTTAACACTTCTACTGCGATTTTTGCAAATATATTGAAGGGACACATACATGTTTTGTGCCTTGTATGGGATTGCATTGAAGTTCGAGAAAGTTATTTGCTTTTGTACATATGGCAATTTTTTTCTATATAAGGCTATCAAAATAAAAAGTGGAAGTTTGATGAGGAACTGCTATAGAGAGATGGTGACTTCCCCTACCCTAGCCCTTCGTTCTCCTTCGAGCTTTCAGATTTTGGCGCTCAAGGCCCTTACACACGAAGGTCTTATTTGACATTATTAGTTATCTTGACAAGGTCGAGAATATGGGTAGTCCGATGTAGGCAGACAAAGAGCACCATGGTTGGCTCTCTCTACCATTTGTGTAGCTTCTAGAGGTTGGGGATGACAGGTGTTGGCATGCAGGTGTCACTAGATAGTTGTTTATTAACTACCTTCCCCCACACCACTGCTTTGGATGTGCCTTCCATGTGTTTGATACAATAAGAGATCCACCAGATTATTAGGGATAACCTATGGCAGGTGTGCATTCAACATACTTGGGTGTCTCTATGCTACCAAAATGGCACTCTAGAGAGAGAAATTTCTTCATTTGACTAAGGATAATGACATCGAGGTATCTGGATACGTTACAGGTCCACCTTTCACATGCGGTACAGATAGTGATGGACGAGTTCTAGACATTAGCTCATAGAACCCAAAGTGAGATATGGCAAGGGGTTGAGGCTACATGACATTACCTTGAGTTAAGACTTTGTACCCTGCGTGACATGTGAGAGGTGGAATAAAAGGAGCACATACTTATAAGATCCCGCTAATACTATGAGATCCAAGGTGAGACCATTTCTCTTTGAGAAGGGGCTGTAGTATCTAGACCGGCATTGTGTTACCCTCTTGGTGTTAGAGGTCATGAAGCAGGCACACATTCAAGTGACCAATGGTTGACTAGGGCTTGCGATAGCAGAGCATCATCGATTTTCTCCTCTAGCTTGCCTTTGAAGCACAACCACAAGGCCAGTGAGAAAGTAGTGTCCTTGCAACATCATAGCACCAGGCTGCCTAATGCCGCCCATAGGCTTATATCACAGAGCAAAGTATGGGCATTTGGGGTTTCTCCACATGCCAAAAAGCATCTCATTCATTTTATTGCAACATATGACATGTTCCCAAAGCTGAACAAAAATATTAATCCCTAACAAAATGTCTACCTTAGCCAAATTCATCAGATGGAATGACAGATCTTTAGAATAGTAATGAATCTTCACTCAAAGACTCAGAACCATCTCCTTGCAAGCCTTTGAAGTTCTCTGCACGGCCAAATTCATCAGATGGAATGACAGATCTTTAGAATAGTAATGAATCTTCACTCAAAGACCATCTCCTTGCAAGCCTTTGAAGTTCTCCGCGTGCAGTTGACCACATAGTGATGGTCACTGGGACACGAAGCTCTGCACAAGAGAGACATCAATAAAGTTATAAGTACTACCATTAGTATGAATACCCTTTCATAAATGGATGCTCAAGTATGTGTGGGTGTGTGGATATGTATGTGTGAGAGCATATGTTTATACTATGGTCTCTATAACCATCGTTGGGTGTTGATGACGTCGTGGGATGTCATTGTAGCTAGAACCTGCCATGGGTGATAAAGATTATGGTTTTCAACCTTGTGAGTGATTGTCATTTGAAATTGCATGCTATATTGTGTTTTTCAGAGGACGAGTTTGGGACATGTTAACTGTCACATGAAAACCCATTTTGCCTTGTCGAAACCTCGAAATGACAAAACAGGCGAAATGTTTCAAAACAAGACAAAACACTCTCAACGAAACCTTTGTTTTGCCCAAATCAAAATACACGTTTTTGTCTGTTTTTGTCCCATTTTTCCTAGAATCAATATGCTTTTAAGTTTTGATTCCATAAATATTAAATTGTCTATAGTTGAAACTTGAGAAAGGAGATTGAATGCTTGAATTTAAATAAATTTGAAGAATGTGTTTGTATTTTGAATATCCTTTTTTTCCTGTGTCTTGACTTGTATTTCTCTTTGTTCACTGTAAACTTGTATATAACATATTTTATTTTCCCTATCCTTGTATATAATCAGGATCATTTCAAAACCTATCCGAACTTGAGAAATGAGAGTGAAAGCTTGAATTTAAATAAATTTGAGAAATGTATTTGTGTCTTGAATTTCCTTTTTGGACATCTTGACTTGTAATTCTCTTTGCTCACTATAAATTTGAATATAACATATCTTATTTGCCACTATCCTTGTATGTACTAAGTATCAATTTGAAACCTATCCGTTTTGTCCAAAAGGGATGAAATGAAATGTGTGGAAACGATGAAACAGACGAAATGTTTCTTGTGATTGGACATGTTCTGAGATTCACATTTGGAGGAGAGCCCTTGGAAATAGTCGGCTCATATAACTTAGGACTGGATTTCACGGACAACTGCAAATGGAATGCATACGTGGAAAGAAGGATTTTGGGAGGTCTGAAAGCTCTATATAGCTTCCAAAATAAATGCAGGAAGGCACATCTGTGGAATTGGTAAATACAAAAGCTTCTTTACACCATGCTTGTGCAGACAGTAATCCTCTACGGATGCTTTGCCTAGGCACCTGGGCTGTCTAGGACATACTGGGACAGGATAGAAATTATACATAAACTTGTTTTGATAGGGAGCTAGGGTTTAAGGCATAAACACCTAACGGGAATGATACCTCTGGAGGGGGAAGAGTTGTGTCAAATTCATCCAGTAGGATACCACATAAGGCGATGGAAGCTACACAAAGCATGGGCTGGCACAGAGAGGGAATGAAGTGGATGCAATCATGGGGTATAACAGCTGCTGATATACCATAAGATGCATGTGAAATAAGGGAGATTGTGACACAGAAAATGCTACAGAAACTCTAGCAAAACCTGGGTACAAAAGTGCAGTTTTATAAACAAGAAATTAACTCAATTGACAGCCACAAAAGACATATCAACATTTAAACGACATATAATCTGCAAAATCAGAACTAGTTCATATGATCTCGAGGTAGAAAAGGGTAGATAGGCAAGGCCACGGATTCCTAGAGAGGAAAGAACCTGCAAAATCTACCCCACAGGGAGGTAGAAAATGAGCAGCATGTACTTTTACGATGTAGAGCCTACGCACACATCAGAGAAGGCTATAGGGACAGCAGAGATATAAAAATTCTGTTGGAGCAGCCAGCCAAAAAGCTATGAAGCTACCTGAAAGAGATTTTAGAACATCGCAAGTAGGTCTAGCACACAAGCTAGCCCAACAAGTACTCAATACATGACAGGTTTGTAATGTTTTCTCTCATTGGATGTAAGGGATCACTATTAGTTAATAGTGATTCAGAGTCCCATAGATCCTAAAGGGTCTCCCGTGGACTTTAATACAATCATATAATGTCATCTCTCTCTCTCTCTCTCTCTCTCTCTCTCTCTCTCTCAAATGCACGTTATCTCGCAGGCCCTTTTGGGGCAGTTTGGCAGCCAATTGGTAGGCCCTCTAGGTCGTCCGGGGGCAGCCAATTGGTAGGCCCTCTAGGTCGTCCGGGGGCAGCCTTCAATAGGGACCAAGTTGGGTCAATTGACCCGACCCAAGTAGGTCTGTCAACCGACCGGCCTGGTTGGTCAACCAACCAGCCAGTCGGCCCATGTACCAACCCTATATAAGGGACTGTTTGCCCCTCATTTCAGCATCAGTTTTGTATGCCGATTTGGCAATCAGTACAACAGTAGTCATGGCATTTACGTGGACTACATGGGGAGAACGAGTCAAAGGCGCATATTGATGAAAATCTGTGACGCAGGGAATTTTCATCAGTTGGGACTCGTTTTGATTGGTTGAGGAGCTCTCGGGCTCTATTTGCCAAGAAACTACGTCCATGACTTCCCTCTATTGTCTAAGACGTGCGTGCAAAGCAACTTGGCCATTGATGGAGGGATTTGTGCAAATGAATCTTTGGAGCCCATGGACGAAATCGGACGGATATTCGCAAAGATGGACGGAATGTTCGTTTTGATCATGGTGTGTGTTGATTCGGCGACGTGGCAATTCCAATAAGTCTCCCACGTTATGCAAGCTCTGGGCTATGGGACAAGGGTCAAGCATGGGTTGAGGGGGGGGGATGGTTTGAGTGGTCCTCGGTGTAAGAGGAAGGATCTGGCAGTGCCCCCTCAAGATGATGCAATGATGCGACATACCCGTCGGGACTTCACTTGTCTAACATGCTTACTATAGTTTCAGTCATATCTTCTTTGTGTATAGCAATGATTCATCGTTCAACTATTCCTGTTTAAAGATCTCAATCTCCTCCATCTCTGTGCATGTGGATCATTGGAAGAGCAATTTTGATCTTCACTTTCTCTCATTTCCTTCTGAACTCTCTAAGGTTTTCAAGGTGGAATCTGCACAACATGCTGACATGTTTCAACCTAGGTTGGCTAATAGTTACGGTTAAGATAAAACATACCTTTAAACTTTCAGCACTTGAACCCTCTACCTCTTCATGTCATTAATTAAAATGGTTGTAGGACATGTGCTTTTTCTTACACTTCTAAAGCTTATAATTACATGATTCTATCATGTGCTGATGTAGTAGTTCAGGGTAACCCTAGACAACAATGAGAGGTCTACTCATGGTAAAATGTGTCCTGGAGGTCTTGTCAGTAGAACTTGCATGGTGACTCCTAGGTGACCTAGCTCGTCAGTTTTATATTTTTGTCCATGACACCAAGGCCTCATATTGCATTTCGGTTTAGGTGATCTAGTAATAGTAGACTCGGGCACTCCAGCAAAGCTCGATAGCTTGTAATCTTATCAAAATGAGATCCATGGCATGCACTGCATCTTTGTAGGTGACTCATCAAAAGGTTGGAGGTCAATGCGTCACCCTCCATCATCCTTTTAGCTGTCGCTCGCCTATACGGTCCCCATATAAGGAGAAGCCTCCCATCACCATTATTGAAGGGGCTGCATGTTATGGACAAGTCTTTGCTGTCCAAGACAGCTCCTTGCTGTCTTTATGTGGCAAAACAGCCACATATGATGTTGGCAAATGATATGGCAGCAACCTTGTGGCAAAGTCATCATATGATGCAGCGTCAGCCGTGTGGCAGTGAGCAACAAGTTTGGCTGTTTTGGTTGGCTCCAGGTCAGCTTCTGATCAGCCAGTTAGGGTGGCCTGCATGTAGGGCTGGTCTTCCCTATTGGAGTCGGCCCATACCTAGCCCTACTAGAGTAGACTATATAATACATTCATTCTCCACGCACACATTTGCCTCTTCACCTCTTCATCCCATGAAGAATGCAAGAGCGATCAAGCAGTATTCAATCAACGCACATTGTTCCTTCATCTCGATCTCAGGAGTTGTGCAAGGAAGGCATTGACATCCAGTACAGGAGAGCCTGGTTTCCAGATATTGTACGTGTGGTGGAGCTTCAGTTTCAGCCTGTTTGGGTTGTGTGCATTGAGAGGTGCAAACTTCACATGTGGCACGGAGAGTGCCGAGAGCATGCACGATCGAGGTCTGGTCTATTTCAGCCCTCCTCAGAGGAGACCACTAGAGGCGAGGCATCACCCTTAACATAGCCCATCGGATACAGAGGTCGGGGAGACCACACCCTCTGCCACCTTGAGAGACAGCTCGACAGACAGATATACAAGAGCTCCTCACATCCCATTAGAGAGCCACGAGGCTACCTGGATATACGGAGCTTGTGCGTGTACTCGGAGCATTAGCTCTGAGCACATGATACTATTTTGCTACTTTGCTATTTTGCTCACAGTTACTTTAGGTTTTGTACTTTGTCTCATAGGCCCGCGAGGCCTTCTGCAGACGTTAATACATCTCTCTCTCTCTCTCTCTCTCTCTCTCTCTAGTGTGAGCTATTCTTGGTCAAAGATTTCTCATGCTGATGTGCATTGTCATGCATTCTGGAATCTCCATACGGGATGGAGGAGATCAAAGGTGATCACTGTTGCAAAAGGTGCCCCCAAGGTGAAAGAGCTCATCGCGATGGCTAATACAGTGAAAGCTGACATGCATGCATATAACAGTAATAGAAATGTCGCAAATGCTTTGAGAGGCATAACCAATGCACTGAATTTGTGATGAGGCGGCAAAAGTGATATGGATGTATGGTAGTAGTCTATAGGAATGTCAAGAGCTCTTGTTGTGGCTGGCAGGATTTTGAAGCTTTCTCAAGAGGACTCACTGGAGGATCGAGAGCATATGCACAATATAATAAAAATAAAATCTGATGGTATTCCATTGGAATGAACTTGTTTGTACACGCATGCGCGCGCGTGCACACTTATAGAAAAGGAAAAAATAAAGGAAGTTTATTAGACTCTTCAAAAGGCCGAATGGTCTAGGAGACTGAAGAAAACAAGATACACTAAAAGCTAAGGGGTGAAGCCACCCTAGGAGTATCGAGAGCGTATGCACAAGATAATAAAAATAAAATCGGATGGTATTCCATTGGAATGAACTTGTTTGTACACATGTGCGCGCGCGCACACACACAGAAAAGGAAAAAATAAAGGAAGTTTGTTAGACTCTTCGAAAGGCCGAATGGTCTATGAGACTGAAAATACAAGATACACTAAAAGCTAAGGGGTGAAGCCACCCTAGCGGGCAGCCAAGGAGAGAGGGGCAGAGAGAGAGAGAGAGAGAGAGAGAGAGAGAGCTAACGGATTATATTTTGTTGTTAGGCAGCAACCTACAAACTCACGGACATGAACCAGCCTGAAGGGAATTGCTGTTTTTGTATGTTACCACTGGTTATTCAGGACAAGATTTCAGAATTCAGGCCTTTCATGAAGCTTCTATCTTGTTTCCATTGCTTTCACAGGTTATGAGAAATTTGTTGAGGGTGGTTTTCTATTGTGATCAAGTAAATGCATTTAAAAGCTAGGTCTGGTGTTTGCCTTTAAACAATGTGTCCAGGAGGCGATGTTTAAGTGTAAACAACCGGGTGTGGCAGTGATTGCTTTGGAAAATGGTGGAGATGGGTATTAAGAGAGCGAAACATAGAGCTAACTGATGCACAACGAGGATTTCTTTCTCAGCAAGATTATGGATCAGGAGACTCTTCTATGAGGTTCGAGTTTTGATGGCTATCAGCCCCCTTCGGAAAATAAATTCTCTTTAAATGCATTTTGTAATAGCTTGTAGAAGATTTTAGTTCCTGTTTCATCCTATTCAAGTGTAGTCTTCAATTATAAGTTTGCTTAACTGTATACAATACTGCTTGAATAACATGAGTACAAAGGATAAATTCAGGATATGAGTGCCAGTTTACACTTGTGGGCTGAGTCTTTTCATGTTAGGACTGTATTCTCTTTGTGATTTTGATTCTATGTTTGGGATTAGACTTGAGACATTTCACCTGCCATAAAGTTTTTTTTAATAGCAAAGTCTTTATCGAAGTTCTTATCCAAGCTGTACAGTGTGACAGAAAATATGAGGAATTTTGTACCACTGTATAATTGCATACAACTGCAAGCATGTGAACATACGTGTGTCGAAAGACATAGGGTAGTTCTTGCTATAGGCCACTTGCAGCAGAAGATTTTCCTTGAGATCACAAGACACTATAAGAAAAACACAACTCAACTGCATGTGCTTACAGAACAGTAAAGAGGATAACACAGATCTCAAGTGTTATATACATGCATACATATATATATGTGTGTGTGTGTGTGTGTGTGTACACACACACACACACACATTTTTTAATAGTGAAGGCCATGATTGTTTATATTACAAGAAAAGCCACCTCAAAGCAAGGAGCTAGAATTACATCAGCTGAAAATCTCTGTATATGCTAAATATACATCATGATCGATGTAGCGAGTCTGCAAGCAGTCAAAAAAAGATTGCTGCAGAGAACGCTTGAAGAAAGCAAATAAAGAAAATATTGGATCACCAAAGACTTTACAATTCCTCTTCATCCACAAAGTCTAAAGTGCCCAATAACGAACCCAAACAAAGAAAAGATCAAACTCCTGAGCGCGCGGATGAAAACCAAAGAGCCAGAAGAATTTCCTAAAAGCAAGAGTCCGGAATCTCGTTCTCAACCCCGCTGTCGAAGAAAATCCAAGAACTCACGGGAGGATGGGAAAAACGAGAACAAATGAAGCACAGTCTCTTGAGAAGCCAAACATTTGCGAACACACACACACTTTTTTTTTTTTGGTGAAATCTTTGATTGATTATATTATAACCTCAAAAAAAGGTGCTACAATTACATCAACTGAAAATTTCAGTATATGCCAAAAAGACCTCATGATCTATTGAGCGGGTCTCCAAGCAATCAAAGAAAGATTCCTGCAGAGAACGCCTAAAAAAGCCAAACAGAGAGAAAGTAGGATCACCAAAAACTTTACAATTCCTATATGTCCATAAAGTCCATAGTGCCCAGCAACGAACCCAGACGAAGAAAAGATGAAACTCTGGTCTGGATGGATGAAACCCAAATAGCGAGAAGAACTTTCCAAACGGAACACATGGGAATCTCACTCGCAGGTGTTGTCGAAGCAGATCAAAAAACTCACGAGAGCACGGACAATGTCAAAATAAGTGAGGCATAGTCTCCGAAGAAGCAGAACATCTTGATGTGTTGATGAGCTAATAGCTGTCCAGATGGAAGCACTCCCAAAAGAACTCGCCAAAAGAAAACCTGTTGCCGAAGCGGTACTTTATAGGCCCAAAGTTGTTGTAATCTTTTCCTCCACCACTTGGCTGGGCGATGTATTCGCCAAACAGAATCACTTCTCTCTGAAACCCAAGGTTGAGGCAAAAGGATTTTATACAATGCAGGTACAGTAATCTGAGATAGCCTCAAAGGACGAGAAGAGGACCCTGGAGAAGTCAAAGTCCAATCTTCCAGTCGGTCCTAGAGTTCCAAAGGAGGAACTGGAACAAAGGGCGAAAGCATAGAAGTAATTTGTCGTGACAAAGGACGATAATGAGAGCCCAATCCATATGTAGTGGTCCCTAGAGAAAAGGGGAGCACAGTACCAGCATCATCTATAACATCAGCAACCGAGGTGATGCCTTTAAATTAGACAAAGTAGGAACGTCGAGGTTCCTGTAAAGCCAAGGGAGGCTGAAAGACTTTCGACTAGTGAATGCTTTCAGCTCTCAAAGAATTCCAAGCAAAGTTTGCCGTCCATTCCATTCTAGATGAGAAAGAACATGCTTCCAATCAAGAAGCAAGCGGGAGACAAAAGGGCATCTAGGCAAAGTGCCATCAGTGCAACCAAAAAAGAAATCCCAGTGATCGAGTTGCCAATGACCAAACGCAGAAATACTGATATGAGTGACCAGAGTCTTAATCATAAGAGCCCAAGGCTGATCACCTTGCAGAAATTGCAGCAACATTTTCCCCCTGTGGGCAAGAATATGCACATGAATATCCGTGATGTTCAATCCACCATGCATCTTGGGAGAACAAATGTGATGCATCGAAAGCAGCCTGAGACTTTTTCTGCCATGTTTGGATCGCCAGAAGAGTTCCATAAAGACAGACATGAAAGATGTAAGATCTGCCTCAGTGAACATGATCAATGGCAAGTAAAATTGAATATATGCCACAAGGATGGACTGCACTATTCGAAGACGAACGTGCAAAGGCCAGGTTGCCAGTTTCCAATACTCAAGCTTTTTCCGAAGCTTAGCCAAAACCCAATCAGTTTGTTGTCGGCGAGTGAGTTCCCACGCCAGAGGGTAACCAAGATGATGAACAAACTGAGTGGGTGGAATGATATCCCCGGGCCATAATAGACTATGCCAGTCTTTGGAATGCAAAGGGAGCAGCTTAGACTTCTGAAAATTAACATGAAGACCAGCTGCCAAACCATAAATAGAGAGGGCCTGCATCAAGGCACCAAGATCATGGGGCGTATTCTTCGGGGTAAAGAAATAATCATCAGCATAAGCTTGAGCAACCATGCTGCGATTAGCATCCAATTCCAAGCCATGAAGTGATATAGTAGCCACAAGATGATCAATATATTGCAGCAGAGGATGAGTAGCAATGGCATACAGTAAAGCACTGAGAGGGCATCCCTGGCGGACCGAACAACGAAGAGTCTACTCATCAGAGATATCCCCAGAGATAATGCAAGCCGGATTGCTATCTCAGTAAAGCTAGTAAATAACTTGCTGCATTTTTTGTCCAAACCCCAAAGCTCGCATAGTTTGCGAGATGAAATCCCATTGAACTATGTCAAAGGCTTTTGCAATATCTACCTGCAAGAGTAGAACATCCTGCTGCATGTATTTGGCATATTCAATCGCAATATAAGCATTGGCAATATTATCTGTGATATGGCGACATGGAACAAAGCCATATTGGGAGGGATGCAACCCATCATGAAAAATCCGATCAACCACCATTTTGGCAATGATCTTGTAAATGACTGGCATGAGCGTGATTGGCCTCCAATCACCCAGTGAATCACATAGCTGCTTTTTGGGAATCAGCTTGAGAAGACCCTTTTTCCATGACAAAGGCATCTACTGATTTTGCCATGCTGTATTTACCATTTGCAGCAAGGTGAATTTAAGAAGATCTCAGAGTGCAAGAAAAAATTCAATAGTGAGACCATCCCATCCTGGAGATTTCCATCTGCCACAAGATCTCAGTGCATCAGACAATTCCCTTTCAGTGAAGAGATGTTCAAGTTCCAAAGCCTGAGCATCAGACAGAATTGGATGAATATGCTGCAAAAGAAGCTGACGTGCAGACACGACTCGAGGAGAAAGAGTATCCAGATGCCCAAAATGAGTGGAGAAGTGCTGCACACATAAATTAGCAAGCTCTGAACGAGATGTTGACAAAAAACCATCAGGCATCCGGATCTGACAGATCTTGGCAGCCTGTCTTTTGTAGTGTAAACTCTTAAAAAATTGCTTGGAAGAGCAGCCTTTATCCAAAAATGCCCGTTGTCTGGATTGAGTTTCCCATTTAGCAAGCTTTCTGCAATCATTAGATTGAAGAGAGAATTGAGCCTGACATAAGAGCATGCTTTCCTCTGAAGACAAAGGGCGAAGATGAGCAAGCTCAGTCAAACTCTGACATGTAAATTTGGCATGTGCTACAGTCTCCCTTGTGGCTTGCATATAGGATTTGCCATAATCTCGAATAACTGCTTGCATCCGAGCAACAAAAGCCTGCCAGGCATAATCCAAACCAATGCGTATCTGACAAGAGAGAGGCTGAATAGCATCAGAGTCGGCTTTGAAGTCAACATGCTCCAGATAACTATTATTAATCAGCAAAAGCCTTCGGCAAGGCAATCTGTCAGTGGGAAATTCATGTAAGGAAAGCCTCAACCAAAGAGGAGCATGCATCACAATGCTGTGGATTAATCTGATACCATCTGTCCAAGCGTGCCCGATAAGAAGATTGAGCATTATGCTGAAAGGTATAACCCGGAAGCATGGGCTGTAATTCCTTCAAGGGATCAACCAGGCGCAACTGAAGCAAAAAATCAGACCATGCCTGTGTTTCAGAAGCCAACATATGAGTGTGGCTTGAGGTGTTGTCACTCGATTGAGGGGCATTATTAAAGTCACCACAAATGAAGGCATGTTGTCGCCATGGATAAGTATGCATGGCAGCCCAGATCAAAGCTCTATCACGAGAAGACTGGGGGGCATAAACCGATGCAAATTCAAAAATTTCCCCTTGAACAAGGCATTGAACAATAATTCATCTACCATGGCGATCATTGAGAGCCACAATAGGTTGAAGGTCGTGCTTTACCAAAAAAGCCACATTAGAAAAGGAGTGCTCTCCAGCATAGAAGATATCATAACCAGCAAAATGGCCTATTTGACCAGCATACATATGCTGATTATGCTCTTGCAAAGCAATTATATCAGGCTGCAATTGCCTGATATACATCCAGACGAGTTTCCATTTGCGACCATCACACATTCCGTGTACATTGAGAGTAACACTTCAGATGATCAAGCATATTTACAGTTATGGGACAGGTATGTACAGCAACTAACGGGCTGTCTACGTCTGCATTTCCACCTCAATGTTTGGGCCTCTGCCCTGGGATGAAGCATCACCCTGAGGAGAGGACAAAAGTGCAGCAACTTCTTCTTAAGGAAACAAGGTTCGATTTGCAGTCACAGCAGCCCAGGTCCGGCCAACACCAAAGTTTTCAGCAGGTGTTTTCTCATGAGAGGATGCACCACTCCAAGTTCGAGAAGGCAAAGGTCGCCTGGGGGAGATCACTTTGTGAGGAGTTTGCCATCCATCAGTCAAAAAATTTTCCCCCTTCCCCTGAGGTGGAGAGGACAAAGGCACAGGAAAAGAAGCATTACCATGTGAGACAGCCGGGGCTTTGCCTTTGTCTTGAACATAGAAAAACTGTTTGACCCCTTTGTTTTTTACCATAGAAGAGGCATTTGCATTCTTATTCAAAGGCTGAACCATTTCAGCTTGCACTGGCATCCGTGGAGCTCGGGAAGGGCATTGTGAAGCCATGTGCTTGCATTCAAAGCAAGCACCTGCAAACAGCCCCCACTTGAGCTTGTAAAAGGCACTCCCCCATGGAAACATTATTAACCGAGTATGAAGCTGGAGTGGGATGATCTGTATCCCACAAAATGCAGAAGCGATTTGAATTTCCATTGGGTCGCGATGGACATACCACCTTACCGAGGGAAGCTGCAATTTTAGGTAGAAGAGAAGACAAGCATTGAGGAAAATCCACAACTTCTACCCAAACAGGGCAACGATGCCGAATCAATGCCTGATAATTCCGAGTGGGAGACCAGGGCAAAACATGGACCATCTGCTGGCCATAGAAAAGAGGAGAGTGCTCCAGCAAAACCTGACGGTGCTCCTCATCAGTCATGATGATCTCAAAAAAGCCCCTCGCTGCATAATGAACTTTTTTGACATAAGAACCACCCAGGGTTCGAGTCAACCAATTCCCAACATCTGCAGTAGCAGGCATCCGTCCTGGGAAGGAAATTATAATGGCATGCTTTGCATACTCCTTAACTGGATCAAATATATCATCCACTTCCACCATAATGCCAGTGGTGGGAAGTGGATCTTTCCAACCTTTACGGGTGTCTTCAAACCCTTCATGCATAACCTCATAAACAAGCTGAGCCTTAGCATAGTCATGAAGGGAATCATCTAAATCCATCACCTGTTTTTGTTTCTTGTTGAAAACCGACTTGTCTTTGTGAAAGGTTTTCTCATAGGAATAATCAGCCATTCGAGTTAAGGAAAAAACTTGGAAGCAGCAGCACTTTACAAGGAGGAAAGCACAGCAGGTACAAAACTGTACGGTTTTTTCCTGGCTATACAGACAAAATCGTATGGATTTTTGACAGTACGAGAAAAAAATTCTGATAGGCAAACTGTACGGACTATACGGACAAAATCGTACGGATTTTTGGCAGTACGAAAATTTTTTTTTCTAACATGCAAACTGTACTGACTTCCCTGACTGTACGGATTTTTTTGGCTGTACGGACAAAATCGTACGGATTTTTGATAGTACGAAATTTTTTTTTTCGGATTTTTTGACAGAACGCACGGACAGAAAACGGACGTCAAAAGGAACCTCGAGGGTGTCAAATTGAGGGAGAAACAAGTAGCTGTAGCGTGGGAGCACGATGTAAAGACCAGTCAGTAAGTTGATTTGTGAGCTCCAATCTGGGAACTGGGAAGAAAGAAGAAAGCATTTGAGAGAGGGAACGCCAAAATTGTCTGTAATGTATTCCCAATCCATACTGTTTGGCTGCAAATGGAAAAGGCAATAAAGTTCCATCATCCTGAAGGAAATCACCAACAAGCAAAATACCTTTAAAAGAGAGGAAATAAGAACACCTGGGTTCTTGTATAGCAAGTGGCAGATGAAATGCTTTTGACTAGTGTAGGTTCTCAAACACATCCCACTTTGCCAGATTGGCACGAGAGGAGGGTGAGACATCGCCATATGCACCCTTACATCCGCAGGTAAGTTTTGGGGACTTCAATGCCAGGACGAGCACGCGCCAGGTACCACTCCTGGACTTCCGAGACGACTCTATCATGCTACCAGACATGGACCTAGATGGAGCAGGTATGACCAGGATCTCATCGGACCGACACGGGCCTGTTACACCATATGGACACGCGCTCCTTGATCTGGGCAGGATGCCTAATCTCATCATCTACAACGGGCTTGACCTATGGCCCTCCTCAGGTGGTTTTACTTGCTTCCCACACGAGGGGGGCACTAGTGTAGTAGATTACATCATGGGATCCCCTACCTTCACTTCATGTATCACCGACTTTACAGTAGCACCACCTCCTTCAAGAGCTGATCACAC
Organism: Dipteris shenzhenensis; assembly: GCF_047967505.1. Classification (NCBI taxonomy): domain Eukaryota; kingdom Viridiplantae; phylum Streptophyta; class Polypodiopsida; order Gleicheniales; family Dipteridaceae; genus Dipteris; species Dipteris shenzhenensis. The sequence continues at coordinate 11,704,668 of NC_141625.1, forward strand.
ATACCTATTCTTCACTATCGCCACCCCACGCTTAGCCACACCACACACACCACATAGGAAGCATGACACCTACCATGACATACACTTTGATCACAGTCTCTCACTTGCCTACTCTGGACGCCTGAACAGACTCCTAACCTACATCGACTACATACCACTCATAGAGGACCGTGCTGCCCTGATTAGTCGCACACTCCACGAGGCTGCCTCCAAATCTTTCCCCACACCACACGGTCCACTAGACCACCACCTCTTGGTTTTGTACCCTGCAACAATTGGTACGATAGGGAGTGCAAGGCTAATCGCCGACAACTCCGACTTGAAACCAGATGTCACCCGAACACACCAGACACGGTACGCAAGTACCGACGTCTTGTACGTCGGAAGAAGCATGCGTTTCTTCGTCGAAATGAGGAGGAGCTGCTGAACATCTTGTACAGCAACAACTCTAAGGATTTTTGGTGGAGATTCCTTGAGCGTAGGTCTCCATCACCCCTCACCGACACGAGAGTCTGGCACACGTATGCACACCATCTTTATGATGTCCCACACCAGCCCACTCCAGATCTCATACACACACCTCGCCCCACCACTTGCACGTTGTTCACTAGAGAGGGAGTCGAGGACGCGACATTGAAACTGCACAATGGCCGAGCTAAGGATTACGAGGGGCTATGCACTGAGTTTATCGCATATGGGATCGACTTGTTAGCCCTGATCCTAGCAAAGCTATTTAATGACGCTGTTTGCCTTGGCTTCCCCCACACTTGGACACTCAACACCATCACCTCCATCCACAAGGCAGGGGATCCCATGGACCCAAGTAACTACAAGACTATCATGATTGGATATGTGATGTCCAAGATCTATGCAGTTGTATTGGATGCGTCGGTCAGCCTGTTCATGGAGATGAGAGGGCTCAGAGCAGAGGGTCAGGCCGGTTTCAGGTGAGACCATGAGACTATGGATCACATACTCACACTTAGGAGTGTCATTGAGGAGGCCAGATCACGGAAGGAGAGGGTATATTGCTGCTTTGTGGATTTCTGCAAAGCCTTTGACACAATACCTCGAGCTCGTCTCATCACACGCCTACAGACACTGGGATTTGATCAAGAGATCATCTTAGCAGTCATGGCACTTTATGAAAGAGTCTCAGGCTGAGTTCGGATAGGCGAAAGTTAGACAGATGAGATCTTGAGTACCATAGGGGTCAAACAGGGTTGTCCCTTATCACCAACCCTGTTTGGCTTCTACATCAATGAGCTTGAGACTTTCATGGGGGCTTCCAGAGGGACCGGTTGCTCACTTGCCGGGATCATCATCAGGATTCTTCTTTATGCAAATGACGTGGCACTCTTGTCGTCCACACCCGAGGGGCTCCAGCGACACCTGGATGCACATCATGTTTTTTGTTTATCCCATGATTTGGAGGTCAACCTTGGCAAGACCAAGGTCATGATCTTTAACACGTCTCGAGCAAACATGCAACGGAAGCAGTTCACTTTCGGTGGGTCACCAGTTGAGATCGTATCCTCATACACTTACTTGGGGGTCATCTTCTCCAGCCCGATCTTCACGATGAGACCAGCGATGTAGGCCTGACTGAGTAGGGGATACGCCTCACTGGCTCGGCTAGAGAGACAATGCTTCCACTCCCACTTCTAGGACCCTCGGACCAAGGCTCTTCTCTTCGACTCCTTGGTTTGACCAGCCGGTATGTATGGCAGCCCTTGTTGGGGACCTGACATGTCAGAGATAAAGTGGGCATGGGTGGAGCGCCTGCAGATCCTCATGCTCTCACGGATGATCTAGGGGAAACCATCTGTACCACATCACATCATTCAGGCCGAGTTTGGTGCTTCTCCACTCCAGCTAGATGCAGCCTTTCAGACCATCACATATCTACACCAGGTTAGATCATATGGGGACTGCACATCAGGGAGATAGAGGTTGCCATGGTTGGCTCTCGATTCCTCCATGAGGTTGGCAGCAGAGGGAGACGAGCGATGCTAGTATGCACGGACTCACAGATGGTTTGTGAGACTAGGGTTTCACATCGATAGGATGCCCCTCCGGTACTCCCACCCACCATCCCGATCGGGCCACACACCAACCAAGTCATTCGAGAGGATCTCCTGCAGCTACACACCTTTAGGACCCGGTTGGAGTCGAGGGAGCTTGCAGTGAAGCTGAGTTTCTACAGAGACTACTGTCTTCGTATTTCGGAGGAGGGATTCATCACACCACCGGGGTACACTGAGCTTCATATGCCTCACTCACTACGGATCTCCATCAGACAGTTTCGAGTATCATCACACGGCCTCTGCATAGAGAGCGGCAGAGCAGAGGGGATCCCTAGGGAGCATCGCATATGCATATTGTGCGACTGTCAGGAGGTTGAGTCGGAGGAGCATCAGGTGCCCAGTGTGCTACGAGATCCGAGGTCACTACCACTGTCTCTTCAGAGACAACTCCCGGCTCCTTTTTAGATTCCTCGCCTATCCAGATCAGGGATGCCTCGCGGCCTTCATTCACAAGAGGGTCCGACACAGAGAGTACTTACTCAGGCGACGGGGCTTGGCCACATCATCAGACACTTCTCATAGCAGGATCACAGGGTTCTTCCCATTGAGTGACATTGATCGTCTAGTCTCTAGCCGCAGACGTGACAGAGACCCCGACCCGACGATTGCAGCACGACACACGAGACATTGAGGGGACACACAGATCACTCTGGGGGACCTCCCATCATTGTTTAGACCCGGGATACGTCCCACGGGAGTCACGGTGGCTCTAGTCTTGCGTCGAGCCTCGTCCAGGAGACCGAGACGCATGGGACCCCTTGACAGACGCCAGCGTCCCATCACTAGCTATGCACCAGCCAGGGCGACATGACATACGGAGGATTCCGCTCAGCTCCAGTCTTGTTTTTGTCTTTTCATTGTCACACTCAAATGTATTTGATTATGTATGATCAGACTTAGGATTCAGCACGGGTGATGATGCTCGTTTTAGTAGCTCCACCCTTACTGTGATTTGTATTAGGTTTTCTTTCAGTCTCATAGACCCATCGGTCTTCCGAAGACTCTAATAAAATTTCTTTCTTTCTTTTCAGCCCGCAGAGAATTGCCTTGCAAAGAATCATGCCCGGTCCATTTAAGATGGGATAACATCTCTTTCCAGGCTAAGAGCATATGAGAAACAAAAGGATAACCTTTAATCTTGCCATCAATGTGTCCCAGAATAAAGCCCCATGAAGTGGGATGCCAGTGCCCAAAAGTGGGAGTAGACAACTGCAAAAGCAAATGAGAAATCATAGCTGCCCAAGGTGGATTACCTTCCAGAAAATGCAGCATCATTTTACCCTTGTGCAAGAAGATGGATATGAATATTGAGTATGTTCAATCCACCATGCATTTTAGGGGAGCATAAATGCTCCATAGAGAGTAATCTGATAGTCTTATGGCCTTGCTTCGAGCACCAGAAAGTTTCCATAATGATGGACATGAAATCAGAAATATCTTTCTTTTGAAACATCATCAAGGGCAAGAGAACTGAATATAAGCCACCAAAATGGATTGCACAATTTGAAGACGGACATGAAGAGGCCAAGTGGCTAATTTCCAACACTCTAGTTTCTTTTTGAGTTTTGCAAGCACCCAATCTTTTTGCTGTCTACGAGCGATATTGCTATGCGCGCGCACGCACACACACACACACACAGAGAAAAGGTAGATACCAAGTACAAAAACTGCCAACAGATGTGACAACACCTTCAGTGGACAATGACTGAGAATATGACTACGATTGCTGCACCCTCTGAAGTGGACAGCTCCTCTTTTGCCACATGCCTTTTTGTAGGTTTTACTAGCTCTTCAAAGGTAGAGCACTCCTGCAAAGTTCTGCTCCTGAGTTGACTGCTGACAGAGCCCCTCCTATGCACCTCCTCATGCTAATAACTACAGACCGTTGGCCTGCACCTAGGTATGCTCCGGATCTATCGACGATCTCCTCCCACAAGAAATGACTCTGCTGCTCTGAATGCAGCCTACTCTGAAACTCACGCTTTTCAGATCAAATCCACAGGCTGGCAGTCTGTCAAACGACCCAGCCTATAGGCAGGTCAGCCGACCTGCTTCTGTTTCCTTGCCTATTTAAGGCCCTTCCTGCAGGCTGTGGTTGGTTGTATGCCCTCTCCAGGCCCTTGTACCTGACACAGTACCTGCAATACCTGTCAATCAGACCTACTGTACCTGCCGACCAGTCCCGCTGTCCTGCCAACCTGTACCTTCCGTAGAGTCGTACTGTGCCGTAAATGCCCCTGAAGGGCTGAGCCATTGATGCTGGCCAGGGTGGCCCTTGAGGCTGCCTAAAATGAATCCAATAAGGAGATCTGTGTACTGCCCATGTGGCAGCCAATCTACTATTCACAATGCAGTCCTAAATGAACCCCCTTTTTCCTATCCTATACTGTATTTTCCCCATGGCCTCCTCTTATGGGGACTCACAAGTGGGGAGTGTGACGCTGATATTACCTCAAGGTTGATACATTAATGTACACAGATGGTTGGAGGTGATGTTTTTTAACAATATGGAAAGTGGAGATCCTCACTTTTATACACAGATACCCCCAAACTTGAAGCTCCAAACGTTTGAAAACATTTGGATGGTCAACTGGTCGCATCCAAAGCTGGGCCCTAATACTTAGAAATTCCTTGGCCCCCAATTCACCCGAATGCCCTAGGATATCATATTGAAGCTTAAAATTCATGTCCCATATTAAAAAAAAGCCTACATACAAACCTCTACGCAACTCTTAAAACCTCTACGAACCTTAGTAGCCATACCTAAACTTAGTAGTTAAGAATTAAACAAATTAAGCACGGCATGGCAACTTTATCAATGCTGCAGGTTCAAATAGGTGGGTTAGATTTACTAAATGTAAGATTTCAGCATAAAGGAATAATTGCCTTCCAAAAGACCATAGTCTTATGAGTGCTCCAGAATACACACCCTGGATCATATGAAATCCAAACGTTTGAATATATTTGAGGGGTACGACCACAGCAAGAAGTCCACGCAAAAGACAAAAAAAATCAGCTGCATATGGAGCCAAGTGTCTCTTAGTAAATTTGCCTTAAAAAATCTGCAAGTCATCCTCATGTGGTGCTGAGGATGCAAAGAAAGACAAAACCAGCAGCCCGTGATATGGCCAAGGCTACACCAAAGGAACCATGTTAAAACTCCAAAAGGCTGCCTCCTTTGATGTATAGAAGGCTGAAGCTCAAACTGTCCTAAAGAAAGCCAGAAAAGGTCAGCGTCAGAAGGGGCCAAGTCTGAAACAGTGGGCTGCTTAATTGTCTCTGCTGCTTGTTGCATTCCAGTTTGAATGCGACATGAACTTCCATGGATCAGTTGACAAAAGTGACCTTATGATAGTTTCATGTAGCCCGTGTATGTAAATTGTTGTACATATTGATTTGGGTTTATGTATGTAACCATGAGGAGGTTTGCTCAAAGAGGGTTTTCTGTAGTGATTATGCACATGGTGTGCTACAATTGGTCACCTATGCTTTCAATTGTGGATCGTTCTTGCAGCTGTGAATGAAGCTATGACGCAACAGATTTTTATGTACATAATAAATTGAGCAAAGGTTTGTTCAATCTCTAAAATTGGTGTGTTGAATCTGCTTGCGGGATTTCCCATGAAAGTAGTGCTCCTCCTTGCCGCTTGGCTTGTTGGTTTGGGATTTAGCTTGTACCTGAGTAACATTTACGGGGCCAAGGCGACGATTGGAGTGGTAAAAGGTTGTTATGCACTTGGGTGGTCCAATTGAAGTTGGTTGTTATTAATTATCTGTTGAAGTGAGGTTGGGAATGTGGCAATTGTGCATGCATATGTAATCCTAGCGTTCAACGACCAACTTTCACCTGCCATGGGAGATATACCTATTGTATTGGCCAGATTCTCGATGCTACAGGACCCATACAGAAAGACTCTCCTTCAACTCCCATTTCTTGCTCAAATTCTCTTTCCATGTTTATGGGTGTTTGTTTGCTTTTTCAAATGAAAGCTCGCTGTGTATAAAAAATGTATCTTTTTCCAATGCTAGGAAAATCACTGTAAATAAGAACAGAACCACAACCCCAATGCGATCAACACCAAAATTAATTGCAATGGAAAGGTAAGAAAGCTTCCTGAAAACCAGTATGTTTATCTCTATGCATGTCCACTAACACTTGTACGTCGTGATCAGACAATGGAGTTTTGTGTTTTGACAGTGCTCCTCATTAGCATCTTCAGCTTGTTTCAACAACCCTCCTCATGGTCTTCCTCATCCTCCTCATGATCACCATCATCATCTTGCATTTTTTACTGGCTAGAATGAAAGCATACGACTGAAAGTGCAACAACTGCTGCAAAATGCACATAATGAACCCAACACAAAGAAAACCTAACTGAGGAGGTGAGATGCCTGGTAGGTGTTTATGCCTACACGGAAAGCCTCTCTCTAAAAAAAGAAACAAAAAGAGGTGTGAGGGTGAGGCCACTTGGTGGCTTCTCAGGAGTCACAGATGCTAGGATTTCACCTCTATCTATGTGGCATTGACCCTAATAAATGCATCAAACACATGCACAGATGCAATACTATCATTGGATCACCTGCCCTAGAGTGAGCGACATGGAGAGTGCTTTGCTTGTGTGACTCTGGCAAAGGCACATGAGTTAGACCAATAAAATGGTGTCATGTGGCACCCATCCTCTCCAACCATGATGGATGTATGTGGGGGTATGCTGTCCCTAAAAAATCTCTAACCAATGTCCGTGACATAACATCATGAGTGGCCTAACCTAAGACCTAAGGTCTAACTATCACTCTTTTTTTTCCTAAAATTATCATGACCCCAAATCACCCGCAGGGTGATCTAATGAGCTAATTCCATGGTTCATCGCTACTTTTTCAACAGTCTCTCTTGATGAACAAGGGGCTAGGCTTTACACCCACCATGCTTGAAAACTTCTCAGCTTAATCCCTGTGAGAGGTTTGGTTAGTATATCTGCCACCTGAAGCTCTGTCGGACATTATTTAAGTTCTATTTCATTGCTCAAAATCGTTTTATGTATAAAATAATGCTGCAACTCAATGTCCTTTGTCCAATTGTGAAATAGGGGGTCCTTGGCCAGTTTAATAAAGCTCTAGTTATCGCCAAATAATCATGTTGGATCCTTTTGAGTAAAAAATTATCATTTGAGATCCTTCTCAACTCGATAGGCTCTCAGAGTTTGCATTTGTGGATGCTATATTATCATCTTCTGTGAAGCATAATTTAATTATGACTTTGCTTATGATATCAGACCAGAGCTTATTGAATCAATACCTAGAAGTAGATCTTTTGTCATTTGAGCACTCCAATCACTATCAGTAAACATTGATATTAAATAAGTGCTTCTAATATATTCTATTTCATAAGTTAACATTCGCTTGACGTATCTAATAATTCTCTTAGCTACCTTTTAATGGCTTTCTTTCGGATCAGCCATATATTGGAACACTACACCGACTAGAAAAGCTATGTTCACTTGGTAGTGGTCAAATTTATCAGGCTGCCTACATGTTACTTCTACAAGGTTCTATCAACTCTAGGACTATCTGGATTCTTCATTAATTTGTCACCTGGATCCGTTGGTGCATTAATCAGCTTGCCTCCATTCTGAATCCTTTGAGCATTTTATTTGCATACATTGTTTGGGATTATGAATGTTTTATCCTTATGTCTCCAGACTTAATTTCCCAAACAATAATGAATATAGCCTTCTCCTTTAGTGCTAGCCTTCGTCATGGTTGAGTCCGTCCTTCACCTCCGGAGTGTAGACAGAAACTCAGTACGAAGACTTTGTATAAATGGATGCTCAAGTATGTGTGGGTGTGTGGATTTGTATGTGTGAGAGCATATTTTTATACTATGGTGACTGGTCTACACCCACTGTTGGGCGCTGATGACGTCAGTGGGGATGTCATAGTAGCTAGTCCCTACTATGCGTGATGGAGTTTATGGTTTTCAATCTTATGAGTGACTATCGTGCGATTGAAACTGCACTATGTTGTGTTTTTAGAGGATGAGTTTGGGAATTTTTGTGGATTCATCTAGGTAGATAAGGTCTTTCATGTCGAAGGCTTTATTCGGGACCTCTTTGGTCATTAGTCTCTAATGATATTGAAGGATCGGTTGAGAGAAAAGAGAGTGCAAGGTACAAAGCGTCGAAGAGTTGCAGCCGTCACGTCAATCTTGAGTAGTGTGTGAAAACAAAGTACATAGTACTTGTACCTAGACCTAGGACTAAGTGTCCTAGGTGTCACATAGGACTAAGTGTCCTATGTGGCATAAAAGGCACACAATAAACTAAGTGCCTATACCAATGCCTACAAGGCACATACCAGGGCCTATAGGGCATCACTAGAACTAGGAGAAGATGGCCTACAAACCCCCCTCCATGGTATGGGCTGAAGTATTCTGGAAACGTCTCAAAATACCTGGTATTTTTTGATCATGGTGGCACATGTTCATCCAAAAGGATATAGCCACCTATGAATGTACAAGGTATGTTAGATCATGTAACAAAGGAAACCAAGTGTAAAGCTTGGCGGAAGACTTCGAACTTGGGAAGAGGAAGTGCCTTTGTAAACAGATCTGCTATGTTGTCCTCTGTGGGAAGATAGGACAACTTTATGTCTTCTGTTGACAACCGCTCCCGAACATAATGATAGTGAACTTCAATATGCTTGGTACGCGCATGAAACACTGGTTTACGCGCAATGGCCAAAGCACTTTGGCTGTCAGTGTAGACCATAGTGGAGGATGTCTGGCGAATACCAAGATCTGTAAGTAATTGTCGAAGCGAGACACACTCTACTGTAGCGGTGAAAGCTGCCTTGTACTGAGCCTCACAGCTAGATGTGGCAACTGTTGGTTGCTTCTTGCTGAGCCAAGAGATACATCAATTGCCAAGCAAAAAAACAATTGCCAGTACGTGGAACATCCTGCCCAGTCACTATCCATGTAAGCATGCATGGTAAGTGAACCCTGATCACCATAGAAGAGGGCTAAATCCTGAGTGCCTCTGAGAATCTGAAGACTCTTTTCACTGCCTGCCAATGCTGTGAACTAGGCATGTTCATGAATCTGCTGAGCTGAGATACGTATCCTCAGAATATGTTGGTAAGACTATGTGTATTGAGTTTCCATCTTTTTTCAGCTTTGGTGGTAGCAGATATATCTCGAAATTTTGGGTTTGTTCACTTTGGAATGCTGGTCTATTTTGCTGGGGCTCTTTTATCTACTTGTAAGGATATTGATGTTTTGTTAAAATTCTACAATGTGTTAGGATTTTTACCTATCACGGAAGACTTTTAGAAGGTGTTTTTCATTTTCCAAAGGTCATAATGCCAAGAGATATATCTCGATGAATCAATGCCGATTGTTAAAAAGGTTTTTGTTTGCGAGTGCAACTGGCATTTGTAGTACAGCTATGAAGAACTTGATTGGTACATGAGTTTTCTATTTTTGCATGCAAGGTATTTGTGTTAAAGTCTAATCTATACAGCCTTGACTGTTTGAATTTACAGCCAAAAGGTTATGCTGGAGAAGCTGTTGGAGGAAATTCAACTGAAATGTCCTGTGTGCCGCAAGTCTATTAATTCTAAGGACATGGCATCTGTGGGGAGCTTTTTAGCTGCTGATCCCACTGCAGAACAGGTGTTTGAACCTCGACATATAAAAACGCCAGCTATGAAATTTGTGATCACATATGCTGAAATCTGTTTTCTAGGATGAAAATATAGCTTCTCTTGGATTGAAATGCTGAACTCCACTGAATTTGTACTTTCACAGGATCAGGGTCAAGAACAAGAGACGAATTTGGAACCTGAATTTCTCTTTAGTGAAAAAGAAATCGCTCGGAAAAATGAATTTGAAGACCATTTCAAAGCCCAGCAGCTCCGTTGTGGAATTATTGAGCCCAAAAAGTTGGAAGTTATTACTCCTGGAATGTTTGTGGCTCCACCAGCCAGGGTCTCCTTGACTAGTTCTTCGGAACCCAGTCAAGGAGCTGGGCTGTCCTCCAGTGCCATTCAGAATTCGGATAGAATGTCATCGTTGACAATTGGAACTATCCAATCATCATCATATGAGGTTGACAGTACAATATTAGCTCCACAACCAGCAGATGCTCAAGAAGGGTCAGACCCTGATAGCTCTTCCAAGTTAATGAGGAGGTCTAAACGTGAACAGAATGGGCATGTTCAAACGAGAGGAAGACAACCAAAATTTTCTGGTGCCAAGCAGAAAGGTCAATGGATTAGACGTGAAAGGGAAGGTAGCAAGTAAAAAAGTACCTCAATTACGGCTTCGAACCGACAAATGCTGCATCTCATCAGCATGGTTCAGGAGCAATGTTAGGCAAGGCTTCGCTGGCTACAGCAGTTAAGGTATATGATTACTGTGGGCCTTACCTGTGTACTTTAATGATGATTATGATTGCGCTGCTCAGTTTAGAAGAGGAGTAACCCTTAGTTCCATCATCCTCACATACAGTGCTATATTACATCTTCTATCAGGATTTGGTAGACTTTGAAAATTGAAATTTAAGCTTGCTACCTACAATGGTGTCTTTGAAGATAGTAAGTGCAACTCGCTATTAGATGCGATGATATCTCCTTTTTGCGTCTGTAGGATGCTTAATCTCAATCACATGCTACCAAACCAGTTCCACAAATACGACTTTTGGGGCTCCAGTGTTCCCATTTATGCTACACAGGCTACTGATGGTAAATGTGCATGGAGGTTCTATGATATCATCACTCAATAGTAATCAACTTAGTTTAGACCAATTTTCCATCAACTGGATCACAAGTCTTGGATAAACATCTGTTAATAATGTGTTTCACAGCTTCTTTTACTCTCTCTCTCTCTCTCTCTCTCTCTACATACATACATACATACCTATCTATCTATCTATCTATAGATAGATAGATAGATAGATACATACATACATACATATCTATCTACCTACCTACCTACCCACCTACCTTCCTATCTATCTATCTATCTATCGATAGATAGATAGATAGATAGATAGATAGATAGATATGTATGTATGTATGTATGGAGATATATATATATATATATATAAAGTTAGGAATGTAATTTTGCATCTTTGTAAGAAGCGGTACATAAGTGTAAGGGGTTCATTAAGTTTTTATTCCTATGAGAAAGAAAGAAATTTTATTAGAGTCTTTGGAAGACGGATGGGTCTATGAGATTGAAAGAAAAGTTGATATAAATCACAGTAAGGGTGGAGCTTCTGAAGCGAGCATCATCATCCGTGTCGAACCCTAAGTCAGATCATACATAATCAAATACATCTGGATGTAACGATGAAAAGAAAAGAAAAGGATTGGAGCGGAGCGGAATTCTTCGTATGTCATGTCGCCCTGGCTGGTGCATAGTCGGTGATGGGACGCTGGCGCCCGTTAAGGTGTGCCGTGCGTCTCGGTCTCTTGGACGAGGCTCGACACAAGACCAGAGCCACCGTGACTCCCATGGGATGTATCTCGGGTCTAAACAATGACGGGAGGTCTCCCAGAGTGATCTGTGTCTCCTCTTGATGTCTCGTGTGTCGTGTTGCGATCGTCGGGTTGGGATCTCTCATGTCTGCGGTTAGAGATTGGACGATCAATGTCACTCAATGAGAAGAACTTTGTGATCCTGCTCTGAGAGGTGTCTGATGATGTGGCCAAGCCTCGTCGCCTGAGTAAGTATTTTTTGTGTTGGACTCCCTCGTGAATGAAGGCCGCGAGGCATCTCTGAATCTGGAAAGGAGCCCGGATCCGTCTTTGAAGAGGCAGTGGTAGCGACCTTGGATCTCATAGTACACTAGGCACCTAAAAATAAAATGCTCCTCTGACTCAGCCTCTTGACAGTCGCACAATATGCATAAGCGATGCTCCCTAGGAATCCCCTCTGCTCTGTCGCTCTCTATGCGGAGGCGGTGTGATGATACCTGAAACTGTCCAATGGAGATCCGTAGTGAGTGAGGCATATGAAGCTCAGTGTACCTCGGTGGTGTGATGAATCCCTCCTCCGTCCGAAATACGAAGACAGTAATCTCTGTAGAAACTCAGTTTCACTGGGAGCTTTCTCGGCTCCAACTAGGTCCTAAAGGTGTGTAGTTGCAGGAGATCCTCTTGAATGACCTGGTTGGTGTGTGGCCCAATCGGGATGGTGGGTGGAAGTACTGGAGGGGCATCTAAATTGTACTTATCATCATCATCATTTTTTAATCTGCTATTTGTATTTTTCACTTTTTCTTTCTTTCTTTCCTTTATTTTTCACTTCTCTCAAAAGACATTCTAAGAAAGAGACTTCTTCTAGTTTCAAAGCAACTTTCTTCAATATATTTCCTTTCCATTCGAATACGATATTTTGAACTCAAACTTTGAGATTCCCTTATCAATAGCTTTTAAAGGCAAGACTCTTTAAAAGAGTATTTCATGAAATTTCGTGCCTTTCATGAAAAGGTCTCTTAAGTTACTAGAAAGCAAAATTGAAGTATCAGCTGTGACTACATGTCCTAAGTCAGCATCAATAAATCTTTGGAATCTCTTACTTTTACTACAACAAGGTTTCTAAGGATAGAAGATTTTGAGAATGATGTGAAATCCTTTTACCTATGTCTCGATGATTGAGAGCCTTCTGTCATAAAGTTTTTACATATTTACAAGCTACTACTGGATGTTTCCAAATTCTTCTCACATAAAGAGTGAGAGAATCCATTACTTCAGAGACTTCAAAATTAAGTTCAAGCCTACCTTGTCAAGAGAAGGAGAAGTGAAAATAGAAATCAAGAGTTTCTTATTTAGATAGAGTTCTTTGCTTTGAAATGAAGCTTTTAAGTTTAAGAAGCGATCCAAGAAAGTTTTAAGTTGTATTGAGCTTATTTAGATTCCAATCCTCAAAAGAGAAGTTTTTCAAGGTGTATTGAAGTTTGAAAAGAACTTTGACATTTATAATTATAAAAAAAATTTATTGATAAAAGACCCAGAGACATGTCTATCTAGGTAAAGAAGTCTTTTTTTATAGTCAAAAACTCATGGACCTGAGGAAGTTAAAGGGACTACATGAGAGAGAGAGAGAGAGAGAGAGAGAGAGAGAGAGAGATGTTATTCCAAAATTTTGGTCAATTTTGTTTCTTGATTTGCTTCTTTATTTTTGCTTAGTCACCTTCTTCCTTTCTTCTTTTCTTTCTCTTTTGTTTGTTTGACGTATTTTAGTAAGCACTGGGTTTGCCCAAGAGACTCTGCTAGTCCTTCGAAACCCAATATAGCTGGTTATGCTTGGGCATTGGTGATGACATAAGTTGCTCTGCTTGCTAAGTATGCCTTTCTTTTGTTTTGAGAAAAAATTTATTACCTCTTTTTCTTCTCTTTCATTTTCTCTTTTATTTTCTATGTAGATTTTTGGACTTTAGAACAACAACAAATCTAAATTCGTACAATTGGATATATTCTAGTTTTACAGAGGGGTGTGTGTGTGTGTGTGTATCTGTACAAAGTTCTACGAACATTGTGATAAGAATCTCATGTCATGAGCACTCACTCTTACTGGTGACAACTTCAAATGGGAAAATGAATGGTCTAGAAACAAATGAGACATTTACTAGAGTTGAATTGTTTGCACCTTTCTCAGTACAAATTTGCATGGTTTCCTAGGTGTATATGAAATTTAGTTTCTGTACCAAGTTATCATCAAGGAGAACAAATAAATGTGCATGTACTCTTGGGGTCTTGAAATTGTCCTTGGAATCTTATTTTATATTTTGATCTACCCCAGTGTAAAAAATCTCCCATAACATTTTAAGGGAAAATCCTCTCTGTATCTATGTAAATATAGACTTGGAAATCAACGTAATGCTTTTGTTTGGACTTGGTGGATGTACATCATTAAACTGAGTATGGGTTACTCAAATTAGCCTTGTTCATCAGTGAGAAGAGGTTGCGGCTTCCAAATCTTGAAGAAACATTTATTTTAAGGGTTTCATATAGTGAATGCATTTTTTTTCATTGCACATCTAGGATTTTGTGGATGCCAAGTTTGAAAGAATGCTAAGGTGGCAGTTCCCACTAGAAATGTGCATAAATGCTTATAATTTACTTTGTTCATTCAATAGAGTGTATGTAATTTATGTAGAAGCATAACTGCAATAAATTTTGTCTCCATATTCTTTTTCCTCTTTAGAAAAAAGCTATTGTTATCAAAAATGTCCGGAGTGTTCCAAAAGAATTTTATCTTATCATAAGCCAACAATTGTGCTAAACTGATATTTTTCCTTTTGTTATCAAGGAATTATACCGTTGGGAGTGTTTAAGGGCCCAGCCTTGAGCTAACTACCTCAAGTGTCTAAGGGCCGTGCCTTGAGTTGTACTGCCACGGTAGCAAAGAAGAGAAATGAAAACAATTATGGGTTATGGGTGTCAGAGGTCACAATACCCCTTTTTCACAATTATGGGTTCTGGATGTCAGAGGTCACAATACCCCTTTTTCATGGATCATCACGGCCTAGTCTACTATCAATGAGCACTAGTGTTCCATACTAGACACACCAATGGGCCTTCATAGGAGACTTGGGGCTATTCGATGATCTTTTCCCATTGATGTGAGCACCAGTATAGTTTTATAGCTTCAGCCCCATGAATATAATCAGCCAAAATAGATCTTCCCCTTTTTTTACATGCCAACTTTAAGCCTATTCCCCTAGCCAATACACCCTTTTGCCCTAGGATTTACCTTGCCCATGTTAGGTATAACCTTCTTTTTCCTTAGAAAAATCAACCATACAAGTCAGCTATCTCAAGGGGGTTGGCCATTGGAAATGCAAATAGAGAAACTAGCTAAGAGAAAATCAGCTTGTTGCCTGAGAACCCAACTCACTACCTAGGGTATCTTTGGAACAGGGATTAACAACCAAGGAGAAGGACTATACAACCAGCAAATCCCTCACGGTTTAAAAGTGTGAAACAAGCCTGTAGGTTAAGCCTTTCAGAATGTTTTTGTCTTTTGACGGTTGCTCGAGAATCCAAAGTCCCCCGCTCCCATGTGGCACACAGTGCCAAATGGCTACTAGAGTGGTCAGGGGTGGAATACGGTGCACTCCCATTACTAGGCGGCATTGCACAAACCAAATGTTCCATGTCATGATGTTGGCTACTATCTCCCACAATCCATTTTTTGGAGGAGAGAGGACGGTGGCATGTAGGAGGGATTGCCTTGTAGCTTGATCCATTGAATGCTCTATCCATGTATCTTGTCAGTTGGAGATACCTCATTGATGTGGAAGGCATGGCCCCCCTTTGTCAATCGGGTCACCATGCCCCAAGAAAAATTCCACTATAGGTTGTACAGTCAAGCTATGATCATGGTCCAATATGGTAGGAGAATCTATGAACAACTCCTTGCCCAAACGGCCCACTACCGTGATCATTTTCCAATGAAGCAAATCCAAGATCCCATCCATCTCTGGGTCCAGTGATGGTTGGAGAATCCCTCCTAGTCCTACTTTGTAGAAACTAGGCTCAATTCGTGCCTTGCCTAATCATAATCCTTTTGGGTACACCTGTCTTAGAGAAGTAGCCCAGCCAATGACTATCTGCACATGTCTAAAGTCCTACATGCCACAACTCAGGGATGGTTACATCGATCTCTTGCATCTGATACCCTGTCCCTCAGAGGTTGGAGATGGCCTTTGCCTTTGGTGGGAGACTACTTCTCCAGGTCCCATTCTGGCTGGGACACTATCCCATTGAGCCCATCTGATGTGAGTCCATTGTGGGAAGCTTTTCTTGTAAGAGGGCTTCAAAAAAGTCTATTCTTTTCACTAATTCCATCTATATTTTAGCAAAACCTCTCCTTTCTTTACACAATTAAACCACAAGAAAGCTACCCAATTGGTGTGTTTGAAAATAGTTGGTATGATGATGTATGCAAAGAGTTTATGTAACACTCTCAGTTCAAGACCAAAGCAAGGACAAAATAAGGATACCTTGACATTTTGTGCGAAAAAGAAATGATGATTTCTTGCCCATCATGATAGAAGTAATTCCAAATATTTTTTCTATGAAGCTTTTGGAAAGGATATCACCATTAGAAGCTTGGTTCTTGAAAAGTTTATGTGGACACCCTTTACATTCTTCCTAACTAGCCCATGTCCATCTTACGCAGCACTTGCCAAACCAACTCTATGTTCTTCACCACAAGTCACCTAAAGAAAGCCATCAAAAAGTTACAGAATGGCAAGAGAAGGGTGAGGAGGGTCTCCAAGTAGAACTCTTAACCCATGAATGGGGAGTACCTGCTCCAACCTTAAATAAGGTATTTAATAAAGCAAGCTGAAGGGGTTTTTTTGCATTCTTGGATCACATATACAATCATATGTATCCACAAATCAATCCCATGGATGTAGGTAGCTG
Organism: Dipteris shenzhenensis; assembly: GCF_047967505.1. Taxonomy (NCBI): domain Eukaryota; kingdom Viridiplantae; phylum Streptophyta; class Polypodiopsida; order Gleicheniales; family Dipteridaceae; genus Dipteris; species Dipteris shenzhenensis. The sequence goes on from NC_141625.1 coordinate 11,721,194, forward strand.
TTGTTAGTCAATTGTTTATGGGTCAACTCTTGAGATATACATAAATGAACTTGTTTCTAGCATAGGCATGCCAATGATTGAGCAAGTAGATTTCAAATGACATCAATCCACACTCTATCACATCTTCATTCATAGAGTTCTCATATATGAGGGATGATACTAAAAGCTGGAGAGTATCCTATTGTTTTGTGGAATTCTAAAAGGCATTTGATCATGTGTCACATGATCACCTCATTGCACGGACTCTTGGCCTTGGCCTTATGCACGATGTTTATATGGATAGTCATGGCTTGTATCAGAGAATTATAGGCAGGGTTCTTTAGAGGAAAATTCAGCAACACCATTGGGATGAGGCAGGGGTGCCACTCTTCCCCACCTCTTAAACCTTTATATTGATGATTTAATCTCTTTTGTGGATACACTAGGATATCAAGGATAAATTATAGCACATCTATCATGTCTATCCTATTCAATTCTAATGATGCATTCAATATCTTTGTGGGCCTTTTGTGAGAGACTAGACATGAAGGTCAACCTAGGTAAAAGCAAGGCTATGTTCTTCAACACCAATGAAGCATAGCCTCAGAGTGAGAATTTCACACTTGAAGAGAAATACATGGGGTGCATTTTCATATGTACCAAGTTCACCACGAAATGAGTAGCACATGCACGCTTGAATAGAGGACATGTATCATTGTCAAGACTAGAGAGAGAGTTTTACATACACACTTTTAACACATGAACATGCATCCATGATTTTTTGTTTGACTAGTAGTCCCATAAATAAGTGCTTTTTGGGTAGTAGACATTAGAGAGAGGGGAGCTTAATTCCAAAAACTATTGCTTGAAATTTGAGCAACTCCTAGTTTTCTATCGACACTTGCATGATTGAGTATAAAAATGAAAGGAGCAAGGGGACATCCATATCTATTAACCTTTTTGGCACACGAGGTGGAGATTGAAAAGCATGTCCTAGATAATAATGTGATGTCTGGGAGCAACACTACCTTTTCACCCATTGATACTTAGATATGAGAAGTCATTGTCTACCTAAACCAAAGACGCATCACAATCTTCTTGTAGATCCACCATGGGATATTTAGAGTCGTGAGATCCATCATGGGACATGGTTTCAGACAACATTAGATTATACACTTCTTCACATGAGAAAAAGTGTCTAGAAGACATTGGGATTGACAACACCAAATTAGGAAGAGACTCAACACAAGCTCACATCAAGCACCTACCATCTCATTTGAATTACTGTCATTATGGCATCTTGACTCACATTGCCCACAAGTACACACTCTATAGAGAGGAATCAAGGATACAACAACAAATTTCAAACATATTTTAGGGACATTGGGATTCCCAATAGGATGCCAGCCCCCAGGCAGATCTCAAACCACTCACAAATCACATATGATGGATGGCTCACAACAAGACATGATAGGAACTACTCTCCAATGCATGAAGTTTATTTCTTATTATTTCTATGTCCAGTTCATTAATAGTTTCTTGGACATGTGATAGACACCTCTAGTTCAACCCCAAGATCAAGAAGTAAAAATTTAGGTCCAATTGTCAAATTGATAGTGCCACATCATCAAGGCAAGCTACTAATACACAGCACCAAGCACTAATTCTTAGAAAATGTCATCAAGGCTAGCCAACACATCATCATCTATTAGCCTCGATACACATCACCAAGCACTAACTCTTAGAACATATCATCAAGGCTAGCCACCATATCATTAGCTATTAGCCTCGATGCATATCATCATGGAGTGGCCTAGATACACGTTAGCAATGCACACCTTAGGATTCTCATTCCTACAATTTACTCTCATTTTGATTTTCTTTCATCTGATAAGCTTTTTTTAGGGTTACACAAATGTTAATATATCTTTCTTATTTTCTATCTGTCTTATGTCTTACTAGGATAAATCAATTGTTCATATAAGGACTTTCTAATTCTGGAGGGTACAATGATATGATCATAGCTTTTCTAAGGTCCTGACCTCACCTCAATTGGATACATGTGAAGAAGAGCGATGGCACAACAATTATGAGTTCTTAGTGTTACAACTCACCACCAACTATCAATCATAGCATCTTTTTTAGAATCAAAACCTAAGCCTAGTCCATTATTAATAAATCCTAGCATCCCATATTACCAAGACATACCCCTGGGCCCCCCTAAGAGACCTAGGCTAAGACATACCCCTGGGCCTCCCTAAGAGACCTAGTCCACTATTAATAAACCCTAGCATCCCATATTACCAAGACATACCCCTGGGCCTCCCTGAGAGACCTAGGCTAATTGAGGATCATTGCCTCTTGTGAAGAGATAACCAATCTAGTTTTGTAGTCAAACCTAATACTTGACCTTTTGTTATGTGCTAAGTCACCTCATCCTTGGCCCTTTGGGACTATACCCTTAGCCAATCTCAAGTGTTATAACAGGAGTTAACTTGGGAAATAATACTTTTCCTTGCTTAACAAACATCTATGTCCTCATAAATGAAAGGTAGGAAAAGCCTTTCAAAGACTATGAAGTATTTCATAAGAAATTTCATCTTTTGATCTACCTTTCCATTAAAAAATATTTCCATTCCAATATTAGTGGAATGGTTTCTTGTGGCAAGGCCTCTTTGTAAAGAGTGGTAAAAGAAAAGCTTCGAAGACAACACGGAAGCAACAAGAAAGGAGAGGCTAAGGAGGTTGTGCAAAAGAGTATGATAGAGAGAAAATGTTGTCAAAGGTAAGATTGCGAACTAAAGCTATTACTTTGTGTGGACCTCACTTTTAAATGAATAATTAGGTAATGCATACACTATCGTGTACTCATGGAAGACCTATCCTTAGAATATAGGGTTGATGCTAAGACCAATGAAGTACATAGAGCAAACATTATTCTCAAAGGCTGAAGAAGGAGATCAACTAGTAGACAAATGCAAAGGTAGAATTGAGTAGCCATGAATTTGGGGGGGGGGGGATTCTGATAATGATGTCATCCTAGAGTTGCCAAGCAGGACACCCCCATATATCCTTCACCACTTTATGTTAATTAGCCTCTCACTCCCTTTCATCCTTCTCTTTCCTTGGACAAATCAATTATTTTTTAATGATTTTTAATTTTCTACAATGTATGAGGATATGATTAGAGCTAAAATCCAATAGAACAAATTGGCAAGACTAGCTTCAAGTTGCTTTACTCGCATATGAAATAAATTCAAATTTCAAAGTAACCTCAAGTTGATTTATTGGCATATAGAATAGCATTCAAAGTGAGGACTGACACACCATGTAGATTGAGGTCGATTTTGAAGCAGTTATCCTAGAAACGTTCACACTTTAACAACTCCTCATTCTCTCCTTTTTTAACACATCCATCTACTTTTAGAAGCTTTTCCTTTCCTGAACTAATTATTATGATTATAAATGGGGTAACATACCTATAAAAATAGGCATAGGATGGTGGCTCGCCTTTTCCTATGTCACACTCTTTCTCAAGTAAGTATCTATTTGCACTATTATTAATTGAGGCATTATGCTCTATCAATGTGACTGCTAGTATATCACACATACTAGTGTAATAGCTAGCAATGCTTGCATGGGAATCTACAATATTTTAGGTTTAACCTAAAAAGTGTTACATCCTATATACAACTTTTCAGCGTTCACTTATAACATTTCATGTAAGTCAACTAGACCTTGAGATAGAGAAACCATCCATTTGTTTTGTCGACACCCTCTTGGTATAATTGGATGATTATAGAATAGTAATAAGATTGCATATCACCTTTTCCATGTCCCACTCTTTCTTGGGTAAGAATCTATCTACATTATGATTATTTGCAGCATCATTGAATGTTCACTTATAGCATTTCATCTAAGTCAACTAGACATTGACATATAGAAACCATCCATTTGCTTTGTTCCCTCTTGGTATAATTGGATGATTATAGAATAGGCACAAGATGGCATGCCACATTTTCCCCAATTGGCTTGTCATAAACCTTTTGTTGGAACAACACAATCTCACCTACATAGCCATCACCTGAAAAACTCAAAATACCATGTAGTATCTATCATAAGTATACTTACAAAACTTTCTTGACCAAGCATCTATCTACATTGCGCTCATTTGCAACATCATGCTCTATTGCGAATGTTAGTATTTCACACACACTAGTGCAGTAACTCTAAACGGTCCATTTGTTATTTCTAAAACTACATAAGTTATATGCTAAACTTAAATCCTATTTTCATTTCTCTATTTTTAACTCATCTTCAAAACACTATAGCATACTTTTGATTATTTTATTGACTTTTGATTATAACATGCTAACATACTTTTGATGTTTTATTTTGAATTTTGTATCATGCATGAAAACCTAACGAAACTAACCATTCTTATTATTTTTATGTCTATATTCAATATGCGTGTATACTATAATCTATCTAGAAATGTTGCTTTTTGAACAAGTGTACCAGGTTGTAAATGACACTTGAAATGTTTATTTTATAATATATCTTCATATATGATATAGTATTTAATTCTCATTCATTCTATATCAAACACACGTATTTGAGTTTCTAACATCATGATTGTGGGTCAATACATGCCGGCATATGTGACCCACACAACCAAATAGACTATGAGCAAGTGTGACATAGGCCGGCATAAGTAGCCTCATAACTCATTCAAAGTCTATTAATATCTCTTAAATTACAAAAATATATGTTACATCCATGTGTGGTTGTTAAACGTTGGTGTAAATGAATTTGTAAACCAATACATGAATCTTTTCTTTAAAAAATTACTAAATTATAAAATCATGATGGTTTTACTTTTCATAATTATTTAGTATTATTTGTAATACCATGAATTAAACTCTAAAAGATCAACGGTCCTATTCTATTTGCCAAATGAGATGTATTATTATAGAAAAATTGTAAGAAATAAATATACTTGTGCCAAGTTTTTGATTGACTTCCCACATATGCCTTAAGCATATCCAAAATAGCACTTTTAGCTATTTCTATTTGTCCATTAGTTTCTAGATGGAGCTTTGAGATTTTTTTTTGACTCAGTGGCTGGATTCTCTAATAATTTTGGAAGATCAATTACCACTATTATTTTTTATAAGCAAAAAATGGTGATTTGTCTTGGAATTAGAGATTCAAAATCATGAACTAGCTAAGGAGGCTTGAAGGGACCCATAGTTAAAGAGTAGCGATGCATCAAAGAGAGAAGTGGAGAACAATAATGGAATTCAAATCTAAGGCAAAATTATTGATGTCAATTGATATTGATAGGTGAGTACAAGACCCATTTGATAGGGTGGGCTAGCCTTATCATCCACACACCACACACCCATCACTAATGATGGCACACATAGTCAAATCTAATCTTGACCCTTTCTAAATCCAAGGTTCAATGACCTTTATAACTTGCACAAGTCTCAAATCCAATTCACCCTCATAATCCAAACCAAGACACATATCATACTCACACTAAGGCTCAAATTCCCAACAAACCCCCCTTTGGAGTGAAGTTGAAGAAGCCTAAGTGAACCTTTACCAGCCATGGTGATTTGGGCTCAAAACTCCAATCATGTGATATGAAAGAACACAATGATGCCAATAGCTAAAACTCAAAGTCAAACTTCATATGAGATCTTGACAACACATGACAACCAACGTCAATCTACCCAAAAAAAACTCTTACTCTAAGTAGGGCATGTGAAAGGACTCGTGCACCATTTATGAAACAAGGCAAACAAAACTCAATTGATTACAATCATTTTAGGGAACTAACTAGGTAGATTACCTTAGACAAGCACACTACAAAGCCAAATTAGTATCTATCTTATCCTAAAGAGACAGCTTGCAATACGCAATAAAGAAAGCTTTTTCTCCATGTGTGGTAGAGGGAACATCTTCATCCTTGCCATCTTCTTCTACTATAATATTTATTTGTTCCTTTTCTAGTACTTTGGCCATATTTTTAAAACATCTATCTTCCATATGACCAATCTTTTTGCAAAAGTTACATTTGAATAATTTCCCACTCTCTTTTGCTTTATTTTTGTAGAAGAATTTCTTCTTAGTCTCAAGTATAGCTCTTTGTGAGATGTTGTCCTATCAACTTAGAACTGCTACCATATCATTGCAGGACATTTCCTTGGCTACTTTGAGTATGAACAAGTACATCATTATATTTTGAGATATTTTAAATACTAGTAGATAGAACTTCAATATGATCATCTTGATTAACCTTATCCTTAAGGGAAGCTAGTTTTGTTTAAGAAGTGAGCTCTTGTGCTCAAGTTCTCGATGAGAGTACCAATCTTCTTCACCTTTAGATTGAATAACTTCCACTTGAGAAACACCTTTGAGGCTTGAGTTATTTATTTTTTAACAAATAGATTTTCATGCTTCTTCCAAGCTTCAATTGTTGTTTTATCAAAATCCGCGTGATGGATTAGGCTATCAACTAATCCAAAGCAAATGATTGCCATGGTTTAGTCATTTTGATTCTTGTTAAAAAGGAAAATTTGGGGATCAGTTTCTAGATATTGTTCTTTCCCATTGACAACATTCCAAATTCATTCTCACATTAAGAGATGCCACATAGGAAATTTCCATCTAGAAAACCTTTCTATAAGCATCTTGCTCATGTGTGCTCCACAAATAAAGGAGAAATAAAGATGGTTGATTACAAGAAGCAAGGTTAATGAAGGAAAGAACAAGAAATATCTAAGCAAAAATCAAGGTAGTGGGAGAAAAATATGATGTGCTAATTCCTAATAAAAGTGAGGGTGAGCATATGACCTCCAATGATGCCTTTGAGAGTGTGCTTAGCTAAGCAATGCATATTACAAAGGAGGTCATCCAAATGAAGAACATAATAGAGGTGATGATAGTTGGAAAATAGTTGACTAAAGAAATGTAGGACTAGGTAGCCAAGCTATCTTCTCTTGCACACAAGCTGACAAAGAATAATGATGAGGTATCATAATAATGCATCAGGAAGAAATGTTGTGCAGGGTCATTTGCTAGCAAGTACTCTTGGCAATCAAGATACAAGGAGCTTCACATTGTGAAATCCTTGCTAAGTATTGTTTGAAGATTGTAGTGCAACCAAAACAACGGTGGCATTTTTCTTCCTTCAAGGAATAGCCAAAAGAGTTGGTGTAGAACTAAGTCCATAGAGCCTGAACCTAGGGTAGAGGGTCTCCAAGGAAAGGTAAGTGGAGATTGTGGAATAGTAGGGCCAATGATTTGTTGCTTGAGAGGTCAAGCAACAAGTAGATTATGGCATCAAGTAGGGATGTTTGAGGCAGCAGTTTAGGGCATGTAACTAGAGGATGGGTGTGGGAGTAAATGCAACCAATGTCACATATTTAGGTGACGGTAGAGACAAAGAAACAATGCTAATAGAGGTGGAACACTCATCACTAGCAACACTAAGGGGTGGGTTCGGGCAGCACAATAATGGCGTTGGTTGACACACATCATAGGTAAAATGCACAAGAGCTATATAATAATGCACCTCAATGAAAACAAATGCATTGATGGTGACAAAAGTAGTAGGAAGATGAAAAAATGCATGACTGTTTCATGTTAACCTTGATCTTAGAATAGTTCTTGGAATCAGAGACATCGAAGCATGATTTAGCAATGCACAAGCTAGAAGTCATATCTGAGGCAAAAGTGCTAATGTTGGGTGATGTTGATAGGTGAGTAAAAGCCCCATTCTATAGGCTCAGCTAGCCTCCACACACTGCACACATCATTGATGATGTCACATAAAATTAGATCTAATCTTGATTCTTTATAAAGCCAAGGTCATTAAAGCTTTTCTAACTCGCAAGCCTCAAACCCTTTCACACTCATACTTAAACCAAGACACATGCACACTCATATTGAGGCTCAGATTCCATACAACTTTTATTCATAAGGTTAGTAAAGAAGCATCAACCTTTAGACATTTAAGGATAACCAATCCAAGAATAACTAAGAATAATAAATCCAAGAATAACTAAGAAAATATGAGGTTTAATAGGGAAGAGCAATCTGAGCCTACTAGAGATAGAGTCTGGAAGTATTAGATCTGGGAGTTGTGTGGCAACACTATATTTGACTTCTATCTGATTGGAAAACCAAATCTAGGTGTGACTAGAAAATCAAACTGAGGCATACTAGGAAGATTGGATTCAAGTCTATCTTAAAATATGGAATTTGACACTTGTTTGCAAAGACCGGATTTGAGTCCCATTTGGATGCACTGAGTATTGTCTATTAAAACTAGATCTTATTAGGAAGTGTTAGGTTTGAGTTTTCAATCACTAGAATCGAGTCTAGAAATACTAGATCCAAGCCTAATTGGAAACACTGATACTTGGATCTTAGGCATGTCTATAAAAATATAACATCAAGGCTAGACCTACCAAATTTGGGGCCTACTTGGAAATTTCAAACCTAGATTTAGGTCTATGAAGAAATAGAGTGGAGAAAAGCTCAGCTCTGGACCTTTGTGTAAAAGCATGATCCTAGAATCATTGAGAAACATCAAAATTGGTATTTTTCTAGGAAAAATAGACTGGGCTTGCTAGAAAGGTGGCATCTAGGCCTATTTAAAAACTTTAGATCCATGATACCTCTCTCAAGCAACAAGAAGCAGGTCATATCTAGAACCATAAGATCCAGTCTTTGTAATATCATTGGGTTAGGGTCCTATTCGAAAGATCTAGATTTCGTTCTAGTTGGAATTTACAAATCCTATTTTGAAATACTAAACTTGGAGACTACTTGCAAAAGTGAGTCCAACTATCTAGAAATAACTATAGAACCATTATCGAATAGAAAAATATGGATTTGAGCCTGTGTGGAAAACATTGAATCTAAATCTATAAGAGAAAACATTACAAAAAATTTGGACTAAAAAAGGGGCCCTTTGGAGAATTACTAAAATATTAGAGGCTTGGATAAGGGAATATGGTATCCATGAAGGAGATTATGCCATGTGGAATTCTCTGTAACAGAGGCTCCCCAAATCTAGGGGAAATTTTTAGAGTTTTTTCAAAATACCCCAAAAAAGGTCATTGGTGGTTCACAATAAAAAATTATCTTTGGCAGGCCTGCCCTGACCATGTTAGGCCTCCTTGTTTTCCTCCCAGGGCAAACTATCCCCTAGCTAGAACTATGCTCACGTTTTCCATTTGGTTCAACCATTTGGCCCAAACTTTGACTTCCTAACCAGCTCTCCCCCTATTCTCTCTCTTCCAAAACATTTCAAACATTCATTCTCGCCACTTTCTAGCATCCAGTTTCAATATATCTTCTTTCCATTCTTGCTTAGTCATTGTCTCTCCTCTTTGCTCACGTTTTTCTTCCACATTCGAAAATCTCTCAAAGAAACTTCTGTCCAAGCTCTGGTCATTCCTCTTCTCTTCCATTCATTCTCTACTTATTTCACTCTCTCTTAGAAACCAAAGTTGTGACCTAAATCTGCTTGGAAGGAGTCAAAAAAATATATGTTCTCTCATTTTCGGTTCTTTCCTCACCTTTTTGGAGTATAGAGAGTCACCTCCTGAAGTTGCGACCTAAATTTGCTTGGAAGGAGTGAGAAAAGCGGGTGTTCTATCATTTTTGGCTCTTTCTCTAGGCTTTTTAGAGTATATAGAGTCAACTCTAGAAGAAGGAACACATACTTTCCAAGTAATGAAGTGATTTCACCTTGAAAGTTTTGTTTGTATTAAGTAGATACGTTTTTGTATCACACTGTGTCTATATGTTTGGTTACAAGAGATAGGGAAGAGGGAGAGATTGAGGTACATGATATGTAAAACTATAAGACGATTTTTGAAATTTTTTTCTTCACTAGTATAGGAGGGGTAGATAGAGGAAGGGAAAGAGAGAGAGAGAGAGAGAGAGAGAGAGAGAGAGAGATTATACGAACTGCTATGTTGTTTTCTATTTGAGGGGATGAGTGAGGGAGATAGAGACATAAAATAGTCATTTTTTCCTTCATTAGTATAGGAGGGATAGATATAGGACGGGAAAGAGAGAGAGAACGAGAGAGAGAGAGAGAGATTATATTTGAAACTGCTATGTTTTTTAATCTGTTTGAGGGGATGAGTGAGGGAGAGAGATAGAAAATAGTCGTTTTTTATTTGCTAGTATAGGAGGGGTAGATAGAGGAAGGAAAAATAGAGAGAGATTATATTTCGAACTACTATGTTTTCTTCTGTTGAAGGGATGATTGAGGGAGAGAGACAGAGATTGTATTTCAAACTGCTAGGTTTTAGAAGTATTTGATAAAGAAGGAAGAAAAAGAGATCCTAATCAAAGAGTTTTGGGAGGGAGAGAGAGAGTGATATGATATTGATAATGTTTTCTTTGTTTGTGGAGAAACAGAGCAAGAAGAGAGCATATCATAAACTAAGTATTTCAAAAAAAAAAGATGTTTGTTTGTGTGAGGGGTACTTGGAAGACAGATTGAGAGAGAGAGATAGAAGTATTCTATGTTTTTTGTAACAATATTGTATTTGTGAGAGGTTTAGTTAAAGGAGAGAGGGAAGGAGGGGGAGGAAGAGAGAGAGAGAGAGAGAGAGAGAGAGAGAGAGAGAGAGAGAGAGAGAGAGAGACTTGCAAAGAAAGAGAAAGAGAGGGATAAAGAAAGAGAGAATAGAAGACATAAATTTGGAGGGCCTTTGGAAGTAGAAAGAGCTAATTTTAATCATATGGTACAGGGGCAGAAACTATGGAAGTAGAGAATCATAGATATAGAAGTAGTTTACAGTCTGTTGTATTGAAGAATGTTAAGGATGAGCATGGGGAATGGATTCCTTAGCTCTACAAGAAATATTATTGGATCACAATGCAACCCACTAATTGTGGGTGCTACAAAGTGGGTTAGAAGGATGCAATGGACATCTCCAAACATTGTAAGGGAATGATCTTAGATTTTGAAAATTCTCCTGGCAGTAACACAGTGACACAGGTATATATTCAGCATGTCTTTACCCATGCAAACACATATGTGCATCCAAATGTATGAACTTCCATATCGTAGGCCCAATTGTAAGTTTTTCAAAGTGTATTAGTACTTCATTTGCTTTTTAGAGTATCTACATTTATTTGGGGACTTTGACACAACTGTCTTATGCCTTGTATTTGTTTTACAGACCTATATCCATCTACTTACAAAGAGTGGGAGCCTGCAGCATGCGTAATTGGGGTGTTGCATGTCCTCCATGTTGAAATCGGGAGTCTTCAGTATGAAGGTCACACACCATCAGAATTAAAAAAGGACGGGATCTTCTTCTATGACTCAATGTTCATTGTGCCAAATGAAGAAGGACAGTATGGTAGATTAGAATCTCTTCCCTTGCCCTCTTTTGATAGTCCAGAATGGCTGCCTCCAAGCATGGAGATAAGTGAATCATATAGAAATAGAATGTTTAATGATGTGAGAAATGCTATGAAGCCAACCACTGGTGGAAGAAATGCTAAGTTGAGTTGGTTTCTTCTATTTCCATGCTTTGTTTATTTCTTTGCAAGTTGTAGGCAATTAAGGAAAACAAAGATTACTTACACTTGCAAGAGCTTAGAAATGGAGTGGCTATCTGAGCTATTTGACAATGGATGGACAACAAGAACATGTCATGCTAAAGATTTAGTACAATGTCGATTGAACACTTCAAATGTGACATTTCGGTGAGCAAATCTTACAATTCTTGTTTGTATAAAAAATGATCAAGATACTATGTATTAACAGATCCAAAATTTTGCAGGTATTTCATTGGAAGGCAAAATCTCTGCATGACTTTCACATATAGAAGGTTTAGATGGAAGAACCTTCAATGGGAAGCAATGGATGATGATCTATGCGATGGCACTCACAGTCATATTGTCAAAGTATCAATTTATCGTGGCAAGGACATCCTGATCTAATGTTGGAATTGGAAGAGGAGTGAGCCATGTGATTTATCAAGGAAGAATTGCAGTTGGCAATAGCAAGCCCACCCCAAGACTATTATTTTAGACTTGATAATCGCAAAGTTAGATATAGGGATGAGATAAGTATCCTTTGTAAGAATTGTTGCCCCCCCATACTCTAGAGATAGTAGAGACATGATGGTAGGTATTTCATATGATATCCCATTTCTTGGATCCTTAGTGCTTCAACAATGCACTTGGCAATGAGGTATTGTTACATGTATGGAACTGAAATCATATATAGTACAAAATGTCATTTCATTTATTGTTAAGATTTTTTAAATTAAGTCTGCACCTCTAGATTGATGGTTCTCTATGGTCTATGAATGATAAAGCAATAAATATTTGTAATTTTAAATTTATATGGGTATTTGTATATCTGTATTGTGCAAGAGAGAGAGTGTGTGTGTGAGAGAGAGATAGCAATTAGTGCATAAGAGAGAGAGAGAGAGAGAGAGAGAGAGAGAACTTGAGAGTGCACTTTTTGAGCCGAACAATTTTCTTCATCTCAAAATTAGCCACCAAAAATTTAAAAAGGAACACAATAAAATTGGCTAGATGACAATTGATATGAACACTGCACCTAAAAATTAGGGAAGGAAAACCAAGAAGTGTTACTATCTACCAACAAGAAACTAGAAAATTGTTGTAAGCTATAGATGACCCACCTAATGTCAATGATAATTTGCATTAGATAAAAAGCTAGATTTCAAGGATCTAGTTAACATGTACGATTCAAGCACAATAGAGTGTAGCCCATCATGGACCCTTTTGAGGACACTGCACATCACGCTTGTGGGTGAGATTTCAAATTCAAGAGTGAACTCATGCTCTCATCAGGTTGTTTCCCAGCATAATGATTGTCACAATTGGGGTGTGTGTGATTTCATGCTACCCCATTTTCTCACCACTTGCCATCTATTGTGCTAGAGTTAGTTTTAGTACTTGTTGCAAGCATCCTCATTCTTGTTTAGGACATAATCATGTGGCACCAGTTAGACCTCCACTCGATAGGCTCAAAATGGCAAACATGGACTAGCTTGATGGCTCATATGTCGACAACACACTAGTTCTTATTGCAACACATGTCACTTTGTTGGCTCACGGTGGCCCCAGCGAACCAATCTAGACCTCCGTGGTTCCTAAATCTATACACATGGTGCTTCCTAGGCTTATGGTGGCATAGAGACCAGCGTGTTGGCCCATTTGGACCAGCCTACTAGTTCATGATGCAGGACACATGGTGCTTCGCAAGCTCATGGTAGCATGCAAGCCAACCTATTGATGGCATGTGGATCCTTGTGTTGTTTTCGAATGCAAAGACACATGTTGCTTTGTAGCCTCATGGGGGCACATAGACCAACCCATTGGCCCATACTACTCATTGTGTAGTTCTTGATGCAAGACACATGGCCCTTTGTAGGCTCATGGCGTCACATAGACCAGCCCATTGGCCCGTGTTGAGCATAGTGTGATGCATAGGCATAGGCTACCACAAACCATCACTGGTCCTTGATGCAGTCACTTGTAAGATAGAGTAAACTCATGGTGTCACACACAAAGTCACAAACGAACCTACTAGCCCCTATCAAACCACCATGCTAGTTCTTGATGCCATTACTACTTGGTTGAGTAAACTCATGGTGTCTCACACAGGTACAGACCAACCTACTAGCCCCTATCAAACCACCATGTTAGTTATTGATGCCATTACTACTTGATTGAGGATAGATGGAGCTATCTTATAGGATTTGTATAACAATTTACTTTAGAGATTTTCAACATTTTAGAAAACTTTTAGAGTAGGCTCATGGTGGCACACATTGAGTCATGTAGACCAACCTACTACTAGCCTATGTCAACCACCATGATGGTTCCTAATGTAGCCACCACTACTTGGTTGAGGACATGTGGAGCTATCTTATAGGCTTCATACACCCAAAGCTAATTTTTAGCTATTTTAGCATCCTAGAATTCTAGTGCCATTTTTTCAACCTAATAATGAATCATTCATCTGCCATGTTTATTAGTACTATTAGGTAATGCTAGAGTAGAGAATTGGATGTTCCTTTTGAAATTTGAATTTCATGTGTAATTCTCTTGAAAATAAGATTTCTTTTTTTAAATACAATAGCCTCTCTCTCTCTCTCTCTCTCTCTCTCTCTCTCTCTCTCTTCTCCTTTCAACCATAAAAATTTTAATACACTTGTACACAAAGATATTAAGAAAATGGTTCTATTATTGATGGTATATGAAGGAATACAAACAAGGGAGCTAGTACATGTGCATTTTACAAAAACTATTCAAGGGCCTTTTTTTGGGGGGTGTTCTTTAGGGGAAACTTGAGGAAACACCTACCCATGTATATCATTACCGCTACGTCGAAGTTGGTAAGAGATCCAAACAAGATCAACAAATATGCTCAATGCTTATCCGACTCATATATATGAGACATGCCCAAGTTAAATGGGGAACGCCCATCCCATTGCACGTTGTATAGGATAGTAGACATACACATGTCATGGCAATGTGAAGCCACAACTTTTGGGTACTTCTTATTAATGTAGGGATAAGGTGAGTATGTACACATATGTGCAATCTAGTTCAAACTGAACTATTTACATTGTCACAACAAGGGAGGCAAAGAACTAGGATAGGAGATGGGGTATGAGGGTGCAAATGGAGGTGGAGACAAAACATGAGGGTGGAGAAAAAGTAAAAGGGTGGAGACGACAAAAGGTGAGGATTTTGATTGTGCATCTGAGGACATGCATGAATAGGCTACAATTAAATAGTAGGATCTATTAGTTGTTATATATGTGCTCAAACCATGCACTAGTCATATATAAGACTTGCAAAGATGGACTAGATCAAAGAGATACACATGTAGCCCCCACGGGGATGGTAATAAGATTGTTGGTTATGTCATTGGATCTCCACATCACATATTCTAGCTCACAATCCACCTAGAAGGTAGCATTTAGACACATAAATCAAATCTCTTCATCCAAGTATACGTTAAGAAATGACTTTTTGACATTTGGCTTATGAATATTCTATTTGTTGATGATTTCAAAATGAAACCAGATATTTAATAGAATCCATTTTGTCTACTGGGGCATAGGGATCTTCATAGGCTTGTCAGTATTATTGTGCAAACCCCTTTACAACTTGTAAAAGTCTTGGAAACCACCTCAAAAAATGGTAGGAATTAGAAAATTCAATCTAAGTATGCAAACTAAAGAAGAGTATCTTGGATTGAAACAAGACTGGCAAGGAGTTCATATAGTAGATTGACAAATACTTTGCTAATCTTAGATCCACAAAGTATTATGTAGGCTCTAGCAATTTAGCAAGCCACTCAAGTTTATACTAAGTGGATTTTTGTACATCATGTCTTACCAAAAACGTGAGGATGTGCTATGAATAACCTTCAATCTAATGATGTTGTCATTAACCCTCCGTGTGAAATGTTTACTTTGTTGCACAAAGTTTTGGAGAATTGACTCTATAGAATGTAGTAGTGCATTGACTCTATAGAATTTAGTACTTCAAAAAGCATTCAGGTAAATAGCCGACCCTTTTAGTGGAAATTGCAATCATTTAAAAATCTAGATTTGCCCTCTCATTACAAAAAATTTGGACTCAAAAAGGGCTTTGTAAGGGAGCCCTTAGGCTGGCGACATGGAAGAATAAGGTGAATAAACCCAATAGAATATTGACTGGTGGAGGGCAATAGAATATTGGAAGTGGCTTGACTTCTCTATTTCTTTATTCAATGGCCCAAACAATGAGGTGGAGTACCCACTTGCTACCTCAATCTCCCATCACATTTTTTAACTGTAACCAAATTGAGAAACCTAGTTTCTCAACCAAAGTTGTACCATTTGACCTGAAACCAAATCCTCCCATCCAACTACCACACTTCTTTCATTCTCTCTCATTCCTCTTGCTTCCTCCTCATTTCTAAGCACCATTTCAAAATTTTCTCTACTCCAGCCCTCTTTTCAAATTTCCTACTTGCTCTTGAGCGGGAAGCTTCTTTCTCTATTCTCCCTCTCATGGGATGGACTCTCATGCTAAAATCTCATCACTTCTCTTCTCTACCTGCATTTCCCTCCCATTTCACTCTCATTCTTTCAAAACATTCAAGATTTTTGAATGAGATTCAACCTACATCTTTCTCTATTTTGGGTGCTTCTCCTCCAAATCTCGCCACTTCCTCTCTCATCTGAGATTCTCCCATGATCTAAAATCATTTCATTCAGGAAGACAAGGCAATCAATGTTCTGAGCGAGCCATGAATGATGCAAGGTGTTTGGAGCTCAAAAGGAGCTACTGGACGAGATTCTTTGAGAAAGAATCAAAGAAGATTGACTTTTAGCATTGTAGTTGCTGATGCATGAGAATCAATCTTTCTTTTGCCCATCTCTCAATACTAGTTACTTTCCCTGCGGCAATCTCTAAGGGTGCATGATTTCAAACCATTTGTGAAGCTTTGGGGTCCATCCAGACAGCTTGTATGGAGGTTTAGGTGAGATAATCTTTGGAACAATGTAACACAGCGATTATGAATGAGATTTTTTTGTTAATGATGTAACTTTGTAAAGAATATTGCTTGAAATAGATTTCGAGATGTTTGGGAGCATATAATTTGTTTTGAAGTAAGAACCATCAACTTCATCAATCCTGGAACACATAACACATTTGGGACCACTGGGAGGGACAAGTTTGATCACATTTTTCTTTCAAAGAACCTTGCTCCAAGAATCAGGTACTATTCATTCATGTAGTTTTAGAATGTTTTTAGTTTTCAACTCAAATCAGGGTCTATCATAGCAACATGCATGGAGATTTAGGTGAGAAAACCTTTAGAACAATGCAAGACAATGAAAATAATGAGATTTTATGATGCAACTTTGAAGAAGCAGCTAATTTGTAGTTTGTTTTGGTAATTTTGTTGTTTTCTTTTAATACATGATTTAAAGAGGAAGAAATATTTTTTTGTTTTAAAAGATACACTTACTATTGAGGTTTTTTACAGAAGATGGTTTGAAATAGATTTGGAGTTGTTTGGAAGCAGAAAAATCCATCAATTTCAGCATCCTAGATTACAAGAGAGACCATTAAGGATGACAAGTTTGATCATGTTTTTTCTTCAAATATTGTTCATTCACATAGTTTAAGAGTGTTTGATGATAAAGTAAATGTTTTTTTGAATTTGTAGATTTCAATCATTAGATTTTGCATGCAATTCGGGCTTTCATTTTTGCTTGGTTTGATACTTTTCTTAAACACGTCATGTTTGTATATTATTTGTTGATGTCAATGTTATATTATATTAGGTGTAAAGTGCATGAAATCATGCAAGCTGCTCGGAATTAAAAAAAGGTGGATATCCATTTTCAAATAGATGCAAAGAATGCACCATTTTTAAAGAGGAATGAAATGGCATCTAGTTGCTGACCTCAAGACTATTAAATGTATGTTTAATGTGGCACATGGTGCAAATACAAGCCATCCTTGTCCACTGTGCAAGCAAACGAGAGTACTTGCAAAGGGTGGTAAAAAGAATCAAAAGCAATGGGCCTCTGAACTTGTAGAGATAGATCAAAGTAAGGCACCAAATAGGGATGCTCCAAGGAAAGATCCATCATGGAGCCCAATTCTTGAAATTCCTCTTGAGTGAGTACACATTTGTGGACTTCATGCTATTGTGAGAATGATTGAAAAGTTTGTGCATCTGTACATCATTGATGCATATAACTTGAAGCCCCAACAAGAGAGCAAGAGGATGATTACAAGAATTGAAAAGGTTCTTTCATATATGGGACTACACTTTGGGCAAGTAAAGATTACAAAACATGAGAAAAGATCTAGAAAAATAGGCAATGTTCCTTGTAAGCCAAGCTTTGGTGGTGTCAAGGCTTTAAAATTCCTTTCTGCAAAGAAGAAGAATGACAAGCTCAAACATGCTAATGAGTTTAATGTATGGAGAAAGTTACACAATGCTTGTTGTGAGGGGGGAAGGGACAAAAAAGGCTGGAAAAGACGTGAGTGTGGTTAGCTCTTGATAGCTTAGTACCTTTACTACAAAAGAAAAGATTCGAAAAAGATGATGCACAGTGTTTCATCAATGCTGTGAATGACTTTAGCCAAAATATGGAGATAGCTTGGGGAAGGGGAAAGAATCATTTCACATAGTAAATGGTAATCTCTAACTTGGACATTGAGATGTGCATATTGAATGGTTCTATATTTACTGATTTGTTTTTCTATTTGGAACCACATTTTATATGCTCATGCACAGAGTGTGGTCTACTCAAGGCATAGAAAGATCGCATTGGCAAGCACGTTGTGCATATAATAGAGCAACCCAACATGGGGGTGGTAGAACTAAGTCAAGACCAATGGTTCAATTAGTTAAATGGTGGTATAGGCGTATCGAAATAAGAGAAGCTGCAACACTAGCATTCAAAGAGTCCTTAGTGTCCCATGCAGTGCAAGATGTTAACACGGAACGTCGAAGAAGAATATACAACTCATTGAATGCAAGACAGAATCATGCAAGGTGGCATGCAACCCGTCATAGACAAGGGTGCATATGGGTGGAGACAGATGAAAATGATGGTGTAGACTCTTCCAATGTGGATGCCCATGCATAACTTTCAAAATTTCTTTGTAATTTGAGTTATGTGATTTGTAGTAAAGCCAACGTATAATGGACATGAGTTGTAGTATAAATAAGAAATACACTCCGATCCCTTGAGTGGTGAGTAAAGAGAAAATTAATCTTTGTTTTTGTTTTCCACCTTTCTTGCCCTACGACGTGCATCTGAGGCCTACCTACTAGTAGACCTCATGGATGACATCCAGCTAGCTGCCATCCATAGGAAAAGGTTCACAATGATTGCCACAGACATGCAATTTATTGTATGTCTTAGAAAGCCCAAGGGCACTGAGGGATTTTGTATGCTCCACCTCATACTTTGCCTACGAGCATCTATCTTGTACTCTGCCTACGGGCATCTACCTTGTACTCTGCTTACGGGCATCGATATAATAAAATGTCTTTTTTAGAAATGTCTTTGTCTGTGCAATCTCAATTTTATTTTAAGTGTATTTGCAATCTAATAAACATTAAATCACAATAGAACATGCAAAAGGAAATAATACTCAATTTTACTTAACATAGAAAAGGAAACAATGTTCTGTAATGAGAAGAGAAAATAATTTGAAAATGGTATTCTTTATTTACATTGAGTAGTATCACACAGATCATCAAAGCTTGAACACATAAGCTCTTCTAGTCTACACTTCTTCCTGCTTGGCTCAAATCCCTTTTTTACTCGCTAAAGCAGAGAGGTCTGCATAATTTCATTCTCTATAGCCTAGGGATCTGTAATGCCAGCTAGCCCTGCAATAGCTATAATCTATGTAGCAGACCGGATCATGTGTCTGAGAACAAAAATAAAGCTACACTATGCCTAATCAAAACAACATGATCGGTAGTAGGATGGATGGGCCTCATCTTCACCATCCGACTAAGGACCTGGAACTTCATGATGTCTTTCCATCTAGCAATAATTGTCGATGGACACCAAAATGTGTTGATCCACTCTATTGATGCAGGGGCAGATCGACACCATCCCCACACTAGAAGGCCCTCTGGTTCCGATATACTCATCAACTCATAAGATATCCTGCAACCAACATATTACATCAAAACCCAAAGATTATATAAATTAATAAAATATCATTTTTCAAGAATTAATAAGAATAAGGGTTTTCACAGATGAAAAATAATATCTTTGAGAAATTATATTTGGGAGGCCACTGGGACCCTATCAGCCATGTGCATCAATTTTATGCCAAAAAAACCCATGCAAGCCCAAAATCTGACATCATGCGACTAGAGCCAGTTTCTGCAAAGCCCGACCCAAATTTTGACATCATGTGACTAGAGCCTAGTTTCTGCAAAAACTAGGCTCTACAAAAGCTGGGCTTTGGTCGCATGATGTTGGATTTTGGGCTTGCATGGGTTCTTATAAAATTGATGCACATGGTTGCTAAGGTCCCAGTGGCCTCCCAAATATAATTTCTTAAAGATATTATTTTTCATCTGTGAAAAAACAATAACCCTAATTGTTTACACAAATGGAGTGGGAGGGGCAAGTGGCAAGGGCAAGTGGCAGGGGCAAGTGGCAGGATGTCCTGGGCTTAAAATCATAACATTTGGGTGGGTTTTGTACCCTAAACCCTCAACCTTATTTTTTATTCCCTAAATCAAATGTGGGAGGCCATTGACACCCTAGCAACCATGTGCATCATTTTCAAGAAAAAAAACCCCTGGAAACCCTAAATTCTACAAAAACAAGGCTCTAGTCACATGATGTCAAATTTAGGGTTTCTAAGGGGGGTTTTTGCTTGAAAATGATGCATATGGTTGCTAGGGTGTCAGTGGCCTCCCAAATTTGTTTTTTAAAATGTTTTTTTCCTAAATTGCAAAACCATAACCCTAATTGTTTCCAAAAATGGAGTGGAAGCGCAAGTGGCAATGGCAAGTGGTAGTGGCGAGATGTCTTGGGTTTAAAATCATAAAATTTGGTTGGGTTTTCTACTGTAAACCCTAAGCCCTATTTTTTATTCCCTACCAATTGAAGAAAAAGCAATGATTTTTGTTGCTAAAATGAAACCTAGAATTATACTGATGATTTTGAATCACATGATGAAGCTGGCAGAGCTACATACCTTTTTTGCCTCATTGCGGAGTGCGTCAGCTATAGTGTCCAATTGGACTCCCTTTTGTGGTTGGTCTTGAACTTCATGTTGGCTTGAGGTGCCAGCTTCTTCATCTCTCTCCCCAAACAATTCCCTCTACAAATTCATGAACTGCTCATCTTACATGTTGTACTTTGGTGCGGCATCCTCGATTGCCTTTTGTGTTAGTTGGATTGCCCCCAGATCAGTGAGGCTTGAGTCATTAAAGCGTCGATTACTGGATTGACTAGAGCATCAAAGTCAATGATATCATCAAAAGTGTCATTCGCGAGCTGACATAGCACCTCATCCTCTCGGAGACTGGTTTCTTCCATCACTTCCAATAAGGTAAGGTATTCCTCACCCTCAATCCTGATTGGATCAACCGAAGCAAGGTGTGGCTTGATTGCTAGCTCATCTGGATTATAGGTAGAGGATGGATATGCACGAGTCGGATATGAAGATAAGATGACCTCGCTTTCAACTTGCTCCTCAGCTAGGCTAATAGTATGCTCCTCAGGCTCCGGGTCTAGGTTTAGGTCATCTCCTCCACCACTTGTTGATGGACCTGCTCCACCACTTGTGGATGCAGGACCCTCGAGCTGCATCTCTCTCGATCAAATGAATTGGGGTAGATGAATCATCCCCGATGGCAATAGCATACTCACACAGAGAGAGATAAGGACATTATCCATGGCCCTACCCAGTGTCTTCTTGAACTTTGCACTCTGGTCAAAAGAGCTCAAAATATCCAATGAAACCCATTGGTCAGGCGAGTTAGCAATCGCGACAGATTGCCCATGGATAAGTCTATCAAAAAATTGAAGAGAGGAATTATCAGTAGGAAGGAGAGCTCTCAAGTGTGACTCAAGATGGAATGCCTTGCAGAAGATAGGATAAACCTGATCTACAGAGGCATGGGAATTAGTGGATGAAATCCACTAGTCAAAAAACTCTATAGGGGAAGCCATGAGTGTAGGAGGATGCTCAAGAAGACGAAAGAGGAGACTGTGGAATGCAAGGTTACTCAAGAGTGGGAAACTGAAAATGTGAAAATGACCTTAGAAGTGTACTTTATAAATGGGCATTGCCCTTAAAAATGCTCTTAATTACAATATTTTTATATTTATTATTTTTTCTTTGGAAAGTCTCTCTCTCTCTCTCTCTCTCTCTCTCTCTCTTCCCTTAGCTATCTCCCTCTCCTCTCTCTCCCTCTCTCCCTCCCTCCCTCCCTCCCTCTCTCTCTCTCTCTCTCTCTCTCTCTCTCTCTCTCTCTCTCTTCCCTTAGCTATCTCCCTCTCCTCTCTCTCTCTCTCTCTCTCTCTCTCTCTCTCTCTCTCTCTCTCTCTCTCTTCTCTCTCTCTCTCTCTCTCTCTCTCTCTCTCATTGTCCTTAGCTATCTCCCTCTCTCTCTCTCTCTCTCTCTCTCTCTCTCTCTCTCTCTCACTGACCCGCAAGGTCTTCCGAGGATGTTAATATTTCTTTCTTTCTTTCCCTTCCTTTGTGTCCCTCATTGTTCTCTCTCTCTCTCTCTCTCTCTCTCTCTCGCCTCCCCTCTCCCTTGCTCTCTCTCTCTCTCTCTCTCTCTCTCTCTCTCTCTCTCTCTCCATCTATCTCTTTCCCTCCCTTTGTGTCCCTATTTGCTCTCTCTCTCTCTCTCTCTCTCTCACACACACACACACACACACACACAAACCCGATGATCATCTTGTTGCCATGTTCCCCTTAGCTATCTATTTCATGGACATTGATTTTACATATACACTATTTGTTTTTTATTAGCGGCTCCACCCTTTGGATCAATTGTATCAAGGTCTTTTTTCAATCTCATAGTCTCTCAAAGACCTTAATTAACTTTCTTATTTTTCTCTTTCTCAACTTAGAGGTGCAAATGAATAAATGCAACCTTAACTCTCTCTCTCTCTCTCTATATATATATATATATATATATATATATATCCCACTCTCCATCTCCCTCTTTCTGTCCCCATCTCCATTGTCATGGACATTGATTTTACATATACAATTTTTGTATTTTGTTAGCGAATCCATCCTTTGGATTAGTTGTATCTAGGTTTTTTTTCAATCTCATAGTCTCTCAAAGACCTTAATTAACTTTCACATTTTTCTCTTTCTCAACTTAGAGGTGCAAATGAATAAATGCAATCTTAACTCTCTCTGTCTCCCTTTGTGTCCCTCCCCCTCCTTCTGTCTCTTTCCCTCCCTTTGTGTCCCTGACTGCTCTCTCTCTCTCTCTCTCTCTCTCTCTCTCTCTCTCTCTATTCATACATCTAACTCTGTCTCATGGCCAGCTACATTATTTGTGTTGCTTCTATACATAAACTATTTTTAGAAATGTTCCTTGCTTGGATTGATTTTGTGTCTACACACATTTTCAGCCAATTTTTAAATGTGGTAGAAAGTAAAATCTAGTTGTAGATTTTTTATTTTAATAACAGTGTATCTTTGTCAAGGCTAAAGTCACATAGATCACATATGGGAAAATGTTTTAGTGAAAGAAAAAAAAGGAGAAAAAAAGAAATGAACATGAAACCGTTACACTTCTTTGGCTCACTAATATGAATTTGGTGCACGATTCTTTAAGCGTGATGCTAAGCACAAATGACTTTGAATGCATGTATTTGATTTGATATTTGTTGATCAAGGATGAAATATGGTGTTAACGATTGATGTCTTTAGAAATATTTTCATAGGCTACCTTGCCTCAATCCTTCATTCTGTCTTGTAACCCTATTTAGTCTCTTTTACTCCGACTAGCATGACTACCATGCCTCAATCTTTCACTCACCCTTGAAGTGATGTAACCCAATTCATCTCTCCTCTTACACTCCTCGCACTCTTCCCTTCCACAATGTCATGACTTTTTGTCATGTCTCTCGATGAAGACAAAGTGGTTGGAAATTGCAATGGATTCTTGTACTAGAATTGCCCTAAGAATTACAAACTCCTGATAAAAGTATCGGGTTTTTAATAATTTCAACATTCACATTAATTTCATGTAGCTTAGATTATGATTCATCTTTTGATTTGGAGTACAACTTATAAAATACTGGCACATTGTCCATTAAAACTTTGAACATTAACTTGCAGAAGGCCATTGCATCCCTAAGGAAAGTTATGATACCTTAGCTTTTACAAAATTCATAAAGAGTGCCAACTATCTTGGAAGCATTCTTATGGTTGATTACATTTTCATACACATATCAATAAACTCTTATACATATAGATGCATGTCCTCTACATCATACTATAATGTATAAACTCTAAATTAGATAGATGTACATCTATGGGTGAGCCCCATTGTATCTTTAAAAAATTTACAAAAGGGATCCTATTGTTTCAATTCTTCAACCTTTGGAGTTATTTTGGGCATTTATGTTTACATGCATAAAATGTTAGCAAAGGCAAACCATCCCAGTGTTGTAGTAACCAAGAATTGAGTTGGTTGTGTGTTATTTAGTTTTGTCTTAAGAAAATTTTTTCCTTGTAGAGAGAGAAGTCCCACACATTTTTTCAAAATCCATAGAAAAGATTGCACTCAAGCTATGATAGATACAAAGAGCACACAATAATTTGAAATCCGACTTATCTCACTCACTTCTCAATCCACCATAGGAATTTCATACCTTTCTATAACTAACCGGTTGTACATCACGAGAATGTTATTCAAGATTGAAATTACTATGAGATGAGCTTGAAAGAGCAATACCATAGAATCCCAACTAATAATGTGTGTTCACTTGGCGGGAGTAAGCAATTTTTTACAAATCAATTTTGATTAACCACATGGTGAGCCATATAGGGGCTCTATGTGTATGGCCTCCATTAATGAAGTTTGGAGTGACGATGCATGTTGAAGTATCGAATGCTTTGATAGTCGATATGTGATGGACATGAAAACTTAGATGTGTTTAATGCCTTGGGGATAGTTGATGGACATGAATGCTAAATGATACTTTATACGTGATGGATAGAGCTAGCAAATCTAAACTTGAACAAACTATACGTCTCACATGTTTACATCATAGGTTGTGCAATATTATAGGAAACATGGGTAGGAAGTTAAATAAATAAAATATTAACAATCATTGTGAAGGTCAATTAGGACCTTAATTCATGCAAATAAGGGTTAGGTTGGACTTTGATTTTCAAGTAAATAAATATCGATTTGTGGATCAAATGTTATGATAAAAATAGTAATTGTTGCTTTTTCTAAAAGATGCGATGTGCTTTTCTCCGTTTTACTTGCATTTCCTTCGTCCATCCTGCTCCATTCTTGGCTTATAATAACACTGTCTAGTTCCTTCAAAAATTCATATCAATTTAATACCAAAAAAATCACCCCTTCCAAGGGTAATTCCTCTAATTTGGGTCCTCATTTAGAACCTACAAAGTCTCAACACAAATTTCATGCACATTTTTAACTCAAATCACTTTGTTAGCACTTTCAGACCAAAAGGGGCAAGAGAACAAATTCCACAAAAGACCATCGACACAACAATTAAAAAATAAAATAAAATTCATGCAACTTGATACTTTGTCAAAGCATCTTAAATATCCAAATAAGCTATTCTAGAGACTTTTTGGGACATGCATTTCCAAAAAATTAATATACAAAAATAATAAGCATCACAGCCCCCCTAGTATTGATGCTTGTATCGACATTTTCTTCAACAATATTAAATGTTTGCTCCAGCCTAGTTTTGACTTGATTTGGACGTTTATTTCAATTTTTATATTAACACTTATGCTGCTAAAAATTTTGATGCTTAATTTGATGCCCATCAAAATCAACAATCATTTTGATGTTTTATATCTTCTAAGTAAGAAGCATAAAAAATTAGTGCCAAAACTAAAACGCTTTTAGTACTCAAGAGCTTGTAGTATATAAGAATGAATCAAATTATGAAGATGCTTTAATGAAAATAATCATATAACTAAAATGTCACTTGATAAATTTAACATTGTACTTTTGATTTTAGTCTCATTTTGGTGTTTCAATGAATCCTAGGCATATTAGATAGCATCTTTATATTTAGTTTTGTTCAACAAATGAATCATTATCTAGGAAATGAAGTACTATATTTTCTAGTCATAGATTCATTTTCTAGCTAGAAAATATAGGACTATATTTAATGTTGCCTCACCATGACATTTTCTAGCAAACTGCATTTTGTGATGATAATGATTAGGTTTTAAGATTGGAGGTTATACTAATTTATTTCTAAAAGGCTCTATGTTGCCTTTCATTTTCTAATGTTGGTTAGCTCATTGTATTACTCATTTGACAAACAAGGTATGAACCTTCAATACACTCCGATCCCTTGAGTGGTGAGTAAAGAGAAAATTAATCTTTGTTTTTGTTTTCCACCATATGTAATCATTGAGAGTTAAAGTTTGACTTATAGTTTTTTATTATTATCTTAAGTGTGGTGGTTTCAATATATTATGATGTAACCACAAGAGAGTGTGATAGGCCAACAAATATTCTTCAATCTAGGAAGCATGAAACTTGCTCCTAAAGAAATACGTGCCTACTAGCTCGCTTGTGCTACCAATTAAATGCTATCTTAATGAAGAAGCTCCCCAATGCATGCAAAGCGCATTGACTTGAAAAACTACCACCTTAATGAACTGCCCCAATGCATGCATATTGCATTGACTTGAAGGATTGAGAGGGGATTGAGAGTGGTAAGTCACGAAAATTAAGTGCTTGACATTATGTGCATAAAGGAAGGTCTACTATGAATAAGGTATCACTATCTAGCTCCCCCCATTCATGAACCGGTTGAGACTATTTGTAATTATCTTTTTTTTGTATTACTAATATAAAGATAAAGTCTCAATCCTCCCAAAAAAAACTAGTTCCCTTATGCATTTGATGAAGGTGAAGATGACTAAGATTGTTTAGGACAGCCCTTAGTTCCCCCTATTCATGAATTGATGAGACTGCGTTGTAATTACCTTTTTTTGAAAACTAATATAAATATGATGTCTCATTTTTACGTCCAATAAAAACAAAGTTGCTCTATGCATTTGATGAACTGATTGAGACTATTTTGTAATTACCATTTTTTGTATTTCGTGGAAAAAAAAACTAGTCATTTGATGAAGGTGAAGCTAACTCGGAGCCTATAAGAAGTGGCATGAAAATTTGTTAAGACGCCAAAAAAAAGTCTCGCCACTTCTCCTCCTCGTGCTTCATTGCCCTTCTCTTCTTCCTCATCGTCCTCCCTATGCATCTCACTGCCCTTCCCAAACAGCCTCCTGTCCTCCATTTCTATCTCCATGACCACCTCTTACCCGAGACTTACAGCAACACCACCACCATCAATGTTGCCGGTCCCGGCGGTTCCAACGGTCGTTTCTTCGACAGCATTGTTGTAATCGACGATAAACTCACTCAAATGCCCAGTTTCTTCTCTCCCGAGCTCGATCGCGCTCGTGGCATCTACGTCGTGGATGCTCTAGACACACAGCCTTACCAATTCAGCTTGCTCTTCCCCTTCACCTGCACTTTCACAAACGGCTCATACAATGGCACCGTCAGCCTGTTTGGACAGGATAAAATTGCGGATCCTGTTCGGGTGATCAACGTGATTGGAGGCACGGGTGACTTCGAAAAGGCTCGCGGGAAGGCCAGCATCACCACTTTCAACACTTCTGCCAGAGGCTACAACGTGATTGGACGTCAAAGTCGACCTCTACTACTACGGCTGTTAGATCCGTCTAGTACGCTTTCTCATTTAATAAAAGGTTAATCCAGTGGCTAATCAACTTGGTTAATAAAAGGTTAATGCAGTGGCTAATCGACTTGCTTAATAAAAGGTCAATGCAGTGGTTAATCCAGTGGCTGTTAGATCCGTCTAGTATGCTTTCTCATCTATATCTATACTATCTATTATGGAGGGAGAGACCGAACTTTGCGCCACGTGTCTGGAGCTGGGAGAGAGCCACGTGTCGAGCCGTGGTTTTTCTATACCATCGTAAGTTTTTGGAACGGAGCCGTCGCCGGAGCCGTCGCTCCATGAATGCTCCATCAATCTCCCGCCGTTCTCGTCGTCGAGCTTCCATTTCGACGTCCCGCAGCGACCTCGACCTCCTTTCGACCTCCTTTCGACCTCAAGCTCGACCTCGACGTTCTTCTATACTATCGCTCGACCTCGACGTTCTTCTATACTATCTATTCGTTCTGAGCTCGACCTCGACGTTCTGCCACCTTCTACGACCTGCTCCGCCACCTTCTACGACCTGCGCCACCTTCTACAACCTGCTCTACCTTCGTCTATTCTATCATCACCTTCCAGCAGCTCCCAGCTCTCCAGCAGCTCGACCTTTACCCGACCTGCGCCACCTCCAGCAGCTCGACCTCGACCTTCTTGATCTCCCCACGTCCAGCAGCTCGACCTCGCCACCTCCAGCAGCTCGACCTCGACCATGTACAAAACGGGATGAACACAGACTGCGGGACGAGTTCGGTGATGAGTTCGTATACATCGACCAGTTCGGTGATGAGTTCTTAGGCCGAAAGTGTGTAGTCTTAAGCTTTCTACATACTCAGTTTTGGGCTACAGGACTAGCTACAGCCGTGATCCTTTCGATCTGTATATTCATGAGAAAACATAAAACATAAACTTATATTACTTAACTCGGCCTGCTCCATATCTGGACCTGCGCCACCTCCATTTCGATCACGATCTCGACCTCCAGGAGCTCCATATCTGGACCTGCAGTCGCCACCTCCAGGAGTTCTTGACCAGCTCCCGATCTCGATGTGCAGCAGCTCCGTATCTCGACCTTCAGGCTCCATATCTGGACCTCCAATCGCCACCTGCAGCAGTTCTTGATAGCTCCAGATCTTGACGTCCAGCAGCTCCATATCTCGACCTCCAGGCGAGTTTATTTTGCATTCCGAGAGATAGTGGACGTGTTGCAATCTCTTTCTCTCTCTCTCTCTCTCCCCCCCCCCCCGAGAGAGTGTGTGTTTGTGTGTGTGTATGTGTGTGTGTGTGTGCTTTTGTGTTTTTGTGAGAGAGGGAGAGAGAGAGAGAGGGGGGGCAAGGTTTATAGAATTTTTATATGTGGTTTTGAGAGAGGGAGAGAAAGAGAGGTGTAGGGGTTGATCGATGCTAGGGGAAGATGAAAGGGCATGAATATCTAAGGAAAGGAGATGAAAGAAAATGAAGATAATGGAGGAACGAAAGAAGGTAGAGTTGAGCAAGCAAGGAGAGATTTTCCTGAAGGAAAAGAGGTAGTGTGCACCCTGCTATAGGTCAATCAATCGCCATCGTGCAACCTTGCATGTAGACACATATGCTACCCCCTCCTTTCCCTTCAACTAATTAACTGATTTTAGCATATTCCTTAAGTTAGGGTACATGCTGGTGCCAATCTTACGTGCATTTTGGGAGATAGTGGCATGTGAAGTTTTGTAATCCTTACAAGCTATATGTATATCTAATCAATTGTGTGTGTGTGTATGTGTGCGCGTGTATGTGTGTGTGTGTGTGTTGTGTGTGTGTGTGTATGTGTTAACATGTCTAGCTACGAGTTTTTTTAATGTGTATTTTTGTGCCTCTAGCCTCTATCTATAGCATGCATAGAAGTGTACGTGCCATTTTTAGAGAGATAGAGAGAGATTATGTGTGTATGTGTTAACACCTCTAGCTACGGGTTTTTTTTTTGTGTGTGTGAGTTGAGATGCGCATTTGGATCGGAGAGATAGTGTCATTAGTCATTTCATAAACCCTTCCTCTCCCCCCTCCCCCCCTCTCTCTCTCTATCTCTCTCTCTCTCTCTCTCTCTCTCTCTCTCTCTCTCTAGCTATGGTTTTGTGTGTGTGTGTGTGTTGAGATACACATTTCTAGAGGCAGTGGCGTTCTCTCGCCCCCCCCTCTCTCTCTCTCTCTCGCATTCACAAATCTTGCATGGCGCTCACATTCACACACAAATGTAAAAACATAACGATTATAATCCTTACAAGCTATATGTATATCTAATCAATTGTGTGTGTGTGTGTGCACGTGTATGTGTGTGTGTGTGTGTTGTGTGCGTGTGTATGTGTGTGTGTGTGTTGTGTGTGTGTGTTGAGATGTGCATTTCGAGAGATAGTTTTGTAATCCTTACAAGCTATATGCATATCTGATCAATTGTGTGTGTTTGTGTATGTGTGTGTGTGTATGTGTATGTGTTAACACCTCTAGCTACGGGTTTTTTGTGTGTATGTGTGTGTGTTGAGATGTGCATTTCGAGAGATAGTGTCGTTAGTCATTTGATAAACCCTCCCCCGTCCCCCTCCCCTGTCTCTCTCTCTCTAGCTATGGTATTTCTATGAGAGAGAGAGAGAGAGAGAGAGAGAGAGAGAGAGAGAGAGAGAGAGAGAGAGAGAGATGTATAGTTACACGAGCGCCGTTGAGCATCTATCTTCTATCTATTGCCTTCCCTTCCTTGCCTCATCGCATGCTCCTCTAGCACATAACAAAAATCACTTCAAACATGCACTTTGAGACGTAACTGAGCATCATCGGCCCAAAAGCTTAATTTATACATGGGGGTGTATGTCATTACGTATTTCTATGAGAGAGAGAGAGAGAGAGAGATGTACAGTTTGCTTAGCTTTACTTTTTTTTGGGGTTGTTTTTCTTGCAGGTGCTTCAATTTATTGTTGGACTAGCACTAGCTTCTTTCCACAACTTTTGTTTATCCAGGTAGGTGATCACTTTTTTTCCAATTGACATTGTGTGTGTGTGTGTGTGTGTTTGCATCTTAAACATTTTCAAAATCATTGAAACCATTCCGATCTAATAATTCATGAATTCTCTGTTACATTCATGAAACCATTTTGATCGTAATTCGTGGACGCTTAGATTCTTAGGAGGGGAAAATTGAACTAAGGACCATTTTTTTTCAAAAAGATAATGGAGGTGAGAGAGAGAGAGAGAGAGAGAGAGAGAGAGAGAGAGAGAGAGAGAGAAACTTAGAAGCTACATTTTTAAAATCATCCAAACCATTATGATCTTATAGTTTCTAGATGATTATATTATTGAGACAGAAGAACTAAAAGATTATGGAGGCAAGAGAGAGAGAGAGAGAGAGAGGGAGAGAGAGAGAGAGAGGGAAAATATAATGGTGGACAGAAGTGAATTAAGTTAGTATATTAGTTAGAGACAAGGCGATGATAGGGTTGGACCAGTAATCATTAAATGTAATTGTATCTTTCATACGGGCATCTTGATGACCTGGCAATATGTCTAGAGATAAGCTTGCACTGTCTATCCTAAGTGATCTAATCTAACCTTCATTTTTGAGAAGCTAGCCTTGCTTTTCAATTGACTTTGCTTTATATTTGGAATTCTTTGGTTCCTTAGGATACGTTGTGTGTGTGTGTGTGTGTGTGTGTTTGCATCGTTTAAGACAAGCTACATTTTCAAAATCATTGAAACCATTCCGATCTGGTAATTCATGAATTCTTTGCTTCCTTACGACACATTAGTTAGAGACAAGGCGATGATGTGGTTGGACCTTAAGTGATCTAATCAACCTCTCGAGGAGAGTAAAGGATTATGTATGTTTCATGTCATGTGCTTTATACCCATGAGAAGTAACCTCCAGAGGTGAGGCAATTGGATATCAGTAATCATTAAATGTGATTGTATCTTTCGTAGGAGCATTTTCATGACCTGGCAATATGTCTAGAGATAAGCTTGCACCCTCTACCCTAAGTGATCTAATCTAACCTTCGTTTTGAGAAGCTAGCCTTGCTTCTCAATGAGAGTAAAGCATCAAATATGTTTCATGTCATGTGGACTATAGCCATGAGAAGTAAGGTTGAGACGTGAGGCGATTGGACGATAGGTGGGGCTACACCGAGAGAGAGAGAGAGAGAGAGAGAGAGAGAGAGAGAGAGAGAGAGAGAGAGGGGGGGGGGTGGGGGACGAAAAAATATGATGGTAGGCCAGAAGTGAAATAAGACAAGGCCATGATGTGTTTGGACCAGTAATCATTAAAGGTATTTGTATTTTTCTTAGGAGCATCGAGCTGGCAGTATGTCTAGAGATAAGCCAGCATCCTCTTTCGTAAGTGATCTAATCTAACCTCTTTCAAAAGTTAGCCTTGCTTCTCAAGGAGAGTAAAGGATTAAGTGTGTTTCACGTCATGTGCTTTATAGCCATGAGAACTAAGCTCGAGAGGTGAGACGATTGGATGATAGATGGGGCTACACACACACACACACACACACACACACACACACACACACACACAGAGCAAAATATAATGGTGGACATAAGTGAAATAAGTCCATGATGTGGTTGGATACACCTTCATGAGTAGACAATAAGATTGCAGTAAGATTTCTTGGTGATGATCATGGGACTAAGGTCTCAGATTTAGGGTTGGGTAGAGGAGGCTAGAATGCATGGTAAGGGGAGGTTAGGGGGATTTGATTTTTGAAATAGATGCTAGGGCCATGTGCCCTCCATGTCAATTTCTCCTTTTGATATGTCCTGTGATTTCTACTTCCTACCACCATATCCTTGGCAAGAGCAGCTCATTCACAAATATCTCAATCCATCTAACTTGATTCCAAATTCTACAATCTTTGGGTATCTACCTCCTATGCCAATTGATTTCTGCTCATGTTTATTCTATGGAATCTATGTGATCCAATTATACAATTGAGCGAATACATACCTGAAAAGGTTTTTGTATTTTATTATGGATGCAGCTCCAGAAATGGCCTCTACCGTTGTTTCAAATCTTGGGGACTCGGGTTTCCATGGGCGACAAAGCCTTCGAGCAATAAAGCGAGCTGCAAGGGTGGAGGGCTCTGGAGTTTCTGACATTGTGTTGTCATCTTTTCCTGAGCCAGATAGCCTTCATGTGATAAATCAAGTTTTTGCAAGGGCCGAGACTTCAACCCATGGCGATTGGACGATAGGTGGGGCTACACTGAGAGAGAGAGAGAGAGAGAGAGAGAGAGAGAGAGAGAGAGAGAGAGAGAGAGAGAGAGAGAGAGAGAGAGAGAGAGAGAGAGAGAGAGAGAGAGAGAGAGAGAGAGAGAGAGAGAGGGGGGGGTGGGGGACGAAAAAATATGATGGTAGGCCAGAAGTGAAATAAGACAAGGCCATGATGTGTTTGGACCAGTAATCATTAAAGGTATTTGTATTTTTCTTAGGAGCATCGAGCTGGCAGTATGTCTAGAGATAAGCCAGCATCCTCTTTCGTAAGTGATCTAATCTAACCTCTTTCAAAAGTTAGCCTTGCTTCTCAAGGAGAGTAAAGGATTAAGTGTGTTTCACGTCATGTGCTTTATAGCCATGAGAACTAAGCTCGAGAGGTGAGACGATTGGATGATAGATGGGGCTACACACACACACACACACACACACATAGAGCAAAATATAATGGTGGACATAAGTGAAATAAGTCCATGATGTGGTTGGATACACCTTCATGAGTAGACAATAAGATTGCAGTAAGATTTCTTGGTGATGATCATGGGACTAAGGTCTCAGATTTAGGGTTGGGTAGAGGAGGCTAGAATGCATGGCAAGGGGAGGTTAGGGGGATTTGATTTTTGAAATAGACGCTAGGGCCATGTGTCCTCCATGTCAATTTCTCCTTTTGATATGTCCTGTGATTTCTACTTCCTACCACCATATCCTTGGCAAGAGCAGCTCATTCACAAATATCTCAATCCATCTAACTTGATTCCAAATTCTACAATCTTTGGGTATCTACCTCCTATGCCAATTGATTTCTGCTCATGTTTATTCTATGGAATCTATGTGATCCAATTATACAATTGAGCGAATACATACCTGAAAAGGTTTTTGTATTTTATTATGGATGCAGCTCCAGGAATGGCTTCTACCGTTGTTTCAAATCTTGGGGACTCGGGTTTCCATGGGCGACAAAGCCTTCAAGCAATAAAGCGAGCTGCAAGGGTGGAGGGCTCTGGAGTTTCTGACATTGTGTTGTCATCTTTTCCTGAGCCAGATAGCCTTCATGTGATAAATCAAGTTTTTGCAAGGGCCGAGACTTCAACCCATGGAGCAAATCACGGTCCCAAGTTACCTTCAAAGCGTTTTAAGTCTAGCCACGAACGTCGCACTGCTAATATTATGAAACGACTTACAAGGGGGAGAGCTTGAACCCATGCAACTGAGCATTCAAGTCATTACAATCTTTTAAAGTCCATTCAAGCCATGTGCGAGAATAATAAGGATGCATGTGCCATGAACACACGATATTTGGGCTCTTTGTGGGGAGAAGTCCATTCAGATGGTGCTGCAGTAATAGCGCAGGGCATGGCAGAATTGCCTGGAACTCTCATTGCAAAGATTTCTCAAATTGAGAATAGCGTTAAGGACTCTAATCAATGGATGCAGCAGATTTTGGGGAGAGGTGGAGAAGGGGCAGTTGTATGTGAGAATGGGTGTAGACTACAAGTTGATAAGCTCAAAGAACAAGTTCAGCTGCTGTCCACTGAGGTGTCAATGTTCAAAGTTGGTTTAAATAGGCTAACTGCTTTGATGACCAGGATGAGTCGTAAACTAGAGCAGGTCGCAACCCGTGACAATTAAGAGAGTCCTGAGACTTTTATGTCACTTTTTGTACTAGAATCCCAAATGCTTCTATGGGATTCATGTACTTGGGTTGTCCTTATGTTATTTGGCAAGACAAGTTTGACTCCTGAGACTTTTGTGTCACCTTTTGTACTGGAATCCTAAATGCTTCTATGGGATTCATGTACTTGGGTTGCCCTTATGTTATTTGGCAAGACAAGTTTGACTCCTGAGACTTCTATGTCTTTTTTGTATTGGAATCCCAAATGCTTCTATGGGATTCATGTAGTTGAGTTGCTTTCATTTGACGTATATATGGCAATGGAAGCTAATTTAATTCAATATTTGAATTGCCTATCGTTCGTTCCCATTTTCGTTTTATTTAAGATATACTCAAATATTTGTGATTTTTTTGAATCATGTATTCGCATAAATGCTGATGCAATGCTTATACTTTTTTGAGATGGTCAACTTTGAGTTTTTTTAGATATGTTAGCTTTGGTTTTTATGTTTCAAATGATGGTTGCACATATGGTATTGTATTTTGCTCACATGTTGAAAAAATATGAGCATTACTCTTACCAAAGATAGTGAGACACTGAAACTTGGTCATGGGACACTATGAGTTCAATGCATAGATGGTCCGCTCTCAATTTTAGATAGATGGGAAAGGGATGGCTTTGCTAATTAATCTTGCTTCTTGCTTTTCTAAATTATTTTCTTCCTAGGGCACATTTGTTGAGATCCATCAATTTTGTCATGGTTAGGGATGATGCATAAGTTTTTTTGATTAAGCTATTTTTCCCTTTGAGGAATAGATATTTATGTAGTTGGTTGAGTGGATACAGAAGATGGCAAGACAAATAGAAGAGAGGCTACATTCAATACGTTCTCATAGGAGAAGATTGTTGGATTCAACACGGGCGGCCCGTCGTGCTTATGCTATACAAAGAACAAGGTCTAAAACAGAAGGTGCTAGAAGGATGAGGGTGGCTGTGGAATCTATGGGTGTAGAAGTAGGAGTTTGTAGTCAGCATAATCAGACACATGGATGCAGTAATGTAGCGTGCATTGTGGCTGAAAATACAATGGACCTCAATACTTCAGTAACAGTAGGTAGAGTGCATCAACATGCTTCAGTGATAGGTACACCTACTCAAATGGATTCAACACGGGTGGCCCGTCATAGTTATGCTATAAAAAGAACAAGGTCGAAAACACAAGGAGTTAGAAGCGTGAGGGTGGCTGTGGAATCTATGGATGTAGAACACGGCGTTCGCAGACAACAGGACCAAATGTATGGGCACAGTAATGTAGCGTCCATTGTCGAAAATACAATGGATGTCAATACTTTACCAACTATAGATAATGAGCATGAACATGCTCCAGTAATAGGTACAACTACTCAAATGGATTCAACGCGGACGGCCCGTCGTGTTTATGCTATACAAAGAACAAGGTCGAGAACACAAGTTGCTAGAAGCAGAGAACAGAATCAAATGCATGGACACAGTAATGTAGCGTGCACTGTTGAAAATACAATGGACCTCCATACTTCACCAATAGTACGTAATGAGCATGAACCTGCTCCAGTAGTATGTACAACTACTCAAATGGATGCAAGCAGGGATGCTACTCATTTAAGAGCCCGAAGGCGTGTTGTTCACAACAGGGCTGTGATTTTGGGTGCAGGGGGGAGCCTCTCTATCTTGCATACTTTTCCGTTAAGGGAAAATGTAGAGCATCCTTCTTTGTATCCACTGGTCTTCAATGCTCCTTCTGTTCATGCACTTGGATCCATGGATCATACATGCAGCTTTTGCCAAGCTCAACTGTGGAAACAAGAGACGCGAATGCATATGCATCAAGTTGTGGGCAAGCATTGTTGCAAAGTTGGTCGTGTGTCATTGTTGTCGTTAGAAGAACCACCAGAGATTTTGAGAGTTCTATTGCACGGACATGATGCTAGAAGCAAACTATTTAAGAAAAACATTAGGGCTTATAATAGTGCCATGGCATTTGTTTCATTGGGAGCTCATATTGATCAAATGTTCCATGGGAATGGGGGTATACAAAACTTTCGGGTCCATGGTAGTGTGTATCATCGGATTGGAAATTTATTGCCCGATGAGGCTAGGCAAGAGATGCCACGTTTTGCACAGTTGTACGTGTATGACACTGATCATGAACTAGAACACCGTTTACATGGGATGCCTGGTTTGGATCCAGGCATTTTGGAGTTGTTGCAGAGGATGATGCACGAGTGCAATCCATATGCCAGTGCACTGATGGCTATTGGGCAAGTGCTAAGAACAAATCCACATACAAACCTGAGGATGGTTATTTGTGAGAGCCGCTCCACCTCAAGGCAGTACTTGGCTCCTATGGCTAGCGAGGTTGCTGCAATCATGCCAGGACAAGGGGATGGCTTCGATATTGGAAATCGGGACATTCAGATTTTTAGCCGCAATGGGTTTGTGCATAGAATATCTAATTTGCACCGATCATACATGCCTCTCATGTATGTTCTTTTGTTCCCTCGGGGGGAAGATGGTTGGCATCCATATATCCCATATAGTGATGTTCCTAATCACACACCATTGCACGAGATACGTGGACAGAGTTGTGTCACCCAGAGACAATACTACGCATATCGTTTGCAAGTGAGATATGATACAAATGCATGTCTTTTGCGTGGGGGTAGATTGTTGCAGCAATACATGGTTGATGCCTACAGTAGCATGGAAGAGTCCAGGTTGGTGTGGATACGAAACAACCAAGCTTCCCTACGCGCTGAAGTCTATCAAGGGTTGATGGACATGGTGAATACAGCTGATGGGACACGTACTGTGCTTGGCAATGCTGTAGGGCATAGGGTGGTGTTGCCTTCTTCTTTTACGGGAGGGCCTCGGTATATGTGTCAGCTATACCAAGATGTTATGGCAATTGTCAGAAAAAGGGGCAAACTTGATTTATTCATAACATGCACCTGTAATCCCAAATGGCCTGAAATATCTATAGCATTGTTGCCGGGGCAAACTACGCAAGACCGTCCAGATTTGACAGCCCGTGTGTTTTTTCAAAAGCATAAGGACATGATGCAGTCAATTACAAAACATAATTTGTTTGGGAAGGTGGCTGGATATGTGAGTGTCATAGAGTTTCAAAAGAGAGGTCTGCCACACTCACACATATTGTTGATATTAGAAAGTGGTTTCAAACCCGTGGAGATCGGTCACTATGACCGATTAGTGTGTGCGGAGTTGCCAGATAAGGCTATGTTCCCAGAGTTGCATGATATTATTGTGCAGTGTAATGTCCATGGTCCGTGTGGTGCACTAAATCCATCTGCATCTTGCATGGTTGATGGAAAATGCATTCGTCATTATCCACGTGGATTCTCACAGACGACTACTGTTGGCAATGATGGCTATCCAGTTTACATGCGTCGTGATGATGGTAGAAAGATATGTGTGAAAGGGGGTGTGATTGATAATCGTTGGATTGTGCCATTTAATCCTTTCCTCTCCGTGAAGTACAAGGCACATATAAATGTTGAAATATGCTCCACAATCACTGCAGTTAAGTATTTGTATAAATATGTGTACAAAGGTCATGATAGAGCCATTATCAAGATGCAGGCAAATAATGCAGGAGAGCAAGGGCATTTGCACAACATAGTTGATGTTTGCATTGATGAGATTAGTAGTTACTTAGATGCACGTTACGTGTCAGCATCAGAAGCATGTTGGCGGATTTATGAGTATGCGACGCACGATGAAAAACCCGATGTGCAAAGATTGCAGGTTCATCTTCCAATGCGCAATAATGTCATCTTTAGAGATGATGATGATTTGCAAAATGTTGTAGGCAGGGAACAAAATCAAAAGACCACCCTCACAGAATGGTTCGCTTATAATCAGTTGCAATCTGACGCAAGCAACTTGCTGTATGGTGACTTGCCAGAGAAGTTGGTTTGGAACAAAACCAATAAGCGGTGGACTAGAAGACAAAAGGGGAATACCATAGGTCGGATGTACAATATTTCTCCCTCAGCTGGTGAGCTCTACTTCATGCGTATGCTTCTTAATGTGTGCACGGGATGCAAGTCCTTTGATGACCTACGTACTTTTGACAGCCAAGTGTACCCTACTTTCAAGGCAGCATGCATAGCACGGGGATTGTTGGAGAGTGATGATGAATGGTTTGTGTGTATGCAAGAGGCTGTGTTTTATCAAAATAGTGCACAACTGAGACACCTATTTGTGACAATATTGGTTTTTTGTGAGCCAACGTCTCCTCGACTTTTGTGGGAAAAATTTTCCCTTGAGCTTTCGGATGATTTTTTTAATATATTAGAATCAAGTATGGGGAATTTAATTGGTCATCGTGAACTAGCAATAAAGAAGGCTGTATTGCACTTGGAGCACATTCTTCAACAACATGGGCGAAGGTTGGCTGAGTTTGACGGAATGCCTGTTGTAGATAGAACATCTTTGTTAGAAGCTGGAAATGGCTTATTGCAAGAAGAAAGAATGTTTGATTGTGTGAAAGAAGCACAGACTGCCCAGCAAATGGAAATGTCCTTGAATCACTGTCAACGTGCTGCATTCAATCAGATTTTGGCAAGCGTCTATGGAGATAGTGGTGAGGTCTTTTTTCTCGATGGTATAGGAGGGTCTGGAAAGACCTTTCTCTACAATTGCTTGCTCTCTTGATTGCGTGGGAAGGGGCTCATCGCTTTGGCATGTGCATCTTCTGGGATTGCTGCATTGCTACTAGCCAATGGACGCACTGCACACTCACGATTCAAGATACCGTTGGAGCTGGATGGTACTAGCAGTTGCAATATTAAGGTTAATAGTCAACTGGCAGATGTTTTGAAGATGGCTAGGCTGATAATATGGGATGAGGCACCCATGACTCACCGGTTTGCTTTCGAGGCACTAGACAGAACTTTACGAGATATCATGTCCAATGAGCAACTTTTTGGTGGGAAGGTGGTATTGTTGGGGGGGGATTTTAGGCAAGTCTTGCCAGTTCTTCCAAAGGCAGGACGAGAGGACATTATCAATGCTACCTTATGCCACTCAAGGATTTGGGGTCACACTACAATATTGAAGTTGACGCAAAATATGCGGGTCCTTCAGAATGGTGATAATTGTGCTGAGCAAGAGTTCATGCAATGGGTTCTGGACATTGGCAATGGGATAAATAGATGTACAAAAGAAGATACTGTTGTGATTCCATCGCATATGCTTTTAGAGACAAAGTCCATGGAAGGCCTCATTGGATGGGTGTATCGAGGGCTTGCAACTGTTTTGGACTGTGCAACATACTTTCGAGAGCGCGCTATTCTTGCACCTCGAAACACCGAGGTTGATGCAATTAATGCTATGGCATTGAATGCAATGCCCGGTGAGGAAAGGGAGTACCTAAGTGCAGACTCAGTGGACAACTTAGGGGGAGATTCCTTTTTGTTTGCAATCGAGTATTTGAACAGTCTTGATCTTGGTGGTGGATATCCCCCGCATCGGTTGGTTTTGAAAAGGAATGCTCCTATAATTTTGTTGCGTAATTTGAATCCTCGCCAGGGTTTGTGCAATGGGACACGGTTGATATGCAAAGAGTTTCACACAAAAGTGTTAGAAGCTGAAATCATTACTAGTAACAATGCTGGTGATAGAACGTTTATTCCAAGGATAACATTCATTCCGACCAACCTTAAACTTCCATTCGACATGAGGAGACGACAATTTCCTATCCGATTGGCATTTGGCATGACAATCAATAAGTCACAGGGTCAAACATTGTCAGTTTTGGGGCTGTACTTGGCGACACCGGTATTTAGTCATGGCTAATTATATGTGGCATTTTCACGTATCCGAGCATCAAATGCTGTTAAGGTTTTCATTTCGCAGGGTGCGTCTGATGCCAGGGGTGAGGAGATGGATAATACTTCTACCGCAAATGTTGTGTACAAGGAAGTTTTGCAATTGGCAACAGCAAGAGCCTAGGAATATGACATTGCTCTTTCAAGCCCTCCTCAGACTTTCTTGGGTGGAAAATTTTCATTTCGGTAATCTTTGTATAGCTTTTTTTAAGTTCTTTCAATATTCCAACTATCATAGGTCTTTTGGGAATGTTGGCTATTTATACAAAGATAGAGTGAGATGTAATATTTCATGACTTTGTCCTTGATAATGTTTGGATTTCATTTTTCATTTGAGTTATGGGTTTGTAATACACTAGAGGCTATTTTCTCTTCAAAGCCTATTGTTTTTTTTCAGTATATGTAGATTTACACGTTCATTCTTTTTTGCAATGTGATAGGATGTCTAGGCAATTCACGTTTGTCACCGAAACAAGAGCACAAGTGCAAGGTACATAGTTGCTTGACAACCATGTTTTATGTTGACACATTTAATAGTATAGTCACTCACTTTTTAGAAATTTGTAGATCCTGCGGGTTGGGGATCTCTGGAGAGCGCGCAACTGTTGTTGGATTTGCTTGAGCTGGAGAGCTACCTTGGGTAAGAACTGTGTACATTATTTAATGCTTTATTTTTGTTAAAACAAAAGTTTTTTTGGATTATATTTGAGTGGGAAAACATGCTATTGTTTGTCTTTTAGGAGTATTCCTGATTCAAGGTTTCTAATGAATCTCCACGTCCACAATCCTTTGGATGGACGAGTCCATTTGGGATATTACGCTGTCCCGGCTTGCCGGCTTCATAGGGGTGATGGACCACAGACCATCACTGTTCGCTGGCTAGGATACTATGAATGTGTGCGGACACGAATTTTCTATCGAGGGCAAAATGGGGACTACACGTATACCTTTCTCACCATTGTTGACAGCCCTTTGCGTCTGAGTAAGTACTCTAAAGAATGAGTTGGGTTTTACCAACATACATATATAAAACTTTTATGGCTCAATAATTATAGTTCCTAAATTATCTTTCTATGTGATGCTGGTCCAGATATGATTGTTGGTACTCCGTTGTATGTTCGTAGCCGCGGTGGACGCGGCGGACGTGGTGGACGTACAATGAGTGGCCATCGCAGGCTTTTCCCTGCAGTACATGGCCGCAGACTTTTCCCTTAGGGATGTTTGTGTGTGTATTGTAGATTTTGTATGTTCAGTTATGACTTTACTTTGCGGTTGTGTATTTTGATATATCAATCAGTTCTTTGATGTAGCTATTGCATGTTCAGACATGTGACTGCACTTTTGGATGTGATATTTTTTGAAGTACTATGTCATAGAGAAGTTTATTTTGGACGTGGCCGATGTGGAGTACATGGCCGGCACAAGCTTTTCCCTATAGTGCATGGCCGCAAACTTTTCCCTTTAAGGATGTTTGTGTGTCTACTGTAGATTTTGTATGTTCAGTTATGATTTTTGTATGCAGATGTGTATTTGGACATATCAATGAGTTCTCTGGTTTCACTTTTGGATGTAATATTTTGAAGTACTATGTCATAGATATTTTTATTTGGTTAGAATATGTTGCTGGATTAAGACATTTTAGCATCTTAAGACCCAACAGAGCGGGTCGCTAGCCCGTCGTAGACGGGTCAGGTTACTCGAAAGAGTTTCACACGAGAGTATTAGAAGCTGAAATCATTATTGGTACCAATGCTGGTGATACAATGTTTATTCGAAGGATAACATTCATTCCGACCAACCTTAAACTTCCATTCGACATGAGGAGATGACAGGAGCGCAGGTGCACGGTACATAGTTGCTTGACAACCATGTTTTATGTTGACATGTTTAATGGTATAGTCACTCGCTTTTAGAAAATTGCAGATCTTGCGGGCTGGGGATCTCTAGAGAGCATGCAATTATTGTTGGATTTGTTTGAGCTCGAGAGCTACCTTGGGTAAGAATCATGTACATTGTTTGTTGCTTTATTTTTTTGTTAAAACAAAAGGTTTTTTTTCGATTATATGTGAGTGAGAAAACATGGTATTGTTTGTCTTTTAGGATTGTTCGTGATTCAAGGTTTCTAATGAAACTCCACGCCCATAACCGTTTGGATGGACGAGTCCATTTGGGATATTACACAGTTCTAGATTGCCGGCTCAATAATTATAGTTCCCAAATTATCTTTCTGTGTGATGCTGGCCCAGATACAATTGTTGGTACCCCGTTGTATTTTCATAGCCATGGTGGATGTGGCGAATGTCGCAGGCTTTTCCCTACAGTACATGGCCGCGGACTTTTCCCTTAGGGATGTTTGTGTGTTTGTTGTAGATTTTGTATGTTCAGTTATGACTTTATTTGCGGCTGTGTATTTGGATATATATCAATCAGTTGTTTGATGTAGCTATTGGATGTTCAGACATGTGATTGCACTTTTGGATGTGATATTTTTGAAGTACTCTGTCATAGAGAAATTTTTTTTTGGACATGGCAGATGTGGAGTACATGTCGGCATAGGCTTTTTCCCTATAGTACATGGCCGCAGACTTTTCCCTTTAGGGATGTTTGTGTGTCTATTATAGATTTTGTATGTTCAGTTATGACTTTGTTTGTGGATATGTATTTGGAAAGAGTTTCACACGAAAGTGTTAGAAGCTGAAATCATTACTGGTACCAATGCTGGTGATAGAACGTTTATTTGAAGGATAACATTCATTCCGACCAAATGGTACCAATGCTGGTGATACAATGTTTATTCGAAGGATAACATTCATTCCGACCAACCTTAAACTTCCATTCGACATGAGGAGACGACAGGAGCGCAGGTGCACGGTACATAGTTGCTTGACAACCATGTTTTATGTTGACATGTTTAATGGTATAGTCACTCACTTTTAGAAAATTGTAGATCCTGCGGGCTGGGGATCTCTAGAGAGCATGCAATTATTGTTGGATTTGCTTGAGCTCGAGAGCTACCTTGGGTAAGAATCATGTACATTGTTTGTTGCTTTATTTTTTTGTTAAAACAAAAGGTTTTTTTTCGATTATATGTGAGTGAGAAAACATGGTATTGTTTGTCTTTTAGGATTGTTCGTGATTCAAGGTTTCTAATGAAACTCCACGCCCATAACCGTTTGGATGGACGAGTCCATTTGGGATATTACACAGTTCTAGATTGCCGGCTCAATAATTATAGTTCCCAAATTATCTTTCTATGTGATGCTGGCCCAGATACAATTGTTGGTACCCCGTTGTATTTTCATAGCCATGGTGGATGTGGCGAATGTCGCAGACTTTTCCCTTAGGGATGTTTGTGTGTTTGTTGTAGATTTTGTATGTTCAGCTATGACTTTATTTGCGGCTGTGTATTTGGATATATATCAATCAGTTGTTTGATGTAGCTATTGGATGTTCAGACATGTGATTGCACTTTTGGATGTGATATTTTTGAAGTACTCTGTCATAGAGAAATTTTTTTTTGGACATGGCAGATGTGGAGTACATGGTCGGCGCAGGCTTTTTCCCTATAGTACATGGCCGCAGACTTTTCCCTTTAGGGATGTTTGTGTGTCTATTGTAGATTTTATATGTTCAGTTATGACTTTGTTTGTGGATATGTATTTGGAAAGAGTTTCACACGAAAGTGTTAGAAGCTGAAATCATTACTGGTACCAATGCTGGTGATAGAATGTTTATTTGAAGGATAACATTCATTCCGACCAACCTTAAACTCCCATTCGACATGAGGAGACACGATTTTTTCTATCGAGGGCAAAATGGGGACTACACGTACACCTATGTAAGCATTGTTGACAGCCCTTTGCGTTTGAGTAAGTACTCTAAAGAATGAGTTGGGTTTTACCAACATACATGTATAAAAGTTTTATGGCTCAATAATCATAGTTTCTCAATTATCTTTCTATGTGATGCTGGTACTTTGTTTGTATGTTCATAGCCATGGTGGACGCGATGGACATGGTGGGCGTGGAGTGAATGGCCGTCGCAAGCTTTTCTGTGCAGTACATGGCCGTAGACTTTTCCCTTAGGGATGTTTGTGTGTCTATTGTAGATTTTGTATATTCAGTTATGACTTTATTTTGCGACTGTGTATTTCGATATACCAATCAGTTCTTTGATGTAGCTATTGCATGTTCAGACATCTGTCTACACTTTTGGATGTGATATTTTGAACTACTCTGTCATACAGAATTATTTTTTTGGACATGGTGGATGTGAAGTACATGGTTGACGCAAGCTTTTCCCTATAGTACATGGCCGCAGACTTTTCCCTTTAGGGATGTTTGTGTGTCTATTGTAGATTTTGTATGTTTAGTTATGACATTGTATGGGGATGTGTATTTGGACATATCAATGAGTTCTCTGGTTTTACTTTCGGATGTAATATTTTGAAGTACTATGTCATAGACATTTTTTTTTTGTTAGAATATGTTGCTGGTTTCAGACATTTTA
Source organism: Dipteris shenzhenensis (assembly GCF_047967505.1). NCBI lineage: Eukaryota > Viridiplantae > Streptophyta > Polypodiopsida > Gleicheniales > Dipteridaceae > Dipteris > Dipteris shenzhenensis. The sequence goes on from NC_141625.1 coordinate 11,765,960, forward strand.
GCATCTTGAGACCCGGCGGAGCGGGTCACTAGCCCGTCGTAGACGGGTCAGGTTACTCGTTTAATAAAAGGTTAATCGACTTGGTTAATAAAAGGTTTATCCAATGCTTAATAAAAGGTTAATCAACCGTCTTACAATCAAAGGTTAATCAATCTCTTAAAATCATGGGTTTTTCTTTTGTTGCATATAAAAGAGTGCATAATAAGTTCTTGTGGAGATCATGGGTTTTTCCCTTGCTGCATATAGCTCCCTCTAGAGAACTAAAACTTGAAAATCCAATTAATTGATCCTCCCCAACATCGCCATGGTAAATAAAACCAAGTTCCGTGCCCCCTAATAAGAAATTATTCCACCTTGAAACATTAACCTAAGGTCCCTCGCCTGCTATCGCCATCGTCATTGCTCTACGATGAAATATCTCGCTATGTGAGATATTTCTCCCTCCTCTATGATGAAATATCTCACTATGTCAGCGTCGAATCTGCGTCTCGATCTCCCTCTCAGCATTTGCGTCTGGCTTTGTGCACCTGCCTCTCAACCTTTACTCCACCTCCCTATCGAACTTCCCTCACCCCTCTCCCGCTCTCTCGTTTCCTCTCCTCCTCCACTTGCCTCTAGACTTCCCTTTCCTCTCTCCCTCTCTTTCTTCTTTACTGCTCCCTTCCTGTCCCTTCCCTAATCAATCTCTCCCTCCTCTCCACTTTCCATCTTTGCATTCCTCTACTCTTTTTCAACTCTTGGTGCATTGGCCAAGCAGCAAGAGGAAAATTTCATCAAGCAAGGTATGCACAAGGGAGAGACGCTAGGGAGGATAGAGAGAGAGGGAGAGGAAGCTAAGTAGAGGGAGCGGGGGGGGGGGGTGGGGCGACAGAGCGATGCACAAAGAGAGAGAGAGAGTTGGTGGGCTTATGAGAATAGATCGAAAGTTGATTTGAGACTCACCCCGAGGTAAAGCCTCAAAAGTATAGCCGATCACCCAGTGAGCTGTGTATATTCTTAGCCTTACCAATCAAGCTTTTACTCATTGAGTTGTCTATCAAACTTTCTGATAATATGAACGCTGATTCACTCACACCCAGAGCTAACGCCTCCAAAGTATTAGCCGATCACCCTGGAGTTGTGTAAATTCTTAGCCTAGCTTTGATAGACCACTACCAATGTACTGCAAATGCAAAGGATAAGCCTAGGAAGCCGTACTCATTGAATCAAATCTTAAAAGTACTTACGTTCAGGAAACAATCCATAAGACCTCTGATCTCTTCTCTGAGAAAAACAGGCTTCCAACAGTAGCGATAGGAGCCAGGCTGATGGCAAGATGAAGCTAATAACCGTGGCAAGGTCAGAATGCAGGAGACTCGGAGAGAGAGACTGAGAGAGTCCTTGCATCACGAAGCTCAGTACCATATTACAGCTTTTCCATTAGAGAGTGCAAAATCCAAGTTGAGGCGTTCCTATGGTTGAAGGTACACCAAAACTGGAAGGTAAACAGCAGCACTGTGAAAACTGCTACATGGGCGCATGGTCAGTTTAAACCATATATACACCACTGAAAAAATCGAAACAAACATTCTGTGTCGTAACCTCATAGCTGGCCACGCTGTTTACGGACTCTTTTTCTCATGCTTCCTCTTCCCCTCACCCTCTTCCTTTACCGATACAGATCAACCAGTGCTATTACGTGACTCGTGTCCACATTTGATAGAATTATGCCCAGCCTGGACTCTCTCTTTATCCTTTCCCCTCTCCTGCTACCTCCTCACTGTGAGAAATTTTGTAAAGCTTCTTAGCTTCTAGGTACCTCTCGAAAGCTCTGGGTAGGAATCTTGGAATCACGAAGCAGAACATGTTAATGCTGAAGTAAATGAAGTTTGCCACAGCCAACCATCTTCCAAACCACACCCAGAGAAAGTCCTGCAGCAATAATAACTAATGGGTCAAGACGAAATCGTTGCAGCAACAAAATTTACAAATTCTAGTGTTAAGTTTGGTGAAAGTGTGATCAGCTCTGATGAGTGCTTCGAACATGATATCCTTGTCAAATTACCTGTCTCACAATGCCGTTCCTTCCCACATCAAAACCATAGTCCCTCTTGACAACCTAATCTTCATAGTAACGACTTCATCCCTCCAACGGCCCAACACTTACAATCCTCTACCTCAGCGAAGGATATTTTAGCTACATATTTCGGGGTTTACGGTTGTTATGAAACCGACGAGGTTATGTTTCTGAAGCTGTACGAGCTACGGGAATGATGGAACAAAAGAGTTTGCATAGGACTTCCATTGTGCAAAACGTCTTAAGACTCTAGGGATGCAAAAATCACATGAGCAAGCCCAGAAACAAGCCGATGAGAAACAACCCAATGCAGGTCTCGTTTGCAAAAATGAGCACAAACATAGCTTCCCACAACAAAACCCTCATTGATTCCATGTTTGATGCTTGTAGATAATGCAACACTCACCCAATGTCCTACTCTGAAATGGACGTAGAATATCGGATACTGCTCAGCGATGGCAGAACGGAGAGCTTTCGAGGGAAGAGACAACCTTGAGTCTTGGTTCAGGTGGCAAATATGTATAGGAGAAAACCTCAACGACCCAATCGTATAAGGCGAAAATGCGTCTGGTAGTGTAGAGGAGCGTCAGAATAACGCGCACGGGCGGAGAGAAGATAACTAGGCCGCTGATGACGTTCTCGCTCAGAATCTGAACAGAAAGGAGGAAGAGATGCGGCGTTGCTGCCCTGACTGCGCGTTGATCACCTCGTGCAAAACCCGCCAAGACATACCCGAGGGGGAGGAAAAGCCCAATCAGAGTGCCTACGACTATATACAACTGAAACATTCGGCTTCCATGGAAAACCTCCATCTGTGCTCCTTCCGTGGCATTAGGGAAAAAGGGAACTCATTTTGGGGCCCTGTAAGAAATTCACTATTTTTTGATTTATTTCTCTCCTAAAAGACCTCAAAAATAGTAAAATACGGAAACGTGGCTCAGATTTGTCAGTAAGGACTACAGAACTGTCAATTCAAAAAGGAATAAGATAATCTTTTGTCTGACTAACACGATTTTGTATTAAATATCCTCTTAGATTTTTTTTTGTTTACCAAAGATTCCGCATCTCTTTGGCCGACGTAGGTCTTTCATTAAGAGTCCATCACTGAACTTAGTGATTGCAAGTTTTCAAAATATTCACATGGATACCGCCACACTTCCACGATTCATGTTACAAAACGACTATGAGATTGAAAAACAAACTTCGCAACCTGAGGAGCACAAAAAATGGCCGATACTAGTGAGTCACTATCTGAGAAGAAGCGATTACACCATCTTCACATCGACTTGGAAGAACAATATGCTCCAGCACAAAAAAGACGAAAGGATACGGTGCTGAATGCTCAACAGCGGGAAAATATGAGAAGAGAAGGGCTTCAACATATTGACTTATGGTGCGATGGAAGCATATATCCAAAATGTCAAGTAAAAAACTCTACACCTCCATTTGTCAATCCCACCACATTACTGAGGTTTGCCGGCGATGGACAAAATGGACTTCTTGGTTATATTTCAGCGCAGTCTGCATTTGCGGAAACGTATAAAATGATGTACCTACAAGAAAAGGGGGCCAAGATGGAGGAGATAGCCATTCGTGCAAAATTGGAGCAGTAGTTGCAGAATGAAATTGAGGAGCATTCAAAGAGTAAAAAAGAGTTGACAAGAGCAAGAAAGAAGAGAACCGTGCTTGGAGACAGACAACGTAGCAGGAAGATTAAAAACATTGCAAATTTGAAGGCTGGGACTGGTGGATGCAAGCGACGAATTCAGGAAGCAAGGTTAGATTGAAATTTATCATTTTGTATACTCAAAAAGGCTCTCTTCCAGACTATATCTATTTCGTTGATTGTCGCAAAATAAGAATGGAGGTGTTGAATAATATAGTCATATTGTGTTGTTATTATAGGAAATTATTAGAGCCTGCAAAAGAAAATATGGACCCGAACCTTCTTCCTGTTAAACAAATGAAAGGATTGCTTTCTTGCGGTGTAGCAAAAGGTTTGATTGAGGAAAAAAAATACAAAACAGTCAAACGCAATGTTGTAGAGGACTTTGTATCCAATAATCAAGTTGATGGCACTATAATCCAAGAGGCTCTTGATGTTAGTGGAGTTAGCAGGAAGGGATATAGTTTGATTTTCCATGCGATATCCTCAACTTTGAAAGATCAAAGGATTAAACGAGTTTTACTGCCAAATCCAACAACCGTGTGGAGGATAAGAGGTCATTTGAATGAAAGTATAGATGAATTTATTGGGCAATATATCCATATTGAAGAAATATTTCATGGTGTTAAAGGAACCACTGTGTATGATCCTTCATTACCAATAGAGTGAGAATCCACTCCAACACTACAAACACAAGGGAGAAGAAGAGGTTTCATACATACAAGAGGGAGCGGAAGCTCCAAGACTACTCATAGAGAGAGAATAAACTAGAGAGAGATGGACTCAAGAGTCTACATAAGAGAATATCTACAAGAGGGAGAGAAGGCTCATGGAAGACGCTTGAGGAGACTAGAGCTACAGCAACATGAGGCCTAATGGTGGAAGAGATTGATGAACAAGGGAGAGGAGGGCTCCTTTTATAGAGATTTTGTTACCCTCCTTCACCCATTTACAATTGTTGCATGTAGATTCCTTTCTCCATCAATCACATAAGCACATATGTCACCATCCATGTCCTTTTGGCTACTCTTGCCATGTGTCCCATCACAAGATGCTCAAGACTCTTAAAATATTGAGAAAGTCAAGAGTCTCCTCACATGGAGCGCATAGGGACCCTCTTTTCCACATGTCCACATCCTCCTTATTCCACATGAGTTCCACATAGGAATTCTAGAAAACAATATATTTTTAGATCTGCAACAACTTCAAAAAAGAATGGTCGAGTTTTATGGAATAACATTTGAGGAGTGCAAAGGCATTTTGAAATTTGTTATCAAACTGGATGAGTGTGAGGTTGTAAAGGAAAAGAAAATGGAAAGAGTTACTATTACATTGATGAATGGAGCGATTGATACATCATTGACTGAAGCGAGTTCGAAGTATTTTAGTGTGCAGTCAGAGAAACACATATGGTGGTTAGGCTCGTTCCAGGTATGATCATGGGTTGTTTTATACTTGATTTTGGTCATTGTTTTCAAATCTGATATAGTAATACTTTTGTTTTCTATAATCTCATAGGTGAAGACCGAAGACCATGAAACACTAGATTGGGTGTTTCATCACACGGAAATACCAACAATAATCAAAAGACAAGTGCAAGGCGAGAATCTCCATGTTGCAGGAAAAGGTGATTTTCAAGTAGAGTGGCACATGGCCGGGGATCTTAAAACACTTAAGTGCATGTATAACATTAGTAAAGGAGGCAACTCAAAGTCTCCTTGTCTTTACTGCAAAGAATCAGCTCAAGTAATGGATTCAAAATGGTGGAAGAGAGCACCTAATAGAGATAAAGTTGACCCTGACTTCAAGGCCATTCTGGACATTCCACTATGTAATGTTCACATCTGCACATTGCATGGTCTATGTCGAATTATTGAGAAATTGGTCTTTTTATATATTGGATTTGCTTGGAAACTCCGTCCCGAAAAAAATAGAAAGGATGCTCTTCAAGCATTGGAAAAAGTGTTATCCGATATAGGTCTGCATGGAGGAGATGTTCAAATCACAAAGGATTTTAAAAAGTCTACCAATGGCAAGGAGGTACCAATCAAGCCCTCTATTGGCGGCGTTAAGGCAAGAAGATTCTTGTCTCGACCCAAACACAGTAAGCAAGTAAGGCAAGGTAGAGCAGTTTCAAAGGTTAATTATGGATTGTGGAAGCAAGTCCATAATGCTGTGAAAGATCATGAGGCAGATGGGGAAGCACGAAATAGGAAGGCAGAGGTGTGGAGGTCTCTTGATCAACTCTTCATGTTCTGTGACAAAGTAACATGGACAAAGAGTGATTACAAGAACTTTGAGGAGGCAATTAAACATTTTGGAAAGTCAATGAAAGACGCGTGGACAACCTGCAATATAACTCACTACATGGTAAGGTTATGTCTTTTTCTTTTACTTAAGTGTGATCTTCTTTTTTTTTATTACTTACTATGCATTCTTATGTCTTACAGCATATCATATACAACCACCTTCCCTATTTTGTCAAAAAGTATGGATGCCCAGCTATTTGGTCTACCCAAGGCATGGAGAAGTCTCACTACATGGCACGTAATGCATTTTTTAGACACACACAACACTATGGAGGGAGTCAGAAGGCGAATAGTCTGAAGGAAGTCTTCCAATGTTTTACCGAGGCATACTACAAAGGCTGCATGCTAAAAGAAAAGTTGCTAGCTCCAAAATCAAGCTTGCTTTTCTTCTAGCCCAAAAGCAAAGACGAAGACAAGCTCTAGACAATTCAATTGCAGCAGAGAGACATAGACAGTGGAGGGAATCGAAGATATTTAGAAACCATAAATGGACAAATAAACATGAATAGGACTCATTTGTAACTTATTGGTGTTATGTCCACATGTTTTCAAACTCATTCAATAGAAATTTTTTTAGTGGAACAAGTGACTCTTGGTGTTATGCATGAAAAAAATTTCAATGTGAAACATATGATCTGAACTTAATATAATTTGTTTACAATTTCAATATATTGTTCATTTAATATTTAACGACACCACTCTATGTAAATGTACAAATCATTTCATCATCAACTTATTAATCATTTATACAAGATCATACCAGATATCAAAGACTTTATACAAATCAGTTCAAATTTAATATAATGTTTGTGCTATATTCGATGACTAAATCCTATTTCTCCCAGGGCCTGTTCATCGGAACTCTCTTTTTGATCTTGATTGGAGTCTTTTTCTTCTTTATTGGCTTGATGTCGACTGTCTCTTTATCCTTTTCTTCAGCTCTCTCCACCTGTTCCTCTTCTTGGACTGTGTGGCCTGATGCAATCATGGGTGGCTCTCGAAACCTTACGAGCTGGTGTTTTCCATAGCCCTCCAGATATTTGGGGTCCTTAACACCACATCCTAATGCATAAGAAGTGTAAGACAAAAAGTAAGCGGCCCTAGAGGCCTGCTTATTCACATAATCTCCAAATATATCTATGGCAGACAACCTCTCTATCAAAATGATCTTTTCCTTTTGCCATGAAAGAGCATGTCCACCTAAAGCCCTGGACAAACATTTTAGGAAGTAAACAATGGCTTCTCCATTGTTGCTCAACTGCCTATGGTAAATCAAGATCTTGGCACTGCCTAGATCATGAATATAATGAGCTAGGCCTGACATTTTGCGAAACCCATCCTGCCTGCTTCCACTTGATCTCTGGAGGAATGTGTCATCCTCAATTTGTAGCTGCAACATATCAAAGGATTGGAGTGAGACAATACACAACCTACAAAACTAAAGTTAAGAAGAAGTCAAAGTATATGATTTGAAGTACCTTCTCATTTTCATCAGCAACAAGCAGTTCATCTTTCCAAAGATTTATCCCTCTCCCTTCTTGTACAGCCTCTTCTCTAGTCTTTTCTGTGTATAGAGCTGAGAGATTCATAGCTTCCTGTGTGAGCTGGAAGGCAGCTTCATCTGGCTCTTGGAAGTTTTCAGCCTCTTTGAAACAAAATGAAAGGGCCTCTACAGGATCAAACATTGTTTCCAAAGCCAGAAGTGAATGGTCATCCTCTATGCCAACCTCCTTGTCAAGCCTTGAAGCCTGGGCAATAAGGAAAATGGCATAGTCCTCCCTCAAATCAAACATACACTCTATATCATGGAGGAAAACATAATCCTTTCCACCAATCAACACACCTGGAAGCATGGGCACTGCATAGTTGCTGCTCTGAACATCAAAATCTTCAACTGGCTCTACTCCCCTCAGAGTTTTTTTCCTCAGTTGAACAAGGTCAAGAGCAGCCACTTGCAGCCCCTCATCCTGAAGGTTGATATCTTCTTCTTGCTCTGCCATTTCAGAGACCAAAGAAACATCCTCCTTTTCAGAAGCTTCAGATGTGTCTTCTTCTTCTGTTTCCTGCCCTTGTTCATCCAAAGACTCCTGACTGAAGACAATGTACATAAGAAATGCCATGCTCTCCTCCAGCACTCTGCACTTTCTGGTGTGCAAAGTATAGTTGAATTTATAGTGATCAGGCAGGCTGTCAAATCTTCTGCTCACATGGTACCTCAGCCTGTCATTGGAGACAATATGATTAAGGTGCACAAAAACCTTTTCACCTCCCACAATTCTTCCTGCCTCTGTCAGTTCTTTGAAGGCATCCCAATAGTCTGAAAGAAAATCTTTGTGCTGCTCCAGTACAGAGCTCATTGAGAACTTTATGTTGAAAATACTGTGGTATAAATGGAAGTTACTCTGAGCCTTGCATTTGTGAAGAAACTCAAATAGGAGCAAATCTGGAGAACTGTCCTCTTCTGGTTCCATTTGTTTTTTGATGGAAGAATCAGCACTTTGCTCCAGCCTCTTCTTTTTGCCTGTTCAAAAACTTATATACTATGAATTCTATATGCTGACATATGCAATCAGTGAATGCATTGTATATCACCAGATAATTCCTTCATGACATCTCATCACTCACCTGGTGATTGCTGTGGTCTAATTATAGCAGCAGAAAAGTCCAGCTTCCTCTTGAAAGGTGGGGCCTGGGAGCCAGCTGTTCCAAAACAAAAACATTTCTCATCATCAAGGAAGATTTCCACAGGGCTAAAGATAGCAAATTAATGAGGTAGAAGTGAGAAACAAATAATACACAGGAATTTGCAGCAAAATGCGATATGGGCTGTTTAGAGAATTGTAAACCACTCTCCTCGCATTTTGTTGCAAATTCTCAAATTCTGTTCATGTGCATGTCAAATCAAGAACTTGGTTCATCTCAGTGATTCCTGGACACTATGATCTCATATGCAAGAGAAATAATGGAATGAGTGAAACTATTCATGAGGAATGTGTCAACAACAGGAATTTGCAGCAAAATGCGATATGGGCTGTTTAGAGAACTATAAACCACTCTCCTCGCATTTTGTTGCAAATTCTCAAGTTCTGTTCATGTGCATGTCAAATCAAGCACTTGGTTCATTTCAGTGATTCCTGGACACTATGATCTCATATGCAAGAGAAAAAATGGAATGAGTGAAACTTTTCATGAGCAAGGAGTCCACAACAGGAATTTGCAGCAAAATGCGATATGGGCTGTTTAGAGAATTCTAAACCACTCTCCTCGCATTTTGTTGCAAATTTCTTGTTTCTATTCATATCAACCTACAATCTAATTTCTGGGTGATTTACCACATTGTGGAAGAAGGATGGAGCTGAGTGAAGACATTGGGACATCGAAAATCCAATGGATGGAAGAAATAAATGTTGAAAAACATTGAAACCAAACTAGAACTCGGACCTTTTTTTTCCTTTTCCATGCTGATTGAGTTGCACTGGTAAATCTCCTGCTCTTTCTCTAGCTTGAACTTTGCACTCTAGGTAACCTGGAGATCTGGCAGTACTGTCTTCAGGCAGGTTGCAGTCTGGATGGAGTGTGCTGGGTAGGAAAGGATCAGAGAGAAAGGATCAGGAGAGAGTCGTGGCAGGGATGAGAGATTGGAATCCAGGGGAGGGAAAAGTGGTTGTGGTATTGATGATGAAATCATGAATGGCACAAGTTCCAAGGAATAAAGTGTACTTTCATACGTGCCAAATTTCAAACTCCAAGAGATCTGGGTCCCATCCACACGTGTGAAAAACGACTAGATTCCACACGTGTGGGATTTAGTGATTCTTTAATTCTATTTGCACTTCTTTGTGGTATCTTGTTTTAGAACTCTTGCCCTCCAGTCTCTGCTCTCTTGCCTCCCTACCTCCATACTCTGCAGCATCAGCATCTTGTCCAGCAGCACAGAATCATCCTCAGCACAGATTACTCCTCAGCAGCACAGCACATCCACAGATAGATTCCAGGTCAGTAACAATGGGTTCTCCCCTTAGTCTCTGCAATCTTTTTGCCTAAAATAGAAAAAATACATACTGTATGGAAATGCATAGACTCAAACCAAGACAGAGAAATCACTGTAGGAAAGCAGATCTTCAAGAGTGATATTTGCATGTGATCTTCTTACATAACCTCCATTCATACTGTATTTGGTTGGAGAAACATAGAAATCACTGTAGGAGTGCACCAGCATGTCATTTAAAAAATTTGCAGCAAAATGCGACGTGGACCTGTTTGAAATTCCAAACTGCTCATATCGCATTTTATTGCAAATTTCTCTATTTGGCTTCTTCCACCCCTGTGATTGCCTTCTCTTTGTGAGAACATGTTCTGGTTTTTTGACTTCCATAGCTGTAATCTTCTTGCATAAACTCCATTCATACTGTATTTGGCTGGAGAGACAAAGAAATCACTGTAGAAGTTCACCAGCATGTCATTTCAGAAATTTGCAGCAAAATGCGATGTGGACCTGTTTGAAATTCCAAACTGCTCATATCGCATTTTATTGCAAATTTCTCTATTTGGCTTCTTCCACCTCTGTGATTGCCTTTTCTTTGTGAGAACATGTCTGGTTTTGTGACTCCCCTTAGTCTCTGCAATCTTCTTGCCTAAAATAGAAAAATTACATCCTGTATGGAAATGCATAGGCTCAAACCAAGACAGAGAAATCACTGAAGGAATGCAGATCTTCAAGTGTGATATTTGCATGTGATCTTCTTGCATGACCTCCATTCATACTGTATTTGGTTGGAGAAACATAGAAATCACTGTAGGAGTGCACCAGCATTTCATTTAAAAAATTTGCAGCAAAATGCGATGTGGACCTGTTTGAAATTCCAAACTGCTCATATCGCATTTTATTGCAAATTTCTCTATTTGGCTTCTTCCACCCCTGTGATTGCCTTTTCTTTGTTAGAACATGTTCTTCATGTCTGTGATCTCTTTCCAATCCTTTGTATGCAGTTTTTCAGAGTGATGGCAAGAACCAAATCAACTGCAAGGCAAGTTGGCAAAGGACCAGGTCTTACAGCAACAGCAGCTGGGACAGGTTCCAAGAAGTTTAGTGTGCCTCCAAAGGGAAGAGCTTCACATGGCAGGAAGGGTAAGCCAATGAGCTTGCTCAAGCAAAAGGCCAAAAGATTGAATAAGGGTGCAGGTGTGCTTAGGGAAATAAGGAGGCAACAGAAAGCCATAGGTTTTGCAATACCCAAAGCACCCTTTCAAAGACTGGTGAGAGAAATTTGTGACAGTTGGAACCTTGGGTTCAGGTGGAATAGAACTGCCATTCTTTCCTTGCAGGAAATGGCAGAGGATTACCTGGAGAAATATTTTGAGGATGCAATGCTTGTAGCAGCCCATGCTCACAGGGTGACTTTGATGGCCAAAGATTTCAACACTTTGTCCAGAGTGAGATGGAGATATGACAAGCTGGTTCATCCTGTGGAATGGCAGGACATCAAAATGAGAGATATATTGCTAATTCCACCTACAAGGAAGGTCAAGGTTGATGAGGTAAAGGTTGTTGAGGTAACACACTCAAAGAACACCAGAGGGAAGGCTGCTTATGAGGACTCATTGAAGCAGCAAATAAAAGAAACAAAATCTGTTATAGATGTGGAGACTGGAAAGAAGGAGCTACACATACATAGAAGGTTGAAGGAGCTGGGCCCTGATGTAGTTGTACATATTGAGGATGAAGTTTCAGTCAATGATTTTGATTTGACAAAACAATGCTTAGCAGCATTGGCTAACAAGAATGAGTATTGCTCAGATACTATCATTCTTGCAATGCTCTAGTAAGTGTCTTTAAATTTTACATTTTTTGCAAATCAATCCTCCTTGTAACTCTTTTATAACCTACCCTAATTATGTTCTGATCCTATGCAGCATGATGAGAAGCTGGCTTCATCCCTCTGTACAACATACAGTCCATATTGTTGATCCAGCCATTTCTTCTAGATTAAGAGATGCAAAGGAGACTCCCATGAGTATTTCCAGCTGGTTCAAACACACTGCAATTTTGAAGTAATTGACATTTTGCTACTTCCATATCATAGCAGGTATGTGGGTGACTACTTCTTTTAAGATTCTTCTTTAATATTGGGAACTCTTGTAGCCTTTCATTTTCTTATGCTTTTTTCCTTATGCAGTGACCACTGGAGTTTTGTGTCTATTGACATCCAGCAGAAGCAATGCTTTCTATTCAACTCTCTAAAAAACACACACAGAGAGCTGAAATTGTAAGTACTGTGTGTGCTTTTTGAACTCAAAACTTCATTATTTTGATACCATACTAACTAAATTATACATATTGCAGTTGTATTAGAAGGCTATTAGATGCATTGGATCATTGTCCTCCAAATGTCTCTCTGTTGGATTCAATAGAGCCATTAAGTCTAGAGGTAAAAAGTCTATTAAATGCTATGTCTTTGAACTTATTGAATAATTTTGTTTTGTGCTGATGCTCACAGTTTCTAACATTTTTTTCTAACTGTACAGACACCACAACAAAATGATTCAAGTAGTTGTGGATGGAGGGTGCTGATCAATGCAAAATATATACTTTCAAGCTACTTTGAAAAGGAATAGCCAGATCCGGTAAGGAAAAATACTTTTCATTTAGCTTGAAGATAATTCATAATGATACAAAGTGTTCTAAATTATTCTCTGCCATTGCAGATGAAAGAGGATAGCTTCAGCCCCAACTATGTACATAATTTTAGAGCTCATACAATTTGGAGGTTTTTGAGCTATGCCTCCCCCAAACCTATTGTAGCAGCTACTATGGAGCTGGGTGAAAGCTCTAAAGTACAAGAAGGTGTCATACACCTTGATCCCACATATGAAGCACCTAATGTTGAGGACCAGAAGCCACAGGAGCAATCACAGAGTGCTGAGGAGGAGCAGACACAGGAGCAAAGACCTGCTGCTGATGTTGAGGAGAAGGTGGAGAAGCAGCAAAGAGAGGCTTCTGGGGCAGTGGAGGAGACAGGATGGAGCAGCAGAGAGAAGATCCTCCAGAAAATGTAGAGCAGCCTCTGGATGAAACTGTACATAAATAGAAAATGGATGTTAGAAATATGTTCTACAGATATAGCTAAACAATTCTGTACAAAATCTTACTTGATTGAATACAAAACCTTTCTTTATGGAGTATGTGTGATCTCAATTTTAAAATTTTCTATGTCTTTGCATTTAACTGAGCTCTCTCTTCTTCTGAGTAACTGCAAAAAAGCAATATGAATTAGAGTGGTAAATTAAACTAATAGCAATGCTTATAGAGACTATGATAAATCAGATGGTGTACCTTTCTGTTCTTGTAGATAAATAAAAAGTCGTTTAAGATAGAACCTTCAGTCTCAAACAGAATGTCACTGCGTAATTGAGCTAGGGAGCAACATTCTCTTAACGAGATATTGGCTACCACATCACCATTCTCAAGAACATCAATATCAATAAGTTTATTTTGTGCACCAAACGACTCTTCATCTTGGTCCATTGGGACAAGCTTTGAGCCTAGCATTCGACTGCGCTTGTAATAAAAAGAGAAAATAAAATTTTGCGATGCAACCATGTACTTCAGTTGCATAGAAGGTTGGACCACCTCACAAAACACTGAACTACATGTCTTCTTATCCCAACCTTTATCCAAAAATTGTGGCATGCATGCCGAATTTGTTGCTTTAACTGTGAACATTGTTTTTGAAACCTTTACTGGAAAGGTATTAAACAAGTCTACAAAAACTGTGAGAGGCATGCACAAAGAAATTTTTACTATCCTAGTGGCAATATTGGGCCTCAGAGCTTTCTGTACTTCTATAAAAAGCTTCGCCCTATATGCCTCTGTAACACTAGAATGTGGGTGAGGCCAATCCACCGAATTCCACGCCGGAAGGTCTTGTTTTATTAATACACCATGTGTGTTAGCTTTGTCCAGCAACTGATAAAAATGATCAGTAAAAAATATACCCGATTGAGCTAGCTCTGTTGCACATCGACCTTGGTATTGTTGTTCTCCTATCGATCCATGCAGAACATCTATAAATCCCAGAATACAATCGATGTTTTGCCATGTCTCATACGATGAAGGATATAAATCTGAAATAAAACAACACAAGAATGTCAATAAGTTAAGAGAGAAAGCTTCATCTTAAAAATCCATACACCTCATGAAGGAAAAAACCACAATAGAAAAATATACAATTAGGCCTGTGTTGCGGAAGATTTTTTGGATAGTCTCGCAAGACAAGTTCTTTATGCATGTACACGTGCTGAATCAAAACTTCTTTCACGAATATCTTCCCTTTGGTGATTTTAAAATCTCGTACTCTTCCCTTCCATGATGCCAAGAAAATGTTTTTTGTCTGGGGTCTTTTTCTTTTGCTAGGTTGCATGAGCACCCATGCTCCTTTCGAAACACTAAACCTTTCCCAAGTTCCTTCTGTTTTGACTGTACTTGAATTCTCTACCGACGAAATAGAAGAAGCAGGTCGACGGGGTAAGGATGTTTGGTATAATTCTGCCTTCGTAGCATTATCATCCACAGAGGGTCTTGCACAAGAACGGCCGTGGTTTTGGTTCACCATGGAGATTTTTTGAATCTGTAACAATAGCAAAGTAATGTAACTAAGATAACAATTTGAAGTTTCAAGAAAGAGAAAGTGGGCAAACAGACAGTTGACGAGAAACATCTTACTCTACGCCAAACAGGATCAAGGGAGCAGTTTTGGAAAAGGAAGGCTGTTGCACAATGAGGCAATGGTGTAGAATGGTAGACCTTTCGCACGAAAGGCGGCACAACATTTGAAAATTCAAAGGAAGGTGGAAGCGGGAAGGATCTTGTCAGATAAAATGTCAGTTTAGATTCTATCTTCTTGTCCAAAGATCTTCTACGAATAAAAAACCAATCTCCTCATTAATGTAGCACGCTTGTACTTACATAAAGTATTGTTTCTTTTTTCTATTTTCTATTATTTTCATGAATTTTCAACGTTACGTTGGCCTTCTATTGATTGGTTGAGAGCTTATTTTTCCAAACCGTAAAAGGCCCCAAAATGAGCTCCCTTTTTTCCTAATGGATAGCTTGGAAAAACGAAGCGACATAGGATGTACGCGTAAATTGTCACAAACGCAAGGAAAAGCAAATCCACGACCAGTACGAGTCCACTGGCAGAGAAGACCACGATGAAAGCCACGAGCTGTAGCTCGATCGTCCTCAGAGAACCCATCAATCCCTTCACTATCCCCTCGTGTTTTGCTCTTTCCGCCTGAACCTCATTGCGCCTCTCGGTGCCGGGGCGAGGTCCTACCGCCAACGACACGCCAGACATTGTGCTGAAACGAATCAGCGGCAGTCGATTCTGCGCCTTGTTTTCTTCTCAGAAAGCTCGGTTTGCTGTGCAAAAAACTTGCTCGATTTACTCTATGCGTCTTTCATGCTTTGCTCAATCGATATCTTGCCGCATGCAAAGTTTGTACTGCTCTCGAACCTATTCTATGCTTCTTTCATGCTTTGCTCGATCGATATCTTGCCGCATGCAAAGTTTGTACTACTAAGTGCTGGTTAGGCGGAGTAAGCTTAGCGCAAGCGCTGTCTGCTCGATTTTAAGCTTCTATCGAGGAATGAAACACATCAAGATGGTGGTGAAGGTTTGAGAAGGTGGCGATGGAGTGTCTAGAATGAAGGGGAAGTGCTACTTGGGAGCTTGGAAAGCTCCCACGTGTCACTCACCCTTTGAATCTTTAGCGCATCCTTCACATCTTTCATGTTTTCTGGTCGTATGCCTACACATAAAGCCACCTAACAAAACATGGATTGAGTAGCACCTCCACTCGCTCACTTTCTAGGGCATCTCCTACCTAAGCGGCCTTCCTCATTGGAATCATGACAGCTCACAACAAGACAAAGCAACTATAGACGCGCCTAATGGACGTGTAAAATAGCGGGCACGTCTATAGACGTAGATAGAATAGTGAAAATACAGGCGAGTCTATACATCTATCAACGCGTCTAATAGCGTGGTTATTAACGCATCTAATAGCACATCTGCAATATCTTTTAGATGCGGATTTAGACGCCTTTATAAACGCGCAACAGAGAATACAGAGAGTGATATTTTGCTGCAGGCTAATAAATGTGCATCACTGCTTTCCAAACATTGCCCATGATTCATAATTTTAATAAAAATATCAATGCTAACCCACATATACAAAAATTAAGTGAGGTGAGGAGAATGAGACAATATGTAAAGCAGTTTTGCCAATATCAATGATGGGCTACGATTCCGATCTCATCCTCAATGAGATCAACCCTTGCCAAACTAAATACATTCAGCCCACTACTACTTGTACTACTCATGTGCTCATCGAAATCAACATCACCAATGGCACGCTGACTATCTGTATGTCCTATCTCATCCTCCTCTCTCGTATCACGATCATGATCACCTCCATGGCCATGATCATCCTCCATACGCTCCATATTAGTAAATGTACTATACATCACTTTGGAACGTGGCGTAATAGGTATGACATGCCACCACCTATTATTATCCACCATTGGTTGATAGACAACCTAATTCAAACACAAATACAATCATGTTATTTGCCTTGCATCGAAGGTATCAAATATTTAAAAGTGAGTATTTTTATATATGTGTACAGTACTTGTTCACATTGTTGCGGTAGTACTAGTGTGTCCTTCTTGCTTTACCAAAACTTTATGGAGTCAATAGTTACAAAGCCACTAATGGCGTTTGATTGTTGCATTAGGGCCTCTTTTCACCAGATCCTTAAACCACTTGACATCCAAAACATACACAAAGAAGCGTCGAAAGTCAAGCTTAATAATATCTTGGATTAGGCCACAATAATCATCCATGGCTCCATTGGCTTCCTCAAAGCTAGCAATGACCCCGCAATCTTGTGTGTTTCTCTTATCATCAATCCGTTGTGTCCGAAAATACTTGCCCTTACACCATATAGCATTGAACATATTACACTACACCAAGACAAAATCAATTGAATAAGCAATCTAAATTTTTGAAAGGTCCTAACTTATGCATAACATTCTATATACCGACCTTGCTCATGCATCCTCTAGTGTACTCGTGTTTGAAAATGCTTGCCCTCACACCATATAGCATTGAACATAGTATACTACACCAAGACAAAATCAATTGAATAAGCAATTTAAATTGTTGAAAGGTCCTAACTTATGCATAACATTCTATATACCAACCTTGCTCATGCATCCTCTGGTATACTCCCATTCTTCCATTGTGATATGCATCCCCTCGTCTCTCTGTACTCTCTCCATTTCGTCAAGTAGCCAATCCACATGAATATCCTTTGGAAGTGCTCTTAGATGCTGAGGGTATTAGGAAAAAAGGGAGCTCATTTTGGGGTCTTTTAGGGTTTCGGAAAAATGTCTCTCAACCAATGAGGAGGAGGCCAACGTAATGTAGAAATTTCACAAAAAAAGACAAAAATATGAAAAAGAAAATAGTACTTTATGTTGTTACAAGCGTGTGGCATTAATGAGAAGATTTGTTTTTTATTATTTTACAGTTCGTCTGTCGTATCAAGAGATGTGGACCCAAAATTGAAATAGAGCTCCATTTTGAAACCTTCCCGCGTGGAGACCCAAAACAACCATCTACTTTCTCTTGTTCTCCGGTGCCATTCTCTCTTCAACAAGCATTCCTCTACTTTCACCACCACGAGCCATTCCATTCTCTCTTCGACAAGCATTCCTCGTTGCATCACTGTTGTTGTGATGCTCTTAAACTTTCAAGGCAATAAGTTCCTTTCACCTTTTATTCGCTTGTTCTCAGTTTCATTCATTTTTGTTAATGTCTTACTATTTTGGTGTGTGTTTCTTTGACTTCGCAGGTATTAGAGTGAGGATTTCTGATGGCAATCAAAAACTTTGGTCGTGCCGCTAGGAAACGGTCTGTCACTCTACCTGGTGAAGATGTGGATGTACAAAGTATCTCTTTGCCATGAAGACCTACTTCACTAATCTCATTTGTAGAAGTTTCCAATACTGTGAATGTGGACAATAGCTAGAAAAGGATAGCAGTGGCGAAAGGAGATTGGGTTCTAATGCAACCAACAAGCAGAGAAAGCAACAATCAACTAACACTCTTGGAAGAGCAAACACAACAAGACAAAGCACCCACAGATGCGCACACAAATGCGTTTCCTTAACTTTAAAAAAAACTTATGGGTGCGTCTATTTGCGCATCTATTAGTGCATCTACAAACCCGCGTCTACAGGCGCATCTATATAACAGACAAACGTGCCTATAGACGCACAAATAGACGCACAAATAGAAATTAAAAAAAACAGAGAGACGCATACATAGATGCACCTATAGACGCTCTATAGAATCTTTTTTTTTAAATAAAAGCAGAATTTTGTGTGGTTGAACAGAATGCTGTGTATGCTATGTAGTTACAAGAATCCCATTTCCACATTGTGCAATTCAATTCTTACAGCAGCCACCTGCATTTTAATTAGCACAATTGTCTATAGCCAACTATTACAATTCCGAATAAAACATTACAACTCCAAAACGTTTAGTTCACAAGGCATTCGATAAACGTTGCACAAGGAAATTGAAAGCCAAAAAAATAAAAGGAGTGTATATTAATTCATAGCTCAAAAAGTGCTTGTATGTACATATAGCACGAAGCCAAGCCACGTCATGTGGCTTCAAGTATAAAAAATAAGAGGAGTGTATATACAAGAGAGGCATGAAGCCAAGCCAGTGGCTTCAAGTACAAAAAAGAGTAGCTAGCACTACTTCTACAACTATTCTAAGTTCTTTGCATCCTCGCTCCCTTCTTTGCTCCCTTATTCGCTCCCTTCTTTGCCCCCTTCTTTGCTCCCTTCTTCCTCATCTTCTTCCTCCTGATCAACCACAGGGTCCTATAAACAAGGGACAACATGTATCAATGTATGAAAAATCAAATCTTTACTTACAATATTGACATTATTTAATTACTTTTAAATACATAGGGGGGTGCTCCAGTAGTCTGGATATATTGCTCCTTAGTAATCAACCCGTCATCATAGAAGTGCCTCCATGTACCTCCTCTACGATGGTGGTAGTGGTAGGCTGTCTCGATAGGAGTAGGGTACCTGCCCACGATATTAAGCTACAAGATGACAATTTGCGAAGGGGTTAGTACAATTTATGAAGGGGTTAGTACAAATAAACCACATAAACAATATAATTTGAGATTGATACTTACAAATTGGGCCTCCCATGATTCAACACCCCCTGCTCTAAAATGCACGCTTCTATATTGCTCCATTTGGATCCTTCGTGCCTCCACGTGCTGCAGACTGGTGTCCGCCTTCGCTGCCTTTATTGCTTTCTTCCACTCATGCTTGTGAGCGGTGTGGGGCTGGCCCCTTGGTGGTCGACCTCCCTCTCTTTATCTGTGAACTGAACATTGGGGGGATTGGGATACCTAGAGCAAACAACAACGAGGGTCTCATCAACCAAATTTTCTGGCTGGTCTTTATAGTAGTGAATAAAGCAATCTTTGTAATTGTTAGCAATTACAGAGTGCATGAAGGCCATGATGTCCTTCCCCCGTGCATCCATCAAGATGCCTCCTGTTTGAGTGATGTCATAGAAGATCGTACCATCACCCTCTGGCACGTCTGCATCATCTGAATCATCCCCGTCCCCACCACTACCCCCCCCAAAGCACTGTGCCATGCATCTCCCACCGCTCTCCCTGCTACTACGCCTGCTGCCCTGTCGTGTCGAGCTAGTACAATGGCCACTCGTAGCTATGGAGAAGCGACTCTCGATTGCATGGGAGTACGTTGGCCACTCATAGTCGCTGGAGAAGTGACTCTCAGTAGCACAGGAGTATGTCGATGGCTCTACGAGGCAGAAGGACCTCCTAATCGCAGGGGGGGAGAAGGGGCTCGGCTTTGTATCTGGCTGGGCTATCTCGACTCCATTGGGGTAATCTTAGCTGGTGTGGGGTTGGGGTGGTTTTAATTCTGTACTACCGACTCATGGGGGGTGTTTGTAATACTCATCATGTATGTGTATAACTCCCCAAGAGTGGGAGGGTGCCCCAAAATGTTATATAACTCCCAAACGATGGCATCCTAAAGATCAGGTGAGGCTGAAGAGCTTCCTGGTCACATGATGAACTGAAGAAAAGAAAAGAAGGAGATTACCACCGAGCATGTTCTCATCACGGGATGCAAAAGAAAAAATACAGTGACAGCCTGACATTGCGCAAGCATTTACAGACTCCTGCATTCTTTAAATTAGAGTGACAGAAGTCTGTATCTGTTTTCTCAATGTCAGGCTATTGAAGCTTCATGTGGGGAAAAAGAGAGAAAAAGAGAGGAGCAAAAAGATAAGAGAGGAGATAAGAGAGAAAAAGAGAGGAGAAAAGAGAAGGAAACAGAGGAGAAAGGAGAGGAAAAGAGAGGAGAAAAAGAGATAAAAAGTGGGGATAAAAGAGAGAAAAAGAGAGAAGGAAAGAGGAGAAAAGAGAGGAAAATAGAGGAAAAGAGAGGAGAAAAAGAGAGAAAAAGTGGGGATAAGAGAGAGAAAAAGAGAAGGAAAGAGAGGAGAAAAGAGAGGAAAATAGGGGAAAAGAGAGAAGATAAGAGAGGAAAATTACCACGAAAAGAGAAGGAAAGAGAGGAGGGAAAGAGAGAAAAAGAGAGGAGAAAAGAGAGGAGAAAAGAGAGGGAAAGAGAGGTGAAAAAGAGAGAAAAAGTGGGGATAAAAGAGAGAAAAAGAGAGAAGAAAAGAGAGGAGAAAAGAGAGGAAAATAGAGGTAAAGAGAGGAGAAAAAGAGATAAAAAGTGGGGATAAAAGAGAGAAAAAGAGAGAAGGAAAGAGAGGAGAAAAGAGAGGAAAAGAGAGGAGAAAAAAAGAGAGAAAAAGAGAGGAGATAAGAGAGGAAAATTACGACGAAAAGAGAAGGAAAGAGAGGAGAAAAGAGAGGAGGGAAAGAGAGAAAAAGAGAGAAGGAAAGAGAGGAGAAAGGAGAGGAAAAGAGAGGAGAACAAGAGATAAAAAGTGGGGATAAAAGAGAGAAAAAGAGAGAAGGAAAGGGAGGAGAAAAGAGAGGAAAATAGAGGAAAAGAGAGGAAAAAAAAAGAGAGAAAAAGAGAGGAGATAAGAGAGGAAAATTACGACGAAAAGAGAAGGAAAGAGAGGAGAAAAGAGAGGAGGGAAAGAGAGAAAAAGAGAGAAGGAAAGAGAGGAGAAAGGAGAGGAAAAGAGAGGAGAACAAGAGATAAAAAGTGGGGATAAAAGAGAGAAAAAGAGAGAAGGAAAGGGAGGAGAAAAGAGAGGAAAATAGTGGAAAAGAGAGGAGAAAAAGAGATAAAAAGTGGGCATAAAAGAGAGAAAAAGAGAGAAGGAAAGATAGGAGAAAAGAGAGAAAAATAGAGGAAAAGAGGGGAGAAAAAAAGAGAGAAAAAGAGATGAGATAAGAGAGGAAAATTACCACAAAAAGAGAAGGAAAGAGAGGAGAAAAGAGAGGAGGAAAAGAGTGAAAAAGAGAGAAGGAAAGAGATGAGAAAAGAGACGAAAAGAGAAGGAAAGAGAGGAGATAAGAGAGAAAAACAGAGACAAAAAGAGAAGGAAAGAGAGGATAAAAGAGAGAAGGAAAAGGAGAGACAAGGTGAAGGAAAGAGAGGAGAAAAGAGAGGAAAATAGAGAGAAGGAAAGAGATGAGAAAAGAGACGAAAAGAGAGGAAAAGAGAGGAGAAAAAAGAAAGGAGATAAGAGAGAAAAAGAGAGGAGAAAAGAGAAGGAAAGAGAGGAGAAAGGAGAGAATCCCTTATTTCCTCAATCACGCAATCCCTTTCTTCAACCATGCTTTCCCTTTCCATCATTCATGCAATCCTTTTCTTCAATCATGCATTCCCTTTTCATCATTCATGCAATCCCTTTCTTCATTCATGCAATCACTTATTTCCATCATTTAATATGCGGGAAGGGGAAGGGAAAGAGAAGGAAAACACATAACAAACTATTGGAGCGTGTCTATAGAAGCGTCTAACAGCGTGTCTATAGGTGTGGCTATCTGTTTTTCCAAAAGACAAATGCACTGTTAGACACGCTATTAGACACATCTATAGACACACTCCGATAGATGCCTTTTTCAAAGAAACTGAAAAGGGCATGCGCCCAACCCCAAAAAGAACAACACTAGTACCAAAAAAACATCTGTTCCTTGCATACGACAAAGGACAAATCCAAAGAGAGCAACTTCCAAAGAAGATCAACTGCCAAGAGACTTACCTTGGATAGAGATATGGAAGCTTCTTGTCCTTCTTCAAAGCTACTTCTCTTTCTTCTCTTCCTTGTTCACCCTCTTCTCTTATGTGCTTAGGGATGATTATGTAAGCCTGGAGATGAGTGTGGGTGCTTGGAGATAAGTGTGGATGCCTGAAGCTGTGTCTATTAATAGGAAAGTAAGTCGTGTGACGCTAAAAGTATATGAAGGAAAGCAAGCGCGCTAAAAGTAGGTTTAAAAATCAGCTCGCAGTCTGCACATCTAAAAGCGTGTCTATCTGTGCATCTAACTATGTGTCTAAAAGTGCGTCTATCAATGCTTCTAAAGTACATTTTAGACACACCTATAGATATGCTCCACAGTACAAACACGGTGTTAGACACGCTTTTAGACACTCCACAAAGTTTTGACATTTACAACTCATGCAAGAACAAATTTTTTGGGTTGTTTATCTGTAGGATGTCTTCATCTTCAACAAGTAGCTCTAGTGAGGATGAATCCCTCAATATCCACCATCGCGAAATGTGGTTGGAGCAAAAAATCAAATGTATGTGTGATCGATGTCGAGGAAACATGTATCATGCATGGAGAATTACACTCAATCACATCTCAAAGTATGGAGAATGGGATGTGACCGTAAACATGGTAAGTGTTAAAGAGTTAAGGTTGATTAAGATACCTATGGGTGTTCATGTGTTTGAGTTATGATTCCGTTTTAATTTGATACATGATGTAGTGCCACACCCGCATATGTTGCCCTATGCTCGTCTCGTGAGGAGGCGAAGCATCGACGATATGAGGTGGGATCTTTAGGAGGGACCATTACGGATGCATGGAGTGATGGTGACAGTAGCCCTCCACCATTACCTCATGCCCTTCATTTGTTTAGCCGGAATTAAATTAGCATCAATGTTTTCTTTTTGAGGTCCTAAAATTTCCCTGCAATAAGTACACTTTGCAATATTACAGACTTTCTTGCAAGACAGACACATATATACAAATACAATGGCTAAACAAGATGTACTCTTACCTTGCTTTTTGTACTCTGCACTTACATCCTCAGTGCCAGCTTTAAACTCCGCAATGTTTCGAATTCTCTTGCTTCGTTGTCTCTCTCCAAGAACTGTTCTCTTCATTCTTGCTCGCCGTAGCTCATTCTTTGTCTTTGAATGCTCTTTGATTTCCCTTTGTAGATGCTCTTTCAAGTCTAAATTTATAGACATTTCTTGTGCCTTCTCCATTCTTTCTCAGACATACAATGTCTTGTACATTTCCGCAATTGAATGTTGAGTCGAAATGTATCCATACATTCCATTTTTCTCGTCACCCACAAACCTCAATAGCATTGTGTGACATGAAGTTGGGGGTAATAAACTTCACGCACCTCTTCACTTCCTGCTGCTTTTGAACTAACTGACAAAGATATTTATAATTGAGAATGGGACATTAAAAAGAAGATTTTATGCCAAGATATCACACCATACTTTCCTCCCTCAGATGAGAATGAAGATGGTAACATCCCAAGTGATGTTGTAATCAAGCATAGGGAGAAGGAAAGGATCAGCAGAGGCCATAATCTCAATGAGCCGCCGGTCTGCGCTAAAGAGAAGAGCGATACGTTGTTGAAAGAAGATCTTGCAGCTCAACATGACATGAATTGATATATATCGAGGAGTTTGAAGGGGCTGATTGGGTCGGATGGGTAGATTCCGAGGAAACATTGCACCTCCTTCATAGACACCTTTACACAACTTAAAACACTCTACAAACTGTCATTAGACACAGAGGCCTATAACTTTCAGTAAAGACATGATATTAGATATTGAAACACACAAATAAATGCATCTTGAGATGGGCTTCGCGCTGATATAAGTTTCATTGAAAACAGATAGACGGTTGAAGAGATATGGACAGTTTACTGGAAGGGGGTAAAAACTGTCATGAAAACTGTCAAACATAGAGACTCATAACATTTTACAGCAATATCTGATTCAAGATCTAAGCACATAGACACATGCACTTAAAGAGAGATTTGCGCTGATATATGTTTCGTAAGAAATAGAGAAACGGCCAAAAAGTTATGGACAGTTTACTAGATGGGAGTAAAAACTATCATGAAAACAGACGGTCAAACACAAAGACTCATAACTTTTTGCAGCAGTATCTGATTCAATATCTGATCACATAGAAACATGCGCTTTAAAGAGAGCTTCGCGCTGATATAAATTTTATTAAAATTGGACTATTAAGCAGAAAGTTATGAGCAAAACACTAACAGGGGTCAAACTGTCATGAAAACTACCCTCCACCCATGCTAATTTCGCCTGAGCAGGATGCTCCCTCAAGACTCCACCTTCATCAACGATCCACCCCTCATAGATTTTTCCTAGAAAAGGGGAAGAAGAATTCATGGTGGCTCGAGAAACAGATGGACCATGTGTGCATAGTGAGCAGCTGAATAGAGAGAACTTTTAAGGCTTTGAAAGAAAGAAAAGGGAAGAGACTCAAGAGAGAGAGAACCTGAAATTCCTCTTGACATAACACTCCTCCACATGCTTGGCATGTGGCCTCTCTTATATTATTGGAACACATGGGCATGAGCCCACCTCTTTATATGACTCACTCTTCCTATTTTCTAAAAACTCCATAATATCCAATACACAAATAACTCTCACCCCATACCAAGGTATTTATAATTCATACCTATAGTGTTTACAATGAGCCATTCAACTCATCCTCTCAATCCCATACAATATCATAGAAAATAGAAATAAGTGAGAATTGCTAGGCTATCACTTGATACTCAAACTCTTATCAAACATAGAGAAAAACAATACCAATGCCAAATTAAAAATATCAATTTTTGGCATCACACGTTGTTAGATTAGAAAATGGAGGGCTCGAGTTCCTCAATGGACATTTTGGGTAAATCTGTTTGTCGCACCATAAGTCGCTATGTTGGGAGCCTGCTCTTCTCATGTTTTCCTTTTGCTCATCATTCACAAGCGGAACCTTTCCTCTTTTCTATAGCAGTGCATATTTTTCTTCTAAATCAATGTGCAAATGGTGTAGTTGCTTCTTTTGAGGTTCTTCTTTAATAGCATGGTTGCACATAGCCATTTCATGAGGGTTGGTTCTTCATCTTGTTTGCTTTTTATAAAACTCATCTAATCTTTCATGGAAACCATTCAAATATTTGAAAAAAAATGGATTGGTGGTGGTGTGATGGGTTCTTTATGAGAGGCCACTGTCGAAAGAGATGCGGAATCTATTGGAGAGAGAATCTATATAGAGAGTTTAATGCAGCATCTTCTCAATTATTTGAAAGGACTTTTTTATTCCTCCCTGAACTGATACACCTGTGGTCCTGAACTGATAGATATCTGTATTTTATTGCTTTTTCCACATTTTAGAAGAGAGATAAAAGCGAAAATAGTGAATTTCTTACAGAGCCCCAAAATGAGCTCCCTTTTTTCCTAATGTGGCACATGAGATCCGTGGTGTGTATGAAAGAGGGCCCTTTGGGCCTTGTCTTCTTGCCTTTACTCGTATCTTGTCACCCATCTTTTCATCACATCACTATTAAGCATGCAATAGTCTAAGAGGTTGATATTATTAAGCAACTATGTGTCCATTACTTTGCTCCGTCCTTTCCCTTGAGGCACAATAGAGGTCATCCTTAGGTCTTCATCATCTCTCCATAGTCGTGGGAGAGAGCCATTCACATCAACAAGAAACTCAGAAATATATACAAGTGACTCTTGTACCAACCAACCCTCGGCCATGCTACCTTCAGGCCTTGTACTTTGCCTCATGAAACCCTTCAAGGTCTTCATGAAGCGCTCAAGGAAGAATAACCATCGTGCATGTATAGTGCTGCATATAGCAATCTCATCCACCAAATGCACTATGAGATGTAGTTGGCTTGTGAGAATAGAACATGGAAAGGTCTCCTCCACTAAACAAACCACCTCCACTGACATAACTTGAGCATCCTCAAGCGTGGTGGGATCTATTTCCTTTGAGCTCACATAGCTAGAAAGAAAAAAGTGCACCATATTAGCAATATGAAAACCTTGCATGGAGCATTGATACGCTTCACATTTTGTATCCTATAAAGTACCTCACAAGCTCGCCCATCTTGTAAATACAATCCTTCACATCCTTCGATGCACTACGAGAAATACTGGTAGGTAGTATGAACTGAACACATGAGTGATGGTTGATTAGTTGCTTCTACACTCACAAATTTGGAGGGAAAAAGAGATTATGCTAAGTCATACTTACTTGGATCATCTTGCGCCAATCATGAAATTTAAAACCATATAATTTCTTTACACCTCTTTTTTTCCTCTTTGTGAAGGCCCCCTTCAAACACCTCATACATCCAACGGGAGTACAAATTGTAGTGATAGCTCGCTTCACTGCCACCATCTCTAGCTTTGATAATGTCCATGGTGCACGAGGTAAAAAGACATGCCCATTTGGCCTCTCTTGTGGCCAAGTTTCATGCATCCTCCCTGTGGTGCGTAGATCCTCCCTTATGCCTGTGAGATCTCGTGTCTCATTCAAATGTTCCCAAATGGTAGATGCCACATTCTTGAATATATGCATGGGATCAAACAAGTGATTGATATTGAGGTGGAACCAATATGGTAGTCGATAAAAGATGAAGTATCTAAACTAAAGATGGTGTAGTGTGCAATCTTTATTTCCATTCAATATAGCACACAATAGTTGCAAACCCTTACCAGCTCATGCCAAGTGGTGGAGGAGTCATGGGACCATCCCAAATTCTCATCCAATCTCCTGCAGTGAGTGACTGTGGGGGGACTTCATTCCAAGGGGTGACATATCTAGGATGATCAGGTGGGAGAGGTCGATGGTGATTCTCATAGATGACCTTATTCAATGCATTTGCCCATGAAGCAACTAGCGAAGGACCACAAACAGGACATGCATGGTAACCCGATGTAGTGAGACCTAAACAATAGATGCAATTGCATAAGTAAGGTGGGTTTAGGGTGCCACATCGATTGCCTACTCTCATAATTAAAAGTTTAATGCTTACCTGAACACTCGCCATCATGCATAGTCCACATCAAGACTGCTTTGCAGTTGTAGTCTCGTGATGAGGGAGGCGGCTTGCTCACATCATGCACCTCAATACCTCTCCAAAGTACCTCTAGCTCATCAATCAAAGGCTCTAGATAAACATCAGGATTTTGACTTTATGTTTCCCTGGAATTAGAAGGGATAACATAACCTGTCCTTTCTTAATTGCCATAGAGGGTGGAAGATTATAATTCACCAATATCACTAGCCATACACTGTAAGAGGTGCTTTTTAGAATGGGTTCACATCGTCCATACCCAATCCAAGTCTCAAGTTCCTAGGTTCTTCCTTAAAGCTTGGCCACGTGTCTTCAATATGCTTCCATGCAGGAGTGTCTACGGGAGTTCTCCACTTGCCATCGGTTGATCGATGGGAGGAATGCCATGACATGAGCTTTGCAATGGATTTTCACTTGAACATATGTTGGATGCAAGGGATTATGGGAAAATGTCACAAAACCTTACGAGGCACATCCAAAGTTTTGAGATCTGCTCTATATCTTGCCTCTCCACAAGTAAGACACTCTCTTGCCTCCTTACGTGGTCCATGAAATAGAACGCATTCATTGACGCATGCATGGATGCACTTGTAATCCAATCCTCCAAGAGAGGTCACATGTTGCCTTGCCATATCTCTTGAGGTCGGTAATTTATTCTCCCTTGGAAGCATTTTACATAATAGCCTGCACATGAAGACCATAAATGAGAAAAAGCATTCAAGTAATTGACCCACTAGCATAATTCACCATGTTTGCAAAATAGACTTTAAAGCTTACTTGAGTAATGCATTCAAACTTGCATTGCTCCATGGTTTGCAAGTTTAGTAACTCAAGGGAGGCATGTAGAATAGAGAATGTGCACCCCTCAAATAGTGGAGTCGATGCTGCAATAAAAAGATCATCTTGCTCCATGCTATCATCCCTACCTGAGGACTGATGGACATATAAATCCCACACCATATCATCAAACACCTCCTCCTCCACGGCCTATAATGGTGGAGGGCTACTATCACCATCACTCCATGCATTCGTAATGATCCCTCCTGAAGATCCCACCTGATATCGCCGACGCTTCGCCTCTAACAAGTACTTGAAATTGACATGACCATATCTCTTGTGTCATTTTGTAGATAATGGCATCTGTTGCGGTTGAGTTAACATGGCATGCTTCTCTGGTATGGTAGCTAGCATTATGTACAAGCATCCTTCCTTGATACCTTTTGCTACTAGCTGCTGACATCTTTTGGATTTGTCTCTGATAGTGCATTCATCTCCATCAAAGATGACTCGATATTTGTGTTCCGTCATTTGAACTACTGATAAAAGGTTCTTGCTGAGCTTCGGAATGTATAGCACATCTTTCACCAATCCTTTCATACCAGTGAAATTGTTCATAGGGATAACACCTGTCCCTTGAACTGGATTCAGTGTATTATCGACTATATAGATGAAATTTTTCTAACCTTCTAATGGTTTCATCTCTGTGAAGCATTCCTAATGATTTGTCATGTGAGATGATGCACCGCTGTCGATGTACCAAGGATCCTATTCTGCTTGGTCGACTTGATAGCTAAAATCCTCTTTGGGATTGTAATCAGTGTTGTTTAGGTACACTATATCAGTTTGTCGCATTTCCTCGCTTGCAAGAAACATATTCCCATGTTCATTTGCAAAATGATTGTGACTAGAATGTCCACCACGATGATTTCCTATGCTGCAAAAATTCCATCGATTACTGCTGGATTGACCATCTTGGTCGTACTGCTTCTTGCGGCAATCTCTTTCATAGTGTCCAAACTTGTGATAGTAGTTGCACTGGATGTTTGACATGGTGAATGCATTCCCTCATCCTTGAAATCTTCCTCGGTTGGAATGGTTTCCTCTTTGCTGATTCTGATTCTACTAAAGATGATGCTGATGCTGATGCTAATGCTGATTTTGCTGATGACTCTATTGCTGATGATGACCACTTCTCTGGTATGATCTACCTCTGAGCATCTGCTTCTGTTTGAAGCTATGAATGCCTGATCATTAGAATGACCTTTTCATGCTTGAATAGCTTGAGTCCTGAGTCCTTCACCAAGTAGGACTTGACTAAAGTTCTTCCAGTGTCGGAATTTGCCATTGGATGGCAATACTTTGGACTAGATTCTCATATCCCTCTCCTAGTCCATTCAGGATTACTTAAACCATTTCTATGGGGCTCATTGTCTCTTCTACAGCTACGAGTTGATTGTTGTAGTCTTTTATTCGGAGTATACAAGCATGACCGGTTTTGCTACTATTGCAAAAACTCTAGTTGATTTGGTTTCTCAGTGTGAGAATCTTGGATGTGTTCCTGGACTCATAGAGAGCTACAAACTATCCGATGCTTCTTTCGATGTCTTGACTGTGTTGAGCTGTCCTAGCATGACATCTTGCACACTCTGATAATAGGCGTACTTGTCTTTCTTATTGCATTCTGCTTGAGCTCGAGCAATGGCAAGATCTGCTATAGGTGCAAAAAATGTTTGTGTAGCTATAGATCCCGTTGTAGATCTCGCTGCTAGTGTTGTGACAACAGGTGGAGTAGAGCTACCACTGGCTGGATCATCCAATGTCTAGGTGTAGACCCATCAACATACTCCCATTTGTCTTAAAGTACAAGAATGGTCTCCATTCGGTATTTCCATGTACTGTAATTGGAGTTGTCTAACTTAGCAGATGTCTCCAGATTGAGGTTGCTAATCATAGACATGGTGCAAGAAATGTACTCAAAAGTGTCGTGAAAATCTCTGTATGAATCAACTGCAAATACACTGACTGTGCTAGTGGAATGTGAACTGTCAGCAGTGAAGATAGAACTGCAATATATAAAATCAGATCTATGTTACAAGGCTTATGACAAATGATGCCAGGAATAGCCAAGAGGCTTTATAAGGCTGAAATGATGTGCACAATCCGTAAAATAGCCATGTAGGCTTTACAATGGTGGCATGTGTGTGTGAAATCAAATGCAATGCCTTTGAACTCTGAAATTTGCTCACTGAACTTATGGAAAGTCAAGTTTCAGGTAATGTAATGATGTGAAACCGTATGTGAGCATATGGACTGACTCTGAGTAGGTACTAGTTGGGAATTTCAAGCATGGCTTAGATTGACAACTTGGGCAAATTCAAAGCATCCCCTCTATGGCAGTCTAGTCTACTTTTATCTAGATCTATACCAACCGTTGATCGAAGAAAGAACAACAAATAATTCCTTTTCTTTTGTTCTTTTTAGTGCTGGGTCAAATGCATCGATGTAGAGGTTGATGTGCGTGTACAAAGTGGATTTGTCGGTGAGGCTCAAAAGTGAGTGTAACTTGCACCAAAATGTGCACGTGATGTAACGAGCATGTAGAGCATGAAAAATCAAGCGACTTTCCTTTTTGGAGCACCCTCTAATTTCTAGATCAAGAGATACGACTTGATCTAGGTGGAGGGGCAAAAGGAGTGCAAATGGTGCTCAATGATGATGTGTCACTATGGGTCACATGCAGTGATGATGTGGCACTATGCCTAACAAGAGGTGTTCCTATGGAGCAATGATGAGGTGGTAGGTGTGGCCACATGCAGTGACTGTGAAGCATTGTGTGTGCTTGCAAAGATTCAGTGTGCCACATGGCACTGATGATGTGGCAGTTGACTAGGATGCTGAGGTGGTAGTGTTGATTGGTCAACTATTGATTGATGAGATAGTAGTTGACTGTTGATTGGTCAAAGTGATGATGTGTCATTGATGATGTGGCAGATGAGCTAGCAGGCTGACGTGGCCTACTGACGTGGACTGCCACCGTGGTAGATGATGTGGTAGATGCTGACATGACAAGGGTGATGTGTCACTACTGAGCTGGCAAGGGTGACGTGGCAGGTTACGTTAGGCAAGAGGATTTGGTTGAGGGTTGTCTTTAGAGAGCAGGTTGCTGAGTCCGTCGGTGGGCTGCAAGTTATCAGACAAATTGCGGGAAGATGCTCGTTTAGACTATGAGAGCCTTGGAGATGGTGCCTTAGAGCTTTGGCTATGGCAGCCTATTGCAGGAGTCTCACATTGTGCATGGAGGCTCGTAGAAGCTTGTTGTCTCTCTTTCTCAATGTAGAAAACCAAGATCATCTCTCTCTCAAAATATGCAATACCTCTTGAAGGAAATAAGACCTATCTCGCTTTCATACAACCTTTCTCTCTCACACAGAGAATGGAACACACTCAGAATCTCTCTCAATGAACTGAGTGAACACTTAATGGACTCTCTCTCTCACACGAATCTCTTAGCCAAACATAAACTCTCAAATGGATGGAAATCTCACATGAACGGAAATTTCTCTCACATAAGAGAAAAACCCGAACTCAATCTCTCAATCACTATCTCAATCTCACAAGGAGGATGGCGCCTTAGCAAAAGGCAGAACCATGCTCTGATACCATGACAAAATATGAAGAGGGGAGAGGAGAAGAGTGGAGATGAGGAGAGAGGGCACAACTAGAGAGCACACCACAAATGACTAACTATAGATTTAGTTGAAAAAATAGAATATATACAAACCCATTTAGGGTTAGGGTTAGGAGATCTAACCCTTTCCTTTATGGCCCCACCCACACAATGTTGTTGTAACTCTAGTTTCAAGCGTTATGGAGCATTGGCTGTACTGCAAGGTAGAACAAGATAGTAATCCATGTTTTGTTTTGTTTTTTTGTTAGCATTGCCCTGTAGGCAGTGCTCTCCTTACACTTTTCTTTAAAGGTGTCCCTCTAGTTATTTTAGGCCACGTTTTACACTTTCTATTCTGAGTGACATCTCTCTCTCTCTCTCTCTCTCTCTCTCTCTCCCTCCCTCTTCAAATCAACTCGTCCCTCTTTCCCCCCCCTCTCCTCTCTCTCTCTCTCTCTCTCTCTCTCTCTCTCTCTCTCTCTCTCTCTCAACAACTTGTCCCTCTAAGGGCAGTGATCACGAGTACTTGTACTCGCTTGTTCTCTCTCTCTCTCTCTCTCTCTCTCTCTCTCTCTCTCTCTCTCTCTCTCTCTCTCTTCCCAAATTAACTCGTCCCTCTGAGGGCAGTGATCACAAGTACTTGTACTCGCTTGTTTTTGTTTCTTTTTTTACTCACCCACCAAGAGACTTATGACCAACCACAAGGGGCACATCTACCCATGGCCTAGCTCGCCAAGCAACCATGACAACACAAAGCATCCATAGATGTGCACACAGATGCGTTTTCTTAACTTTTAAAAAAACTTACAAGCGCATCTATTTGCACGTCTATTAGCATGCCTACAGACCCACATCTATAGGCGCATCTATATAACAGACATGCATGCATATAGACATGCCTATAGACACACTATTAGATGCTCTGTAGAATTTATTTATTTTTTAAGATGCGCTTATAGATGCTCTTCAGTTTTTGTTTTTTTTTAAGGGGAATTTTGTGTGGTTGAACAGAATGCTGTGTATGTTGTGTGGTTACAAGAATCCCATTTTCACAGTGTGCAATTCAATTCTTACAGCAGCTGACCGCATTTGAATTAGCACGATTGGCATTTTAATTAGCACGATTTCAAGCACGTCTATAGCTGACGATTACAATTTCGAATAAAACATTACAAATCCAAACATTTAGTTCACAAGGCATTCGCTGATAGACCATTGCACAAGGAAATGGAAAGCCAAAAAAATAAAAGGAGTGTATATTAATTCATAGCCCAAAAAGTGCTTATATATACATATAGCACAAAGCTAAGCCATGTCATGTGGCTTCAAGTACAAAAAATAAGAGGAGTGTAAATACAAGAGAGGCACGAAGCCAAAGCCAATGGCTTCAAGTACAAAAAAGAGCAACTAGCACTACTTCTACGACTAATCTAGGTCATCTGCATCCTCACTCCCTTCTTCATCGCCTTCTTCATCGCCTTATTTCTCCTCAATATCTTCACCTTCTTCGTCTTGAATATCCCCAGGGGCCTGTAAACGAGGGATAACATGTATCAATGTATAAAAAATCAAATCTTTATTTACAATATTAACATTATTTAAGTACTTTTAAATGCCTAGAGGGGCACTCCAGTAGCTCTAGTATACTGCTCCTCAGTAATCAACCCCTCATCATAGAAGTGCCTCCATGTATGTCCTCTGCGATGTTCACAATGGTAGGCTGTCTCGACAGGAGTAGGGTACCTGCCCACGATATCAAGCTACAAGATGACACAATTTGCAGAGGGGCTAGTACAAAGAAACAACCTCCTAATAAACCACATGAACGCAATATAACTTCAGATCGATACTTACAAATTGGGCCTCCCATGATTCAACACCCCCTGTTCCAAAATGCACTTTTTCATATTGCTTCATTTGGATCCTTTGTGCATCCACGTGTTGTAGACTCGGGTCCGCCTTCGCTACCTTCATTGCTTTCTTCCACTCATGCTTATGAGTGGTGTGGGGCTAGCCCCTTGGTGGTTGATCTCCCTCTCTCCTCTAGAAAGCTTTGCTAGTGCATGCCTCTTAAGTGAAGATCTTTTATTGGCAAGTATAACAACAATCTTTGACTTTGTCCATTTATCTATGAACTCAACATTAGGGGGATTAGGATACCTAGAGGATACATCATTGATGGTCTCATCAGCCAACCTTTTGGATGCTCTTTGGATGGAATAAACCAATCTCTATAGTTGTTAGCAACTATAGAGCGCATGAAGGCCATGATGTTCTTCCCCCGTGCATCCATCAAGATGCCTCCTCTCTGAGGGATGTCATAGAAGATCGTACCATCACCCTCTTGCATGTTTGCATCATCTGAATCATCCCCACCCCCACCATTACCCCCCCAAAGCACTGTGCCATGCATCCTCCGGAGTTCTCCCTGCTACTACGCCTGCTACCCTATCGTGATGAGCTATTACGCTAGCCACTCATATCTGGAGAAGGGACTCTCGACTACACGGGAGTGGCTCTGTGAGGTCGTGAACTTTTGCAAAAATCACGACATTCAAAGACAATTCACTTGTGCAAATACTCCTCAGCAGAATGCAAGAGATGAAAGGAAGAATAATACTTTAGCTAACATTACTAGAGCAATGCTTAGTGAAAAGCATCTTCCGAATCAGTATTGGGTAGAAGCAATAACCACTGCAAACTATTTGCTTAATCGACTTCCTACTGAACCGATACAAGGTATGACTCCTTATGAAGCATTAACTAGACATAAGCCACACATTGGGCATCTCCACATATTTGGTTGCATAGCATATGCCCACATACATGATGATCATCGGCAGGAAATTGGATGTGAAGTCACATAAATGCATCATGGTTGGCTACAGTGAAGAAAGCAAAGCATACAAATTGTATGATCCCATCAACCGTAAGGTCATTATCTCTAGAGATGTAATCTTTGATGAGGAATCACAATGGAAAACCTCACCTACACAGGAGATAGAAGCATTGACTTCACGGTCATCTACAGAACAGGTTGATGAAGAAGAGCAAGAATTGCAAGAAACACCTCAAGCAGAGCCACAGCAGCTCAGATGGTCTACTAGGGAAAGCAAACCACCAGCCAGATTGACATATGCTCAGAAAGGAAAAGCAATTCAGGTGGAAACCACCAACTATGCTCTTATGACTACCATCATGGCTACAGAAGAGCCAGTGTACTTCGAAGATGCAGTAGACAAGCCAGAATGGCAAACTGCTATGAATGAAGAAATGGATGCTTTGTATAAGAATAATCCTTGGGAATTATGTGACCTTCTGATAGGAAAGACGGCCATAGCAAACAAATGGGTATACAAAGTGAAGTACAATCCAGATGGCAGTACTCAAAGATATAAAGCTAGACTAGTTGCAAAAGGATTTGCACAGCAATATGGTCAAGATTATGATGAGACTTATGCTCCAGGAGCAAAGATGGATTCCATACGGTTCTTGATATCACTAGCGACACTCAACAGATGGAATGTGTATCAACTCGATGTCAAGAATGCATTTCTCAATGGTTACCTAGAAGAGGAATTCTACATGCAAAAACCAGCAGGTTATGTTGAACAAGAAGGGAGAATAAGGTTTTCCATCTCAAAAAGAGTCTCTATGGCTTAAAGCAAGCACCCAGAAGTTGGTACAGTATAATCGACAAGTATTTTGCTGATCTGGGATACATGAAGTCCAATGCAGATTATACTCTCTACTACAAAGTTCAAGGGGAAGACATTACTATTGCACTTTTGTACATAGATGATCCAATTGTGACAGGAAGCAAGGATAGCTTCATCAAAAAACTAAAACAAGATTTATCTACAAAGTTTGACATGAAAGATCTTGGACTTATGCACTATTGTCTTGGAATTAAGTTCTGGAGAGATTCAAATAGCACATTCATGAGTTAGCTCAAGTATGTTGAGACAGTCTCTTGAAAGAGTTTCATATGGCAGATTGCAAGATTGCAGCCACTCCCATGGAACAGAGTTTGAAACTTACTAAAGATTCAAAAAAGTCTACAGTCAATGACAGGTACTACAAGCAACTCATCAAATCTCTTATATATCTGACTATCACTCAACCAGATATTTGTTATGCAATAAGCTCACTTGCACAGTTTATGGCAAATCCAAAATAGTCTCACTAGAATGCAGCCAAAAGAGTCTTGAGATACATCAGAAGTACAAGACAGTTTGGGATAGAATACAAAAGAAGTCATCCTCCTTGGTCAAGGTGCTATATCATGGTTATTAAACAAACAGCCAACTATTCCTTTGTCTTCAATTGAAGCAAAATATAGAGCACTCACTACATGTGCATGTGAGGCTATATAGCTCATAAGACTATTGTCAGAGACAGATTACTTTGATGAGTTAAAGCCAACAACAATATACTATGATAATCAATCGGCTCAAGCATTGGCCAAGAATCCAATATATCACTCCAAGACAAAGCACATTGATGTCAGAGAGCACTTCATCAGAGAAAGAGTGTTACTTGGTGACATCACACTGCAGCATTGTGATAGTAAACACAATGTTTCATACATCTTTACCAAAACACTCGGTAAAGAGCTATTCGAGAAACACTGACTAGCTCTTGGTTTGACATAGAGGAAGGACATTCCCATTAAAGAGGTGTGATGGAATGTAATGCTCAGTCCTTCTTCAATTCCCCAGAATCATCATCTTGAGGGAAGGCCTATTTCATGATGTTGATCTTGAGGGAAGGTGTTGAGAGTTCAAGCTCAAAATCATGTGATCATGTGTCCATAGCACCATCACGTGATCATATGTGCATAGCACTAACCCAATAGAGTGCTATAAAGAAAAGGGTTAGATCCCCTAACCCTAACCCTAAATGGGTTTGTACATATTCTATTTTTTCAACTAAATCTAGTGTACAGCTAGTCATTTGTGGTGTGCTCTCTAGCTGTGCCCTCTCTCCTCATCTCCACTCTTCTCCTCTCCCCTCTTCATATTTTGTCAGGCTAGTGCTTAGTGCGTTGTCATTCCCACGTGGTTTAAAATAGCTCACATTATAAATCACAATGAGGCCATAATGATTTCACCAAAAGATATGACAACCTAGCAAAGAATTAGTTGTGCAAATGGAAACAATATTTGAACAAAGATGTGCTTAACATCTACTAGCAAGTGCAATATGTATTATTCCCATTGGTTCTCACACTATAAAGTACAATGAGGCCATAATTCTTGCAATGTATTTTCACCAAAAGTTATGACAACCTAACAAAGAAGTAATGGTCAATTTGAAACAATATTTGAACAACAACCATGTGCTTAGCATCTACAAGGAAGTGCAATTTGTATATGCAACAAGGGAAGCAATATTCTCACTATTGTCCTCATATTGTTATTGTGGCTTGGATGCTATACATAAGAAATCTCCTTTCCATCCAAAAATCCTTTCACAATTCCTTGGCAACTATTTTCAAGCTAAGTGCCCTCTTATTTTCTTTCCACACCAAATGATATTGCGTGAAAATACATCCAATGTAAACAAAAGCATCTTTTGAAATTTTACATACGTTGTTCACTTCACAAATAGCTTAACTTAAAAAAAGTGTGAGTGCTATATAGTTTTATATTTTCAAGTGTATTATTATTATTTTAGAATCTTTTCTAGAATCTTTTCTAATAAAGGTGATGTTGTATCACCTTCTTGAAACTAACACAAACATTGTAAAATGTTCTTAGTTGGATTTTGAAGTAAGGTATATTTGATGATGCTTGGTTTGTCTATTCTCATAATGCACCCATCCTTATAATCATATTCAAATGCATAGTACATGAGACAAATGTCCTCCATATTTTTCCCTTTGATAATTAATCTGTCAAACTGGAGTATCAAAGTACCATGTTTGTTGAAAAATTATCAAGTTTTTGGATTTGGTGTTTCCTTTTAAGAGTGAATGCTTGATTTGCTTTTGTGGTAGGAATAAATGCTAGTGTTCTATGTAATGGTGATGATAGCACAATGAAAGAGACTAATCGAGCACTCATTTGCTATGCAACAATTTTGCACATTCCTTGAGTAGATGCATCCAATGCCATACATGTGGTCATTATTTTGTTCAAGCTTTGTCCATCCATTTTGTAGATGAAGTATGGTACCTTGTTGTAACATAAACATTAAATACAATGTTGGTTTAGTAACTTGAGATTGAATTGTTGGAACATAATCTAAAATATCCAAAACTCCTTCCATGTGCATAAATCCATATGGTAAGTTTGATCATTTTCTTGCACTTTCACACACACACACACACACACACACACACACACATGCATATAAATATTGTGTGTGTGTGTGTGTGTGTTACATGAACCATAATCATGAAAATCTATTGCTCATTTATGGTGAGGTAGAAAACCAAAGGGCTCAACAACACTTGCATTATAGAAGGGCTAAACGGTGTGGATATAGGTCACACCTAGACCAAGACATTATCAAAGAGGTGCATAGGGAAGCCTAGGGGAGGGCTTTAATGCAAGGGGTCCTTCATGGAACACATGGCACCAAAAGAAGAAGCCACTTAGCATGTGTTGGGCTAGAGGGAGGTTTCTAGAGGAAGAGTTCTCGTGAAAGGATTGAGAGCACTCTGGAATTCTGTAGCTGGGTGGTACAATGTAACAGAGCCCTTTGATGCTACACTGGTAAATCATTTCGAATTTGATAACAGAGTAGTTTGTGCAATATTTCAGGCAAGTAAAGCAGTGTTAAAACCATTGGAAGTGAGTTATAGTAAACGTTGTCAGTGTGACTGCGAGGCACTTATGTCATCGACTCAGTAGCCAACTATCAAAAAGAATTACAAGCATTTACAAATCATTTGACCAGGTCTAGAGATAGAGAGAAAGGGTGCTAGAAAATGGTGTAATTGTGGAGGCTGCCATATAGAAAACAACTTAGCAAAACAATGCTCATAGACTGCCAAAGGATGAATCAATCGATTCAATTTTTTATCGTTGCTCTCCACGACCTCTAGTGCTATGAGTAGAGAGACTACATAGAGAAAGAAGGCGAAAGACCAAATATTAATGCTATTTTCTGCAAAGACACTAGGTGCCAACCCCTCAAATTAACATGTTGAGTCCATGGTCATGAGGAAGAATTTGAGTGGCAGTAGGACTAGCTCCAAAAGCTTATGCACAAGCAAGGATCTCAAATTTTGGATGAACACTCAATGAACAAGCCGCTTTGCAAGGCGCATCTGAGAAGGGAACCCCCTTGTTGATGAGAAGCTGGTGGTGTAGCGACGTGCACTTAGCCATCGACCTATGCAGGTTGATCTAGTGAGAGAACAAGCTTGTTCAGAGACTGTGAGAGGACGGATGTCAAAGCAACAAATGGTCAATTACAGC
Source organism: Dipteris shenzhenensis (assembly GCF_047967505.1). Classification (NCBI taxonomy): domain Eukaryota; kingdom Viridiplantae; phylum Streptophyta; class Polypodiopsida; order Gleicheniales; family Dipteridaceae; genus Dipteris; species Dipteris shenzhenensis. The sequence continues at coordinate 11,805,307 of NC_141625.1, forward strand.
AAAGGCTGAGTATATGTTAGTTGCACGGTGTGCATGTGAAGCAATATGGCTTTGAAGGCTCTTGGAGGATCTTGGTGTAGTCCAAGATGGTGCTGCCATGATATTTTGTGATAAGTAGACTGCAATTGCATTGCCTCTTGTTGAGGAGTTGGTGGTGTAGCGACGTGCACACAGCCATCGACCTGTGCTGCCCAACTTCTAAAATTCTTTGCATAAAAGTTTCAAATATTGGCGAATGTTTCAAAAAAAAAATTTTATTAGGGCATATAAACTTCTGATGCTAATATACAAGTTTAACTTCTTAACAAAACTAACATGAAAAAATCATCCATGGTTGCACAGTGTGCATGTGAAGCAATTTGGCTTTGAAGGCTCTTGGACGATCTTGGTGTAGTCCAAGATGGTGCTGCCATGATATTTTGTGATAAGTAGAGTGCAATTGCATATTGCAAAGAATCCAACAGATCATGAGAGTTTAAAGCACATTGACATCCACCACCCTTTCATAAGATATTAGGTGGAAGGAAGAACTTTTCAACTCGGTCATTGTTCTTTGAGCACCAGGCAACAAATTTATTCACAAAAGCCTTGTCTTGTGAGAAGTTTGAGAAGTTCAAATCCTACCTATTTCCTAGGTAATATAAAGACCATCACTTGATAGGGGATTGTTGCAATATGGGTCATTGGGCTAGTCTCACCCATGTATATATGGTTGGATATATGTTCATATGGTATATAGATGGGCAGATGGTTAGGACTATAGAGTTCTCTAGAGGGATCCTAAGACCTTGTGTGAATAATCCTTATGGACTTAGGGCAACCCACTTAGGGTTTTGTATATATTGTATCATCTTCATCTTTTTGGTTATGTTGAGGTGTACATTTTGTATACTAGCCAATTGTTTGTGTGATCTCTCTCATCCTCTTTTTGCTATGTGCTTAGACTATTGCGCTGTGTGTACCCATTTAGAGCCGTGTTTCTTTCCCATACCCTTGATTACCCCTTTTGCTCCCTATCATCCATAGACATATAGATTTCCTTAATATTTTGGCCCAAAGATTTTTCTAACAATTTATACAAAGTATTCAATAGGTATTCAACATAGTGATCAATTACCAATTCCCCACTTTCATTGTGCTTTAATATTTTGAAACAATTAGCCTAGCATTAACATCTTAAAAGAGTTGCCCTCTCGGCATCCATGTTTGGCCATCACATTGAAGTCATGTTTGATAAGATTCTAAAATACCACAAAAAATTCCACAATCATCCCATCTGGCCTCAGGGATTCGTCTCTCTCTATAGAATTCAATGCTTCCCATAGTTCCACCTCTGAGAAGGGTGTAGCCAGCCCCGTCTATTTCCCACCCACCTCAGCTAGGACCACTTGCATTTTGTGAGTTTAGGCCTCATCTGCACTTGAGGGTTCCCCAACAACTAGCTCTTTTTTAAATACATCCACAATATTTGGTATTGTAGAATATACAATTGGCCACATCATTACATGGTCATGTGGGTATATTTCTCATCATGCTTGCATAACAATGAAACAACAATAAGGGATGGATAAATGTGTTTGCTAATGAACGGAAGCCCAAGAGAAGCAGTAATGCAAGGAGGGAAGTTACAACAAATAGGGGAGCGAAGAGAGAGAGAGAGAGAGAGAGAGGGAGAGAGAAAGAGAGAGAGAGAGAGAGAGAGAGAGAGAGAGAGAGAGAGAGAGAGAGAGAGAGAGAGAGAGAGAGAGATTAATGCAATCTTCTAGAGGCTTCAGGGACTATGGGAAAAAGTACACTAAAAAAATAGTACTTTATTTAAAAGCCACTTTAGGCTGATATAAGGACATGCTAGGGCCCTTGTTGAGTTCTAAATAAGAGACTCAAAACTAAAAATCCTAAGAGAAAATAAGAGATGTGACAAATTATGATCCTAGTGAAGTTGGCAGTCCTTTAATAGGATATAAGGGTATCTTGTGTCTGCATCTATTGGATCATCTCTCGCTACAGTGGGGGGCATGGTATACATGATCTTTTTATCAACCTTTGTTCAGTCATCTCTTACTATGGGTGTGGCCACGGTCTACATGATCTCTGATTTGCTTGGCCATCTCAAGAGTGATACTTGAACTCTAATAGTCTCCTGTTAGTAGAGCCAAGATTGACCAGACCTCCCATCGTGCATACTCTGATCTACCTTTATCTCTTTTGTCTCTCGCTCTAGGGTTCCTTGTCTCCTATTCGCACTAATCCACTCTGCCATCATAGCCGCTAGCTCCTTCTCCTCTACTCCATTATGAAACTAGTGTTGACTCAAATGTATAGAAGTTTGTGACATGCTGTTGTGTCCAGCCTAATAGTGGAAGTGAGAGAGGGAGAGAGAGGAGTGCACACAATATAGCTACTTGTACACTTAGTTTTATTGAATATGAAAATGAAGATATACATGTGTGAACCCCTTAGGGGTAGGGTTAGAGGCTTTGACCCTATGCCCTATGTAGATGGTTCAATTTACACCATCCTCAACACCCCCTCTAAAATTGTGGATAAGTAGAGGGTGCATGTATAAGATCTGTTTAGGAATTTCATTTGGTGCATATGATAGAATCCATAACTAAAAAGAAAACTGAAAAACATCATAGTAGTATGTGTGTATGTGGGCACAATGAGTACGTAGCAGAAGCATGTACAATGAGACTTGCAACTTATGTGATCCTGTACAAGATGTGCATTTGCCCCTCTTAAGTTGTGGGTCATCCTTCACCTTTGCGAATAAAACCCAGAAGATAGGTTGAAAGGGAGAGGAATGAAATATGCAAAAAGTGAAGTCCACTTGGATCAAAGACTGGTTGATCAAAAGATGATTGTGTGGAGAATTGTTTGTATGGTTGCATGCTGAACATGTCATGCGTCTCCATGGACTGTGCGGCTGCTCTATAGACGAGGCATCTGGATCTGAGGCAACTCGATGTAGCTGTGAAGAAAGAATCCGGGAGGATTGATTTTGTGGGTCCCATACATCCAGTATAGCAAAGGGAACACAGGCACGCTACATAATTGTGGCCACTTACTTTACCAAATGGGCTGAAGCTAAGGTAGTCAGAAAGACAAATGTCACTCCATTGCCAAGATCAAGAGACCTCATATCTTTAGGTAAGAGGTGCCATTTGTCAATATTTGGCAGCCTTGCAAAGAGATGAAGCGGCGAGTATGTCCCCTATGTAACAAGATCCTGCGGCGTCTACAAACCATCTCATATGTACATCCACAGGGTGGAGGCATGTGTCCTGTGTGGGCTCTGACCTCCTCATGCTCCTCCTGGTCTCTGTCCTCTGGTATAGCGTGTGCCTGAGCTCTATCAGGCTGGGCTCTATCACGCTCCGGTCTGTGCTGATGGTCTCTGAGGTAGTCTCGTTGAAGCATAGTGGCCTCCCTGACATAAAGAGCTAGGCAATGCTGATCCTCGTAGTCCATCACTCGTGAGAGAGGTTCAAAGCCATCCGTGAAGAGACAGTGGAATCTACCTCTGAGCTCATAATATAGCGGGCATCTGCAAATGAAGTGCATCCACGGCTGCATGGATACTATGACAGTGACTATGCTGGAGATCATGAGACTAGGAGATTAACACAGGAATATGCATTTTTCATGTGATGGAATGTAATGCTCAGTTCTTCTTTGATTCCCCAAAATCATCATCTTGAGGGAAGGCCTACTTCATGATGTTGATCTTGAGGGAAGGTGTTGAGAGTTCACGCTCAACATCATGTGATCACGTGTGCATGGCACCATCATGTGATCATATGTGCATAGCACTAACCTTATAGAGTGCTATAAAGGAAAGGGTTAGATCCCCTAACCCTAACCCTAAATGGGTTTATATATATTCTATTTTTTCAACTAAATTTAGTGTATAGTTAGTCATTTGTGGTGTGCTCTCTAGCTATGCCCTCTCTCCTCATCTCCACTCTTCTCCTCTCCCCTCTTCATAGACTCAGCAGAAGGGGAGATCTGCTAGTAAGTCCAAATCCCGTAGTCAGTCCCGTGGCAAAAAGGACATTGAATGCTTTTATTGTGGCAAGAAGGGACATGTGAAGTCGAAGTGCTTCAAGTTCATACAGGATCAGAAAGCCAAGAAGGCTGAAACAAAGGATGCAGGAAATGCAAGCAAAGGCAAAGGCAAGGCCAAGGCAGATGACTTGGATGCAGTGAATGTTGCAGCGGAGGACAGTGACAGTGACATACATGATGTTTTATGCTCTTCTACTGTAATAGCACATGCTTTGGTTATTGATGGCCATGACATGCACACCTGGCTCTTGGATTCAGGTGCCTCTTTTCATGTTACACCTCATAGGGAGTGGTTTACTTCCTACACAGGTACTCATGGAGTTGTTCATCTTGGGAACAACTATGCATGTCAGATTGCAGGGATTGGCAGTATACAGATAGTATTTCCTGATGGACAGTCATTTATGCTTGATGGTGTTCGCCATGTGCCGCAAATCAAGAAAAATCTGATTAGCACTGGCTTATTAGATGACAATGGTTACCACACCACATTTGGGGATTCCAAATGGGTGATTACTGATGGCCAGACAGTAGTGGCTGAGGGTTTTAAGAGTGACACCTTGTACCCTCTTTATGTTTCCAGTGTGGGTAATCATGTTGTTGCCATAACCGAGCTGCCAAAGGTTTCATTGTGGCATAGCTTGTTGGGACACATGTCTGTTAAAGGAATGCAAGAACTGTCATGTTTGGGTTATCTGCCGTCTCTCTCTTTTTCAGATTTGCCTACTTGTGATCATTGTATTTTTGGCAAGCATTCTGTGACTCCTCATAAGAGGAGATCTCCCCAGAATAGAGCACCACTTGATCTAGTGCACACTGATTTGTGTGAGATGCCACAGTTATCACTAGGGGGTGCCAAATATTTTATTACTTTCATTGATGATGCCACACGTAAGGTGTGGGTCTATTTCTTGAAGCATAAGGGAGATGCCCTAGATGCTTTCAAGAGGTTTGTCGCTCAGGTTGAGAATCGGACAGGTCGTAGGCTGAAATGCCTCAGATCCGATAATGGGGGTGAGTATGTGTCACATGCTTTTGTGCAGTTTTGCCAAGTTAAGGGCATCAAACAGGAACTCACAGCCCCTCATAATGCATCTCAAAATGGTGCAAGTGAGCGGATGAATCGAACTATTCAGGAGAAGGTTCGATGTATGTTGTCTTATGCTGCATTACCCCATGGCTTTTGGGCAGAAGCCGTGCAAACAGCAGTTCACATTATTAACAGGTCACCAAATAAGGCTTTGGAGTTGAAAGTGCCAGAGGAGGTGTGGTCTGGCAAGCCACCCTCATATAAGCACTTACGGGTCTTTGCACATAGAGGTAACTTCAACCAATTTCAACTTAGGGCTTAGAGGAGATGATTGTGAGTCTTAGCTACCCTATGATTTTCCTAGCAAATGAAGCATATAGGATGAATGACCGCCTCACTAGTCATGCATGGTGCACCAACATGTTTCGAGCACCACGAATAAAATCTCCAAGATGTTTTGCTTTGGTCCAAACAACAAAAAGAATAAAATGCATCAGCCACTCATAAAAGAAACAAGCACTCCACATGGCACTATATTGACACTGTCTAACTAGGACCTAATTCGTGTGTTAAATGCCAGGGTGAAGATAGTCCATTAAGATGGGAAAAAGTCCTACAACACCATCGACAAAGCAATACCACACCAAATGGCCAAAACATCAACCTCAACAACCCCCCCCAACTAACCTACCTGAAGAAAGACAAGTACCTTGAGTGTCATGCTTGCATCCTTAGTTGCTTCTGAGGTTGAATCCTTTGTCGCTTGGGACATATCAAAGGAACCTAAGGATTTATTATTTTGGGACTTCTCACTCATGTTATTCCCTAGGCATATCTCCATCTTGCTACATAGCTCAAATGATGTGAGATTCATAGCAAACGGCACAGCTTAGCATCCCCTAGCCCTATGAGGAAGCGTGGCAGAAGCTGTGCACCGATCATCCTCTCGTGGGGTTCACATCGCAAGTTTAGATGTTTAATCCTAGCAATATAGTCTCTTAAGGACTCAGTCTCCTTTTGCCTCAACTCATAAAGCTGGTTAATTGGGCTCCACTTGGGACCACTTCGGGCAAAACCCACAATGAAAGATTTCTACAATGTGTCCCAATTTATTTTCTCCTCAGGGTTTAAGGCTCTAAACCATTTTCTAGCCTTGCCATCAAGGCTTAAGCCAAAAGCATTGACCTTGTCTAAATCTCCAATATCACCAAAGGTCTCACAGATTTGTTTACATCTCTCAACATGGGAGACTGGGTCTCCTTCTCCTACAAACTTGGTGATTATTTTGGAGATTGTGACAGGCTTGGTCCTTGAGGGGTTGGTATCCTTCCTAGAAACATTGGTGGTGGAGCGACGATCCCCCTTCCTAGCGCTTGCACTAGGATTCTCATAGCATCATTCGTAAGGACTCCTAACGCTTGTACTAGGATTCTCATAGCATCATTCATAAGGACTGTTTGTGGTGCAAGAGAAGGTTGTGGAACAGTGGGCCCTATCCCATACATTGGTGGTCCTAATGGAGGGTTTTATGGATTTGATGGCACAAAGTTGGGATTTGGAGATCTTGACCCACTAGGCATCAGTGCATTGTGACTTGGGTTGGGTTGTGGGCCTAACAGGTTGGACTGGAGGTCCTCTAGGGAGTGGTATATTCATGCATGCATAGGCTTGTAAGGGGCAGTTGTTGGGTAGGGAATATCTCCCATGTTTTGTTGCCAAGGAGGAATCATAGGGGCTTTCAAGGTGGAGGGTGTTAATTGTGGGCCTTCGAGGTTACCCCTCTGCCTCTTTTGTTCTAGCATTTGGGACCCTTGTGAGAATATGAGTCCAAATTCATCCCCATAGGATTTTCTATCATCAATGAATTGGTACGATGGGGGTTGATTACCAATAAGTATCATGGGACTTGGTTCCTTGAGTATTACTTCTAACATCGGTGGTTGGGTTAGCATTTGAGGCTCTTCCATTGCCCTAGTCTGCCCAACAAAAGGGTTTAGAAATTCTGCTAGGTCTACCAATCCAAACCTTCCCATGATATTGGAAAAGCTTTCCCTTAATTTTGCTGTAGATGGGGTAGGAGAATGGAGATCATTAGGGATGGAGTTCAAAGCCACTGAGGCTCACCCATGTCTCGGTCCTCTGACTCATGGACTCTTTCAAGTTGGATAATTCACCTGGCAGTGGTCCTTTGCAAGGACTGAGAACTGACTTTTGAGCTTATTGACCCTGAGGATGCCAAGCTAGGTATAAAGGTCGACAAGATGGTATTTGAGGCACTGTCTTCAGGCTCAAGGTGAGCTTGTAGGACTCTTCTTGATCTCAAGATCATGTGCTCATTGGCGCAATTGAGTCCGCCTCGACGCGGGGTCAAGGGGCAGCGTCTCGACGGGGTGCAAGGGCAGCACCCCAGTGATTTTTTTACAAAATGGGTCTATTTCAATCCCATTTGCATGCAATTTTCATCATTTCTTGATGCTCAAGGTCCCAATTTTCAGGTGCATTTTTTTATTTTTGTGTTCCCAGAGCTATCCCTCTAGATGGGGGGATAGAGCTAAAGCAACACCGATGGGATAGAGCTAAAGCAACGACCAGTGAGATAGAGCTAAGGCAACGACCAGTGTGATAGAGTTAAAGCACAAATCGGAGGGATAGATCTAAAAGACTGACCGGTAGGATAGAGCTAAGGCAACGACCGACGCGATAGAGTTAAGGCAAGGATCGACGGGATAGAGTTAAAGCAACGACCCGATGGGATAGAGTTAAAGCAATGACCGACGGGATAGTAGGCTGGTGGGATAGCGTTATGGGATATGGTCAACTCCTATTTGATCGGCGAGATAGAGGCCTAAGGCGGCGAGTCGACAGAATTCCGAGCTACGACGCGACGGGTCGTGGGGATAGAAACTCGCAATTTTGCCGATTGGGTTTTCATGATTTTTGATGATTTTGAAGTTTCTACTCAGGTTTCTTCATGATAGGGAGATGTTAAACTGCATAGTCTACCATGATAAAAACAAGAAAGAAAAACAACATTTGAATGCAAAATGAGATTCCTTGAAGAGGTGACTGTCAACACTCAGAACCACTTCAATTTTCAGCATGATTCCTCAGTCTTGGTTGTTTTTTGTGAGTTTTGACACCATACACTCCTTAGCAATCTTCCAAACTATTTTCCTACCAACTCAAAACACTAAAAAGCAAGCTTCAAATGATCCAAAATGCTTTCCAAAAAGAAAATGACAGTTTCTTCTTTTCTCTTCCTAAACTCACACTTCTCCACTCATTCCTCTCCTACAACTTCACTAACAAAGCTCCAAGTTAAACTTTAAACAAACAGCAATGGGTAGATGACGCGAGAAAGCAAGTGCAATGCAAAAGCATGCCTCGAACTCCCTGGCAGTGGCGCCAAAGGTGTGTGGTTTCGATGGTGACTCATGTGTCATGGGGATCTTGAAGGAATGCCAATGGAGCCTCCACTCCAAGCTACTCCTTGTGAGTGCAATGCAAAACACGAGCCATCTGTCACCAGTGTCACTCAAGCGGCTCCCGCATTGTTGCAATGTGTTTCCATGAGAGAAAGAGGGAAAGGGGAGATGGGAGAAGAGAAGGAGAAGGGGAGGAGAAGAGGAGAATGAATGGGGATGGAGTCGCAAACACAAAGACATTACAAAGGAAACAAGGGAACGCCCAAAAACACTCTTGGAAGAAAAGAGGGAGCTTGTATTCCAAACTTGTGCATCCAACAATGAAGACCAAAGTCAATCAGTTGGCCTTTTATACATGTCACCTTCTGAAGGGAGGGCGAACCCTATTACCTTTATACCAATCTCTTTACTCATTCTTTTACAACCATCTTAGGCCTATTTGGATTGAAGGCACAATCCTAGCTCTATGGACTTGCCACCCTTTGACGGACTCATACAGACTCACGACCAAAAGGATTATAGCAGGTTATATGTTAGAGACTGGGCAATGCATAGAGGGGACTCCACAGGATTCTAGTAGGTACCACAACGTCAGACCACACCCCTTCACCTAAATCAGTTCCATAGAGGACTCCTCCAAAGGGGGGTTCGCATACCTGACAGTCTTCTCTAAGGTAAGGAGGTGCAGCAGGTAGTTGCAGAGATTTGGCAACCGCATCACAGGCTAAGGAGCCTAGTGAGGGATGGGCGTCGTCGGTGGTGGCGGCAGAGGCAATATAGATGAGCAATATTGAGTTGCAATCCCAAGTTCTTAGGAGACACCCCCTCTAGGAGCGAGAGAGAGCCCTCCTGCCAGATGGGCACAGTAGGGAGACAAGATGACCAAGTAGTTTCTTCCAAACCATAGGGCCTAGATGAGCAGGGACCTAGCTTCAGTACTTGTGGGATGAACAGAGACGGATGCACATCGACCCCTCAGATTTCTTGAAGATGACCAGGACTTTTAACGATAGCTCTCCAAGTCTGGGGAGAAGACTCCCACGGTCCCCTTAGCTTGAGAGGCAGTTTGGGATCAAATTCTGGCAATGGTCCTACCAAGTCTAAGCAGGAAGTTAGATGCACCATTAGCGAATGAGGAGCTGTGGGAGCCCCTCAAGGCCCTCCCTCCCCAAAAGTGTCTTGGGGAGGATGGCCTGACTCCAACTTTCTTTCGGAGTTTCTAGGATTTTATAGTCACGCCTCTAAGGCAAGCTTGCCAAGAGATCCCGAGGTATTTAGGTGTCAGGTAGGGATCAACATCTTAGCAGAGGGGCAGATCACCCCGATTCTGGAGAGTGTCCAGTGAAAGCTCTTACACTAGAGCTCAAGGTAGCCATGACCTAGTACATCACCTCCACTTGATGTTTTCATAGGGGATGCATGGATGAGCTCAGGCGCCTGGTGTGCAAATTTCGTGTGGGCCGGTTACAGCACGAGGAACACCACGCTCGAATTGCTTGGCAGACTGTGATCGTGCCTCAAGCTTGAGGAGGCCTAGCATCATCGACCTGAAGATGCAATGCAAGTCTCTTTTGGGCAAGTTAGTAGCTCGTGGCCTTACCCCAAGATGCAAAGCCCTGGAAGCTCCTCCTATAGAGGGGGCTTCTCAAGAACAACCCATGCACACGTGGTCAGTGGCAGCAGTCTCACCGTTGACTTTTTTGGAGGGGCCCCCTCACAAGGAAGGGATCCCCACTTATGAGGAGCCTTTTTAGGGTACGGTAGAGACTTGCTAGAGGACTCATACGGACCCCTTCCCGCCGCAAAGGAGTTTGAGCGCCAACCACTCAGTTGGAACCCATAGGTTCCAGATCAAAACATCTATATGCTCAGGCAGCAGACACCTGTAGGATGGGTTCAGTGGGACAGTGAGCCGGCTAGTTCTTTTGAGGCCTAGAGCAACGGACCGAGAGGTGAGACATGGCTTTCTCCCACATTTGACTTCAGAGACGTAGCCATACCAGAGAGATGAAGTGCATCATTGTAGACCTAGGCTAGTTCTCCAGGACAAGGGTCCCCCTTAGGGTCCTGATGAGGCACGATCGAATCAGCTTCTTCAGGGTGGGGATGGGGGGACTCCTCGAGCCCGTGATAGAGGAGGACCTAGAGATGGACGGATGCCTAGATTCACTCCACTAGCAATCGACCAAGGTGATCAACCGATTAGACAAGGCTTGGTTTATAGATCCTCCCAGCATCCTAGAACAAGAGGCCCCCGCTGGCGACTCTCGTCTTCAGGAGGTCCAAGAGAGTGGTTCTGGCTGTCCAGATTAGGCCATACAAAGCGAGTGGAGGAGGTTCCCTTTCCTCCTACACGACCCGTATAGGATGGTGACTACAAATGGAGACATCATCTTGGACCCCTTCGAGGGAGAGACACTGGGCAATACAGTATGTATCTCAAGAGGTCCGCTCACATTTCTAGATGAGACTCTGGTCCAATCTAAACCCACGAAAGATCTCGTACTTCTTTTGGTTAACAACCTAGGGGGGCTTACCCATAGGTCCTTGGCTCGAGCAGATGCGGGTGGATGGGCACTGTCATTACTGCTTAGACAATGTGTTGGACACAATCTCACACTGCCTTTGGAGCTGCTCGAGCACCCAAAGGATCTAGCTAGGATCCCTCCGGATCGTAGCCTAGATGCTCTCCACCGAGACTCCACTTGAGGCATGGCGGCATGGCTAACAAAGGGGGATCATGCCTTACACATTGATGAGGTCTCCACAACTCACAGGATACACAAGCAAAGAATATATCGGATCAAGCTACATGAGGCAACCCCACTAGCCTCTCTTGACTCCGAAGGATGGTGTGTGGGAGACAGTTGCCAACGGCACGACGTGGAACATCTAGGTTGCACATTGTAGCCAATTGATGGGGGACATCGGGCTCAATCAACAACCACTCTAGTTGCTATTTGGCAAAATATCATCTATGCTTTGCATGCCACCTAGGAGCACAAGGGATCGAACCCTAAAGCGACCACCAAAAGACAGGAGCCTTTTGGTTTGCCAAGACATGACCCCATGCAAGACATGACTACTAACTAGGTTGCAATTTGTGCTTCATCTTTCAAACATAGTAGCAGGTCACAAATCTATTGTTCCTTGCTAAATTTTTGTTAGGAGCATAGAAGAACATGATAGGTTTCACCCCTTTTCTCTCCTAATGCATAAAAAAGACACTCTCGAATGCCATTGCATTATCCCTACCCACATTCTCACAAGCATAGTAGTACGTCCACCCTGCTACTATCTTGTCTTGTAGCTCTAACCATTTTCATCGAAGGCCACACTGACCCCAAGATATTAAATGCCAATCTCCTTGTGAGTGACAAAAAATGTATCTACTACCGTCTTTTGAGTTTTGGCAAGCATATTGCAAGGGTTACATTCGCAATCAGTACACTATGTCCACAAAACCAATCTAATGGCCCACCCTTTTCAACTCTTGCAATTTCACAACCATTGACTCAAGGCCTTGAAGAGCGAACCACCCTGCTTGACCCCAATGTTTCTCATACAGACCGATCAAAGCCCTTCATGTGTTTGCAACTGACATGGTACTCGCCTGTTTAGGTGAGCTACATCTTCCAAATATTGCTTGGTATCCTGTCCTCTATGGACGCCTTTTCAAGTTGACAAAGCAGTAGTAAGGACCTTGTCCTTCAATCGCCTCTCCTCTACAAGACAGTCGATGTACAAAATTATCAATCTTACTACAATCATGCCTGAAATTTTTGTCCCAAGGCATGCTTTCCATTTTCATGGAGTTATAAGTTGAGTTTATTTTATGTTTTGTAATGGTTTAAAGAGTTTGGCCATTGCAAAACCTACCATCTAAATGCATTATTAGTTAATTTGTCTAGGCTGTCGCAAATGCCTGTTTTTTCAAATACTACCTCCTCTTGCATCATGTCAAGTGAACGTGTGCCTGCTTTGTGACATGGTGTAGCGTTACCACAAGTACGTCCTCTTTCACGCTACACCAAAAGCCTTTGCAGTCCATTGCCAGCTTGCGGGCTGTTCCAAACTCCTGTCTTTTTGTGATACCACCCCTCGTCTTGCATCTTATCAAGTCAACATCCCTGCTTCATGACATTTCATCTTCATCGAGTGTCCCAGCCTTTCTACAAAATAATCATCATAGTGATAGTTGCAAGGGAACGAGTCTTGCTCTTTTCTGTCACCCACTTCTCCTGTGAAACATACTCCTGCAACCTTGACAAGGACTCCTTGAAAACAATTCTGTATGTGTTGTAAGGAGCTATCGATTGGTGTACATATGATCATCTCCTTTAAAGGCGTGTCATTTCCTTCCATGTTTATAAGCTAGGCAGAGTCTCCTATCAGAAAATCAATTTTGCATACATCCCATGCATCCTCTTGGATCATGCATGTAAAAGTGAGCTGCAATGTCCTGCGATCTGAGTCAGGTACCAGCTTGCACATGTACGCACATGCACACACACACCCACACAAACACAAAGTAGTCACTGTATTGATCACTTGGCATCATTTTTAGCACAGCAAGATTGCTATTGCTGACCAAGCAAGAGGAATCGTAGACCATTAGGAGGATCCCCTCCCCAAAACAAGCTTCATCCACAATGCCATGATAAGAATATTCAGAAAATTGTACAATTTACAAAATTATTGCACATTGAGGTGCAATTTTACAACTCTAATTTCCTGTGTATGCAGTAGCCGCTTCATCCATCCCTTCCTGTACACTCATTCTCTTTCTGTGAGAGCAAAGAATCCTTGAAAATGGAATTAGAAGTCTGCCCTATATTTACACCGAAATCTGAGGTTGAAAACTGATTAAGATTGCACTTCAGCATCCACTATTGTTGAATCAACTAGAAGTTGTTGCAAGCTTCCCATTGCACAACCGATAGAGCAATGTGGATTTGGCCATCCGCGGTTCCATTTCCAATACAGATATCATATCCTTTACAGTAATGAGACGAGCCATCCTTAATTGCTTTCGTAAGGATTTGGGCATCATTCCTGAAAAAAGACAGTCCAAATTACTTCAAGCCTTCAAATCACAGGCGCTTATAGTTACCAGGTAGAAATTTCCTCAGATAGGAGAAAATCATCAATCTCACTCCACCCACTTCCTCACCAACTTAAAATCTTTTCGCTAGATCTGAGAACAGCCATTCATGAAACTCCCTTCAATTTTTACATATGAGGCTTCAGCTCATTTAAAACCACTACATACACTTCAAAAAAACAAGTCAAAATAAACACCAATGATAAACAAAGACGAACCAGGTGGTCTGCCACTGTCAGCTGTTACTGTTGGCACCCCTGTTTCCAACTTCCTTTGTGTGGTTACAAGCCCAGGTGCTGCATTTTCATACCTAACTGTCCTTTTCACCTCCCTGTCGCTGGTAACACCAGAAGATTTTGCCACCTGGTCCGCAGCTACCCCATCTGATCCTCCTACAAGAAACGAATTCTGATGATTATATGCCGATCCAGGAACATGCCCAAACCCATCACGTAACAACACAATTGACAGTCTGACTTTATCGTTAAGGGTCATCCGCAGCTCACACACCATCCATATATCGTCAGGAATAGCAGGGACACATCCACACGTATATGCACACAAAGCTAAACGTACAAGCATGTGTGTGCACAAATAAAACTGGTCAACTCAAACTTTAGTGCAAATGTAAATGGCCAACTCAATATCTGGTGCACAATTGTTACCTGGTTCACCTGAACGTTTCAAACGTGCTTGCTCTGCCATTAGTTGCCACTTAAGAAGCATGTCATCAGCTCCAACAGCTCGTCTTGCAGCTATATTTGTAGCATTCGCCCTGACCTTCTCATCATCCTTGCGCACCTGACACCCACCCATGAATCACAGTTCAAACCTCATCTGCAAGATCTTGCAAGATTTGTGCCATCCATGAAGACATGCTACCTTTTGTCCTTTAGGCCGTGACTCTGCCTTGTCCTCATGAACTTTGTCATTTTTCTGTCACATAAAGAAACTGCCTTTAGAACAAATCCTTGTTCAGAACTTTTGGCAACCCTACATTATTCAGACCTTACAACCTTAGTAGCAAACACAATCTAATGCTTCAATATACAATAATCATCCACACTAACCTGGTTATTAACAGGAGGACGACTTGTTAGAAATACTTTTTCCCCCAAATATTATTGTAATTAGATTTTCAGTAAGTCGCTCTTCAAACATCGTTTTTTACCCTCCTAAGTTACTTTAGGTGCCTTGGATTGATTGACGACCTTTAAAGCAATTCCATGTGCCATGTTCACAGTGAGATACTTACCTTTAACTGGATTACCTTTCAGCTTACTCCTTATAGATTTTCAAATTGCTTTGGGGATGTTGCTTTTGGAACAATAAAGATAAGTTTGTTTGAAGTAGTCACCGTTAAGAAAAGAATAAGAACTTATATAATGGGCTTATGAGCTTAGAAAGAAAGAAAGAAATTTGTATTAACGTCTTCAGGAGGCCTCGCCGGCCTATGAGACAAAGTACAATCAGCAAAGTAGCTCATACAAGCCGATATGGGCTGAAGCTAAGGCCTCACTAATGCCCTTGCTGAGTGCTAACCAAGCTAATAATCTCAAAAGTCTCAAAATCTCTCAAAAACTCTCAAGAGACTCAAGTAGTGCGAAAGCTCCAATGACATATCCAGGGGTCGTGGTAGCCCTCCAATGAGACGCAAAGATGTCGCGTATCTGTAGTTGTCGAGCTGTCTCTCGCTATGGCAAGGGGCGTGGTCTCCGGATCTTTGTATCTGATGAGCCATATCAAGGGTAACACCTCGGGTCGATTGGTCTCCTCTGAGTAGAACAGCAATGGGTTGGACCTCTACCGTGCATGCCCTAGTCATCCTCTGGGTCGCAGGCTCCACCGCTCTGCATTATCTCTTCCCGCTGACCCATGCTGCCCTCCCTCCCTCCTCTACTCAAGTGTGTCCTAGGGTTGACTCGAAGGTTGAGAGTGGGATAAGCACAACCTGGTATGCACGCATCTCCAAATGGTTTCGTACTCAGGGCATTCCAAATGAATCGGCCTCTCTCCCTTTCAGTATAGTCTGGATGCCCCATCCCTCCAAATCCCACGAGATGAGATCCACTGTATCACCTACTCCAGCTTTACATCACGTACTTGGGGGGGGACCAAGAGCTCCCCACCAAGATCCAGTTCTACCGTGACCATTTCCTAAGAGTATCAGAAGAGGGATTGATCATTAGGTCCTAGTATCTGGAGGAAAGATGGTTACCCATGCATTGAGGATTGTCATAGAATAGATGTAGGCCTCGTTGTAGGCTATCTCATGGGCTATCCATAGATGCCACTTATACCTTGGTATGAGCCTTGTAGGCCTAGTTATAGTCAGTTAGGACTATTGGTATAGTTAGTTTATGTACCATCTAGGTCAATTAGGACACTTAGTCCAGTTAGGGCAGTTAGCCCTAGAGTTTTGTTATGTTGGCTCTCCCTTGAGCCTCCACATTTCAGTTTTGCAGCAATCTATTACAGCATCTCGTTTTTCTCCATTGTGCTTCCATTTTTGAGCTTTCATTGCTTCCAACACCCAACGGTGGTATCAGAGCAAGTTGGGAATCCATTCCCTCAACCATTAACAGCTTTCCCAAGCTGTTTGGCAACCTCTGGAGCCCTCATTCTTGCTGGTCCTGCTGGTTTTCACTCCCACGAGTGTTTGAGACCTTTCCAAGCAATTCTGTCACGAAAGATCTCATTCTGCCACAAGAAGATCACATTTTGGAGCAGCAACTGCAAGGGAGACGCATTTTGGAGCAAATCTGAGCAATTTCTACAACAAAAACCTAACTGTACGAACTTGTATTTCACCACCATGTCTGGTAGCAAAGATTATTTGTTTGGGCTGATTGGGGCTGATGACAAGCTTGATGGCACCAATTACCCCATGTGGTCATACATGATGGGACATGTTTGGTTGCCAAGAATCTATGGCATATTGTTTCAGGTTCTGAGGCCAGGCCTACACGCACTGTTATTGGTGCTACACATGCAGCCTCTGTTTCTTCAGGTGATGGTTCTACTGCTACAGCCAAGACTCCTGCACCGCTCAAGGTGCTTTGCCTCCTTCACAGGAGCAAATTCAGTGGGATGGTCGTGATGCCAAAGCACATGCCTTGATTGCTCTTTCAATGAAGCGGGTTACTATCTCTCATATTCGGTCTTGCAAGACAGCTAAGTAAGCATGGGATCAGCTTGCATCTTTGTATCAGATATGGAATGAAGCGAGGGTTGCCTATCTCCGCAAGCACTTGAAAGATTTAAAGCTTGATGAGGGTGGTAACATGGATGCCTATCTCACTAATGTGAAGGATCTAAAAGAGCAGTTGGCTAACATTGATGAGATTATGCCTGATTCTCAACTGGTTTCTAATACCCTTGATAGGTTGCCTGATTCATATCAAGGCTTTGCTACTACATTGAGGTTGGTTGCAGGGGGTGATGCCAATCATTTCTCATTTGACCAGCTTGTTGCTCTTTTCTTCAGGAGGAGTAAAGTCGTGTGAATCGCAATGCTACTATGGCTAGTGATCAAGCATTTGTTACCCATCATAAACACAAAGGTAAAGGCAAGGTTTCTGTTGGAAAGCCCTCTCATTCCCATGCTGATCATTCACATGGTGCCTCTTCTTCAGGGGATAACAAAAAGAAGAAGAGATGTAACTATTGCAGAAAACCTGGGCATGATATTTCTGAATACAGGAAGCGCATAGCATCTGAAAAGAAAAAGAAAGACTCTGGTCTTTCAATATCTGGTTCTTCTAGTGCAGAAGATCGACATGAGTCTGCTAATTTCGCACAAGACCACCATTGGGCTTTCTTGGTTACATGTCAGTATAATCTTGATGTTCATGATGCTTGTATGGCAGTTTCAGATGTTCATGATGCATGGTTCTTTGAAACTGGTGCTAGCAAGCACATCACTTCCTGTAGGAAGTTATTCAGCTCATTGGAGCTTACATCTAAGGGGGGCAGTGCCGCATGTGCCAGTAATGCATCATATACAGTAAAAGATATTGGGCAAGTTGCTCTTACTTCTGTCTCTAGTGGTATTGTCACTCTAGAGCATGTGCTTTATGTTCTAGGCATTCGTAAGAACCTCATTTCTATTTCATCCATTGCTACATGTGGCTTTCAGGTTATTTTTGATGGTGTGAGGTATCCAGTGTATGATGTTACACATGCCTCTACCCTGGTTTTGACTGGCACATTGTCTAGCGGTCTTTACAGACTTGATGCTTATGACAGATGTTCAGATGATTATGCTGCACTTGCCGATGCACATGCCTTTGCTATTGATTCTACCATGGCAAATACTCATTTGTGGCATGAGAGGTCTGGACACCAAAATTTTGAAGAGTTATATAAGGAAGAGATGGTTGTGGATCTTTCCAAAATGCATATGCCTACCAAACATGTTTGTGAACCATGCTTACTTGGTAAGATGCACCGTGCTGCCTTTCCCAAGGATGGGAGAGTTGGTGCTTCACTTAAGCTTTATCTGGTTCATAGTGATGTTTGTGGACCCATGAGGGTTGCAGCTCTTGGGAGATTCTACTATTTTGTTACTTTTATTGATGATTTCACCAGGTACACTTGGATTTTCGCATTGAAATCCAAGTTTGATGTTTCTTCATGCTTCAAGCACTTTATTGCCTTGGCTGAGAATGAGAGTGGGCTGCACATTGCTCACATTAATACAGACAGGGGGGGTGGATACATGTCAAAGGAGTTTGCTGTTTTTTTGGCTTCCCGTAGCATTAATCATCGATGCACTGTGCCTTATACTCCTCAACAGAATCCCGTGGCTGAGCGGAAGAATAGATCAGTGATGGAAATGGCTACATGCATGTTGAAAGGCAAGCATTTGCCTAATAAGTTGTGGTTGGATGCGGTCATGTGTGCAAATTACATCTTGAATAGATATCCTACAAAGGCATTGCAGACTATCACACCTTATGAGGCTTGGACGGGTCGTAAGCCTCGCATTTCCCACATGAGGACTTTTGGATGCTTAGCTTATGCTCATGTGCCTTCACAGAGACGCACTAAGTTGGATGATAAAGCTGTTAAATGCATTTTTCTTGGGTATAGTTTAGAGAGCAGGGGCTATAAGCTATATCAGCCTCGCACGGGCAAGTGTTTTGTCAGTCGGGATGTTGTGTTTGATGAATCCTCCACTATGCCTTTGCTGGACTGTCAAAAACATCCCATTGTTGATGCCCCAAACATATTTGACAGCTTGATGCCTTTGTTTCCATCCGATGCTGGGGATGATGTTCCATCTGAGGTTGTCCCTCCATCTGTTGGTCATTTACAGCCACATGTGCATGCATAAATTCAGCCTGATATGCCTATCATTGATCAGGATCATTTGCACAGGGCTCTTGACCAAGAAAGAGCAGAAATTCAGGAGCCTAAAAGGGTACCCCGTTGGCTACTTGACACATTAAAAAACAGCAAACAAGACACTCCTCTGCCAGTCCGTACGAGAGCAGCTGTCCGAAAAGAGCATGCTAGTTTTGTTAGATGAAGGCCATGCAAGCTGAATTGGATTCTATCCATCAGAATGACACTTGGGAGTTGTGTGATCTGCCTTATGGCAAGAATGTCATTGGAACTAAGTGGGTTTGCAAGATCAAACGGAAAGCTGATGGTTCAATGGACCGTTACAAAGCCCGTCTTGTTGCTAAGGGCTATGCTCAACAGCATGGCATTGACTTTGAGGAGACTTTTGCTCCCACTTCCAGGATCACTACCATTCGCATTGTTATTGCCTTTGCTGCCCACTTTCATTGGCAGATACATTAGCTTGATATTAAGACAGCCTACCTTCATGGGCATTTCCAGGAAGACGTCTATGTTTCCCAACCTCCTGGCTTTGAGGTTGAAGGTTCTAAAAGCAAGGTATGCCGCTTGAAAAAGGCCCTCTATGGATTGAAGCAGGCACCTTGGGCTTGGTATTTGAGAATTCATTCTCATTTTCTCACACTTGGCTTTCAGAATAGCCCTACAGAGGCTACCCTTTACATTCGCAAGCGTGGGACAGATTTGCTGATTTTAGTCCTTTATGTGAATGATATGCTTGTAACTGGGACACATGCTCAGCATATTGCAGATTTTAAAATTGATTTGCAGCAGACATTTGCTATGCCTGATATTGGTCTTTTGCACTACTATCTGGGCATTCAATTTGCTAGCAGTGAGGGGGGCATTTTGATGTCACAATCCAAGTACATTGGACATCTTTTGCAGCGTTTTCAGTTTGAGGATTGCAAGCCAGTATCCACAAATTGAAATTAAAATTATCAATATGAAATTTATATTGGAGAGAATGGCATAAGTGCCACTCTATATATCCAAAAAATCTATAAAATTGTAATTTTGTCACGTCATCATATTTCAATTTACAAGTCCTATACTTTTTAAATATTCCTAGATCATATTTTGCACTATTTTGAAATGGATGTTGGATAACATCATTGGTTGTTTAGGGTTAATGGTTTGATATTTCTAGGAAACAATCTTCTACAGTTGTATGAGAAGCAAATGTTTGAATGTATGCATGTCTCATGTAGGGAAAAAATTAGGGGCGAATTTTAGCCGAAGGGCTAATTTATAGGCTTTCCCAATTTGGTTGGGCTAATATTTAGAGCTTTAAATTTGATAAATTAGCCCAAACATAAAGGTGGGCTAATTTTTTGAGCCTCAAATTTGATAAATTCGCCCTAAAAGTGGTAGCAGGGCTAATATTTATAACTCTATTTTGTGTAAGAT
Organism: Dipteris shenzhenensis; assembly: GCF_047967505.1. Lineage (NCBI taxonomy): Eukaryota > Viridiplantae > Streptophyta > Polypodiopsida > Gleicheniales > Dipteridaceae > Dipteris > Dipteris shenzhenensis. The sequence continues at coordinate 11,825,711 of NC_141625.1, forward strand.
TCGCCCATTGACCTATACTACCATAATCTTATTCCCTCCTTATTTTTTGCCCTGGTCTCATGTCCTGAATCATTGCCTCAGTGAATTGAGTACATGAGGAACCACGTCTGACAAGCACCAAAACCGTGGTAGCCAAACCACCACAAAGCATCGACAATCCAATGTCAGGTGAATATAATATTTAAATGTGTCCAGTATTTACTTTTGGGTTTTTTTGGAGAATTCCAACCCAACATCAATTGATAAGTTTGTATGTGATGTTATTGGACGTGTAGCCTCTGTGACAACTGAAGACATCTATATGAATATGAAAGAGGAAGTTGGAGAGGGAGCACATGTCGAGCGAGATGTCATGTTTTCTACCTTAACTGTATGAGATACAACTATGGAGCATCGATGGGTGCTGAAAGAACTTGAGTGGGTGAAAAGCGATACTGAAATATTGCATGCATTGTTATCTCAAACTGGCCAGCGGCTTGATATCGACAATGCATACATCAAGATGTGCCTAATAGTAGCCAATTATTCTCACAACAGGCGCATGATGCACAAGCCGCATTGCAACATATCAAAGAAGGGGGCATAGTCTCGACAATCAGTCCTGATTTCATTGGCCTCGCTGTGTGCAAACTATCCATGATACCTGCACAATTACAATTCATCGTGGATGGGCCATGTTGTCCAATCTGCCAAGATCGTTTTGATAGGGCCACAAGATACCATGCCCTCCCTTGTGATCATCGCTTTCACCTTGCCTATCTTGTGAATACTTTAAAGGTGAGAAGTGCATGTGCAGCATGCAATGCTCAGCATCGACAGTATGCTGTCTCACAGTTGAGCAGATATATGCACAGCCCATCTATGCACCATTGGCATGCCGTGAAGCGTGTTTTCACATATCTTAAAGGCACACAGCATTTAGGCCTTCTTTATGGGACCGATACTTCACTTGTCATGCATGGGTTCACTAATAGTGCTTGGGCTGGTTGTTCTGACACTCGTGTGTCACATAGTGGCAACTGTTTTATGCTTGGTACCTCATGTGTTTCTTCGTTCAGCAAGAAGCAGAGTATAGTTGCTACTTCTAGCTATGAAGCTGAGTACAGAGCGGCTTTTACAGCTACAGTGGAGTGTGTTTAGCTTTGGAAGCTACTTCCGGATCTTAGTGTATGTCAAACTACTCCTACCGTCATCATCATTGATAGTCATAGTGCTTTGGCTGTCGCACGGAATCCAATTTTCCATGCTCGCACAAAGCACATTGAGGTTCACTATCACTATGTCACAGAGCGATTATCAACAGGTGATATTGAGTTGTCTTATGTTCCCACTGAAGACAACTTGGCAGATCTTTTTACGAAGGCTCTACCTCGACCTAAGTCTGAGGCTTTTCAACAAGCTTTAAACTTAGTACCTTTTGTAGCTTCATCTGTCGTACTCTGTACAGTCATAGGTTGCTATATCCTACGGGACGAACATGCGCAACCATGACACTAAATATTTAGGTATCCTGAGCCATGTCCAAGATACTTCAGCCCATACCATGGAGGGGGGTTTGTAGGCTATCTCATGGGCTATCCATAGATGCCACTTATACCTTGGTATGAACCCCTTGTAGGCCTAGTTATAGTCAGTTAGGACTATTGGTACAGTTAGTTGATGTACCATCTAGGTCAGTTAGGACACTTAGTCCAGTTAGGGCAGTTAGCCCTAGGGTTTTGTTATGTTGGCTCTCCCTTGAGCCTCCACACTTCAACTTTGCAGCAATCTATTACAGCATCTCGTTTTACTCCATTGTGCTTCCCTTTTTTCAGGATCCATTGCTTCCAACACCCAACACTCGTCTCACCAATGAGGATTCAAGCAGTGAGTGCAGCAGGCACACCTAGAGAGCAGTGGGTTTGCACACTGGCAACGGTGCACATAGAGGAGTACTTCCTATGCATTTTCCCTGCTTAATATGAGATCTGAGGATGCTACTATTGCTTCTTTCAAGAGGGGCATAGGTTTGGACCACCATCCCATTTGATCCATTTTCATGAACAGGTAGGTGTGCATTGGCGTCTTTTTGATGGGGTATTGGCGTCTTTTTGATGGGGCATTGGAGGGCCTCTCACAACAATACCCTACCAATACCTTATGTATATATGATAGTATAGGGAAGCTCTCACATCTAGAACAATCTATCTCGAATCTTCTATCCTAGAAAGTTCCAGTACAGTCTTCTACATTCTCAGGAATCAGAATGTTCTAGATCCACAAGATAATTATAGATTTGAAGTACTACCTCACCTTCTTTCAATATCTTCTACAATATTATACGTTTTTCTGCAAGCTTCTAGAGATACGTAAATATCTAGCAACTCCATATTATACAATATTATAAATCTTATAAATCTCTATACTAGATGGTGCATACCCATTGGCCAATTTCCAAATACATAAAAAGATAGTACACAGACTAACTAGCTGCCTATGTACACCTCATGTGCGCATGAAGGCAACCACCATTAAAACAAAATAACAATCAGCTACACTACTATCGAAGCTACATTTTGAACTGTCAATACCCAGAAGAAACAGACAAAAGTCTACATTTTAAACTGCTATAGCCATATTTATTTACTAACCTCACTCTGTTGGGAAGGGTTATCCGCATGGTTTCCTCCAAGTGCTTCTTTGACTTGCTTGGCTTCTTTTACCTTCTTCTTAGCTATCATAATTTGGCGACGAACATCTGAAGTCGATAAAATCTTTTGTTTTTCTTTCTCAAGATCACATCGCTGCCACGAGCACCGACAAGCTTCAGAGGAACACAAGAAGCAGTATCTTTACTCTTGGTTAAGAAGAATCGTGTAAGAATTCAAGCCTCACCTGCTTAGAGAACCTGATAAGTTTACACAATATGCTCCGATACCATTCTTCTAGCGACTGAAAGTCCAAATTCATACTTCATTAAATTTTCCAGTGGCAAGGTTACGAAAGGAAAGAGAGAATGTTTTAGAGATTCCGGTCAAAGGTCACCACCAAGATATGAACAAGACATAGAAACAAATGAAAATTGTGTCAATTCCAGCCTAGAAACTCACCAAGGATAAGCAACGCTCCACATCTTCACTCACACTTTGTATACCATACTTCTTTGCTGCAATTGGCCACAGGCAAAAACCCATTTCGAAACCTCAATGAGATGTACATGGTTGCTTTCAATGAACTGAATGACAAAGCGAAAACATTGAAAATTCTCATGTCCCACCTATTCCAATTATTTTCTGGCGAAGTGGTTTTTCTTCAAGGAACAATTTGCGCTCTTCCTCCTGTACAAACCTTTTCAGTGCTTCAGAGGTATGACTCTTCTCAGCAGGTTCTGCCAACAATTTTTCCTCTTCTTCCTGCAACATATATATACAGGGAACTTTAACAGGAATGGTAACAAAAAGCATTAAACATCAATGCTTCAAGCATAGATCAAGCACATATGTCAAGGCTAAATAACAATCCAGCACGTATTACCAAATATCCATACAACAAAAGAATTTACCTTCAGATTTACACCACTAACAACAGTGACATCATTGATTTGATCAATACTTTGATCCAAAGGATCTCCATTCAGCTTCTGCTTTTTGCTGCAGTCATTTTACAACTATAAAAAATACCATTCATGCTTTGTCCAAGTTCACAGGCTTTCCTAAAGATATGTGTAGTTTAGACTTCATGATTTACTACACTGAAGACAACCATGTTTGTAGCAACGTGATTGATAAGTTTGGTATATTAAACAAAAGTATCCTTCTTGATCTATTTTTAGCTGCAGCCCATTTTATAACTACGATATTAGCATTTACATTTTATAACTACGATTTCAGACAAAATCAATGAGGTCTCTTTCACCCTGCACATACTTCTGCATTTAAGTGTACGTAATGCTTTTCATGTCAGTCTCTTTAAGCATATGAGGGACGTCCACCTACACTGCATAGAGAATCGAGATGAGACTCGGCCTGAAAACGACTAAACCATTAACGCCAAACTTTTCCTGCAAATCACGGGTGAGAGTGCTCTCAACGGAAGCAAGAACGGAAGAGGGAGAAAGAGAAACAGAGAGCCACACAAGTTTTGGTGGGTGCAGAACCATCCTAATCTTCTTTTTCATTTATTTATATATGTGTTTGAGTATTGTACATAACCGGGGTAAAGGGACAGTGACCTTTAACCCCCACAACCTCCCACTTAAAGGACAATGTGCCTCTAAGGGAGAACAACCAGTGAGCATACTATCCAATGCCCATCAATACGCGACAATACTCAAACCGCTGACTAGGTAGACTCTTCGTCAGCATATCTACAGGGTTATCATCTGTATGAACCTTGACAAGCTCTATGCGCTTGTCCTCAAGTACCTCCCTGATGAAATGGTACCTGACCTCAATGTGTTTGGTCTTTGCATGAAAGACCGGATTCCGTGCTAGCTGAATAGCACTCATGGAATCACTATGCAATGTCGGTACACCTGTATGAATCCCCAAATCTCCCACTAGCCGATCAAGCCATATAGCCTCCTTGCAACCCTCTGTGGCTGCAACATACTCAACCTCTGTGGTAGACAAAGCAACGCACTTCTGTACGCGAGACATCCACGACACTGCACCACCTGCAAAGGTGAACACATAACTAGAAGTGGATCTCCTACTATCCACATGCCCTGCATAGTCTGAATCTGTGTACCCAAGTACACGCATGTCTCCTCTACCAAAGCAGATGCACATCTCCTTGGTACCCTTTATGTACCTCATGATGTACTTAACTGCCTCCCAATGCCTCTTTCCTGGATTAGCCATATACCGGCTAACAACTCCCACTACAAATGCAATGTCTGGTCTGATAGCTATCATAGCATACATAAGACTCCCAACTGCTGATGCATAAGGAACCTTGGCCATCATGGCCCTTTCCTCATCTAATTTGGGACTATCTGTATGACTCAGTTTTACATATGGAGGCAATGGAGTACTCACTGCCTTCCCCCCCTCCATATTGAAATGCTGTAATACTTTTGTAACATACTCTTTTTGTGAAAGCCAAAGGAGTTTCCTACTCCGATCACGCATGATGCGCATACCAAGAATATGACCTGCAAGTCCCAAATCCTTCATATCAAAGGCCTCATGCAACTTGGCCTTTAATGCATCTAGCTCATAAGTATTCTTGCTAGCCAATAGCATATCATCCACATATAGTGCCAAGATTATCAGGCTATTATCCTTAGCCCTTTTAGTGTAGAGACAGTGATCAATTTCACTCCTTCTAAAACCCTGGGACCAAATGAAAGCATCAAACTTCTGATACCATTCTCTAGGCGCTTGCTTAAGACCATAGAGACTCTTCTTCAGCTTGCAAACTAAATGCTCTTTGCCCTTTTCTTCAAAGCCTTCCGACTGCACCATGTAAATTTCCTCATGCAAATCCCCATGCAAGAAAGCTGTTTTGACATCCATCTGCATAAGCTCCATATCCTCTACTACCACTAGTCCAAGCATGCATCTAAGTGTGGTCATCTTCACAACCAGAGAGAATATCTCATCAAAGTCCACACCCTTCTCTTGCTTGAACCCTTTAGCAACCAAACGGGCCTTGTACCTAGGCACATCATTACCTGTGACCTTCATTTTGTAGACCCATTTACATGGCAATGCTTTCTTTCCATGTGGCAAAGAAACCAAGTCCCAAGTCTTATTCTTCATAAGTGAACTCATCTCTGATTGCATAGCATACTTCCACTTGCGTTGATCCTCGAGCATCATAGCCTCTCTGTAGCAAGAAGGCTCCCCGCAACCATTAAGCATCACATAGTCTACCCCTGGAACAAACCTATCAGGCGGTCTAGACAATCTAGATGATCTTCTCAAGGGCATTTCAGCTTGCTGTCCCACCTGCATATCAGCCACATTTGGCTCATCATTTCCACCAATAGATGATCCATCATCTACCCTTGATTGTATACCTATGGGAGTACTTGGTGGTACCATTTCTTGCACATTTGGTGCATGGACAGCTTGCTGTCTATCAACATATGCAAGTAGATTCACATCCTGGAAAGTGATTCTCCTCATTTCCACATCCCTCATGGGTGCCTTATGCATCTTCTTCTCATTGAAGACCACATCATGGCTGCGTATGATCTTCTTTGCTTCTGGATCCCAGAGACGATAGCCCATCTCTCCACTTTCACCATAACCCAAAAAGATGCATTTCTTAGACTTAGGATCTAGCTTCTTTCGAAGCTCTTTTGGCACATGTGCATATGCCTCACACCCAAATATACGCAAATGACAGTAAGAGGGCTTCTTGCCACTCCATGCCTCTTCAGGAATACCACCATCCAAACTCTTACTAGGTGATCTATTGATCACATGCACTGCAGTCTTCATTGCCTCAGCTCAAAAACCACCAGAAAGACTTGCATTGGAAAGCATGCATTGCAACCTTTCTTGAATGGTACGGTTCATCTTTTCTGCAACTGGATTTTGCTCTGGAGTACGAGGGGATGTGAGCTCCCTCTTAATCCCACGTGTATTACAGAAATGCTGAAAGTCATGAGAGATATACTCTCCACCATTGTCAGTCCGTAGGCATTTAAGTGTTCTACCTGACTGATTCTCAACCAAGGCCAGCCATTTCTGAAATACCTGGAACACATCACTCTTCCGAGCTGTAGCATAAGCCCACACTTTCCTAGTTGCATCATCAATGAATGTCACATAGTATTCAGCCCCGCCTAATGACCGTGTAGGCATGGGACCACATACGTCTGAATGCACCAAATCAAGCATTTCAAACTCTTTCTTTCCCCTTCTTTTATGGGCTGATTTAGTCTACTTCCCATAGAGACAGTGCTCACAAAATTCAAAATCAGAGAAACTCAAATGCGGTACATAACCCAAACGGCATAAGAGTTTCATTCCATTCTGGCTCATGTGCCCCAACCTGCAATGCCACAAAGAAGTGCTTGGCTGCTCGGTTATTGCAACAACATGATCAAATACCCCTGATACATGTAAGGGATACAAAGTTCCACACTTGACACCCCTGGCCAAAAGCATAGAGCCCTTCTGAATTTTTCAACTCTGAAAGCCAAAAGTGGTGTGAAAACCAGCATCATCTAGCTGACCCACTGAAATAAGACTCTTGGTCAGCTTAGGCACATGTCTCACATGTTTCAAAACAAATGCAGACCCATTTGCAAAAGAAAACTTTATGTCACCTACTCCCACTATGTCACATGCATAGTCATTTTCAAGATGCGCACAACTTGTCTTTCCACTGTCATAAGTGGAGAACCATTCCCTATGAAGAGTAACATGGAATGAAGCACCAGAATCCAAAATCCAATCCTAGAAATATGCATCATCTGAAGTGGTAAGCAACTCTGCAGATAAACTAGACATGAAGAGAACGTCATTGTCACTATCATGTGTGACTGCATTGATCTCCTCGATCTTCACTTTTCCTTTGTCCTCCTATAGACTCTCTTCCTTTTGATTTGCACCCCAATTTGCATTCTTTTTCTTCTCCTTTTGCTCTCTTTTCACCTTGTAGCAATCCTTTTTCATATGGCCCTTCTTGCCACAATGGTAACACTCAATGTTCCGTGCTCTGGATTTGCTACGAGACTTCCCTCTTTCTTGGGACTTCCCCCTGAACTGTGATCTGCCCCTTTCCACATTTAACGCTGCATCCTGCTTGTTGCCATCCATAGACTTCCGTCTAATCTCCTCAGCCAACAAGCTACCCACAACTGCAGCAGGTGACCCAGATGTGTCATGTTGTGATGCTAGCAACTGTATCCGTAAATATACCATCGTCCCTTCAGAGTACTCTCTTGGTGAACGATGTCTATTAGCATAAAATCTATCCCGATCTTGGGCACTTATAATAGACTCCTTGGCAAACTACAACATTTCTTGCATGTCTTGCAAGAATGTGCTTATAGCATCATTGTTTATTCCCTTGAACCCATAACTAGTGACTTTGGTTGAAACCAGTACATGAGCATAAGAGGACTGTAACTTGTACTTCAATGCTTTGCACTATTGTAAGCAAATTATATCATGGGGAGATAATCTTCCCATGAAGATTGTCTCTTAGAAACATATGGACAAAGCATATCTTCAACCAATTGGTTAACCTTCTTTGTGTTGCCATCGGATTGTGCATGATCAGAGGAACTCATACTTAGAGTAGTTTCTAACTTCTCAAAAACCAATGTCCAAAACTTACTTGTAAACTTAGAGTCCCAGTCACTAACTATGTCTGAAGGCAAACCATATAGCTTAACCAATTGGTCAACAAACTCGTGAGCCAACTGAATAGCTGATATGGTCGATCTAGTAGGTAAGAATCTAGCCATCTTTGTCAGACAGTCAACTATGACCCAAATGGAGTCGTGGCCCTTGCGCGTTCTAGGCAAACCAGTAATAAAGTCCATGGAAATACTTTCCCATTTATTACCAGGGATTTGCAATGGCTGTAATAAACCTACCCTTCTAAGGTGTTATGCCTTAGCATGCATCTTAGGCCAATAAAAAGTATGTTTCACAAGAGACAAAGTCCGATATATACCTGGATGTCTAGCACTAGGAGCATCATGACACTCCAAGAGGATCTTAGATCAAAGATCCGAAACATTTGGCACACATATCTTTCCATTCCAGAACAACAAGCCCTTCCTAATCATCCACTAACCTCCCGCCGCATGTACCGTAGGTGGCACAATCCCTGAGTCCTAGTTAACCATGGAGCTCCCATCCTAGACCATCTGCCAATAAGAACTGAAATGACTATCAATTGTGCAAAGCCCTCTCAAGGATTAAAATAGGTCTGAGGATATTTCTGTAAATGACATAGCATTTACAAACTTCACTCGACTTAAGGCATCCGCCACACTATTCAAGGAACCCTTCTCATAACATACTTCAGAATCAAAATCTTGCATTAACTCTACCCATCTATCCTTTCTTCCTCTCAATTCTGACCCGTCACACACATACTTTATTGATTGATGATCTGTCAATACAAGAAACTTAAAACCATACAAGAAGTGTCGCCAAACCTTTAGAGCATACACTACTGGATACAATTCTTTTTCTAGTGTGGGCCAACGATATTGGGTGTCATCTAGCTTTTTACTTTCAAAAGCTACAGGTCTGCCCTCTTAGAATAAAGCTGCCCCAATAGCAAAGTCACTCGCATCGGCCTCTAAAACATAAGGCCGGGTAGGATCGGGCAATGCAAGAACCGGGGCTTCCTTAATAGTTTGCTTCAAGGTCTCAAAAGCCTTGTTCAGTGCATCATTCCAAGAGATCGGCTAGGTAGACCTACGTCCATGACCTTTCAACATGTTGGTCAAAGGTGCCATGATGTTAGAATAATCACGCACTGACTTCCGTAGAAAAACCGTAAATCCTAGGAAAGAACAAAGTTGTTTCATTATCTGAGGGATGGGCCATTCCAAAACCTTCTGGAGACGATATAGATCAATACTAATACCTTCGGAAGAAATCTTGTGCCCCAAGTAAATGATCTCCTTCATAAAGAAGTCACATTTATTTATCTTGGAATACAGCTTATGCTGTCTTAAAGGAACTAAGGTGTCCAACGAGATCCTCTAGCGATCAGCTATATAACAAGATGTCATTTAAGAACACAACAACGAATTTTTTCAAATAATCTCAAAACAAATTGTTCATCATTTGCTGGAAGGTAGCGGAAGCATTGGTCAATCCAAAAGGCAATACGAGAAAGTCGTAGTGGCCATACCTAGTACGGAAAGCAGTTCTTCTATGTGTTTAGCATAGATACGGATTTGATGATAAGCGGTACGAAAATCAATCTTACTGAAGTACTTCGCTCCGGCCAACCGGTCAACTCATCTGAATGAGAAAGAGGCTATATATTCTTAATTGTTGCTTTATTCAATCGTTTGTAATCTACACACATCCTCCACGAACCATCTTTTTTCTTTCTTAAAAGAATAGGTGCACCCCAGGGTAATTTACTTGGCGAATATAATTCATATTCAGATAGTCTTGTAGCTATGAAGCTAACTCGTCCTCCTCGAGTTGGCTCATCCTATAAGGTGGAATACTAATAGGTTGAGCCCCAAGGAGGAGATGCTAAGTAAGGTTTAATATGGGTCACGACTCCCTAAGAATTGAGACATAATCATCTATTTTCAAGATCCAACTCTCTCTCAAGATTTGCCACTCCTCTCAACTCCCTTAAACACGTATCTTACCAATATGGGAGCTGAACCAATAGTCCATCTTCCTCTCAAGAAAAGGACAAAAGCTAGATTGAATAAGTGTAAGTGAGAGGTCTCATGGAGGAGGTAATTAAAGGTAGGGTGAGTGTAAGAAATCCTAGATTTACTATATTTAGAAATGTGCTAAGGAACAGAAAGGAGACTGAAATCGCAGAGAACAAGGAATATTTGTATTGCTTGAGTGTCTGTAGTGTGTCATCCATACAATTGGGACTCTCTTATATAGAGAGTGAAGAGTCACACATGAAAAGGTGTGTACTCCAAAGTGTATGTGCATGAAGAGGTGTGTAACCCTTGTGAAGGGTGTGACCCTTGATGAGAGGGTACATTACAATGGTAGTCTCTTCAATAGAATGTGTCTCTTGTGAAGGGTTGTGCCTCATAGGAAGTGTCCTGTCAAAAGGGCATACCCTTCCACAAGTGTCCATTCATCAAACCATCCATAAGTCTAAGGTATAGAGAAAGGAATACGTCACAAATCGTGACATCCCCTCCCACTCAAAATAAGACCCTGGTGGAGATAATGAGCTGGTATAGAAAATATTATGGTAAATTCTGAAAATATTGCTGTAATATGTCAAGGTACTGCTGTAAGAGTTTGGCGATGTCCAGAGCCGGTGCACTGCTTTTGCAAGCAGCAAAGTGTGCCATTTTGGACCATCGATCGACAATTACCATAATCTGAGTGTTACCTCTGGATGATCGTAATAGTGTTGTAATAAAATCCATGGAAATACTTTCCCACCTTTCAGTTGGAACTAGAAGAGGCTGAAGAAGTCCTGCTGGAAGTCGTCGGCTTGCTTTCATTTGTTGACAAGATAAGCAAGATGTAGCCATTTTGATGACGTCGCTGTTCATATGAGGCCAGTAGTACGTTGCACTGAGTAACATGTAAGTCTTATTGATGCTTGGATGTGCAGCATAAGGAACTACATGATGCTCTTTTAACAAAAGACGTCGAACATCCTTGTCATGTGGTACACAGACGCGATCTTGATAATACAGAAGGTCGTCCGTATAAGAATAGGATGAGAAGATCTTCTGTTCGGAAGTAGAAGCTTGATTTGTCGAAAGAACTTGTACTGCTGTGCCGAAGTCTTTATCATTGAGATACTTCCCTTTGAACGAATTCGGAACATCCATAGATAATGCAGAGATTACCATAGCTGATGCTAGAGTTAATCTGCTGAGAGCATCTGCAACTACATTGCGTAGTCCTTGAATGTACTCAATGGTCATGTGAAAGTTGGCCAGAAACTCAACCCAGCATGCTTGACGAGCGTTCATTACTAGCTGAGTAAAGATATATTTTAGAGAGTGATGGTCTGTCTTTACCACCGAGTCGGCTCCCATGAGATAATGTTTCCAAGAGCAGTAAGCATGTACAATGGCAAGAAACTCCTTATCATAAACCGAGTATCTGGTTTGGATATCGGAATGTTTATGGCTGTTTAAAGCAATAACTCTGCCTTCTTGCATCAAGACTGCTCCTGTAGAGATGTCGGAAGCGTCGGTCATGACCTCAAACGGAAGGAGTGATAGTCTATCTTTACCACTGAGTTGGCTCCCATGAGATAATGTTTCCAAGAGCAGTAAGCATGTAAAATGGAAAGAAACTCCTTATCATAAACCGGGTATCTGGTTTGGATATCGGAATGTTTATGGCTGTTTAGAGCAATAACTCTGCCTTCGTGCATCAAGATTGCTCCTGTAGCGATGTCGGAAGCGTCGATCATGACCTCAAACGGAAGGTTTGGGTCAGCAATAGCCATAACAGGTATGGTAGTGAGTACTTGCTTGAGTTGTTTTCGAGAAGCCATTGGAAAACTACCGTGCGTTTCAATAGTTCACACATCAAAGTTGCAATCTCGAAAAACTCATAGACCTTTGTATGATAGAAGTTTGCCAATCCATAAAAAGAGCGGACATCATGAACGTTCTTAGGAGTAGGCCAGTTTCAAATTACCTCGACCTTCTTGAGATCCACAGAGATGCCTTGGGCTCAAATAACATGTCCCAAATATTCAAGTTACATGTCCCAAATATTCAAGTTGGGTTTTGAAGAACTCACTCTTCTCAACGTTGAAAAACTTGGTGAAGATGTTGTTTGTGCTCATGTAAGGATCTACTGAAAATGAGGATGTCATCGAGGTAAACGATGACGCACTTATCGAGGAAAGGCCTAAAGATGTCGTTCATTAGTGTCATGAATGTGACCGGGGCATTGTTTAACCCAACAGGCATGACCAAACATTCGTAGTGCCCATACTTTGTTTGAAAGCGGTCTTATACTCATCGCCTTCTCATATGCAGATTTGATGATAACCTGAACGAAGATCAATCTTTGAAAATTGTGTTGCGTGCAAAAGTTGATCAAAAAGGTCATCAATGCAAGGCAATGGATACTTGTTTTTTATAGTGAGCTTGTTGAGGCTCGATAGTTGATGCAGAGGCGCACTGACTTATTCTTTTTTCCCACAAGTAGTACAAAAGATCCGAAAGGGCTGCGACTAGGCCAAATGTGACCTTTGTCGAGTAGTTCAGTCACCTGTCTTTGGATTTCTTCATTTTGAGTGTAAGAAACCCGATAAGGAGGTTTCGACGGCGGATTATTGCCGGGCTTTTTAGCCATAGCCTTTTAAAGCAAAGCAATAGTGTGCCATTTCTCCATCGGAATAAGTTCAATTGGATGATCCACTAGTTGTCGAGGTGGTAACTCCTTTGGCAATTCCTATGGAAAAATATCCAAGTAAGGCTGGAAAAAGGGTTGGTTGAGGTACTCACGAGGATCCTTTGTCGATGTCTCCTCAACTGCCATAACCAACAGAAGTGTAGTCTTTACTTGACGTTTACGAACCCACTTCTTTACTTGTAAGGCGGAGGCAACTTCCACTCCTTCAGCCTCATAGTACATACTCTCTCCATCCTCAAGGTTTTCCAGCCCTCCTTCAGCCCCATTCACTCCTTTCCTCTCCTTTCTCTCCTGCAGCCTGCTTCAGCCCTCCATCATCATCTACTCCCCTCCAGCCCTCCTTCAGCCCTCCTTCAGCCCCCTCTTTCAGCCCTCTCTTTCAGCCTTCTGTTCCCTCTTCTTTCAGGCCCCACTTTCAAGTTTCAGCCCTCTCTTTCAACCCTTGGCTCTCTTTGCAGTTTCAGCCCCCCTTTCAAGCAACAAGCTTCCATGGCTTCAAGTACTTCTTTCGACACAAAGCTGCAAGTCATGCTCTAAATCAGAGTCTGTGATTCACAATACTCGGAAAGGATCTACCTTGGTGCCACTCCTGGAACTTCAGGTACATTTTTGGGCATCTGAGCTTGGACCCTGTCTTGATAAATTTGAAGTGGCCAATGCATTGGATGTTGAGGTAGGTCTTATTTGAAGACTTGCGCCTCACGATGAGGCATAGTACCTTTAGTCAGAGGGCTTGTTGTTGGAGATAAGTGCACACTAAGTGTACGATTTCCCTAGTCTACATTTGTCCAAGTCTAGTCTAGTCTTTGTGTCTTGAGTGTGTGCCATGTGGCACCTCTACAATTATCCCATAAGCACTCTTGCTTTATGTCTTGTACTTTGGCCCATATATTCATGGGTCACATCATTGCAATCTATCTAGCTTGTGTCTTGTCTACACTCATCTACAAGGTAACTCTTTGTCTGTCTTTCAATCTTGTTCTTATTTTACTTCTAGTTTTCTAGTTTATAGTTCTTCCTTTTATATTCCTACATGGTATCAGAGCCATAGCCGCCTCTTCTCTCCCCTCAGTCTGCTGTAGCCATAGCTGCCTCTTCTCAGATTTCTGCCCCGCTCAGCTGGTCGCCATCTTCATCTTCTGCCCGTCTTCTCCACGCAGCTGCTGTTCCTATTCAGGTTGCCGCTGCAGATCTGCCCACCTCTTTCTGCCCCGCCATCTCTCTGCCAAATCTGCGCCACCACATCACGCCACCGCTTCTCTTTGCCAGATCTGCGCGCCAAATCTGCACGCCATTGCGCTGCCAGATCTGCGCACCAGATCTGCTCTTGTCCCTGCTGTAGCTCCCGCTCCTGCACCTGCATCAACGAACGAAGACTGTCCGTACAGTCCGTACGACTGTACGAAATCCGTACCTGCACGTTTGTACTTGCACAGGCCGCACCTCTCCAGCTGCTGTTCGTGATCTGTGCCATCTTCACGAAGATCTGCGCCATCTGTTCGACCTCCTGGACTGCGCCCCTTTTTGCGCCTCTGCCTCTGCCTGCGATTAAGGTACTGTGCTTTGTCTCTTTCAATTTGCTGAACAGTCCCTTTTTGCTGGTTCCTCCTGCTTCGATGGGCTGTCACATGCTATGGCCTTGACAAAGTGGTGAGAGAACCGGCTTCTTGGATCTCTCCTTTCATTTATTTCTGCAATATTGTAAGGGAATAGACACTGCCCTTGCATCTTAGCAAAAGGTAAGACCTTCCCACATGGCATCTTCCTCTCATTCTCTCATGTCTATCGACAAATTCAATGGGTCCAACTTTCATACTTGGCAAATCAAAATCAAGTGCCATCTTATGAAAGAAAGTCTTTGGGACATTGTTCACCGTGCTGCTCCCGAAGATTCCGACATTGAGCAAGTTGTCACTAATGTTCCCACTGCCAAGAACGACAAAGCCTATCCTATCATCTTGCTCGGTCTTGGAGATGATTACATTCATCACATCTCCGACATACAGTCTGCTTCTCAAGCATGGATCACTTTGGATACCCTCTTTGGACCCCGATCTAAAAACTCTAAGATTGCACTTATGACTTCATTCTTTGATCTAAATATGCAAGAGGGAGCTACTATAGCCTCTCATGTCAATTATCTTCGCAGTCTTATGGTTCAGCTTGCATCAGTGAAGTCCCCCATCTCCGAAGATATTGCTATTGCTGTGCTTCTCAAAAGCTTACCTGACACCTATGCTACTCTTGTCACTACCTTCAAGTATCACAATAATCCTTCTCTTGAAGTTATCATCAATGCTCTCCAAGAGGAAGAAAGAACTCAACAACGAAAGGTAACTGACACTGCATTTTTAGCAAAGAAAGGAAGTTCTAAGGTAAGAAAGCCTTGCACCCATTGTGGCAAAACTAATCATATGGAGAAGGACTGTTTCAAGGCTCGTCCATGCACCATTTGTGGCCATGACAATCACCGGGAGAAGGACTGCTACTCCAAACCCTCTACATCAGCCCCTGCATCTACCGCAGCCCATGTTGCTGCAACATCTCCATCAACAGATCCTGCTGTTCCTTCCTCATATGATGAGAAGTGGGCTTTCTGATTACTTCTATTTCTTGTCTACCACTTTGACCACCGATAATGTAGGTCAAGGGGTTCTAGTGTCTTGGTCTTTCTGTTTTTCTACAGTCAGTCTTCTGTCTATCTAGTCTTGTCTGTCTGTCTATTTGTCTATCAATCTGACTGTGTTTTGTTTTAGATCCATCTTGTCCCTACCCTTGTGGACCCATATAAGGATATCACTTGAGGAGGGGTGTCTCAGGATCTTTGTCTGTCATGTCTTCTATCTTGTCTCTCAGTCTATCAGTCTTCATGTCTGTCTTCTAGTCTTGTCTTTCTGTCTTACTCCTAGTGTCCACTTAAGGAGGGTGTTGGAGATAAGTGCACACTAAGTGTACTATTTCCCTAGTCTACATTTGTCACAAGTCTAGTCTAGTCTTTGTGTCTTGAGTATGTGCCATGCGGCACCTCTACAATTATCCCATAAGCACTCTTGCTTTCTGTCTTGTACTTTGGCCCATATATTCATGGGTCACATCATTGCAATCTATCTAGCTTGTGTCTTGTCTACACTCATCTACAAGGTAACTCTTTGTCTGTCTTTCAATCTTGTTCTTATTTTACTTCTAGTTTTCTAGTTTCTAGTTCTTCCTTTTATATTCCTACACTTGTTACTGCTACTTGTGTTGGCATTGCAACCTGCTCAACCACATTAAAAAAGAGCAAAGAGAAAGGGGGGGTAGTCTGAAACATGCTTTGGAGAGCAAACTATTGTAGATGTAACGGATGGACGTTTAGGGTGAGCAAACGGCTGCTATGAGCATCATGAGGAAGCACAACGGCCTGGCTGCAGTGACTGAGGATTGACCCTAAGGCACAAAGTTGCCACCCAAAGACAACCCCAAAATAAAAGGTGTGTCAAAGCAGTCTTTTATCCTACCAGCATTTCTTTAAGCCAGATAATAAGAATAGCTAGTCCACAATCGACATAAGATTAATCAGAAATGTTTTAAAGCATTGGGAATACTCCCAGCAATAGGAAGAAACTTTACTTTTGTCTATGGGTTTGCTTGTAATTTAAGGAGCAATTCGCATGTAATTCTAATAACCAAGAGTACCATATATTGCTATAGTTGTTTTCAAGTAAACAGCTCTTTTGAAAGGAATGCCCCTTATATGAAAATCTGAGAAGACATTCTATCACCGCAAATGGCAGTACTAGAAGATTAATGAAGCACTGCCGGAAAGGAAGGACCTCTTACAAATAAGGTGCTGTGCTTTGGAATGTGAATGAAATCAAATCTCATTTTCAAATCCCCACTGCAGATTCCATAAATGCTAACTGGGAGTACTACAAGATGAAAACAACTCTTCCAAAAGCTCTCTCATCTCCAGGTCACTCCAATATGCTCCCCTAGTACTCATGAACACTTGTTCAGTAATAAAAATCAAGAACTGAATAGCTCTCCCAACCAGAGACAACCCAATGAGCACATGAAGTGTTTAAATGCAGCATTGCAGCTATTAGTTGACAAATTTACCTTGAAGTACTTCTGTTCAGCACAAAGCTGCAAGTCATGCTCTAAATCAGAGTCTGTGATTCACAATACGTGGAAAGGAATACCTTGGGGGCTGTGATGAAAGAATGGACTCGCCAAATTTTTTCTGTGCTGCCACTCCTGGAACTTCAGGTGCATTTTTGGGCATCTGAGCTTGGACCTGTCTTGACAAATTTGGAGTGGCAAATGCATTGGATGTCGAGGTAGGTCTTATTTGAAGACTTGAAGCCTCACCATGATGCATAGTACCTTTAGTCAGAGGGCTTGTTACTGCTACTTGTGTTGGCATTGCAACCTGCTCAACCACATTAAAAAAGAGCAAAGAACAGCCATAACATGAGAATTCGACCGAGCACACTAAGTCAAATGGTACTGAAACAGCCTGCACATGCTCAACAAAGGACTTTTGCTACACAGACCACAACAACAGGTACATAAACTACAGTCACAAACCTGTGTCAGGACATGTGTACCATGTCTGTGGGCCTCCAAGTTCGTCTGCAATGTGGGTCCTGTGGCTTGATAGGAAGTTGTTGGAGGCAAACTAGTATTGACCCCATTTTTTATCTGCATAGATGCATAAGACGAGGGTATTTTTGACTGCAGAGGTTGTGAACCTTGAGCAGGAAAAGCTTTGGAGCTGGATGAGGAGTGGCCAGCAGCATTTGAAGGCAGAACAACACCATCCATCTTGTTTGGCCCCATTAAACTACCCATTACCTTTGAGAATTGTGATACAGTTGACTGGCGTACTTGACCAATTTGATGCTCATAAGACTCCTGATTGACAGAACATTTGATTTGTGATGGGTATGTTTGCAGTGTTTGTGCAACATAAGAATTATTTTGTGGTGGATTCGGAGGATCACCATGTGATCCCAGCTGGTTTGGGGTGTGGTGTATTAATCCATTCTCTGCTTTAGTAATTCTCTTCTCATCTGCCCAAGGCTCGCTGCTTCCTTCTTCCTGCTGCCTATGCTGATCGATGCATTTATTAAAAGGAACAGGTGATCGATAAATGTCTGGAGAACTATGTAGCTCTTCAGGTTGAGCTTGTTCTAAAGGTATCTGGTGCCAGTTTGTAGGACATGGAAGCACCACAGATGGAGCTGTCTCTGAACCAAAGATGTCTTGTTCATTGCAAAGCTGTGCTTCTGTCTGGTTAGTATTTGCCTTAACAGTGGATGTGTCTGGCTGGGCACTTGCAAGTGACTTGGCAGGCATTTGTGTCTGCTTTTGATGCAAAGAGGACTGCTGTGCCTGCAACATCAATGCTTCCTGAAAAGGCTTTCCCAAGTTTTTCAGTCCATGCTAAAGAACAGGTATATTCATATGGCTGCCATTCATTTCTGCAGTTACAATAGTCTGGCATCAGAAAGTGATGAAGTCAACTTTGAAGCATGTTGGTAAACAAATAGACAGCTATTGCCAATAGCATATTATAAGGTAAGCTAATCAAAACCGAATGGACAATTCCAAACAAGGACTCCCAACATTCATTAGCACTGCAATCCAGGCTAATGATGAAACAGGACTTTCCATTTCATTGATGCCAATAACTACATGAATCAGGCATTAATATGTAATATCCAAATCAGAACTACATCTGAGCATCTGATCCCAGGCCACAGACTCGTGTGAGGACAGCTGAGGAGCACAATACCAAGATTTAAAATCTATATTGCAACAAAGTAGTTCACAATGACAGCAAAGGTAATCTAGACAACCATTACTGACAAAGGAAATAACTTGGCAGCAATTATTGCAATGAATGGGCTGCCGTAGACTTTCAGTTGAGTTACCAAATACCAAGCTGTGGAAACAGTCAACACTTTTTAGTCTGCCGTTGATATGATCAAGGAAAAACCATAGTTGTTGGCTGAAACTTCCCAGACAACAAGAAGTAATCATGTTGCAGTCTTCTTTGTAGGCACAACCCCAACTGAACCAGTGAGCTTGCGAGAATTCGCTGTTGAGAGCCTCAGCACTAGCACGGCAGCACAAGACTAGCAGGAGGGCTATATTGTAGGTGACTGCTAACGTATGGCATTAGGCTCGAGCCTACAAGAGGCCTGTAGAAGCTCTAATACCAATGATAAGCCTCGAGGGGCCTTTCAAGATGGAGTAAGGAGCAAAACAAAATCGAAGAGAGAGAGACACACTGTGAAGGAATCACATTCAAAAATTGCTAAAAGCAATGCAATCTTTCACATGGAAGGTGTCCATGTATTAGGCATTCCCATAAGTCATCTAACAATCACACCTAACTAGCAAACTCGACTCCACCTCGAGAGCGGTTCTTTACGCACCCCAAATATTCTTCACGCTGGACTGAGGACTCTGTCTATAAGGCCACTCTATGGCTTGTAGAGCCTTTTATTACATATTTATTCAAGTGATAGGGTCGTATCCACATCAAGTCATCGAGACCAACTTTGTACCGTGACTGTGACCCCAGGATAGGTCTTAGACATCATTCCAGAAACTCTCACTCATCTCCAAGTAAGGTAAAGATGGATGGTAGCAGTGATTAACCCACGCTGGAAGCTTCTATAACATCTTCCTACAAACACATCAAGATGTGAAATCTGAAATCTACCACAGCTGATTTAAAGTTTGTACCACTTTTTCTTCAGTACAGAGATAGATATGTTTTAGGCCTTACTGATGTATGCAAATGCTGTAGCTTACTTGCAAAAATGAAGAGTCTACAAACACATCAAGTTGTGAAATCTGAAACCTACCACAGCTGATTTAAAGTTTGTTCCACCTTTTCTTGAGTACAGAAATAGATATGTTTTAGTCCTTACCCATGTATGCAAACGCTGTAGCTTACTTGCAAAAGTGAAGAGTTTAGAATAATTTCCAAAAATGTAAGAATCACTCTGTGAATTCTACAAGTTCTCAAAAAGGAGGCAAATATCTGAACAAGGTCAAGATAATGATCACAGAAAGCCAAAAGGAGGCAGACAAATCTCTTGATGGAAGGCAGCTAGAATCATCTCCTCGTAAATATATTTAGGACTACAGGTCACAGACACCTGTAAATTAATGTATGGAGAGGAGTTTTTAAGAAATAGGGCATTACGTAGAATAAAGCAAAAAGACACAAATAAAATATCTTCAAAAGATCAAAAAAGATCCAATCTTACAAATTAAATTAAATGAGAAAATTCTAATCTCTGCAAAGTACAGCGAGTTGTTTTGTACAGTCGTCAAGCATTTTCATGTGGTTGTCAAGTAGGACTACAACTGGCAAAGGAAATGATTGAATATCAAAAAACGAATCTGTTGTTAAGGAGCTATGGGACAAGGTTAGACTTCATCCCCCTTGAAGCACACACCGATTTCTTTCGATTCAGCAAACCGAGAAGAATTGATTCCAATAACCTACCCAAAAAGCTCCAAAAGAAAACCCAGGAAACAGCATGGTGGAAAGAAGTCCAAAATAAAGGACAACCCAAAGAATGTAATGAAAATAAAGGTCCTAAAATAAGTCATTTAAAACAGGTGGACAAAATTTGAAGGGGAAAATGGCTTTTTACAAGGCGGCTTACTCACCTATGGAAACCAGAAATTTCAGGAAACAGAATCTGAGCACAGAAGAGACAAATGATATACCTTTGTAAGACTAGAATATGTCCAATCATACAAATTTAGATTTTTGGTTGTTCTAAATCTACACAGAAAATAAAAGAGAAAAGAGTTAAACAAAAGGCAGACATACTTAGCAAGCAAAGCAACACTTACGTCGTCATCAATGCCCAAGCATAAGCAGCTATACTGAGTTTCTAAAGACCCACCAAGTCTCTTGGGCAAACCCAGTGCTTGTAGGCCATCTTCTGGTGGTTCTAGTGATGCCCTATAGGCCATGGTATGTGCCTTGTAGGCATAAATGTAGGCACTTGTAGTGTTAGTGCCTTTTAGGCCACATAGGACACTTAGTCCTATGTCACACCTAGGACACTTAGTCCTAGGTCTAGGTACAAATACCTTGTATTTTTCATTATCTAAAGTTTGACGTGACGGCTGAACTATCGTGCGGCTCTTTGCTACCTGCACTCTCTCTCTCTTTCATTCGATCCTACAGTGGTATTAGAGCTGAGGTAGACTCGTCTCCTGCTCATCGAATTTGTACCAGTCGTACAGCCGTACCTCCATACATATCTGCGCCACCGTACATTGGATCCCCATACAAAGTACCTGTTACGTACCTACGTCCGTACTGCATCGTACTGTGCTGCACTGTCCGCACAGCCATACGTTGTGTTCCGTACTTCGCCGTACTGCATCCGTACCTGCACCGACGTACAGACATACACTCAGCTGCGTACGTGAACTACCATACATCTACGTACCTGCGTTTTGTACTTCGCCGTACTCCATTCCGTACATGCGCCGCCGTACAACCGTACGTACAACCGTACACTGTACTCTGCATCCGTACATCCGTACCTGCATCCGTGCATTGTACTTGCATCCGTACATTGTACCAGATCCGTACGATTGTACGTACACCGTCACTGGACTTGCTCCGTACAACTACACCGTACATGTTCCGTACAACTCGTACTTGTCCCAAGAGTTCCGTACAGGTTTGGCACGTGTGAAGTCTCTTGCCGGACATTGGCAAATTTGGGGCTTTCAATACCTTTCATCTCCTCTAGTTGCAACTTCTTGCAAGAACACTAGAGATTCGAGATTTGGTCTGCAATTTCTTTTTTATTGCAGTATATTGAGTCACATTTGTAGGACACTAAGTCATTTTACAGGACATTGAGTCACTTTTGCAAGACATTGAGTCAGATTTGCATACATTGGGTCACATTTGCAAAAATTTCAGCAAAATCTGGGGCTTTTCTGCATTTGCCCTCTTTTTGGCCTATTTGCCCTCAATAAATTTGGGGCTTTTGCCATATTTGCTACTTTTTGCAGTGAACATTGCCTGTCACAGTCACATTTGGGTCAGATCTGCATTTGCCCTTTGATTTGGGTCAGAAATTTGCAGATATTTGCTGTCATTTTTGGACAGCCAGCTTTTTGCACTGATAGCATTGAGGCTTTTGGGTTTTCAGGTCTTTTTCAGGGTATCACATTTGCTATGGCTGGGAACAATCAAGATTTTTTTGTAGTTCTTTGTGAAGATGATAAGTTGGATGGCACCAACTATCTGATGTGGTCTTATCTCATGAAACATATTCTTGTTGCAAAGCATTTGTGGAATATTGTTTCTGGGGCTAATCTGAGGCCAGCCAATGCTACAATGGTTGCCTCTACTGCTGGTCCTTCTGCAAGGGGTACTCCTCCTGATGCCTCTTCCTCTAGCACTCCTATTGCTGCTCTTCCAACTCAAGAACAGTCAAGATGGGATGCAAGAGATGCAAATGCACATTCATGCATTACTTTATCATGCAAGAGAATCATTATTACACACATCCGGTCTTGCAAGACAGCAAAGGATGCTTGGGATAAATTGGCTTCTCTCTATCAGATTCGCAATGAAGTTCGTGTTGCATATTTGAGAAGGCAATTACAGGAAGTCAGTATGAATGAAGGTGACTCTATGGATGCATACCTAACAAAGATCAAGGACCTCATGGAACAGCTTGCCAACATTGATGAGGTGGTGCCAAATTCACAGCTTGTCAGTACCACATTGAATGGACTGCCAGATACATATCAAGGGTTTGCTACAACCCTTCGATTAGTGGCCATGGGTAATCCAGACCACTATTCTTTTGATCAGCTAGTTACTTTGCTTTTGCAGGAAGAGCAAAGTAGAGCTAATAGACAAGCCATTATTCCTGATCATGCATTTGCTTCACAACAGACAAGAAGAGGCAAGGCTTCCAAGCCTATGGGCAAGCCAAAATCTGTGCATAGCAGCTGCAATTCCTCCCATGCATCTAAAAATACAGCAGATAAATCAAAGAAGAAAAGATGCAACTATTGTCGCAAGCCTGGACATGACATTTCAAAATGCAAGAAGCGCATTGCTTCGGAGAAAAAGAAAGCAGGATTGACAGTTAATGCCTCACATGCTATTGAATCCCATGAGCCAGAAGATGCTTCACATGCACATGCTCTTCAGGATGATTGGGCATGGGCTGTCCATTGCTCATTTGATCCCTCCAAAGCTGATGCATTCTTTACTGCTAATGACGCTCAGTCCTGGTACTTTGATAGTGGTGCTTCCAAGCATGTCACATCTTGCAGACAGTTGTTTCATTCTTTAGCTGATGCACCTCGAGGGGGGACTGTTACATGTGCTAATAATGCTTCATATGCTGTAAAAGGAGTTGGAGATGTGCAGCTCACATCCATTTCAAGCCATCCTGTCACTCTGACAAATGTTCTTTTTGTGCCTCGCATTGAAGTCAACTTGATTTCAATTTCAGCAATTGCTACTTCAGGTTTCAGAGGCTACACATGTCTAGTTTATGATCTTCGTTATGACAATGCCAACTTTGCAAAAAGGGCTTTATCACCTTGATCATCATTCAGCTGCACTTTCTATTGAAGCATTGGCTATTTCAGATTCACAGCTTGCTGAAACTCATCTTTGGCATGAGAGAATGGGCCATCTCAATTATAGAGCTCTTGCAAAGCTACATTCACAGCATATGGCAAATGATGTACCTCAGACTCACACAGTTTCCAAACATGTGTGTGAGGGTTGTCTTTTGGGTAAGATGCATCGATTTCCTTTTCAAAAGAATTATCCAAAACTCTCACAAAGGAAATTGCAGCTAGTACACAGTGATGTCTGTGGCCCAATGAGGACAAATGCCATTGGGGGGTATAAGTATTTCATGACTCTCATTGATGATTTCACAAGATATTGCTAGGTATATCCTTTAAAGGCCAAATCTGAAGTTTTCTTATGCTTTCAGAGATGGCTGAATATGGTTGAGAATGAATCAGGATGCAAGCTTGTCACCCTCAACACAGATAGGGGGGGAGAGTATATGTCAACGGAGTTTGATGCATTTCTGTCTTCACGGGCCATTATTCACTCATACATATTCACTCATACACTACTCCTTACACTCCTTAGCAAAATCCTGTTTCTGAAAGGAAAAACAGGTCCACAATGGAGATGGCCAGATGCATGCTTAAGGCCAAGTCTTTGCCCAATCAATTTTGGCTTGATGCAGTATTGTGTGCCAACTATGTGCTGAATAGATCACCTACACGGGCATTGAAGACTATTACACCTTATGAAGCATGGAAAGGCAGGAAGCCTTCACTTTCACACATGAGAGTTTTTGGGTCTCTTGCATATGTTCATGTACCATCTCAGCTGAGACATAAGCTTGATGGCAAGGCAATCAAATGCATATTTATTGGTTACAGCGAGGAAAGCAGAGGGTATCGGTTATATCAACCAAATACTAGGAAGAATATTGTCAATAGAGATGTAATCTTTGCTGAACATTCAGCTTCTCCTCTTGTGGACTGCAAAGCAAAGCCAGATGTTGACATTTTTTATGCCTTTGAATCTTGGTTACCTCTGCCATCATCAGAAGAGGACTTTGACCAGCAACATGAGCCTCCTACAGGCCCTCCACTAAGCAATAATCAGCCACAACCTCATGCTGATTTGCAGGTTTCTCTTCCGGCACAAAATGATCCCACTACTCATGATGCAGTCATTGAAGAAAGAGCTGTCAATAGACAGCAAAGGCAAGTTCCCAGATGGCTTCTTGATACATTGAGGGACAGCAAACAAGATCAGCCTTTTGCTGCCCGGACAAGATCAGGGAATAGACAGCATAGTCACTTTCTTGAGTTTGCACTCCTTGCTACAGCTTGCAATGAAGAGCCTTTGTGCCATAAAGATGCCTTTGACAGCAAAGAGTGGATGGATGCAATGAGAGCTGAGTTACAATCTATTGCCAAAAATGACACATGGGAATTAGTAGATCTCCCTCCCGGCAAGCATGCCATTGGAACGTGGTGGGTCTACAAATTAAAAAGGAAATCTGATGGCAGCATAGATCGATACAAAGCCCGTCTTGTTGCAAAAGGGTATGCCCAACAACAAGGCATTAACTTTGAGGAAACATTTGCTCCCACATCCAGGATCACTACCATTAGATGTGTCATTGCCATTGCAGCCCATCATCATTGGCAAGTGCACCAACTTGACATCAAGACTGCTTTTCTTCATGGGGATATGCAGGAAGAAGTCCATGTCACACAACCTCCTGGCTTTGAGGTTGTTAATTCTGAAAATAAGGTATGCCAGCTTAGAAAAGCCCTTTATGGTTTGAAGCAAGCACCCAGGGCATGGTATGCCAAAATTCATGCACACTTACTATCCCTTGGTTTTCAGAATAGCCCACAGAACCCACTCTTTATGTCCGTGGGAGTGGATCTGATTTTTTAGTGCTGATTTTATATGTGGATGATATGCTCATCACGGGCCCAGATACTCAGCAAATTGCAGCTTTCAAGGCTGATTTGCAGCAGATTTTTGACATGACAGCTCCTTGATCGTTTTCAGTTTGAGGATTGCAAGCCAATCTCTACTCCAGTGGACCTTGGCTTCAAATTCTCAGCTCATGATGGGAGCCCACCATGCGATATCATTGTTTATCAGCAGGCTGTTGGATGCCTTATTTATTCATGTCACACCAGACCTGACTTGCAGTATGCAATATCTCAGCTCAGCAGATTCATGCACATGCCTAGTTCACAGCATTGGCAGGCAGTGAAGAGAGTCTTCAGATATCTCAGAGGCACTCAGGATTTAGCCCTCTTCTATGGTGATCAGGGTTCACTTACCATGCATGCTTACACGGATAGTGACCGGGCAGGATGTTCCGACACCAGAGTGTCACATACTTGCAATTGTTTTTGCTTGGCAATTCATGTATCTCTTGGCTCAGCAAGAAGCAACCAACAGTTGCCACATCTAGCTGTGAGGCTGAGTATAGGGCAGCTTTCACCGCTACAGTAGAGTGTGTTTGGCTTCGACAGTTACTTACAGATCTTGGAATTTGCCAGACATCCTCCACTATTGTCTACACTGACAACCAGAGTGCTTTGGCCATTGCGCGTAACCCAGTGTTTCATGCGCGTACCAAGCATATTGAAGTTCACTATCATTATGTTCGGGAGCGGTTGTCAGCAGGAGACATAGAGTTGTCCTATCTTCCCACAAAGGACAACATAGCATATATGTTTACAAAGGCACTTCCTCATCCCAAGTTCGAAGTCTTCCGACAGGCTTTACACTTGGTTCCCTTTGTTAAATGATCTGACATCCCTTGTACATTCATAGGTGGCTATATCCTTTTGGATGAACATGTGCCACCATGACCAAAAAATACCAAGTATTCTGAGACGTTTCCAGAGTACTTCAGCCCATCCCATGGAGGGGGGTTTGTAGGCCATCTTCTGGTAGTTCTAGTGATGCCCTATAGGCCATGGTATGTGCCTTGTAGGCATAAATGTAGGCACTTGTAGTGTTAGTGCCTTTTAGGCCACATAGGACACTTAGTCCTATGTGACACCTAGGACACTTAGTCCTAGGTCTAGGTACAAGTACCTTGTAATTGTATTTTTCATTATCTAAAGTTTGACGTGACAGCTGAACTATCGTGCGACTCTTTGCTACCTGCACTCTCTCTCTCTTTCATTCGATCCTACAGTGCTTACTAAAATACGTCAAATAAACAAAAGAGAAAGAAAACAAGAAAGGAAGAAGAAAGGAAGAAGATGACTAAGCAAAAATAAACAAGCAAGTCAAGAAACAAAATCTTCCAAAAAAACAGGAATAAAATCTCTCTCTCTCTCTCTCTCTCTCTCTCTCTCTCCCTCTTTTAAAACATAAAATAAAAGGCTAAATGGACCCTTTACACTGATGTATCGCTTCCTACAAAGAGGCAAAATTACAATCCTAACTTAGAAAGCACAAGCATACTCAATCAAACTCTCTTTTGAAACTAAAAGAAAAATAGGCTATTCAGCTCCCCGCTTTTTGTTTTCAGCTTATGTTCAATGATTCTAAACATACCTAAGGCCCATACACCATAGATAAAAGACTTCATATTTAAGATTGTGCGTACTTTTTTCATTATTTTCCTTGGACTATACCTCGTGTGTAAAAGTAAAGTGATCAAATTACTACAATGAGTGATAAAAGAGTCATTAGTTGTACAAAGGCGGCAAAATCTATGGATATGCTTAGAAGCTGCAGGCCATGCACAAGGTCAATGATAGAGGACGAGGCCCACTTGTTGATGTACTGCAGCAACCGCCAAACATTAGAAATAAGTCTACAACCTCCTACCCTCTATAACCAATTGAATTACCTCCCTAAACACAGAGTGCTATATATTACAGATTTGGAAGCACAGAAAGGAATCATTGGAAAATTTTAAGCTTGAAAGCAAATAGTTAGCAAAATTGTTATTCTCGGTCTCAAAAATCACACGGCCGTTTTAGAAAGTTTAGTTGACTTGTATGTATGTATCAGTTTGTTCAATAAGTTTGCTTGGATCTCCCAGGGAGGTTCATCTTCCAATCCTGTCTGCTTCTTACAATATCAGTTGTTCAATTGTTTGTATCCCTTACTTGAATTTTCACACAAAAGAGACAAATGATATGCTTAAAGCAACATCAGCCCTGAAGAAAGAAGTTGCACGCCATGCAGAATAAAAATGGTAGAGGATGAGGCCCTCTTGTTGATATAATGCAGCACCACCAAAACGTCACAAAAAGGCCGAACAATCTCCTACCCTCTATAACCAACTGAATTACCTCCCAAAATACATTGCAGCTCTATATTGAAGATCTGGAGGCACAGCATGTCATGACAAGAGAAATCACTGATCTGTGATTAGTAGACATTTAAACATTATCATTATGTTATACGCCAATGGTGTAACATGTATTTGTATTTATGATGGACATCGACCGATTTGTTATGGCGGTGGATCATTTGAGTAGATAGGACTAGTCGAGTTGGAGCCACTGCTTCAAACGGCATCGAATTTGGACATGTGATACTTATTCTATTAATAAAAATGTGCACACACGTGTCTAGGTCCTAGGGGCAATAGGAAGAGGTGCATTGAATGGTAGATGCATGGGTCATAGGCTAAGGATAGGTGTAAATGGGAAGATGGAACTTGAGTGATCTCAAGGGACATTAATGAAAGGGTATCACCCTTTCATTGTGAATCTCACGTTGCATTCTCTCTACCACATTGCATTCATCCATCATCTCTCTCCCACCTGGCATGTAGGTCGAAAAAGAAACAAGTACTCTCCCGAGGGCGCTCTTCCCCATTGGAGGGCCAATCGGCATTCAAATTCTGCATGCACTGCACACATTTGCATTCTCGAGAAGTGTGATTTTTCACATTTGGTATCAGAGCGGTGACGATCCACGAGCGGGATGAGAAGAGGGCGACAGTTGCCGACGACGGAAGTCGAAAGAGAAGTTGCAGAAGAGGATCACAACCAACCGATCTCCGAGGTTCTGAGACAAGGGATTTTTCTGAAAATTTCTGGTCTTGAACGGTGAACGGGGTGTCCTCACGAGGTGAATTGCCCCCCCCCACCCATGTGAATGTACCCTTAAAATCCTTGAACCGTGAGGAAAAGGGATCCCCCGTTCTCCCCAACGGGAAGTCGGATCGGAATAAGATTTTAAGGGGGTGATCCACCCATCAAGTACCCCCTATAACGGTATCTAGAGCTCCAATCCGCTCAAAACAAGTAGCCCAAACGGAGCGTACCAGTTTACAACAGAAATACAAGAAGAAAAGCTTGAAAGAGAAGGGAAAGGAGGTCATTAACGAAGCAGGAGCCGGATAAGTACCACCAACTCTACAACACTTGACTTTTGCTGTAAAATAAACCTCTTTTTTTTTTAAATTACAGCAAGACATTTTGTCTCTTATATTACTAAAAGGAAAGAATTGAAGGGGAAGGGACATATAACAATGAACTTATTCCTTTTCCTCCATTACCCCAAGGAGAGAGAGAAAGAACACCTTCACCCCCTCTTGAAGAGAATGGATTAGGTGAGAGTTATACACATCTTAAGTATGATAACCCACAAATAGATTTACAGCAGTCTCTTCTTCAAGAACCTCTTGATAGGGAGTTCTCCTTTCGTAATGAAAGAAGAAATGAGACCGGCCAAGAACAAGGTAATGAGTTCACGCCTTCAACTCAAAACCCAATACACATGGATTATAATCCAAGTGCAAGAGGAAGAGAGGAGACTCCTGTTGATAAGCTGATTTTCTAGCTTAGCAATATGATTGAGCAGTCCATTATGACAAGATTAGAGACTAAGAGGACTTTAAACTTCGGGGATGAAGAGTTGAGTACCCCTTCTAAGAGGTCCAAATTCCAACCACGAGAGAGAATTGAGTTCTCCAAATATGATGGGGCAAGGGAGGCTGACAAAATCCTCAATTGGATTTGTCATTTTGAGCTATACTTTGCCCATCAAGACAAGACCGAGCAAGAGAAGCTTGCTCTTGCCACATTGCATCTGCAGAAGGATGCTCTAATGTGGTGGTCCTTGTCACAAAGAGGAAAAGAGCCTATTCATGAATGGGCTAAGTTTGTGGAGCAACTGAAAGCCACTTTCATGCCACTGAGGCATGAAGAGAACCTAACCTTTCGTTGGGAGAGGTTTAGGCAGTTCGATAATGAGAGTAATGCAGATTTTACAGCCAGATTTTGGAAACTCTCTCTAGAGTTACCCGAAAAGAGTGAGGAAGATAGGAGAAAGAAGTATTTAGCAGCCTTAAGCCCAAACTCAGCCCAAAAGTAAGGTACAAGGTTGAAATGTTTAACCCGACCACGCTAAGCTGGCTGAAATAGCCGAGAGGAAATTGAATCCACGTAAACCCTTCAACAAAGGAAATGAGAAAGCTATTGTACAAAATGTTAACAACCAATCACGTCCTGGATGGACACCATTTCCTTCCATGACTGACGATGAGAAGAAAAAGCTAATTAAGGAGGGAAAATGTTTCGGATGTAAGAAACATAAGCCAGGGCATCCATGGCATAAATGTCCTACTCTATTAGCCAAAATTGTCAAAACCAGTTCTGTAAAAGGGAAAGGCAAAGCATCCAAGCAGGAGGGTGAGGCTTCTACCTCCTCATCCCAAGACTCTACGATGAACATAGAACCAAGAGTAAATGCTATCCATTCAGCCAACACTGGTGATATGGATGTGTGAACTGAATAGAGGTTAGGCATATTCATTGTAGAGTATGGACAGAGAATGAATATTTTTCTCCTCCGTGTAGAGCGTCTAATAAGATAAATAGGGCTGAAATAGAAGAGTTGGAAAAAGAGATTGAAGGTCTATAGTTTCTATAGACTAAGTAGCTCTCCATCGCAAAATCATCCATAGCCAACGTCTACCTAGTTCAATGAAAACATTTGGGTGAGAGAATCGTTTTAATACTGACCAATTTATTGAGAATGTGTTTAAGCTTATTGAGCAGGTTACTGTAAAGAGATTTCAGCAGCTAAGTATTCATAAGAGGATTCTGAGCATGAAGAGATAATGAAGAGGCACTGCAGTGGTACTTCTGCATTTTGAATATTCAGCATCAAGAGGAACCAGAACTTGAAGATGAGATTTAAGTTCGGATTCAGAAGAGATCGTGTACTACCAGGAGAAAATTATTTGCAGATTATGAAGAGGAGATGCAAATGCAGAAGTAAAAGAGAAGCGTACGCAAGAGAAAGAGACAAAAGAGGATCTAGAAGAGGACTTCTGTCCATTCAAGCAGGAGCGAGTGTCATGACAAGAGAAATCACTAATCTGTGATTAGTAGACATTAAAACATTATTATTATGTTATACGCCAATGGTGTAACATGTATTTGTATTTATGATGGACACCGTCCGATTTGTTATGGCGGTGGATCATTTGAATAGATAGGACTAGTCGAGCTGGAGCCACTGCTTCAGACGGCATCGAATTTGGACATGTGATACTTATTCTATTAATAAAAATGTGTACACACGTGTCTAGGTCCTAGGGGCAATAGGAAGGGAAGGGTGCATTAAGGTGCATTGAATGGTAGATGCATGGGTCATAGGCTAAGGTGCATTGAATGGTAGATGCATGGGTCATAGGCTAAGGGTAGGTGTAAATGGGAAGATGGAACTTGAGTGATCTCAAGGGACATTAATGAAAGGGTATCACCCTTTCATTGTGAATCTCACGTTGCATTCTCTCTACCACATTGCATTCATCCGTCATCTCTCTCCCACCTGGCATGTAGGTCGAAAAAGAAACAAGTACTTGTTAGAAACTCACTGTGCCCACCTGTGAGCCCCCGATTTGAGGGGACAAGGGGCAGTGAGAGGTAGGAGGGCTGGGAAAGAGAGAGACTCAGGCTAGCATCATAGGCAACCAGCACACGGGCTGGTTGCTGCCTGCAACAGCAGGGAAACAGGGGCCTTAGGCCTCACTTGGAGGCGCCTGCAGCTGCACAGACTGGCTGCACAGGGCACCCTTAAATAGGAGCCTGTGGCAGGCCAAGACGGCCCAACCAAGGCCACCGACCAGGGCCAACCCTGGTCGGTTTTCTAGGGCCATCTAGTCGGCCACCAGACAGGGTACCGACCCTGTTGGTCGTTCAACCCAAGGGGCCTGGGCAGTGCCTATAAAAGGCCCACTCCTTCATTGTTTCCAGCATCCAGTGCAAGACTGAAAGCCTCCTTCCAACGCTGTGCTGTGCACTCAGTTCTGGAGCCAAGACGGCCCAACCAAGGCCACCGGCCAACCTTGGTCGGTTTTCTAGGGCCATCTGGTCGGCCACCAGACAGGGTACCAACCCTGCTGGTCGTTCAACCCAAGGGGCCTGGACAGTGCCTATAAAAGGCCCACTCCTTCATTGTTTCCAGCATCCAGTGCAAGACTGAAAGCCTCCTTCCAAGGCTGTGCTGTGCACTCAGTTCTGGAGCAGTTTGTGAGAGAGAGAGTCCTTCAATATTCTCCAGCACTTTGCTGTATTTTGTATTACTCCCTGTGAGCTGTTTTTTTCTGCCCACCATCCAATGGATGAATATACTCTCTCTCTCTCTCCGTCCAAGTTATTTCTGAGTGAGTGTTTATTGCATCTGTGTTCATCTATATGAGTTGAGTGTGTGTAAGAGTTGGATTTTACTATGCCCACTGCTCTTCAACTGAGGTGGTAGAGCGCCTTGTCAATGATGCTGGTGTTCCTGGAGCTGGTTTCTTCGCATATGTTGTGCCCTAGGATCCACTTTTCGATCCTTCTGCAACACTTCTGACTCATTGTCCGGTTTGGATTACTCTCAAAGCGGTGCCTGTGCCTCTTCTTCAGCATCTTCCAACTCTTGCAGCTTTTTTGGGAAGGCCTCTTCATGTTCCGAGACAGGAGTTCTTGCAAGCCTCCCGTGATGTTCGTCTTTGCATTCTGTGGGATATGACGCAGCCCCTACCATCTACTCTGGATCTTGACTTGGGATTTGCTCATCCGATGCGCATCAAGCTCCATTTTGCATCTTTTCCCATAGCATGTTATCGGTGCCGAAAGGTTGGTCATTTTGCACGTGCCTGGATTGCACCCTTGTTGAGCACCATCAGTTTCCTTCTACTCAGGATATGGATGTACCCCTTGTAGAGGGCAATTTATAGGATAATATGCATGCTCTCTCTCAGGACACTGTCCCTGCTCTTACTCAGATTGATCCTCCGAATGAAGCTCAAATGCTGAAACCTACTTCATCAGATGCAGTTTTTTCATCGGAAGATACGGATGTTGATTTAGCTTCTCTACCTTTGATGCCTGTGCCAGAGTTTTCTTCTGTCAGGGATGCAGAAGTACCTTTTTTACTGGAATCTTTTCATCCCATGTTACAACAGGTTTTTGACCCTCTGATTCAAAAATTTCGGGTACCAGCCTATATCAAGAAGAATCACAAGGGCAAAAGACAGCTTGTTTTTATTGATGGTGTGGTTTCATCACTGCATCAGTTTTTACAGAGCAACAATTTGAAGCTGGAGGATGCTGTATTTGATTCTCCTCCAGCTTGATATGTAACTTTTTACTTGGCTACCTCATGACTTTTGCTCTGAGGTTTTACTTGTAAAAACTTTTTCCTTGTACTTATTGGTGGGTTTTTACCTCTTTTGAGGTTTCCCACACGGAAATATAAAGATTTCCCTTTTTTTTTTTTATAAGTCTGTGAGAGTTGGAGAGATCTTGGGTGGAGGTTTGAGTGATTCATTTCCTCCTATTCTCTAACAGTACTCTCACGAGGGCGCTCTTCCCCATTGGAGGGCCAATCGGCATTCAAATTCTGCATGCATTGCACACATTTGCATTCTCGAAAAGTGTGGTTTTTCACACAGCAAGGAATTATTGGAAATTTGAAAGCTTGAAAACAAAGAGTTAGCAAAATTGTTATTCTTAGTCACAGCAGTTTTAAAACGTTTAGTTGACTTGTATGTAAGAGTTTGAACATTGTTGCATAGGTTTTGTTGGATCTCCCAAGGAGATTCTTATTCCAATCCATGTCTGCATGTTGCAATATCAGTTTGTTCAATTGTTTGTAGCCCTAGCTTGAGTTATGGCCACGATTTGCAAGTGCTGCCATGAGATTTGTGACAAAACTACTCACTCCTTTGGATTGAATGCAAGCATGAATTGAATTTCTGCTTCCTCCCTCTTCATTCTTCAAAATTTTGATAACCTGCAATGATGCCCCAGCTACTGGAGCATACACAGAAAACTCTGATTTTCCACCTTCAACCCACCTTTTAGGTTTGCTGGCTATTTCTTCAAATTCGAGCCCTACCTTCTGGAATTTCACTGCAGAATGTCCTCTCATTTGGAGCTGTGCTGATTTCTTCTACTTGATGCCTCGGGTTTAATATGAGGACATCTTTGATTGTTTCACATGATCTCTGTAAAAACTTCTGGTTCAAATACTGTGCCCAAAGCTGAGCATTGCTATACCTAGGGTATTCCACAGAATTGTCGCACTGCTTGGATCACCTACAGTTTTCTCTTCAGCCAGCTGCAGAATATCTGTGGGAGGGGTTCCCCTCTTATCAACATGCTTGATAAAACTTATGTGCAAAGAAGCAGGGCCGAAATTGACCTACGGTAGGCAAACAGGCCAAGAAAACCATGCAACAAGCTAGAGTTAGCTTCCCCTCTAGGATTTGCCACACATACAGCCCCGCTTTTCATGGACATTGTGTCTCTCTCCTCTCTAATACTTTCACCACAGTTAAAAATTGCAAGGTACAGGCTCTCCAAGGAGCTCCGAGAAAGAAACAGTGATGGGCAGGGATACAAAATTATGCAAAGAACTCGAATGTACTGGTTGGTGAAAGGATCTCACATGAGAGACATTATTACAAATGACCAAACCAAAAAGCCCATGGGCATGTAGCCTGTCTATAGATTGGCATTTGCCTTTCTTTGGGGAAGGGTGTAAAAAACAGATTAGCATTTGCATCCACAAACACCGTGTGCAAGCTGATATGGCATGACACATGGTACCTCTGTACACTGTCTTTCCAATGTAAACATCATCAGAACACATGATCATAACCGGCCAATCAAGCAGCTCCCACTATGGGATAGCTCTCATGCATCTGATCAGTCTCTTTATATCACTTTCTTTGTATGCATGATGAGTCAGTGCATGGGATTTGAAACTGTTGTCTTGGCTTTGTCTTTAGCTAGGTCCAAAGGTTGCCTACGCCTTTGCATGAAGCAAGATGATTACCATCAAAATTGTATTTCACTCTTGCTTGACTTGAAGCCACTACTCCGTGTTCAAAATAAGAGAGTGCTAAGGACACCAACCTTTGGACCTAAATTGGAACACTGTCCCTATCTCTTCTCAGACTAGTTAAATCATTTTGGGGATAAAACTTGCTCACATTCCATTACATAATTAGCAAAAGCAGCTCCACGTTCTCCACATCCAATGTAATGCTGGGAAATATTTGCGAAAAGAATTGTATCAACAGCATTACTCTGACACTGAAGACTCCATGTTCAGTAATAGTTTCTTGTATAGAATCCACTTTGGATGTAAAGAAGCCTCCCCTATTGACGCCATCTTGTGTATTTTGTAAGGAGAAATACTAAACTTTCGTACCACCTTCTGCACGCCACGAGAATCTGAGAAGCTCAATAGCCTCTTGGCACAAAGCCCTTTACGGTACCAATCAACACGTAAACAAGAAGGATGTCCTCATTTGCTCTCACGAAAGAAAGTATGTCCCGCAGTCACTGCGTGGCATCCTTTCCCTGTTAGTTCTCCACATGATCCCAAGATACTGTATCCCACGTGCACGTTCCTGCCTTGCAGGACTTTGACTCTCCGGTGCACTGGACAGCCCCAATGGTGACCACACCTTTGATCTACAAACAACTCATACCTGCGCTCTCAGCAGGGGGCTTACCGTGCAATGCATCGAGTCTTCAGCTGCGCATCTCCAATGTCTAAAGCACTTTCTTGTCGGCTAAACTCCGCCCTGTATATTAGCATTACCAACAGCTTCACTACGGACATCAAAATCTTCGAATGAAGAGGCAAGGGTGAGGAAACGAGTGGAGGTTTACGAAAAAAAAGAACCCATATCGCCAAAAATGACAGGTAATACTCTTTGCTAAAGATACTTAATCGCCCAAAATCACAGGGAGAATACGCTTTGCTAAACTTACTCGAATATCAATGACAAATCCTGGGTTCTTGAGAAGATAGAAAAACACGCCTATGCAAACCAACAATCATGAACGATGGTATTCTACTCAGAGAAGACGACCTTACCTGGTAACGTTGCAGCTGCCTTGCTCTTGAAGTTCAAAAGGCTTCTCGAAGGAATAAATGTATGAAAAAACTTGCCTAAAATTGCAAGCAAGTTTGGGAGTTTTTTTGAGTGAAACTTAAGTGACATGCCTAGGAAGAGGAGGAATGCAACTAAAAAGTGACATGGAGGAGGAATGCAAGTGCAAGTGAGATGCCTAGGAAGCAACTAAGAGCCTCTTCACTCGAAGCGCGGTGGTTTGAAACCAGGTGAGATCCCAAAATTAAATGTGTGGTCGCTACTCGAGCCCCTGCTCTCGAGTAGGGGCCACGAAAAAAACCCAGTTTTTGAAAAGGACAGGGTGGTTTTCAAAACCAACCCTCTCGTGGGAACAGGCCCTAAGGATGCAAGGGTGCAGCCAAGCGAGGTGGGCTCTTTTGTG
Organism: Dipteris shenzhenensis; assembly: GCF_047967505.1. Taxonomy (NCBI): domain Eukaryota; kingdom Viridiplantae; phylum Streptophyta; class Polypodiopsida; order Gleicheniales; family Dipteridaceae; genus Dipteris; species Dipteris shenzhenensis. The sequence goes on from NC_141625.1 coordinate 11,862,082, forward strand.
GGCCAAGGGGAGAGAGGACTTGTGCGTGCGTGCATGTGTTGGGGTGGGTGCGTGGGGCAGGTTGCTAGAGTGGGGAGGAGGGATTAGGCAATGCCATATTTACTATATACTAAGTATCTATGATTAAAAAGCCAAAATCCTCATAAAACAATATGCTTAGATAGCGTATGTCGTATCAAAGGATGTGGGAAGACAAATGCAAAATAGGCCATACTAGGTTTAAGCCTTGGTTTTTTTTTTTTTAAAGAACATGATGGCAAGGAGGGAAAAGTAAAAAGTACAAAACTTGGCCGATTTTCATGGGCCTACTCTCTCTCTCTCTCTCTCTCTCTCTCTCTCTCTCTCTCTCTCTCTACCTTCACTAAAACCCCCTCCCTTTTGCTGAAATAGGATAGCCTAATTGGGCTATCCTGCCATCCTCACCCTTGAGAAATGATAGCCTAAAATGGGCAATCATGCTCTAAAGTTGGTGAACAAAACTAGCCATAACTTCCTTAAATGCTTATTTTGATTCATGTATCTTTACTAAATCTTGAAAAAAGCATGATAAACATCTAAATCATCTTGCCATTTGATTTGATATGCTACATGACTCGAGTGGGATTTGTCAATCAAAAGATATAGGCTCTCGAATTTTGACATAAATTTTTCAAAGACAAATCTAAATGCCATGATCACCTAGATTTTTGTCCCAATGAGTGCCTAATTTTCTAGCATCCCCATTTAGAAGAAAACTCTCTCTCTCTCTCTCTCTCTCTCTCTCTCTCTCTCTCTCTCTCTCTCTCTCTCTCTCTCTCTCTCTCTCTCTCTCTCTCTCTCTCTCTCTCTCTCTCTCTCTCTCTCTCTCTCTCTCTCCGTAAATTTAACACTCAGCCCCGACTCAAATCCACTAAGTATTCACTAATCACCTCATCACCTGAGGTCACCGCTATATCTGCCAGCACCACCTTGATAAGATTCCAAATCACCTCCACCCTTAGACCAACATTTGCAGATGAACCAAATACTAACTTGTTCCTAATACACCATATGCCCCAAAAGACTGCGGTCCTGATATATGGCCAACACACAAACAAAGTTGAGGGGAGATTCATTGTCTCTCCCAAGAGCACCAACTACCACTTTGCACACAAATTGAACTTCCCCATCAAGCCCACCAACCTGATGAGGTCAGCCGCCTTACTCCACACTCTCTTGGCTACAACACGGACATGACCAAAACAAATGTGAGGCATCCTCCATAGCACAACCGCAAAGAGGGCAAAAGGAGTTTACACTTTTCCACTTTGCCATGCATTAGGCTTAGAAGTAGCCGATTATGTAGGATCTTGCAAAAAAGGAAGCTTGCTTTATATCCCCCCAAATTTCCTTGAACCTTTCTTTCCACCATTTAGGGGTTCTCCAAACTTTCCATTTGGCATTCAGGTGACTAACCATCAAGATGTTCTCAACAAGATTCCTATACACCACCTTGGCAGAGACCCTCTTCAATCCCACCCTACCCACTACACATTGATTCACCCCCCAATCTAAGGCAGGAATTGGGTTAGAGGGCCAATCCCCTCACTGATGGCCTCCAACATAGTCTACCCATTCATCGTCATTTCATTGAGGTGGAATTCATCCACAAATCTAAGCATTGGTCCCAGATGTTCAGCCAGCATCTTAGACCCTTATTTTGCATGCTCCAAGCCAAGGGTAGATCCAGGTTGGCTGTGGTTTAAAGATAGAGAGGTATGAATCTATTCAAGATGAGGTAGCTGTGATACAAGGATCCAAGGTCTTCTTTTGCATGAGGATGTGCACGATTGGTTGCATAATTGGCCCTTTGACCAATAGGGGAGGATGCAGATTTAGCCATTTGAAAAATCAATGATTGTCTATTTGCTTGAGGCAAAGTATCCAATAGGGAAGCAAAGTGCTGCTGGACATGAACGTCCTAGCAGCTGGAGGGAGGGCAAAGTATGATGGACTTATTTTTGGAGCCCAGGAAATCACTGTAAATATGGTACAAGCTATATATATCACATGTAGGAGCACCAATAGGTGGGTGGGATTAGCATTGCTAAGCACACATCTAGGCTGGCATGGATTAGCTCTAGGCATAGAAGCTAGGAAGTAGTAATAGAGAGCCTATAAGAGTTTTTTCTTTTGCCTTTGTAAATAGTAACGATTTTCAGAGAGACCATGATTACAAGAAGTGATGATGAAGTGCTCATGACCACTATCAGCAAATAACTTGCATACCCATAGACCTCTAATGGTGGATCTTGAGAAATTGGTAGAAGAGTGCATGTGATGCATATGCTGGAGACTAGGGGTGTGGATTACTATGAGAACTTTTGCAAAATCGGAGGTCTTGAGTTTGCATGGGTACTTTTTAGCTAAAAATAGAGGTGGTATTTGTTTTTTGCATGAGGGCTAATTTTGTAGGACTATGGTGCTAAAAAATGGAGGGAAAGGTGATTGATGGGGAGATCTGGGGGCTTGTTTTTGAGAGGTACATTGTGCAAGAGATCCGAGAGAGCCAAGGTAGTATCTACATGCCATTTTTAGAGACTAACATGGACTGCAGTGACTGTATCTAAAGTTATGCACCAAATTTTAACCTACAATAGAAAGGTATTGAGTAGTTTAATGGCTACATTTTTTATATTTAGAGTGTATCAATCTGACTTCTGTAGAGAAAGTTATCACTTTTGTAGGACTGGCAGTTGGTTGAGAGATATTGAGCCAATTTTGCCCAACTGATTTTCAAGTGTTATTGTGAGCTTTTGTGCACACCTACAGAAAAAGAGTTGGCTCTATGTTATGGCACAAGGTTTCCTATTCTTGCACTATGTTTGTGTTTGTGTTGTATGTGGAGCCTAATCCTGTTTTTAGAGGTTGCTTTTAGTCATGCTTTGGACCTAGGCGTGTTTATAACCACTTTATGAAAATGGGGGTTATAGGGGGGGAAACGCCCCCCCTACTACTATCATTGAGGGGTTCCAAGGGTGCCCAACTAGTAGGGGGGCAGCAAATGTATTTAGGCCCCCCTTGGTGGGGGTCAAGGGTAGCACCCCCAAAGCCAAAAATACATGAAAATTGGTGCATGAATTTGTCTGTCAAATTTTTAAAATAAGGGTGTGGCTCACATAGCATGAGACTAGTGGATATATGGCTTGTATCTTATATCTTCTCACTAGCTAGATAAGAAAAATGCAAGACTGTTACTGTTTCTCCATGGACATAGCCCACACAGGGTGAACCATGTATATTGGCGGTGACTCTCTTTCTCTTCCATTCTGTGCGCTTTTGTATTGTGTATTTAAGCATTTTGCTTCTCGCATTATTGCTCCTAGCAACTAGTATCAGAGTGTTTATTTGAGCAATGCCCATTTGACTTAGTTTGAAGGAGGTTCCTGTTCGAGTGGGAGCAATAATAGAAGAAGACAAGTTCAAAATCCAGAAGTTCAATGGAAAGAACTACCAGTATTGGAAGATGTAGATTAGAATTATATGTATCAAAAGGACCTTTTCTTGCCATTAGGTGAAATAGCAAAGAAGCTTGTGAGTATGTCAGCTGAAGACTGGGAGGTTCTTTATAGAAAAGCATTAGGAACAATACAAATGTGTTTGGTAGTGTCGGTGGCTTTCAACATCCTTGATTAGATGACAACAAAGGACTTTTAGAAGGTGGGTTTGTAGCTTATCATTTGAATTAATGCAATACAAATACAAGCCACTTAAGCTCTCTAGGAGTAAACTTTGGTGATGAGGTTTGAGCTCTCCTAATTTTGTGCTCATTACCAAAAAGTTGGCATGGCTTGGTCATGGTTGTGAGTAACTTTGTTTCTGGGTCAAATACTTTAAAGTTTGATGATGTTGGTGGTGTTCTCCTTAGTGAGGAAATGCAATGGAAGAGCACATGTGAAAAATTAGGGAATTCTTTAACTCTTGAGAATAGGGAAAGATAAAGGCAGAGAGGAAATGCAATGGAAGAGCACATGTGAAAATTAGGGAATTCTTTGACTCTTGAGAATAGGGGAAGACAAAGGCAGAGAGGAAAGAGCCTAAGAAATCACGATAAGTCAAGAAGAATCAAATCCAATTCTAAAGGAAACTTGGAGTGCTGGCATTGTGGAAAGAAAGGACACCTGAAGAAATACTATTGGTTGTGAAAGAAAAAGGAAGGAGATGGACAGCAAGAGAATACATAGGAAGCAAATGTAGTAGGTATTGTTTTGCAAGATGCCTTAATTCTTTCATTGGATAATATTATTGATGCATGGGTAGTAGACTCAAGGGCTTCATTTCATGCTACACCTCATAGAAAATATTTTCAAGACTATGTTCAAGGTGATTTTGGAGAAGTTCATTTAGGTGATGATGAAGTATGTAAGATTGTTGGAAAGGGAAAGGTGCTGATAAAATTACCGAATGGAAACAAATGGTTGTTAAAGGAGGTAAGACATGTTCTTGATTTAAGAAGAAACTTAATTTCAGTAGGACACTTGGATGATGAAGGTTGCACAACCACATGTGTAGGAAATTTGTGGAAGGTCACTAAAGGATCAATGGTAACAATAAAAGGAGACAAGATAGGTACATTGTATTTATGTACTAGTAATGCTTACTAGTCTATTGCTTTAGCTGCTACAAGAGCAGATATAGCTTTGTGGAATCATAGGCCTAGATACATAAGTGAGAAGGGGATGAAGGTTCTTCACTCGAGAAAGCTATTGCCAGGTTTGAAGCAGGTTCTAAGAAGATGAAGGAAAAAGGAGGTACAAGGCAAGGCTTATTGTAAAGAGGTTTGCACAGAAGAAAGGTATAGACTTTGATGAGATATTCTTTCTTGTTGTTAAAATGACTTCAATCAAAACTATTTTGAGTATCTATGAAGTGCTCATATTGTCCCCTGCATACAAGGCACCAGGTTAAAAGTGTAAGAAAGTGCTAACAAGGGCAAAAAGTGACACCTAGTCCTGCCACAGTGGTGGTGTTAACAAGTGCTTAAAGAAGTGTCACAAAAACAAAGTGCTAGCATCTTTGTATGTAATCTGTTTTGTTAAATGTTTGCTTCAGATGTAATTTATTTTGTTTCAATTACTATTATCGCAAAAACTATCGAACATAATTTCTTAATGTAATTTCTTTTATTTCAATTTCAATGTAGTACCATTATCGGCACAACTATTATTGGTTGTTATTTCGGTAGTGAAAGTGGCTCTAATGAAGAACAAATGGCATATTTCTACCCTCGTTTACATTTTAGTGCAACCATAGGGATCATTGCACAAGAAATTGTTGAAAAAATGGTTCTTACTGTAGTGAAAATGGTTTCAATTACAAAAGCGGTGCTTTAGAACTATGATAACTCTAATAACCAGCGCGGTGGCTGCAAGGAAACTATACTAAATTGTAAATGTCTATATTTTCCTTAGCTTGGAACTAAAATAGCTCTAAGAACATGTGCGGTGGTTGAGAAATTATTGCACAAGGAGTAATATGACTAATTTATCTCTAAAATAACACTATTTTCCTCGGTTTAGAACTAAAATAGCTCCAACATCTAGCATGGTGGTTGTGGATATGGACCTTAAGGGGTTCCCTTAGAGATTGACATGCCACGGTGGTCTTCATGTTAACGTGGTGGTCTCTCCATGCCAACATCATTGCTTGAACTAGCACGGTGGTCAGTGCAGCAAAAGATTGTGTTGCGCAGCGATAGATGGTGAAATTGCATAATGACAGGTGGCAAGGCAAAAGTTTTGTGCTATTGTCAGGCCAACATGGTTGTGCTCAAACCAGCACGGTGGTTAGCGCAATAAAAGATTGTGTTACATAGTGACAGATGGCGAAGCTACGCAAGCAAACATGGCAAGGTAGAGGCTACGTGATGTAGTCAAGAGCAAGAGTCTCTGTGCTCATGAGTAAATGCATATAGTGCCATGTGTCAAGCTCTATGCTATTGACCATGATAATATTGCATCTCATTATTACACCAGTGCATGTTCATGACGTTAAAAAAATTTCCAACGAGAGCGCGGGTCCACGTAAAATTCAAATATTCACCCAGAAGCACATCACATCACGGCCCCAAAATGGCCCCAAAAATAGTTCTGTGATTGGCTACACCCAAGCAAACATTGACCCTATGTTGCAAGTGTAATTCTTCATTCTCATGAGCTTTGCATTTTGTTCTATTATTTTTATATGCTCCTCCCAAAGTTTGTTTACGTAAACATTGTTGTCCTTATATAAGGGACTTGATAATAATTCTTTTAGTGCAAGCATTGTAAATGTAGGGTGCATGACTCCACTCATGTAATTATGTTTGAATGAGATTTTACGCTTCAAGGCCACAAGAACTTTGTCATGGTCATTCAAGAACCCAAGAAGAACTTGTTGTGCCTTGACAACACTCCCATGCAACCCATATTGACCTTCACATGTCAACTCTCAAATTTGTGTGAATGGAATTCTAATTGACACTAAGCGAGCTTCCATGTCATTGAGTGCACTTATAAACTTTGTTTTGTCAACCATAAGCATGTTTTTTTACGATAGCAAAGGCATTCATTTTTGTTTGCTAACGTCTTTGAAGCAAAGTAAACATAGGCCTATTGCATGTTTGATCAATTGCAATATTTATTCCATTGGATTGCATGAAAATTATTGCATCAATATTTAGTTTCTTCATTTTGCTTTGGAATTTCAATGATCCACAACATATGCATGGAAATCTTGGAATGTCCATTATTTTTTTGAAGCATTTTTCTTCATAAGAAAGAGGTCGTACTCTCTTGTGAGAATTAATGTTATTGTGGATAGTTGATTTTATTAATGTTGGGGTTGATTCTACAGTCAATGATGTTGGATGCATAAAGTTTTATGGATTCTGTATACTTTGTTAATGATTGCTTGTGTTGTGTGATGTTGTTTAGAAGAAGTTTGTTGGAATAAGGTTGCTATGTCTTTTGCTGATAAGTTGGGGTTTTGTCTTGCTATTTTTGTCAAGAGCAAGTTACTTTCATTCGACCAAATATTATAGGTTTGTTTTACATTTAAATAAATCAATGGATTAATTGTATAAACACTAGTTGACTCATCTAAAATCAAAAAGTATGTATGACTTCTCTCATTCTTTCCAATGAAATTCTTTTTTGAAAGCTTAATTTCATCATAATAGAGAAGTATAAAACTTGCACCAAAAATTGAGTTGAAACGTTGAAGAATGTCAAAGCAAGGCACGAGATGTTGCTGAGTTTGGAGCTAGACTTTGTATTCTTTCAATACTCAATATGCTGTTATTTTCCATAGAACAAAATGCATGCCATGGAGTATTTGATGTTTGCCAATTCAAAAAAATGTTGTCACAAAGAATTTGAAGGATGTGTAAATATGTAAGAGTAGGGAAGAAATGTAGAAGACAAGGAAAGATGTTTAAGTTCATTGGGTTTTGTTCAACAAAGCTTGAGTTTAGAGCTAATTGTCTTTCTGCAAGAGCATTCTCAAAATTCATTTTGAATGGGTGAAATGTAAGAATAAAATTACTAAGTTGCAAAATTCAAGACCTTGTACTAAACAAATAAATAGAAAGGGCATATTTTATTAAAGAGAACATGGTTGAAAATATCTTAGAAAGAACATGGTGGAAAATATCTTAGAATAAAAGAAAAAGTACATCATGCATCTGCATCAAATGCAATGACAAATCCAAAACTATTAATAGTGAAGCTTCTCCTAGGCTTGGTAGTCTTTAGCTTGCTCCTTGCAACCATCAAGTCTTCCTCATATATTTGCAAGAATGCAGAAGGAAAGTGAAGCACATGTCAACATATGGTCCTCTAATGTGCATAGGTACTTGTCCACCTCCACATTGCACAATGTCACCAGTAAGGGAAGGAACTTACTCAATGGTTTGGGAGCTTTTGCAAGTGTAGCACATGGTCGTATAGGGTCCCGACTGACACGCCCACCTTTGCACGCTTTACAAATGTGCTCGATCAAATCAGCATTCACGTTTGTGCAATGCAAGACACCAACAACCTACACTTGCAAAGGGAATTAGTACAAGAATGATTGGTAAATGGAGCAAAAAGATAAAAGATCTTTAAAAAATCACCTTAGTTCCATATTCCAATTATGAAACTTGACTCATGAAAGCTGCTTTCAAGTCATCTTTTGTAGGGCCATCAGGAACCTCTGCCAATATGGTAAAGTTGAAAACACAAATTGTGTTATTTGCCTTCAAGGACGATACATTCTTCAATATGTACATTGAACTCTTGGATAAGTTGAGAGTGGGTTTTCTTTCGGTCACAAAGATTAGTTGCAATGCAAGTTTAACATCAATTTAAGCTATACGTTTCGAGAGCAAAAGCAATTTAGAAGTTAGATGAACCAAGGGAATCCTAACTTATCTTCATCTCGTGGCCTGTCCGCAACAATGATTTGATCACCCATATTCTCGTCACATGCAACTTTGATGATCACAATTCCAATTGTGCCCATGACATTAGAAACATTCCATTTGTTAAGGTTGATCATTCAGCTGTGCCAGGAACATATGTACATAATGATTGATCCGAAACAAGCGAAGGTTTCCATCAAAAGGTTCTCCTCTCTAATGATGCATGTTGTGGCATGAAGAAGCAAGCAAAGCTTGGAGGTCCCACCTTCTATTATGCCTCTTGGCACAACACTTGCATCCTCTATCTTATAGAACTCACCAACTTGCAAAAAATTTGCAAATTGGTGAATGTAAGAAGATGGTATCAATAATGTAATTGTGTGGGAATAGAATCTATTGGTAAGATCTCCCTTCAAGAAGACAGGGTATTTTGGGTTTATTACTTTGTAAGGACCATACTTGCAAAGTAATTTACCCTCAAACACAAATCTTTGAGGTACACAATCAAACAAATGAGTGATGCTTAATGAGACCAATGCTTTCCCTCCTCCTACGAAATTTTCTTTTGATGGAATGATTGCTTTAGCAATAGCAGCATTGTGTGGTGAGGGCATGCATTTATTAACATCTTCACATCCTTTATAAGAATTCACTTCATCATTCTCTTCTTTGCATATAAGTTGCTTGCTGGCTGAAATACAAATATGCAAGAAAGTAAGACTCTCGACTATGACCAAGGGTGGAACTCTTTATAACAAAGAACATTTAACTCTAAAATGAAAGTGTCATTGTAGGAAATCGTGCTAAAGCACTAAATCGATAATGAACTCATTATAACGAAAAACATGCACCTCTAAAATGAAAGTATCACTACAGGAAATTGTGCTAAACATCGAAATCAAAAAGCATGCATTTGTCTACTATAAAAAGCTAGTAATATTTCATCTTTCTACCATTATATGAAATAGCATAGAATTTTTAAGGAAATGATAAAATCCTCATTTATATATGTTTTTTTTGTCAATCAATAGTGCTCATAAAATCAATTTATTCTACCATCACATTACATTGAATGAGATTAGAAGGAAAGGACTTACTCTTAAATTATATGCTATTTTTTTGGAGCAAAAGTGTTCACAAAATCAACTTAAAATCAATCTGAATCAATAATGATAACATTGTTGCCCTCTAATTTAGGTGATGCATTCTTCTCTTTCACATCTTTCTCATGTTTGACTTTAGAGAAACGTTTCATGGATGATGTGATTGTGGACCTAATACTAACATACTTCGAGTTCTTCAGTATGAGTTTCCTCTCACTGACAAAAACAAAACAAAATACAATTCAAATTATGAACTTCAAAGTAACGAACAACAAATCAAAACACAAAAATATACTTTAAGCACATGCCTCTTCCGCAACTTCTTGGAAAGAACCTTTCAAAGAGCGGGATATGTTCGCAGCTCTCCACGAGTCCAAGAACACATGTAGGATTCTCACACTGAGAAACCAAATCAACTAGAGTTTCTGCAATAGCAGTGAAACCAGTCATGCTTATGTACTACGCATAAAAGACTACAACAATCAACTTGCAGTAGCAACAAGAAAGACTATGAACCCCGCAAAAATGGTTTAAGTAATCTTGAATGGGACTAGGAGAGGGATATGAGAATCTAGTCCAGAGTATTTCCATCCAATGGCAAATTTCAACACTGGAAGAACTTCAGTCAGTTCTACCTGGTGAAGAACTCAGGACTCAGGCAATTCAAGCACGTAAAGGTCATTTTAAAAAATGATCAGGCATTCATAGCTTCAGATAGAAGGAGAGGCAGAGGCAGAGGTAGAGGTAGAGGTAGATTATACTAGAGAAGTGGTCATCATCAGCAATAGAGTCATCAGCAAAATCAACATCAACATCAGCATCAGCATCATCCTCTCAGCAGCATCAGAATCAACAAAGAGGAAATCATTCCAAACGAGGAAGATTTCAAGGACAAGGGAATGCATCCACCAACAAGTCAAACATTCAGTGCAACTACTGTCGCAAGTTTGGACACTATGAAAGAGATCGCCGCAAGAAGCAGTATGACCAAGGCAGTCAAAATAATCAAGGGAATTTTTGAGGCATAGGAAATCATCGTGATGGACATTCTAGTCACAATCATTTTGCAAATGAACGTGGAAATATGTTTCTTGCAAGCGAGGAAATGCATTAAACTGATACAGTGTACCTAGACACTAATTTCAATCCCAAAGAGGATTACAGCTATTAAGTCAACCAAGTGGAACAGGATTGCTGAGTTTCCATGGGCTGCTACACTCCACAAGACCATCTCTGCAATTCTCACCTTCATCTAAGCCTCGCCATAGTTGCCCACGACCAATTGCTTCTTTCGCGCTCCACCATCGTTCCGTCGCTATCACAGAGCCTACCTCTACAACCATAGCCAAGCTCCTCTGACACATGGAAAAGCCACGGGTAGATAGGGTTGGCTTTAACCCTAGGTTTGGTCGGTGGTCAGCTTTTGGCCACATGGCAACCCAATCTGCCACGTCAGCAACCAAGGCACCCATCAAACACGTCATCAGCTGACATGTGGGAGGTCCACATCATCTGACACCCCGCCTTGCTAGATCAGCAGTGGCCATGTAGGCAACACGTCAACACTGCCAAGTGAGTAATCCATGTCATCAATGCCACATCATCAGTAGCAGGTTCAATCAACACTGCCACATCAACATCCTAGTCAGTAGTAGTGACACATCATCAAGCGATGTGGCACTCTGACCCCCTACTTGGCACACTTGGCATTTTGCATGTGACCACTCCTACCACCTCAGCATAAGGCTTTATAGGCATAGTCCCTGCTAGGCATAGTCACTGCATGTGACCCTCTGACTGCCACATCATCATTGAGCACATTTGCACTCCTTTTGCCCCTCCACCTAGATCAAGTCGTATCTCTTGATCTAGGCAAAATTTGAGGGCGCTCCAAAAAGGAATATCGCTTGATTTTTTGTTCTCTACATGCTCATCACATCACACAATATTTCGGTGCAAGTATCACTCACTTTTAAACCTCATTGGCAAATCCACTTTCTACATGCACATCAGCCTCTACATTGACACATCTGATCAAGCACACAAAAAGAACCAAAGAAAAGAAATTATTTGATGTTCTTTGATCGACTGACGGTTAGTATAGATCTAAATCAATAGTAGACTAGATCGCCATAGAGGGGACCCTTTGAATTTCCCCAAATTGCCAATCTAAGCGATGCCCAAAATTCCCGACTAGTTCCTAGTCGAACAGTCCCTACACTCACATATGATTTCACATCATCACATTACTTAAAACCTGATGTTCATCAGTTCAACGAGTAGATTTCAGAGTGTTCAAAGGCATTGCCGATTGATCAGTGGGCAGATAGCATATGATGTGATTTCACATACATATGCCATCATTGCTCCATCATTGTAAAGCTTATTTAGTTATTTCACGGCATTCCACATCATTTCAGCCTTGTAAAGCCTCTTGGCTATTCCCAGCATCATTTGCCACAAGCCTTGTAATTCATATCGGATTATATATTGTAGTTCTACCTTCACCGACAATTCAGATTTCACTTGCCACAGTTAGTGTTTTGCAGCAATTGATTCAGACAGTGATTTTCATGACACTTTGAGTACATTTCTTGCATCATTTCTACAACTAGCAACCTCAATCTGGAGGCATTTGCTAAGTTAGACAACTCCAATTATAGCACGTGGAAATACCAAATGGAGACCCTTCTTGTACTTTAGGACAAATGGTAGTATGTCGATGGATCTACACCTAGACCATTGGATGATCCAACCAGTAATAGCTCTACTCCACCTATTGTCTCACAGCACTAGTAGCAGGATCTCCAACTACACAAATAGTTTTCGCACTTGTAGCAGATCTTGCCATTGCCCGAGCATAGGAAGAATGGGATAAGAAAGATAAGTATGCATATCATTTGATCAAGCAGAATGTGCAAGATGTCATGCTAGGATAGCTCAACACCGTCAAGACATCAATTGAAGCATGGGATATGTTCGCCAACTCTCTACGAGTCCAAGAACACTTCCAAGATTCTCACACCGAGAAACCAAATTAACCAGAGTTTCCGCAACAACAGCACTAGCAAAATCGGTCATGCTTACATACTCAGAATCAAAGACTATAACAATCAACTCGTAGCAGTAAGAGAGACTATGAATCCCACAGAAATGGTTCAAGTCATCTTGAATGGACTAGGAGAGGGATACAAGAATCTAGTCAAGAGTATCGCCATCCAATGGCATATTCCAACACTGGAAGAACTTCAGTCAGTCTTACTTGGTGAAGAGCTCAGGACACAGGCCATTCATGCACACAACGCTCATTCTAATGATCAGGCTTTCACAACTTCAGATAGAAGAAGAGGTAGAGGTAGATCATTCTAGAGAAGTGGTCATCATTAGCAGCAGAGCAAGGTCAGCATCAGCATCAGCAACGTTAGAATCAACAAAGAGGAAATTATCCAATTGAGGAAGATTCCAAGGACAAGGGAATGCATCCACCAACATGTCAAATATCCAATGTAACTACTGTTATAAGTTTGGGCACTATGAAAGAGATTGCTGCAAGAAGCAGCGCGACCAAGGTGACCAAGGATGATCCATGCCACCAAAGCATGAGTCTTATGTGGACTTGAAAGGATGATCCACGTAAGACTCATGCTTTAGTGGCATGGATTATCCTTTCAATTGGCCTTATGAAAATTGCCCCAAGTATGTGTAGTCTTGCTCTATCTCTACTTGTTCACCTAGGTAATTGAAGCTATGTTAGTGTAGTACAACACATGAGGTGTTGATGATCATGACCTTGGCTGACTATCAAGTCTCTCTCATTGCAAAACACCTCTTATGCCTCCAGATGCTTTTGCAACCACTCTATTGAAGATGACATAAGGACTATCTCATCCTAGCAATATCTATATGATCAAGTCAACTAGTAATGCCCTTGCCCCTAAGGTGGTCAATGAAGGATGTGATCTCGTCAATGTAGAACCTGAAGAGGGTCGGTGAAAGAGGGCATCCCTACTTCACTCTAATGGTGCCCTCAACCTAGTCTAATAGACCTCCCGTGCCCAAACTCTCCCTTTGACACACTTACATAGGCTCATTGCTCCTCACATTAGAATCTCTAGAATCTGCATCTCCTCAAGCATCTTGATCATACAAGAGCATGGGATAGTGTCGAAGGCCTTTCGAATGTCTATAAAGCAAGCATAGACTTTTGGGCACCTTGATCTTACTTCCTCAATGATGGCCTTCAGATTGAAGATGTGGTCAAGGGTGGAGTGTTGTGATTGGAAACCTGCCTATCTTAGAGCCCGCTGCAGTCTCTAGTATCGACCCATATCTTGGCCAAGGTGTGGCCAATCATAAGAATGTCGTGGTTCCCAACGTCCATGGGGTCCCTTACATTGTGTATGGGCACAATGGTGGTGGTGCTCCAAGTATATGGGAAGCTGCGGCATACAACTTGGTTAGATATCTCTGCTAGAATCAGAGCTAGGACCTCTTGCCCATGTGCAAAATACTCAATCCATAGTCCCTTGTGATCTTGAGCTCTCTAGTTATGAAGTATCATGAAGTAGATGTAGTGTGCCCCGTACATTATTTGTCATGGACATGCAACATGTGGTGAGCCTGGACATGGAGGACATGTCAGGTGGGCATCTACATCGGGACATCATAAAGTGAGCTTACATAAGTGTGCCAAACCCCTGAATCCATGATGGGAATTGGTGGCTTCACCTTAGACAAAATCAACAGATAGTAAGAAGATATAATATAGAAGCAGTAAGAAGATATAATATAGAAGCAATATATCCACTACACTACTCTCATGCTATGTGAGCAACACTTGCCGTTTAAATTTTTTACCACACAATTCATGCACCAATTTTTATGTATTTTTGGCTTCGAGGATGTTGCTTGTGAACCCCCACCAAGGGGGCCTAAATAGCTATCGTCTACCCCCTTGGAAGCCCTTGGCGATAGTAGTAGGGGTGGCATTGCCACCCTACACCCCACCCTTCATAGAGTGGGTATAAATACGCCTAGGTCCAAAGCACAACTAAAAGATACCTTTGAAAAAAAGAATCAGGTTCCATGTACAATAGTAAATCCATCGTTATTACACTCAGCAGAAGTGAATTGGTTGCCATGCACTCAATGCGCCAAAAGTGCAATGGTGCCTTAAGAGCACCTCCCCACGTTCAGGGTAGTGGGGATGGCTGGGCAGCTCCATGGCCAAAGCTCACTCATCATTTTTGCATCCCTGCACTAAAATGCCAAGGCTTGTAGAGTAAATGCCAAGGCTCTACTCCATTATCATTCATAAAAAACAACTCTGCTAATTTTTCATTTGCCGACAGGTTTCAACAGCTCAATGCTAAGCCAGAATGTTGAAAAACTAGAACTCTAGCCTAGCACTGGAATGTTGGACTAGCAAGGATAGCAGTCCATGGGAACAATGCATTTTGTTTTTGTTGCTGCTCACTTAGAGCTACTAGCCCTCGTAGGGAAGCGCTCTAATGTCTTTGAGGATCCATTTCTCCATTCAAGAGTACTCTCCTAGAGTACCTTATTGTGATCATAATGTCTCCCCCATTTTTTCTTATTTCTTTTTTATACGGGCAAGGTCTTTATGGGGTCACAAGATATGCGGCTCTAAGCCTTGGGTAACATAGGGATTGTTGTCCATAGGAGCCAAAGGTAAGCTAGGGTAGGACAGTAGTCCCTGTGGTAAAACAAGCATTATGAAGCTTTTCAAGAGTCCACAGGGCGGAAATCCCAAAGGTATTTTGCTTACCCACTCCAGGAGGATAAAGTGGCATCCATATCCCCTCAACCCACAAGATGAAGGTGGACTACAAAATAAAAATTAGAGTAAAATTTAAGGCTTCATAAAAAGCAAAGCTAAATTGTAAATCCTCGGAGCAACTTGTTTTTTGCTACCCATTTTAAGTTTCGTAGAGTCCAAGATCTTTAAAGTATGAGAATTTGCCAAAGCTCAATGGCTTTGTGAAAATGTCTACAATTTACACAAGTGCAGGTCATCTCTATATGTTTGATAGGGGCACCAAACATTGGGTTCCCTACTACTAGATGGATGTTTCTCAAAATGTCTGAATGGATGGGAGTTGCAGATCAAGAAACTTTACCTATGTTGAGGAGACAATGCAATAGTAGGTTGTTTCTTGGTTTGCCAACAATTGGATGTCGAAATAAGAGACCCCTTGTAGACCTTCCATCATCAATGCAACCAACATAATCTACAACTACGAATACTCTTAAATTTTATCCTTCCTCTCGAGAACCTTTACAACTATCTCCAATATCCATTTTCCCATATTTCTTCCGAGCTTCTAGCCTAGGTTGGAAGTTTACAATCTCCCCACTATACGTCCAAATCTCAAAGTAGATTGGAGGTAATTTAATCTCTATGCTACTCTCCAAACCTCCTGTCAAGGATTGTGCACCATTGTTTGGAGCTTCAAAGACTAAGTGTGGGATGAAATGAGGTGAAGTAACTTCAACCTAGGTTGGAGGTTTTGCAATCTCCCCAATTATCACCTATGAGTCAACTCACCTCACTTCATCTCCACACTTTCTCTCCCAACCTATGACCATAGTTAGAGGTCCCCAAACATCTAGCCTAGCCTTTAAGTTTGGAAACTGGAAGATTATTGGGCAGATTGCAAACCTCTTGCCTAGGCTAGAGGTGTAACTTGGTCTCCCCTCCCAACCTCAACCAGATCTAGTGGTCCCAAACCTCTAGCCGCGAGGGTTGAGGTTTGGAAGAGTAGTGGGAGATTTTGCAAAAGCTTTGGCTTAGGCTAGAGTTAGCTCACTCTCATTTCATCTCCACATTTGCCCTCCCAACCTCCGGTTGCAACAAGAAGTCCTCAAATCTACATTGCAAAATCTCTAGGCTAGGTTGGAGTTTTGGAAGAGTAATGGATGTGGATATCTTAGGTCACCTATCCTTATTGTGTCAAATCACACTTATTTGACATTTTATAAAAATACATGCCAATGTAGTTGACTTAATCTTCACAAAACTAAGAGGAAAGAGAATGATGTCTTTTCTTCCTTTAATCTTGAAGTGCTAAAATACCATCATCCATGTAACCTAGAAATATTTATAATTTCTCATCTCATCCGCTATTCCTTGCCTCCCTACCCATTGCATTCCTCTCCTTGCCTCAATGTCCGAAGAAATGGCTGAGGGACGTCAGACTAGTGAGCCCCAAGTCTCATCTTCCGTGGTCATCGCTTTGTCACTGTTTTTCAAAACCTCTATGTGTGGCTAGAGATCCATAACTCCTAGGGGTCTGACTAGAGGTCAAGCTAGAGTTTCTTTTGGAGGAAAAAGTTGTTTTTTCACCTAAACCCATCATTATGGGTATCCCTTAAAGATACATTTTGAATATGCAATTTAAAACAAAATTTAAGCTATTGTGTTCAAAATAGGTTCTCATCAATCACCCCCTTCTTGTCACCTCTAAGTTTGCTAACCTTACGTCACCCCCACACCTTTCCTCCCAATCTCCAAATGGTACTCATCTCTATTCTAAACAGTATGCATCCCCTTGGATGTAAGAATTACCTTTAAAGACAATGTCTAGACATCAAGGAAGCTTCTTAGAGATTTCATTTGGTCACTAAGTTCTCGCGTTATCATGAACTACCAAACTTAAAATCTTGGTAGAAACATGAGTCACCTTCTCATAGTTGACATAAATATAGCAGGGATGTTTTTTTGGGAGATTTGCAAAAACTAGATTGGATTCTACATGTGTGAGGTAAGTGTTGGCTCCATAAAGCACCCATATATCTTCTGTAGGGCCAAATGCATGCATTCAATTCCTTGTCACACTACATGTTAGTTAAGTATGAGTTCTAAGAAGTAGCCCATGTGGTTTTCTTTGTTATCACCGTTGGTTCCATAAGGATTGCCAAGTCTTGTTGAGGGTCAAATGTGGTGAACTCAAGAAACCCAATGGTAGCTAGAGGTGGTAAGGAACCCGAAGGGGCCCATTGGTCAATAACTTTGACGAAGTTTGAAGTGGAGGTCCTTGGGGATGATTATGCGTCACCAATAATGGGAAAGCACAATAGATAAGTCTAGTTCAAAAGAGCAACAAAATAGATTAGTTCATAAGAGCAACAAAAGTGGTGAACCACATCTGGATATGGGAGGCCTACACCATGTCATGGTAAGATTCAATTTTATACATGTTTATTGTAAGAATGTCCTTGCACTTATATTAAGAATGAACCATTGCATTGGTTAGAAAATGTCATATTACACACTCATGTGCTACGCTTTTTAATTTAGACTCAATCTCTCCTATTGATTTATGGTTCAAGTAAAGTCCTTAGAATATTTATACATATACTTATAAGATGTCATCTCCTATGAACAATTATTCCTCGTTATGTATGCTTCATGCTTCTCTTTTTTAAAGAGACTCAATCTCTCCCATTTATTTATGGTTTCATGTAATGTCCTTAGTATCTCATAAATGTAATCCAAGTGTCCATTGAGAAAAGAATATTTTGACATCCATTTGATGAATAGGCCAATCAAAAGTGACCACTTGCAACTTGGTGACTTGAACTTCATTCATATCAAGTAGCCCCCCATCACAAACTCCATTGACCCTATCTTTGATTTTGAAATCAAATTGATGCATAAAACTCAAGATAATTGCCTTTATGATTCACATAAACAATATAGACTAAGGTGACTCTCTCTCTCTCAAATGCCAATGTTGGCAAAAATCAAATGTAAGACAATGATTAGCACAAGATCTTTCTGCGATTTGATAAAATAGCAATTTGGATCATTTACAAATTTAGCCTACCCATTTGGCTACTATATTCCATCTAAAAGCAAAACAACAAATGCAATTTTCACCTCATAACACTCACCCACAAAGTCAACAACAATAAATCCCACACATGGCGAGACGAGCTACTAGACATCCCCACTAACATCATGAATGTCCGGCAACAAGATAAACCAAAGTACAAATATATCATGTCACACATATACAAGCATCTATACCAATATACGAGCATCCATTCTACAAAGGTCTTTCTAACTTAGATGTTGTCGACTGATGTAATTCATGATGAAGACCGAGCAACAAAATCATTTATCTTAGTGATTGAGCCAGATAAGCTAGAGGGATCACAAGACCAAACATTATCTATGACAGCTTTCTTCGTTAGAAAAATGTGGCCATGTTATTTGTATCTCTACAACACAAAAATGAGCTCAGACGCTATGAGAGGCTAAGGGGATACACCAAAGAAACATTAGCACAGACAGTGTCATAAAGAACTCTCCACACTAGGGACAAGTGCCATTCTAGAGATACAGGCACCCTAAACAAAGAACAAACCAGATGTTCAGCATTCACAAGAAAGAGACCAAGGGTTTACATGGGAAACACTATTTACCAGCTCAAGCCTGGGAGCATGAGGAAACTCATCCACATTATTCACAATACTGACAGTTAAACGGTGCTTGTGACTCCCATTGGAATTGCAAGGGCATACCTTAGATACCTTAGGCCCTAGCGACAAAACATGATGTTGCTTACTGTGGTTGATTCTAGTCGTTGCTCAAATCGTGGGAATCGGCACTTGGTATCTGCTATGGCAAGCCAAGACACTAGCTAGAAAGCTCAATTAGTATAACCTAAACTTAAGCTGCCTTTTGGGTTTTAAAAGATTGCAATATATCATCAACAGAAAAAATTAAGGATTCATTAATACAGAAGAATAACTTGTGAAATACAAACACTCTAGGGACCTTCTGCATCCACATCCAAACTATCTCAAAGCTTCCTCCTACTTAGTGCTGTTTTGTGTCTCCCTCAGCAAGTTTATTTCTCTATACTCTTCCTCTGTTCACTCAAGAAGTCAAACTGCATTCAAGAATATCCTATCACATCTCTCAATGCTTAAGGAAACATTTTTAGAAGCCTGAATCGTCAACCCTCTTTTGTACAAATCAAATTCTAGGTTCTTGCCACAAACACAATTCACAAATGCAGTCATCGAAACCGAAGCCTGAAACTCTCTTTTAATATGCAGCCCTCAGATCCAATATAACTGTCTCACAATGCAGTTATGACTGATCAATCTTTGCATACTTTGTGAGGCCATCTTCGGAGCAGTCACAAAAGGTTGGGGTAAGTAACACTTTTGCTATGAAATACTCAACAATATCCATGTATGAAAATTTCCAGAAAGCTTTAATCAACATATTGCCCAAAGTGCACTTCATTTGGGACCCGGAACACAAAGAACCTTGGGGGCAGCTTACCCCTCCAGTCAAGCTGTGCAGACTTGCAAATAAGGCTCTCCGGTCTTAGAGCAGTGACAAAGGACGAGGAGAGGTTTTAGCGTTTAAATTCTAAGATAAATTGCACCCTATCAGAGCTTCTGTTATTTGCACAAAGTTGAATTTCAGCTTGATGATTGTATCGAAATGGAATAACGGATGCCTTGACAGATGCAATGTTTGACACCTGTTAAGCAACCCGCATTCATAATCAGCTACGTTTTCACCAGCCGGATCATTCAAAAATAGTACAATCCAAAGCTTGACAATCCGTTAACTCGTGATAGCATGCCCCTCAAGCACAGCGCCTTTGGTAGAAGAGATCATGTAATTAAGGCCTACAAAATCATGCTGCAAAGCTACAAGCAGTCTCTCCTTCTCAATAGGCAGGTTTTCTCTGCAAGACGCGCCAAAAGTGTAACTGCTTTGTACATTGTTTCCTTCAGATGCTTCATCTGTTTCATCTATAACCCAAGCAGCAGCACAGCGTTCACAATTCGAGACTGCTTTTCTCCAATCTATGGCCATTTACGATTTAAAGAAAGAACTTTTCAATATGAAGTTAAATTCGGGATGAGACTATTGAATGGTGCAAGTGCAACTTTGTGATTCAGTGTCTTCGTCATCGTCATCAGAATCACCTGAATCACTATTGATGGCAAACAACAAAAAATCATCCCACAAAATGTAAAGTCATCAGATATTCAGAAAATAGTTTCTCCCTAATTTAGCTTTGACAGCCCATTTCACATAAATATGCCATCCCTCACAATGACAAAGCATACAAAGACATACATGTAAACCACAGCTGTGTTGCCACAATATTTTTGCCATCATTATTGGAACTCCCTTAATTATGATGCACCTCAAACAAACCCAGAAATTCCTACGTGCTCACACAAACACAAAACTTCGAATGGCATATCCAGGGATAAGGTCTGTATTTCGCCTTCACATGCCACAGCTCATAACCCTCCAAATTTTCTCAAATCAGAAAGACTCACTGATCTATACAACACCAAGCACTAACACACACATGGGGTCTAATTCCAGCTGGCAGAAAGCCCAAATCGGCAAGACAATCTGTGATGATAGCAATGACTATGTCTACACAGTTTTCTCTAGCATGGGTTAGGATGCTCGCTTAGAAGCTTCACCCTTTTTCTCATTGTATCAAGTTTTCCATCAGTCTCATAGATCCATAGGTCTTTAGTCTTTAATAAACTCTCTCTCTCTCTCTCTCACCACCAAGCTGCACCCAGATCCATCTCCCACATGCATTCAAGGATCTGGATGGGTCAGTTTCGGGTATCTTCACACAGGCTACGGGTTGAGACAAGATGAGCACATGGCATCCCATGCGAGAGACAGATTTACACTGTATGTGATATGCCGGAGACCACTAAGCTTTCAGATGCCCTGTATACTATGAGATCGGTGGATGGAACCATTGTCTTTTCAGTATGGACTTCGGCCCACTCGAAGAGTTCTTGGCACATCTAGATCAATGGCGGGTGACTAATTTCCTTCTTGAGGCCCAAAGACACAGAGATCAGCTCATAAGAACACAAGGGCTGCTGCTGCTGCTGTACAGACGACCAACTGTACGGACGACAGTTGTACGGCGCAGATGTACGACTGCACTGCGCAGATGTATGACTGTACGGACGATGGACTGTGTGGCGCAGATGTACGGACTGTACGGCGGTGCAAGAGCTGAGTCCGTACAAATTGTACGGACGACGGGCTGTACGGGCGGGCAGCGATGGTACGTGCAGGTCATACGGACTGTACGTCAAGTGTTGAGCAAGGAGCAGATACAAAGGAGCAGCGAACTATTGAGCTTGGAGCACGGAGCTTGCAAGCAAGGAAGCAAAGAGCAGGATCTTGCTGCTCTGATACCAAATGTGAGTAGGAGAGTGAGAGTTGAAAGCAATAGTTGCAATAGAAGAGTGTGATACAACTGAAGAGTGGGATAGGTTTTGTCTAAGTGACAAAACCTTATCCTTCACTAACCGTAGTTAGTAAACTAACTGTGGTTAGAGGAAAAAACCTCTAAAATGAGAAAAAAGTGCCCCTAACCTACTTATTACATTACAGTGGTCACTGCTAAATTATAACAATAATTCTCACACATACTTGAGCATCCATTTATACAAAGTCTTCGTACTGAGTTTCTGTCGGCACTCCAGAGGTGAGGGGCAGACTCAGCCATGACGAAGGCTAGCACTAAAGCAGAAGGCTAATCAAAAAGTAGTCCAAAATATCTTCATTCAAGCTACAACTGCTTGTGAAGTCTAAACGATTTCATTTTAGTCGCTCCCAAACGAGCATCTAAATTGGTTAACCAACTTCACCATTCTTTGACTGCAGTCTTAGGAGAAGTCCCAAATGGTGGCATCCCCTCGGCTTCTAAATAGTTGTCCTCAACTGAAAAGCTTCTTGATACAACTGTAGAGCTTGAGGATACTCTGAGAAGAATTCTTCATCTACCCACCTTGCATCAAGTGCCAGATAATTCTTAATTTTGACAAGGTATCTATGGATAACCTTGCCTTTGGATCCTTTCTTCTCTGTATGATATACAATTTGTTCTAGTTGGAGGATCTTCTCCATTTCTTTTTACCTCATGTGGCTCTTCTTGAACTGGTAATGTGGTTCTGGTCATTGATACTTCTTTAGAAGACTCACATGAAAAGCATTGTGAATCTTCCAAGTCTCGAGCAGCTCTAGTCGAAAAGCGACTTCATTTATGGGCTCACTAACTCTGAATGGTCCATAATACTTGGGAGACAACTTTGGGTATACTTTCTCTTTTCCTTTCAACTTTTTAAGGCATGCTTTTTCAAACTTTAGTAACACCTAGTCTCCTTCTTGGAGATTCATCTCTCTCTGGTGCTTGTCTGTTGCCTTCTTTTGCTTTTGTTGAGATCTTTCAATTGTTGTCCAACCTTGCCAAAAAGCTATATCTAAGTCTCGGACATACTCGTTGGCTGCAAATATCTTTGTTTTGAGGATAGGTGGCAGAGTCACCTTTTCATAAATAACTTCGAATGGGGCTTTTCCTATGGAGCTATGAATAGTGTTATTGTATGCAAATTCCACAAGAGGCGATGCTTTTTCCATTTGACCTTCTTCTCAGATGCATAATACTTCAGAAGATCCAATACCATGGAATTGGCATTCTCACCTTGTTCGTCTGACTGAGAATGAAAATAAGATTAAAAGTCCAACTTCGTCCCCGTATTATCAAATAATGCTCTCCAGAATAAACTAGTCATCATGGAGTCTTGATCACTAACAATTGACTTAGGCATCCCATGGTGCTTGAAGATATGTGCCAAAAGCAATCTGGCCACGTGGTCTGCCTTAATAGTTTTTCTTACTGAAATGAAATGGGCCTGCTTGCTGAACTGGTCAATGATGGTCCATATCATTCCCGTATCTGGATCTAGGAAGATCAAAGATGAAATCCATCGCAATACTTTCCCATGGTCCCTATGGTATGGGCAGCGGCATGAAAAGTCATGGGATCTTGTGCATGTCATACTTTACCTTTTAGCACATTGGACATTCACTTACAAACTTGTGAATGTTTTTCAGCCGAAAGAAATATCTCTCAATGGCCTATGTAGTAGACCAAATACCTCAATGCCATGCATAAGGAGAAGCATGACATTCTTTCAAATCTTTGACTCACATGTCTTGAGTCATACAAAGATGATCATCTTTTATGAGAAATCTGTCTTTCAATGTATACTGGCTAGATGATACTCCCTATTGAATATTTCCCATGGTCTCTCCAAAATCTGGATCCTGTAAATAAAGCTTTTTCATAGCCTCCAAATCCCGGTGATATGCTATGGTGACATTATTTACTTTAGTCCTTCTAGATAAAGCATCCGCAACTCTGTTCCGAGCTCCTGGAGTATAGACAATCTGAAAATGAAACATGGACAGAAAATTTGCCCACTTCATCTGCTTTTTTGAGATCTTGGTCTGAGTCAAGAAATACTTAAGGCTCTGGCAGTCGGTCTTGACTCTAAAGTCAGCTCCAAGAAGATAATGCTTCCAAATAGTTAAAGCATGGATAACTACTAGCATCTCTTTCTCATAAACATCCAAATACATCTCGGCACTACGCAGCCTCCTGCTTTCATAAGCTATAACTCAACGACCTTGATGGAGAGCAGCTCCCACACATTCTCCACATGCATCGCAGTCCATGTCAAACGGTTTCTGTAAATCTGAAACAACAAGAATAGGCTTGGTCGTTAGCTTTTCTTTGAGAGCATTAAAAGCTGGTCTTTGTCTTTCTCCCCACCTGAAAACTACTGGTCTTTGTCTTTCTCGCCACCTGAAAACTACATTTTTCTTGGTCAAGTCATGTAAGGGGCTTGCTATATCAGCAAAGTGTGTGATGAAGCGTCTGTAATAAGTACAAAGCCCAAGAAAGCTGCATACTTCACGTACCGAGGTGAGTTCTGGCCATTCATGTATAGCTTTTATCTTGACTGGATCCATCTGAATCCCTTCCTTGGAAATAATGTATCCCAGATAATGAATCTCATCAAGAAAGAATTCACTCTTTTTGGCATTAATAAAAAGCTTATTCCTGAGTGCTTGAAACACAGTAGCCAAGTGCTCTTTGTGCTCTTCTTCTATCTTAGAAAAGACCAAAATATCATCAAAGTACCTATAAAGTGCCTGTAAGATCTGGAAATTATGTTCATCATACAATTGTAAGTTGCTGGTGCATTGGTAAGCCCAAAAGGCATCACCAAAAACTCATAAAGTCCACAAGTGGTCCGAAAAGCCATCTTATGGACATCTTGTGGGTGGGTGGATCCTTATTTGATGCTATCTGCTTTTTAAATCAATACGGCTGAAAATCATGGCCCCTTTCAGTCTATCCAAAATATCATCTATGCAAGGGATTGGGAACCTGTTCTTCAATGTCATTTTATCAAGAGCTCTATAATCCACACACATACGATAAGAGCCATCCTTCTTTTGAACAAAAGGGTGAGGAACTAGGCTTGATGAGTCCTTTGGAGAGCAAATCCTGTACCTATATCATAATTTCTTCAGTCTGGGCTGCGCTCACTGGGCTGCGCTCACACGATAAGGCGCTGATTTGGAGGCTCACTTCCTGGAAGGAGACCTATAACATGATCTTTAGGTTGTTCTGGAGGAAGCTCTCCTAGTAGAGAATTTGAAAAACAATCTTTGTAAGATTCTAGAAACTGAATTTTTTCTTTTTCTAAAGGACTCATTTCCACTTGAGGTTCACCCTCTTTCTCTTTAACTAAGACCATATACGCAGAAATTGCAAATTTTATTGATTTAGCAATGGAAATATTTGATACAACTGGAATGGTCCCTTAACCAAAATCTTGTGTTGCTTATTCCGATGCACAAAACTAAGAGTTCTTGCTTTTAAATCAAGAACTAACTCCTTTCTATGAAACCACAACATACCCAAAATAGCATCATAATACTTGAGAGGTGAAACATAAAACTCTTTGTGGTCCAATAGTCCTATACGTGAATTCTGAGCTTTCCAATCAAAGGTGTGACTTTGACTGGATCTCCTTTAAAGACATGTTCTGCATCCAAAGATAATCCCAATTCTTCCGTCTTAATTCCTAGCCTCAAAGCTAGATCTTCTAAGAAGAAATTATTGGTAGCTCCTGGATTAAAAAGAATCAAAGCATTATGATCTCTTACTTTACCCCATGCGAGGCAAAACTCTTGGTTTTCTGGTTCTATGGATCTACCCAACATATTTGGGACTCCTCCCGCCACAGGCTTTGGCAATCCTCTTGGCATTTTCTACTCCCTTGGACCCGAAGGTCTTTCGGGGCACAAGGCAGCCATATGCCTTTCTTTTCCACAATGGAAAGTTGAAACACTTACCCTCCTTTCAGAAGGCCTCAATCTGTTCTGAAGTAAACTTTGACTTCGCTTTGAAGGGCTTCAATGGACCCCTCGGCTTCTGAGGTTAAAATCTCTTTGAACCTTGGGTTGGCGCCACGATTCTGATCTCTTACTTTACCCCATGCGAGGCAAAGCTCTCGGTTTTCTGGTTATGTGGTTCTACCCAACATATTTGGGACTCCTCCCGCCACAAGCTTTGGCAATTCTCTTGGCATTTTCTACTCCCTTGGACCCACAGGCCTTTCGGGGCATTGGGCAGCCATATACCCTTACCCTCCTTTCGGAAGGCCTCAATCTATTGTGGAGTAAACTTTGACTTCCATTTGAAGGGCTTCAATGCACCCCTCGGCTTCTGAGGTTGAAATCTCTTAGAAGCTTGGGTTGGTGCCACAACACTCTTGCTAGTATCCACACCCTCCCCTTTGTTTGTCATAGTCTAAAGAAGGACTTCCCTCAGTAGTTCAACCATGGAAGCTGAATGCATCAAATCTCGGAGCTTGGTCTTCTTTGGATCAATTACACCTTTGTAAGACTAGAATATATTTTTTATTGTTCTAAAGTCCAAATATCTCTACAGAAAAAAAAGAGAGAACGAAAGAGAAGAAAAAAGAGATAGCAAAAACTTTTTGAAAAACAAAAGGAAGACATACTTAACAAGCATGCCAAAACTTATGCCGTCATCAGTGCCCTAGCATAAGCAACTATACTACATTTCTAAAGACCCGTGGAGTCTATTTGGATCAATGCGTACTTGAGTTCGTATGTTGGGAAGCAATCCCGCTCGATACTTCCGAAGCTTCGTCTTTTCTGAAATTTCTTTGAAGGGCGTGATCTGAAGATATAAGGTTGTTCACTCGTTATGAGGGGGACAACTAGAAGATCGTGACAGCTCGATTGCTCGAGTTCGAAGGCGGGAACGTGACTGAAGGAGGTGGTGCCAGGAAGTGCTACCAAAGATGGACCTGTGTACCAGGATGGTGTGCAGAAGCAGAACCAGACCTGGTGGAGCACGAGCCACTGGATGAAAAGCCAAGAAAAGATTTTGACATCGAAAAGTTCCAAAGGACTACCACCAGGGAGTTACTGGAGCATCGTCATCGACGTGTTGGCATTAAGCTGAGACGTGTCGGTGAGAGGGGGTGTTAGAAAGGTCACCTCCCCATTTGTAAGTCCCCATATGAGGAGAGCATGGGGGAGGTAGACTGGGGGATAATAGGGCTGCCACATAGGCAGCACACAGTCTGCCATGTGGGCAGCTGTCAAAGCAGGAATCCATGGGCCTGCAAAAGAGACACACACATGGCGGCATAGGCAGGCTGAAGGCGCCTGCGTGGCGGGCTGTCTGGCAGAGGAGATGGCGCAGAAGGGCAGGGCAGACCAGCAGATTGGGTCGGCCACATGGAGGCCAGGTGGAGCAGCAAATGGGGTTGCTAGTGGGCAGTGGCATGCCTTATATAGGGCTGGGCCCTTGCCTTGATAAGAGGGCCAAGGCCCTAAAAGTGTGGGCTCAAAAGGCCCCGGGTTGTGAGCCCTTTAAAGGGCTGGACCAGCCACAGACTGGTCGGCCAGTTTGCTGCAGGCTGGTCGGTTTTTTGTCAGCCCCCTTGGGGCCTATAAAAGGAGAGGCCCTGGGCCTCATTTTATATCCAACTATCCAGCAAGTTCAGGAGCAGACAGGAGCAGCCAGAAGCCACTCCCTTGAGCCTCACACCGGGGGTGAAGGAGAGTGGAAGGTGTGCTGCAGACTGAGTTCCCCAGAGGCTGGACCTTGGCTGTCTTCTAGGGCAGCAAGGTGTTGTGATCATCATATCTTCTCGAGCAGCCATTCACAAGCAGGTAGGAGCAGTGGAACAGCTATCTTGGAGCCTACATTCAGGAGGACCAAGGGACTTGTGTGCTGCAGACAAAGCTTGGCAAGGGCTGCCCACCTAGGCTGATTCACAGGCAGTAAGGTGGAGAAGAACGCACTAGACGGAAAGTCTACAGACGCTCGAGATGGAGCACGCGGGCTCGAGTCTAGAGATAGCCAGCAGATAGGAGAAGTACCTTGTGGTAAGATCAAAGGACCACACCATTGGTGGGACTCTGGATCTCTCTCTTTTGTATTGTGTCCATAGTTTTGGACGGAAATATATTATTTTGGTGGTTTCTCTATCTGGCTGGTTCATTGTCTATTGATGAGTCTGCACATCTATTTTATGCACACAAGTCAAGAAGTTTGTGATTCCACATCCCGCACCACACTTTGTGAGCTCCTGGGCATTACTATCAGTCTTCCACTGTGCATACCCGCTGTTGGGTAATTTCTAACATGCCCATGGGCAAAATAACAAAGAGATGCACACCCACAAGCTTCAAGAATGAAGGCTCCACCTGGTGTAAGTCCGCTTGGGGGATGGAGAGGCATTTACATAGCACTAGCAGGTAGCCACTCGCCTATCTATTGTTTTCTATCAGAAAGGCAGATTATAATTTTAAACGCGTCTGATCTAGTGTAGGCCTATCCCTGTCATGTATAAACCGCTTAGTTTGCAGTTGCAAATTTTTTTCGAGCAAGGGTCTCACCAAGCATGAAGCCTGCTCCCATCACCCTGAGCTCTGTTTATACATATGCCTTCGAGTAATCTATCGAATCATTCGCTATAGAATGTGAGTTTTTCCGAATCTCAGAACCAGACCTTCATTTGTTCAGAGCTTCAACGAAATAAGATTCATGACCCTTGGTTTGCCGAGGCAAATAAAGACTTTATCCCTCGAACCTCGGACGGCATTTGATGCGCAATCTAGCTGCTTTAAAAATAAAAAGACATCTTTAAGCGATCCCAAAAAGTTAGAGCTTGGGTGAATCACCTTGCTTCAAACTCAAGCACGTGGACAAGCTCCTTTCCATGGCTGTCGTTCCATTGAACTCTCCTCTTCAGCTCGCTTCCTTTATCTACCCCGGGGTTTTCAACTCCATTCTCCGACATTTTTGACTCCTCGTTTATACCATTATTGCACATATCTTTTAAAAAAGTTTCTGCTCGGAAGCTATCACTACGCTGCTGTCGCTCATCGACGTTACCTTCCATGGCCGAGACCGTACCATTCTGCGATTCCGATATATCCCCATGTTTCCATTGAGGAACTTCGCCGGGCGGCTTTACGCTTATCGTGAAGGCAGATGGGCTTGCAGTGGTATGGCTATCTGGAGACGGAGGGTGGCCATCCTCCTCGGAAGAATACGGAGGGGGAAAGGAGGGCACCACCATGCCATCCTCTGCTAGAGCATCCACCTTGGCTAGTCCTTAAGGCAAACGGCACCCACAAAGGAAGATACGTCCGCCACTGCGGAGCAAGCGTGGCAACCGGAATCTTTCCCTGCCAGTCCCTCACAAGGACGCCACCCACGGCCGGTATGGTTCACTGGGAGGGCGAGGAGCTCAATCAAATCGGGAATGCCGCCATGCGCAGATTGAAAGAGGGAGCAGGGAGCCGAGAGTGGTGGAACAGACGAGCAAGGGAGGAGGGGCAGCAAGGGGGCGAATCTGGAGTGAAAAATGGTGTGGGAGGGAGAGGGAGGGAGGAAATGAAAAATGAGAGGATGGGAGGGAGGCAAGGGAGGGGCTATAGAAGGGAAAAGGGGGAGGAGTGGCGATGGCGATGGCGATGGCTATGGCGAGCGTGAGCTTGATTGAGCTCGAGCTTGAGATGGAAAGAAGAGCAGCTGCAGAAAGAGACATGGAAAGACGATGATGCGCACTTTGCCACCTGCCATGTGTAAACATGCCCGTCCCCCTAGGACCTCGTGTAAACCTTCCCTCCTTTCTCTCCCCCCCCGCCCCTCACACCTCGCATTTTCCTTGGCATGCATTTGGCCCACCCTCTGCTTGG
Source organism: Dipteris shenzhenensis (assembly GCF_047967505.1). Lineage (NCBI taxonomy): Eukaryota > Viridiplantae > Streptophyta > Polypodiopsida > Gleicheniales > Dipteridaceae > Dipteris > Dipteris shenzhenensis. The sequence goes on from NC_141625.1 coordinate 11,891,738, forward strand.
AGAGCTCTTTGCAACCCACTTCCTTGCCTCTCGAACGAACTCCATAGACCCCTATGGGCAGGCCAAGGACCCGACACCTGGTGAACAGCCTTGCCACTCTACGCCCCTCAACCTCCCCTATGCATGTGCCCAGAAATCCGCCCCGGTCCAACATACTTCAAGCATGTGCAGGTGCAGGTGCCCCCGATTGCGATACGTTCCAACACGCAACCCTTGAAACGGAATGTGCACGTGTACCCAACTTGTGTGTCGGCTCAACACTAATCCAACCAAGCATGGTCTCCTTACTCTTTTATCATTTTTAATTTGCACCTTCACCAGAGATCAACTTACCTTTCAAACCCGATTGCCTTTTCGGGCAATGGGGAAGCATATAGCGCTTACCCCGACACCCGTGGTCCAAAAGATATGTTATCCAATTATACTCTAAAGTAGACAACCTAATGGATGGAGCACGGCCTGCTCCACCACTATTTGGTTTGTGCCTGTGTGTAGGGATGTGAAATACAAATAGACTCCATCGAGAAAAAAAAAAGTGTATAGGTAAAAATGGCACCTCATGCATCTACCATGAAGACCTCACCAAGAATCTAAAACTCCTAGAGCCACTTCTGACCTAATTCCTTGATCGGCAGGCAACATTGGTTATGATTATTTCTCAATCAACTAGGTCTACTGCAGAGGTGTAACTGTTGCTTGAATGCAACCATTCACATTGACATTTGATTTCCTCTTTAAGAATCCATAAATAATGGGACGATGGAGACCTCTTCACATGCATCCCTATAAGTACCACTTGAGGAATGGTTAACCAGTTCCTCTTGTCCTTCATTGCCAATACGGGAACACTCAGCAAAGGCCTATTCTTGCCCAACCAATAGGAAATCAATCAAGCACCCAATCATATCAACCATAAGAAGGCTCAAACAAGTGGCCTCTACACCTAGTCACCACATGATGATGCCATCATTACCATTTTTGTGACATCTACACAGGTAAGATGGCATTCCCCATAACATTGTTTGTTGAGGTGCACAATGACATTTATAAACCCTAACCAATTGACCATCATGTGCGCACCCTCATCCTTTCATGAGTGTCATATTTCCATGTAATTATCACCACAATGATGCTCTAAATATTTGAAATCAGGTCTCTCTCCTCTCTCCCTTTTTGGGAGCCTCTTGACCCTCATCATAACACCATTGTAGCAAGATATCCACTATTTTGTGAGAAAAGGGGGGGCTCTCATGTTTTTTGCAAGCACTTGCCCCCACCACCACGTTACTCCCCTTGATAGAATAGAAGGGTGCCTGCACAAACCGAGAATTCCCCTAGGAGTCAAACTCAAAGCCAGTGAGAAATAAGGAGCTGTCGTGTTTTTTGCAAGCACTTGACCCTTGCACAATCCAAGAGTTCCCCTAGGAGTCTAACTTAAAGCATGGGCTATAGCCTAGTTGTTGTTAATCTCATGGGTTCGCACTCCTTTGGTCATCTAAGTCTAATATAGTGAACAATGAGCAAGTTAGTTTCCTTCTTCTATCTTGCATAGACCATCATCTTGAGTTTGGGAGACTAACTTTGATTGGTATTTCATAAAAGATCATTAGGCCTCCATAAGGCCAAACACAAACCCTCGCTCCCTGATCACATACCATGATGTTGGTGCAACCAACCCTTTGTCCATTTCCAAATACTTTATTTAATAGGATAAAAAGGCCCACATGTTGGTGCAACCAAGCCTTTGTCCAGTACTCTTGTGATCCAATGTAATGCATGGAAACATCAAACAAGGGATAAAGTAGTTTACATGTACATTTATATGTCTCCATGTCTTCTTGTCCCCTCTTGGTCACGTAACTGAACTTATGTAAACGATTAGGTGAAGCATGGTGTTCGTTGCACTTTCCACGTTTGGAGGCAATGTCTTTATATGGCATGAGTGTAGCAAATTGTCCATCTACTCTCAGCTACAACAATTCACATAATCAACCTTCTAATCACATGAATTGCTACTAGGAGCCTCAAGATGAAGAGAAATCTCAAGCATCTAATACACCTAAGATAGCTTCAAAATGCATTTCTTAGGGAAATGCTATGGATGATAAATATTGTGATGGTTTTGAATTATAATATCACAACGAAATGTCTTAACAAGTTCTAAGGATGTGCGAAAATTTATTGTGGACACCCGTGATTTGTCATCCATGTGTACAACACCATCTTCTATGCCATTGCAAGGTAAGTGATTGGAACCTTTGGAAACAAAGGAAGTAAAAAGGTAATTATCTCTTTCTCATTGTTCTTGAGGTTGAGGAAGTATAATATTTATTAAGTTTGGCAAAGGAATATCATATTCACTCTTCTCATCTTTTGATGTTGTCATTGCTTCACACTTGTTTGACGAAATTCAATGTGGATATCTAGCACGGAATTTATGTAAACGATTGTAAATTTTAGACAACTAGTATAAGTTGTTATCGTAACTCAAGTTTCTTACAAGGTAGAAGGACCTCCTTCAATTGAGAGTAGGGGAAACCTAAAGGCATATGGACTCAAGTGTTTTCGTTATGGAAACCATATTACGTCAATTGCTAAGGATATTATTTTATGTAGTCATGTTGATTATGGCAAAGTATTCCATAGGAGCATAGTAGACATGGCAGGACCATGGCAAAGTATTCCATAGAAGCACAGTAGACATGGCAAGGGTCCTAGTGGATGCTTTGCATGATTACTTGGGGATGCCTAGCAGGACCTGTGCTTACCAAGGTAGATGGTTAGTATTATGGGCAATCCCATGTTATACTAATGTCACTAGTGTGACTGGTGTTATTGCTATTGGATGTAATGTATGTATTTTGATGTTTGTATATCAAGCATCATTGTGTTGGGATTAGGTGGAGTAACGATTCATCAATTGTTTGTTATAACTAACAAAACCGGTGGCTTGAGTATAGATGATGAGTTGTATTATGAGGAATGGAGGTGCTGAAGATGATTTGGATCGAATCGTTGACAAAGTCCATGGGCTAGTATTGTAAAAATAATGAATACTAAGACGTGGGCTAATTTATTTCATGAATTGTGGATGAGGGCATATTAAGCCTTGTGATATTTTGAGATCAAGGAGCTATGTTGAGAAATGCCTCCAATTGTGGACTAGGGATACTTCTAGATGTACTATTATTGGCTCTTTGCTTTTTGGAATAGACAATGATAAAAACTCTAGATGGGAAGCAAGAGCCATCATCTAGAGGGGGCAGATTGGACCCATGCTAGGTCGCTCTCTTCTTTCTCCCTAGTCCCATGGTTTCTATGTTCTTGTTGAGTCATGGCTTTGTGGCATGGTTAATATTCTCTTCTCATGATAGTTTTACTTTAAAAGCAATGATCATGATTTATAAGCAATTAATGAGTAACTTAGTTAGTGTAAGCATGGCATAATAGATCAAACAAATGTGATAAACAATTGAAGATATGTCAATGTTTATTGATTTGGATATATGGAATCTCATATGATTATTCATATGTTTTATTCTAGTAGTTGTTTGCTACTTTAAATCTTGAAAATCCCTCTAGTGCACTTCCCAACAAGATGTGTGAGTATGTGGATCTTGACTTTGGAAGTAACAATCTTTTTTGGAAGACTCACGTGTACTAGTTGAAAAAGAAGTTGGATTGATTGCTACAGCATCTTTAGGTAACGGCTCTATAACGGACTCATGACACATTCATATTTATTTGCTTGGTGTGTGTAGATTCTCATATGCTATTCATATGGTTGAAATTCTTAAGGGTATATAACCCACTTCGTCACATTTCAAAAAAGTGTATATATGCCTTGAATGGAGTGCCTAATGAGATATGGAAATCTCTTCCCATGGCCATGTCTCATTAAGTAGTATATGTTTGATTTGCTTGCATGGTAAGGCCCAATCTCCAATTGACAATTATGAGCTCTATCTATTTCACAAGATTTCATGGCAAGGATTAAAAAAGATGGACTTTAAGCACATTTTGTTATTTATATTATGTGCAAGCTAGAGTTATTATGGTTTGCACAATTGAATGGAAGCGTGAGGATTGCACCGGCTAGCCTAACCTTGTTAATAATGCAACATGACTCTCAATCTCACAAAAAAACACTCTTTGAAGTTTGTATGCACATTAGATCACATTTGTTATCTATATTAAACTTGGTTAGTATCATTGCACATGCTCATTTGCTCTTAGAAAGTATGGCCTTTATTATTAGTTACTTGTTTTGTATGCTTGAATAAGTTTGGATATCCTTCTATAATTCTAGCGTTACTTTTTGTGGCTCCTTGTTGGGGTTCCTAGATTCATGGTGTTTATATCATAAAAGGGGCTTCAATAAAGAGGTCCCAAAGGGAATCTAACAAAAGAGGCTTCAACAAAGAGGAGCCACTTTTATGTCATAAAAGAGGCTTCAAGAAAGGGGCCCAAAGGGAATCCACTTTTGCAAATAACATAATTATGTTATGAATGGATGCATGCACATCTCTCTCATTGGTTCAACTATATGTATCACTTATAGCTTAGAACATTTAATGACAATAGTACATTAACCAAGATGATCATTATCTTAACCAAGGGTGCTTACCATAGTCATCACAATTCAAATCATAATTTTTAAACTAGTAGAGAGTACATGTTGTGAGAAGGATTTCAAAAATTCTAGCCATGCAGTATGGTAATGCATAGTATTAGAGTTGGAGTATCTTATTCTATTGGCACCAGTATAACACCACATATGGATTGCCTTTAGCTTGTAATATTAATTGCTAAATAGTAGCAAACCTTGTAGTACATTGCCTTACTAATGACAAGTTTCTTACATCAATTTGTTCTAACATGTCTAGAAGATGCTCAATATTTACCAACCAATAGTATTGATGACTAAAGAAACGTCATGATTTACCCTTATGTTTATATAAAGAATAAAGTCGGATAGTGCATGACAACTTTTTACAAAGAATTGTACACTAATGGTAGAGTAAATAGGTTTTACCTTTTTTAACTAAGAAATATATCTACAAAGACAACATAAGCATGAACTACTTCTATAAAGACAATATGAAATGTATGGATTAATGGTCGAGTAACAGTAGTGGTTAAGAAATTCCTATCATGGCATCATGACTATTGTATTATGAACATACATGAAGATGCACACTTGGAAAGAAAAATGGCCTAGTCCTTTAGCCCCTCTAGAATAATAGTTGAAATTTGTTTTTGCCATAAAGGCATGAAAATATACCATTTGATTTCTTAGACCAAGGTAGAAACTATAGTTTTTATTTATCCTAACTAGCATGGTAGCTCTTTGGAATACTACATGCACTGCTATCAATAAAGTTACATTTTGTATCGACTTAGACCTATTTCTTGAATACAAGCCAATTAGTCAACTTATTATGATCACAAATATATGGACTAATTAGTGCATGTCAAGTTGGCAAATATATATTACAATGACAAAGCAATTGACGACGACAATAATGGATACATTGGCACTCTGATTACCACACTCAACCACAAAGGCATGATACATTGATCAAAAGGACCTACTAGTACCTACTTGACCATCATTAGGGTGTATGGACATTACCCTTATCAGTGCACCAAATTGCAAAATAATTTTATCCATCTACGTTGTTGCTTGCCGACAATTCTTTACTCACCTTGTCTCCATTGTTGCTACAACCCTTAGTAAGGCAATGAATTTATTAATGTGACTCAACTTCCCAAACTCTACGTTGTTGCTTGCCGACAATTCTTAACTCACCTTGTCTCTAACCCATTGTTGCTACAACCCTTAGTAAGGCAATGAATTTATTGATGTGACTCAACTTCCCAAACTCAATTGGATTTTGTTAAGGGAATTGGGATGGTGGTAAGGGCATCTACAAGTATGAAAGCCTTGCAAATGATTTCATTAGCAAACTCCTCTTTGCATATAACCCATTTGGTAATATTACATTTGGATCACACTTCCTTTGATACTCTTGAGCAACATTAGCATTACTTAAATGTGTACTATTTGCTTAGGCCATGCACCATGTTGATGTTTGATGCTTCTTAAATAGGTTCATTCTACTCAGCTAGATGTAGATCATCTATATTTTTGATACTTGCTTGATATGGCTATAGTAGACAATTTGGTATGGTTCATTCAAAATTAATTACCTCTCTTGCTACTTTGAAGTGCTTACATGTTGAGAGTGTTAAGAATCATGGTGTAAAAACATTTAAAGGTGAGTGCAAGCACATGGTTCACATGTAAAGTGGTACATGAAATGTCATGGGCTCAATAAATGGTGTCACATGGAACATGGCCAATGTATCGTGTGGTCAAGGATGTAAACAAGTATGTGGAGAAAGTTGTACACAAGTGTGTGGATGTAGATACAACAAATTGTATGGCTCTTGACCAAACTTGGTGGAACTCTTGGTCTTGTTTGAAGGGATCCAAGAGAGTCATTTCTTATGGACTGAAATACAAGGTGCCTAAACTTTTTATACACAAAGTCTCATCACATGTCTCTTCTCTCTCCTTACCTCCTTCATGCAAAAGTCTTGTATCTCTATTCTCTCACTCTCTCTCTAGAGTTCATAGATCTTTTGAAATCTTGATATGGTATCAGAGCCATGTTGTAGCTCATTCCCTTGAAGTGTTTTGAGTGTGAGAGTTTTCTTTAAGGTTGTTTTGCAAGGCTTATCGAGTGTATTGCTGAGTGAAGGATTATTTTAAAGTGTTTTGTCCCATTAGAGTTCAGCTCTACGAAGAAGGCCTTGCATCTAAAGAAGCTTGCAAAGCTTTAAAACTCCAACAAAGGAGCTATGTGCAACCACAAATCAGAAGATGCAAGCAAAGTAGCCCGAACTATTGTAGAAGTAGACTAGAAGAAAGCTTGTAGAAGGAGCAAAGAAGCATAGGTGGCCAAACAACACTAAAGACCTATTGAAGTAGGAAAGGAAACAAAGAGAAGGAGTTGAGTATTAAGCACTGAACACCTCAAATCCATCTACAATGACAATAAGCAGTATGTTTGGAGCATGGAGGAAATAGCTTGGGCTACCAAAGGCAAGGTCTGAAGGCTTAACAAGAGCTTCAACTGCATATGAAGGCCCATAATGGCTATAGAGTCAATAGCTTGTAGCTGGTTCATGACCTCCTAACACCAACTTGCATTGAACAAACTACACAGCTAGCTAAGCATGAGAAGGCAATGCAAATGAAAGAGCTACCCAAACAGCTTGCAACGGATAGACTTGCTATGAAGAAGGGATTTGGAGGCAGCATACAAGTAGTGTAGCTTATGGACGACATCAACCAACAAATTAAAGAAAGGAAGGCGAGTCCAAATGTCTGAAACTATTGTAGAAAGAAAGAGACCTCCATGCCAAGAGAACCGCAAGCTTGCAGCCAGAGCTTGGAGTGAAGAGATATAGTGGCTCTTAAAAAGGCTGCAAAAGTAAGAGACGCCTGTGAGCTAGAGGTATAAGCTTTTGAGAAGCAGTTGCAATGTTGCCATTGCTAGAGAGGTCAAAAGGTAGAACAATTGCATAGAAGCAGTCAGAAACAGATGGAACTCCACTCCAACAACAGCATCCCTAGTCCTTTATAGCAATCTTGTAGCAAATCATCCATGCTGAAGAAGTAGCCTAGCAAAGAGAAGACCAACAACAAGGCAAAGAAGAATGAAGGAAGAACTGATGGTGGCAAAAACGTCGTAGAGGAACGTTTGTTCCAAAATCCTCACCCTAAAGTCCAAACCTTAGAGCTTGGTTAGTTTACCTTTTGGGTTGACCTTCTCCTTTTCCCCCTGTGTATGGTCTCTTAGTCCTATTCAAAGGACTCATTCTCTCAGTGTATGCCACTTCTTTCCCTTGGCATCAATGGCTCAAGCACTTTTTATATTGCACACACTTTCTAATTTGAAGTGGGTGTGCTCATGGCAAGCATATATTCAAAATCTCTTGATCATCAAGAGATTATGGGAGAATCTTTGATATGAAGAAAAGAGAAGAACAAATGACCACATATTGACTTTAATTGACCTTGAATTTCATAAAACTAACATTTAAAGAAATACTCTTTGTACTTATGGAGTAGACACTGCCCTTGCTTGTTAAATGAGGCCAGAGGTAAGACCCTACTTTCTATGTCATAAAAAGAGTCGCAAAAAGAATGTCATGTAAACAAACATCCTCAAAGAGTTATAACCACACAACCATAAAGTACATCATGCCAAAAAAAAAAAAACATGCTTGTAAACATCTTGCCTTACATACCTACGATACAAGGCACATAATCCTACGATACAAGGCACATAATCCTTGTAATCTAGGAAACATGATTCTATGTGTAGCTAATGTAGCTCTTTCCCAATGTTACATCGAGGGAGGATGTTAAGAATCATGGTGTGAAAACACTTCCTAAGTTTAAAGGTGAGTGTAAGCACATGGTTCACATATGAAGTGGCACACGAAATGTCATAGGCTCCATAAATGATGTCACATGGAACATGGCCAATGTATCATGTGGTCAAGGATGTAAACAAGTACATGGAGAAAGATGTACACAAGTGTGTGGATGTAGACACAACCAAGTGTATGGCTCTTGACCAAACTTGTTGGAACTCTTGATCTTATTTGAAGGGATCCAAGAGTCATTTCTTTTGGACCGAAATACAAGGTGCCTGAACTTTGTACACACAAAGTCTCATCACATGTGGTCTCTTTATCTCTCCTTATATCCTTTATGTAGAAATCTTGTATCTCTATTCTCTCACTCTCTCTCTAGAGCTCATAGATTCTTTTGAAATCTTGATAGAGAGCATGTTCATAACTTCAATAATGACTTTTGCTCTACTTACAACCTTCATGCCCATTATGATAACAAAAGAAGAGATATATCTTGAATTTACAGTTGTCTTATTGCATGTACTTTTGTCACTTGTAAATGCTTTACAACTTTTCATTTGATCTTACTATGAATAGTTGCATAATAGCTTTGTCCAATGAGCGATATGTACTACTATTTGCTATAAGATCCTAGTTGTGTACTACTTACTCTCATCATGCCTCTCTATGGTCATGTTGCATCATAAAATTGGTTGATAGATTGCTAATAATTCATGATTCTAAACCATGCTTGTTGCAATAATAAAGACAATTCTAGGTAGCATACATATCTAAAAAATCTATGAGTGCATGGTATATAGTGATAGACCAAAAAGTAGGAAGGCATTGTAGCAACTACTACGATCCTAATCATATAGATTTTTATACTTGGTAGCATTACTTGCTTAGCAAAAATGTCATTGCATTAAGCATGCACATGACTACTAACTAAGTTTTGCATTATATGCTTAGCAAACATGCCATTGTATTAAGAAATCTCATGATTACTACTAATTTTACGACTCATTATAAATGTAATAATAGGTCGATGGTGGTTTTATAATTTTACATGACAACTACTAATTTTACAACTCATTATAAACGTAATAGTAGGCCGATGGTCGTTGTGAGCTCAAATAATTCACTAACTTACCTACCATGGGAAATACTATGCTCTACCTAAAGCACAATGCTCTATAATCAATACTTATCATCTTAAAGGGCAATCATTTAGTTCTTCTATGTTTTCTAAGTATTGTGAAGGGGGATGTTAACAAGTGAGTTGGTGTAGTTGTGTAGGAGTTGGATAACATATGAGTTTTAATTAAAGGACATACTTTAGGACCATCATATGTTGCATAGTCTACTGCTTGCCTTTTTAGTTTTGATTCTAGAAACATTGCAACTTACTAACTAGCTAGGTGGATTCACGTCCTGGAAAGTGATTATCCTCATTTCCACATCCGTCATGGGTTCCTTATGCATCTTCTTCTCATTGAAGACTACAGCATGGCTGTGTATGATCTTCTTTACTTTTGGATCCTAGAGATGATAGCCCATCTCTCCACTTTCACCATAACCCAGAAAGATGCATTTCCTAGACTTAGGATCTAGCTTCTTTCGAAGCTCTTTTGGCAATGTGCATATGCCTCACACCCAAATATACGCAAATGAGAGTAAGAGGGCTTCTTGCAACTCCATGCCTCTTCAGGAATACCACCATCCAAACTCTAACTAGGTGATCTATTGATCACATGCACTGCAGTCTTCATTGCCTCAGCCCAAAAACCACCAGAAAGACTTGCATTGGAAAGCATGCATTGCAACCTTTCTTGAATGGTAAGGTTCATCTTTTCTCTTTTGCTCTAAAGTATGAGGGGATGTGAGCTCCCTCTTAATCCCATGTGTATCACAGAAATGTTGAAAGTCATGAGAGAGATACTCTTTACCATTGTCAATCCGTAGGCATTTAAGCATTCTACATGACTGATTCTCAACCAAGGCCAACCAAGGCCAACCATTTTTGAAATACCTGGAACACATTACTCTTCCGAGCTATAGCATAAGCCCACACTTTCCTAGTTGCATCATTAATGAATGTCACATAGTATTCAGCCCCACCTAATGACCGTGTAGGCATGGGACCACATAAGTCTGAATGCACAAAATCAAGCTTTTCAAACTCTTTCTTTCCTCTTCTTTTATGGGCTGATTTAGTCTGCTTCCCATAGAGATAGTGCTCACAAAATTCAAAATGAGAGAAACTCAAATGCAGTACATAACCCAAACGGCCTAAGAGTTTCATTCCATTCTGGTTCATGTGCCCCAACCTGCAATGCCACAAAGAAATACTTGGCTACTTGGTTATTGCAACAACATGATCAAACACCCCTGATACATGTAAGGGATACAAAGTCCCACACTTGGCACCCCTGGCCAAAAGCATAGAGTCCTTTTGAATTTTCCAACTCCCAAAACCAAAGTTGGTCTAAAAACTAGCATCATCTAGCTGACCCGTTGAAATGAGACTCTTAGTCAGCTTAGGCACATGTCACATTTTCCAAAATAAATGCAGACCCATTTGCAAAAGAAAACTTTAGGTAACCTACTCCCACTATGTCACATGCAGTCATTTCCAAGATGCACACAACCTGTCTTTCCACTGTCATAAGTGGAGAACCATTCCCTATGGAGAGTAACATGGAATGAAGCACTAGAATCCAAAATCCAATCCTGGGAATATGCATCATCTGAAGTGGTAAGCAACTCTGCAGATAAACTAGACATGAAGAGACTGTCATTGTCACTATCATGTGTGACTACATTGATCTCCTCAATCTTCACTTTTTCTTTGTCCTCCCTCGGACTCTCTTCCTTCTGATTTGCACCCCAATTTGCATTCTCTTTCTTATCCTTTTGCTCTCTTTTCAGCTTGTAGCAATCCTTTTTCATATGGCCCTTCTTGCCACAGTGGTAACACTCAATGTTTTGTGCCCTAAATTTGCTACGAGACTTTCCTCTTTCTTGGAACTTCCCCTTGAATTATGATCTGCCCCTTTGCACATTTAAGGCTGCATCATGCTTGTTGCCATCCATATACTTCCATCTAATCTCCTCGGCCAACAAACTACCCAAAACATCATCAAACTTCAGTACTCCACTAGGTGCAGAGTTATTGATAGCTATATGGAAGGTATCCCATGAGGATGGCAATGAACATAAGAGAAATATTGCCTTAGTCTCCGCATCAAAATTCATCTTCTGAGCCTGAAGCTAGCTGAAAATAATATTGAATTCATTCAAGTGAGAAGCAATGAAGACCCCTTCCTTCATCTGCAGCTCAAACAACCTCTTCATGAGGTAAACTTTATTAGAGGCAGTTTCCTTCTCATAAGTGGCATACAATTTCTTCCACAAATCTTCCATAGTCTGCTCATTTACTATTGTGAAATAAACTGACTCTGCAACATGAAGTCTAATAGTAGACTTTGCTAATGCATCCAACTCATTCCAATCATCCTTAGACATATCTGCAGGCTCAGCTTCGATCCCTGCTAAGGGTTTAATCTGCTTCTTTTGAATAAGCACATCCCTTATCTGTTCTTTCCACAAAGAAAAGTTTGTCCCATTAAACTTTTTAATACTGAAAAACTCCTTTTTTGACATGGAAGAGGATGCCATGATGCAAATGAAACAAAATCCCAAATGCTAGTACTTGCAAAATAGAAATCACACCAGATACTAGGTGCACCCAATATGTATGCTTTAATGAAGGATAATGTCACCAAAACTCAAGGCTCAAAGCATCAAAAGATGCATCTGACTCATGTGCATGTACTATGCATCCATATGAGTGAATCTGGCCCAAAAGAAAATGCCAACTGCAATGGCAATCCAAAATGCCAATAAGTGCCAAATGGCTTAAGCATAAACATCGTCCATGGGTATATGCATCAATAATATCTCATCCAAGAAAGCATAACACTATCAGTGCATCACCTGCAATGTGTCAAAGCTATCCCTCAGCATAAAATAGCATCCATGTGCAAAGCATCCGTAAAAATAGCATCCCACAAGGCAATCTGGGCCTATCAGCGCATCCAATAAGGATCGCAATGCATCCAAATAGCCTATAAATTATCACTGCAACCCAATGCACACCACGAATGAGCGCACATGGCTCAAACTACAACCAGAGTGATCTGCATAAGGTATGCTCAAGAAATCATAGTCCCACGGCAATGATCGCTACTGAAAATAAAACCTGAGATGCCTCAAAACATGGGTGCCATTGCATAATCAAACTCAACAAGACAATCTGCAGATATCTCTCTTCTACTAGAACTCCAAAATCCCAATTGATGACTGAGAAATGGGAGTCAATACTTATCCACTGCCATGTGGCATAAATCTAAGGTTTCAAAACCTTAGAATGAAAAATGAATAACAGAGAGACGAAATCAAACACACAGAGATCTATAACTTTGAAAATACTCCACCGAATCATGCAAGAACTAACAGGTAGGGGTTTTTAGGCATTTGAAACGCATTAGGACAGACGGTTTTGGAAACCGTGGTCCCAATCAATGGGTCCAACACACGGATTGAAAAACGTTTTGGAAACTGAACTGTTTGTAAACTCCATCGAAGTGGTAATGATGAGCAACATAGAAGTTTTAGGACCTCTTGAATCCACCAGAACTGATAGATCTACAAATGGTTGCTCCAAACTTGAGTTCTAACACCCGGGCAGAAAAACGTTGAAACTGACATAGTGAATTAGAAATCCAACGAAATGATCCCAAATTCAAGAACGAAGTTGTTTCCAAGCTCCTGAAGTGAAATGGACACCAAAAGCAGGAAATGGTTGCCTCTACAACTGAATACGGAGTCTCTGTCGTCGAATAGAACAGGGAAAAGCTCAAAAAACGACTTTTTCTATGAAAACACTTAACAGGCTCTTAGAACCATTTCGCAAAACCAAAGTGACTTTTCCAAAGATTCCTTCAAGGTCTCTATGCACTCGGTTGCAAGTAAAGTCACCCACAAAGCTTCTCATAGAGCTTCTCCTTCCTCCCACAGAGCTGTTGAGCTTCCAAGCATTCACGCACGCTCAGCTAGATCACCCGGGCTCTAATACTCTTTGAGAGTGCTCTCAATGGAAGTAGAACAAAAGTGGGAGAGAGAGAAACAGAGAGCCACACAAGTTTTTGGTGCATGTAGAACACCTTAATCTTCTTTTTCATTCATTTATATATGTGTTCGAGTATTGTACACAACCAAGGTAAAGGCACAGTGACCTTTAACCCCTATAGGATAGGCACTTGTGCTTTCTTTTGAAGACATCTTCTTGATTGAATTGGAATATTAGGGCCCTTGGTGGCCTCTTTTTGCTAGTGTGTAATTACATTCACATGTGATGATATGCTTGTTGCTGGTCCTAGACTTTGATGGTCCACCCCAATAATGCCAATTGGGATGTCAGGCTTAGCCTCATTTTGTTGTGGGACCTTATTTTTCATGGGACAAACCATACAGGCATGGCCAATGCCACAATCTCTACAGAGTGGTTGGAAAGTAGTGGGGCTACCACAATGAGGGCACTCTACGATCCAGTGATTCTCTCCACAACTGTAGCACTTGATTGGCACTCGATATGTGTTGGGCCGAAAGTGGTTCCATTGCCCAATTGATGGCCACCATTGGGAACAAATCCATTTCTACATCGCATCTAGAACTAAGTATCCAAGATGGCCTAATCTCCCCTGCCATAACTTTGAGGAATCCTTGTCATCCTATATCAACATAGCATGTATGCAGAGGCCTTCCTTCCTCCTCTACCTCTCTAGCAATCATTGTTTCTTTTTTCAGATGGATGATATAATCTTGCTCTTATAGAGCTTTGAGACATAAGGTACCTCCTTGAGGGTCTTCCCTTTTTTAGTGGTCGATTGAATGGTACTTTTCCAATTCCCTTGATGGGAGAGCTTTACTTGTCACCCATAATGACACTCGATTCAAAAATCACCCTTGGGATGGTGTGAACCACTCCCATGTCTTTGACATGTGCTTTGATTGACACACTTTTAGTGTATCAATCTTCACCCACCAAAGCTACCATGAGCATAGAACATATTTCCATGACACAAACAAATATAGGTTTTCCTTGATGATGTTTTTAGATTCTTTCTTGGTTTTGCCTTCACATTTACCATCTCTACTTTATCGAATACAAGCTGGATTTTTTTTTAAGTTGATTGAGCCTGTACTCACCTTCTTGCTTTGGTAGTCTATTGCAAAATGTCCTAGCTAGCCACAGTTGAAACATGTTTTGTGCTCTATATTGGATCCAAACTCTTATAGACCTCAAACCCTTATGCAAGTTGTTCTTGACTTTGCCATTTCTTTTCACTAGGAAGGCCTTGTCTCTAGATCCATCAAACTTCTTCTCTCGAGTCGTTTCCTATGGGAGCAACAAAACTAGCTCTTTGAATGAAACATGTGCTAACCTCTATCCTACGATCATGGTTGTCATGAACCCTTTGTAGTTTTGGGGAATCATATCTAGTACCACCAATGGAATTGTGTTGGTCTCTAGCCACATTCACCCTCGTGATGGTCCTGCATCAAATCTCCCTCTTCCATCTTCATGTTGTAAATATCAATCTCAAGAGTAAGTATTCATGCTTCATCCTTCACCTTGAACATTTAATTGAGAAACTTTAACACCTCTACTAATTCTTTGACTAGTTGTATGTGTGGAATGATGGCGTCCACAATAGTGTTGATAATGGAATGCTTTGACTAGTTGAATGATGGCATCTATAATAGTGTTGATATGGAGATGCCTATGGAAATGGTTGTCATGGCCACTACATCTTGCACTTGACAACATCTATAATAGTGTTGATATGAATCAAGTGTTCTTCATGTCCTTGATTGTCTAGTCCATTTCAATAGTGATTTGCAAGACTCCTATGACAACGAGATGACTTTGAAATTTCATATATCTATAGTGGATACTTGGACCCATCAAGCTTGCTAGTCTCCCTAAAGTTGGAGATGGCCTTCTTGAGGTAAACCTTTAGTGACTCGATGAACTTCAAAATTTGATTGAACACTAATCTTCCTTAACTTAAGAGGAATCCTTCATTCAACATTGAGGTAGACTTTGAAGGCTTTCAACAACTTTTGTTTAAGACCATGTTGCAACCATGCTCTAATACCACATTGGAAATGATGGTAGGCTTTGATAACATGTTGGAAGATACATGGTTTTCTCTAGGATCCTCAATCCAACTAGCATCCCTCCGCACAAAGCATAGTGTAAACTCATTATTGCTTTTAGGGTTCTCAAATCATAATCCTACTTTGACTGGATACCAAATATAATAGAAGAATGACATGATGCACATGGATTTGCAAATGCAAATCACACTAAAAATGCTTCTTGGTTACGCTTAATGTATAATGCACCATGAATTGCCTACATAGCTGAGCTAATTTGATTGCCTATAACAAATTTTAGCAAAATCCTTCATTTGTTTTTGTTTTAAAGAAACTAAAGATCAACTAATTTGTTTGCCTACTCGCTACCTAGCATATACTTGATTACACTTAATAGATCATGCACCATGCATTGCCTACATAGCTGAGCTAATTTGATTGCCTATAAT
This sequence comes from Dipteris shenzhenensis, assembly GCF_047967505.1. Lineage (NCBI taxonomy): Eukaryota > Viridiplantae > Streptophyta > Polypodiopsida > Gleicheniales > Dipteridaceae > Dipteris > Dipteris shenzhenensis. Next base: position 11,907,847 of record NC_141625.1, read on the forward strand.
CAATTTTAGCAAAATCCTTTATTTGTTTGTGCTTAAAAGAATATAAATATCAACTAATTTGTTTGCTTACTCATTGCCTAGTGTATACATGTGTTCTTTCAATTCACAATTGATTTGATCCATGTCAATCATTTGGAACTTGATACTCCTCAAGAACTTCCTCATAGTACTTTTTTAAAGCCTTCGCTTAGCCTTAGTCTCTTTATAAGGAATATGGAAAGTCGGGGCACATAGGGCTATGGAAAGCCATTACTCAAGTAGATATGAAAGGCCATCAATCATGAATAGGAAACATCATGAGTTATGGCTATGTTTATATATATGGTTGTAGCTCTTTGAGCCATAGATATAGAGAGGCAGTTATGCATGTATGCAATTGGGACATATGTTCTAGATAGGGAGCGTCATGAGTCATGGATATGTAAATATATATGGTTGTAGCTCTTTGAGTTATTGATATAGAGAGGTAGTTGTGCAGATGTGCAATTGCAACATCTATTTTATGAAGGAAATCTATGAAACAAAATAGTTTATCATACTATGTTTTTAAGTTTTGGTTTCTTTCTGATTTACCTTTATAGTATTATATAGCATGTTAATGTGTTCAATAAGTACTTAAGCATATAATGTTGATTCCAAAGTTTCTATGAAGTTTTTACTTTGAACTATTGATCAGAATGTATCACTTCGTCTTTGTCATAAATGCAGCTAGAATCATTTCACGTGCAACAATGTTTCTTGAATGTTCTGATATTTTTTTGAATTCTTATAAAGGGTCTAGTTTCCCATTAACAGTTAGTGTTCCTTTTTTGGGTTGTGGTCTGCATGGATGCTTAAGAGAAAGCCTAGAGCATGGTTGAAGAGGAAGGTTGAAAGAGCAGCCTATTAGAATAGGAGAATAGACCAAAACTAAGAGGCAATCAACCTAGGAGGCAACAAGGAAAGAAGAGGTGATAGGCCTACTATGGTTGATAAAGAGGACATTTTAAAAGCAACCTATTCCTGTGATGATGAGGGTGGCCATTCAAGAAGAAGCAGCTTGGAATAAGCAGGGTCCCCACCATAAAAGAAGTGCCTAGAAATGAGAAAGAGTAGAGGGTAACAAAGAATGGATGGCCTACTAAATAAAGATATAATAGTATATTTTCATCTTGCCATGCATCCCAAGGCAAAGAAATTACTTTTTTTTTTTTTGCACTTTAAGGTATTTACAGTCTAAAGCACTTTCTAGCCACAAAACAATTGAGTTTTGGTGAGCACGGTTCTCAAGTTTTGCTTTAGTTGGAATGTGCCTCTATCTGTTGTTAAAAAAAAAAAAAATCTCTGCTATTGTAAAGATTGTGGAAGAGTATGAGAAGGATTTCTATGTTAGACCAAAAGAATAGTGAGAAAGATTGTCAAGAGATGTCGAAGATATCTTAGAAAAGTGAAGAATAAATACTTCAAAAAATAGCTGTAGTATAGCAACAACAAATGGTAAAGTCGCATTGGTGGATGTATATTGATATGAAGACTGGATAGAATAGCAGTCTAATGACATGCCAATAGTCCAAGCTAGATTTCTAAGAATTTTGATTTTTGCTTTGTGATGGCAAAGAAAAATAGATAATATGGAATTTGTTTAAGGAAGGGTTATAGCACATCAAAATGCTCATATTGTGTGAACCTTGTGTTGGAAGGGTGATAAATTTAACTATTCGTGCATGGTGAATTTAGCGGAGGAGTTATATGAGATTGTTAAATTTTTACACAAGTAGAAAATACGAGATAGGATTAAGACAAATTGTCAGATTTTTCCCATCCTTTGATAATGCTGATGATTGGCATTATCATAAGGGGATAGACACAAATCATGGTCTAGCTGCAAGTTGATAGCATTATTGCAAGTAGTAGTACAGGAAAGAGAGGAGGCTTATGAGAGTGACTTGATTCAGATTATGTTAGTGTGGATATAACTTTTGTCAATATGTTGACATGAATATGATGGAGATTTAGTATGCTTGCCAGAACCAAGTAAGCAAGAAGTCCCGGAAGAGTTCTCAAATGTCCCTATCTTTATATCAACTATCCACCAGCTTTACCAAATTGATTGACCAATGATGAGGATGATGTTGATGAATATACATTCTATGTGGTAATGGAAGATTACATAAGGCTCTTGAGTTGGAAGAAGAATCCATGACAAAGGGGACTTTAGTGTCTGAGATTTTGATATTTTCTTATCACCTTGTGTTTTAGAGATACGGTATTCCATGATATCTAAAGAATCTATATCCATAATACAGGATTTCTAACTCAATATCTGACAACTTCTTGTGTTTCTATTGCTTATGACATCCTTATGATCAAAGCGGTCTTGGTTTTTCAAAGAAGCATGTGTAGATTTTTAATTTCCAATGATGAGAAACTCTTATTGAAAATAATGATCAAAACATAATATGAGACCAACAAAATAATAAAAAAGATATCAAAAATCAAGAAAATGATCCATAGATAATAAAAATCAGGGCAACAATCTAGACATAACCAAAAATTAGGACAATGATTGAAAAACATTCAAAAATTACATTGATAATAAAGCAATAATAAAAAATCAAGAAAATGCAAGGTAATAAACTAAAAATTTGTAAGAAAATAACAATATTTAGCAAATCAAAATCTAGAGGAAACTAAAAATCTTCAGTAAATTACAGATCTACAAGAAATAGATAATTTTGAGTGAATTTGAAAGTCTGCAAGAAATTGAAATTCTATAGCAACCTAAAAATGTACATTTCAACTTAATGTAGAAGATAAAGAATAAATTATGGCCAGTGTGAACACAATACAAGTAATCAAAATGCGGTCCAAAACCAAGTTCAAGTGGAATGTGAAAATGATATGTTCAAAGGTGAAACATCAAACCAAGTTTAAAACAAAATACCTAGTTTTTTTGCTTTTGAAAAATCCAAATGTCAAATTGAAGCTCCAAGGAAATTCCCCAGTCAGCCACAAAGGTAGAAGAGACACAAAGCCAATTGCATTTCAAGATTGAAGAAGAAGTTATAATAAATGGTATGATCTAGGCATATGTCTGTTTCTAATCAATTGTTGTCTTCTCCCAATAAAATGGAGGAAATTGAAAGTAAAGTTGATAACCAAAACCAAAGACAAATTTCAACTCAAGGTATTTGAAGTGTTTTAGACCACTAATCTTGATTTGATGTTCAACAAAAAGGGGATAAATATGTTAAATGAGCTCGAGTATGATTAGGAAGAGTATTTCTTGAAGATGGATTATTTACCTATTTTTGAGATGTATAATGTTCAAATTATGATGGAGTATCAAATTAAAGATAAAGTTAAACTAATGATTAAAACTAAGGACAGTGAGATCAAATATGATGGAGTATCAAATTAAAAGATAAAGTTAAACTAAGGATAAAAACTATAGATAAAGACGAAGATAAGAGAAGCGAAATCAAAAGTAAAAAAAATGTCAAGAAATTCAACTGGTATTTGAATTGAAGAGATTTAATCATGGATATTTTAGCAAAAGCTTCATAGCTAAATAGGATGAATTACGATTTGGATTTGGGTTTAGGTGACGACTTGAAGATTGCCACATTTACTATTCAGGACAAATGACAATTCAACAATGATTTAAAGTGTTTGTCCACTAGATTTAAAGATAATTTTAGAGTTATGAGGCAGATAGACTGTTTAGATAATTTAGAATTGAATCAACAACTCTAATGTTGGAGTCCAAGTTTAGTTGCCTACTTTGGATTTATTTCAGATTCCAGTCTTTTAACATAGATGCTTTGATCAAGAATCAAAGAAGGAATTTTACTCTTTAAATATTTTAAGAAACTCATGAGTATACTTTAGAGAGTCAAAGAATTTTAAGTTTAGGAGGATAGAAAAGTTTAGGGACTAAAAAGTCAAATTTTTGAATTTCAAAAAGATGAAAAGTCAAATTTCATGGACAAAAAAATCAGATTCTAGGAGGCATATTTGATTTTTAGAATGAAAATTGAACAATCCATGTTTTCTTAATTCAATTGTTTACATCATACTTAGCATGGTTTTATGGTCTTTTAGGTGGTGCTTCGTCAACATATTTTCTTGGTGGTGTGCCATTTTGGTACATGTTTCTGATGATGGAGGGTCTACACTGACATACCTAGATGGTGGTACACTATTTTTGCCCTATGATGATATTGAAACTTCTTGTAGATTCCCATATGGAGGTTTGAAATAGATCACTCTTCTTGCTTGGAGTGCCAATTTGATTCTCGATGCATGATTTTGCATATTCATATTGTATGATCTAGCATGCTATCACATGTATATGTTGTGTGGCATGATCATATTATATTTTTCAAGGGAAGTTAGAGAATTTTGGTACAATGTCCTACCCATCGAGTGTGATATATGTTTAGCATACACCTATATTTAGTCCCTTTAGAAGGAATTTGGAAAGTCATGAGATATAGGGATATGAAAATCCTTCATCACACAGATATGGAAGACCATTAGTCATGGATAGGAAAGGTCACGAGTCATGGCTATGTCTATGGTTGTAGTTGTTTGTCATGAGTCATGGCTATGTCTATGGTTGTAGTTTTTTGAGTCATGAGTCATGGCTTTGTCTATGGTTGTAGTAGTTTGAGGCATTAGTCATGGCTATGTATATGGTTGTAGTTGTTTGAGTCATGACTCATGGCTATGTCTATATGCATGCTTGTGGTTGTTTGAGTCATGACTCATGGCTATGTCTATATGCATGCTTATAGCTATTTGAGTATTAGATATAGAGAGGAATTTATGCGGATATGCAAGTGCAACACATGTTCTATGAAGAAAATCTATGCAACTATAGTTTATCACACTATGCTTCTAAATTCTAATGGTTCTTTGATCTACCTCTGTAGTATTTTGTTATGATGTTTGATGATAGTTGAAGTATATAATGTTTGTTGATTCGAAAGTTTTTGAAGTTTTCCCTTTAACACATTCTTCCTATCAAAAATGACATTTTGGTGAAATAAAATGCAATTGGCTAGAAATAGTAAGTGATCATTTCGTGGCCGATTTGATTCCTTCATTCAAGATTCAACTAGCCACCTCACTTGGGCACCCTTATATATTTTCTACCCAACGTGTACCCTAGACTATGTCTTTAACAATACGTTGGAGTAAACTACATATTGCATCACATTTTTCAATTTAAACAGCATATTGCATCACATTTTGTTCAATTTAAACTTCCTTAAAAACTAGTGCTAGGTCTTAGGAATCCAAAGCTATTCAAACAAGGTAGGCTTAGATATTATGCACCCATCCTATAAAAGCATGACCTACACAAAAAGTGCACATAAGCACATTATTTGAATAGGTAAAATGGTGCATAGCATTGGTGAGGTTGCCCTTAGATGGATCTATAACCTCAAGCTGACCTTTCCATGTAAGAATTGTGTTGTTTTTATCCATTAGTACTAGTGTACTGGCACCCCCCTCAAAACCCTTAGCCAATTTGGGTGCAACAAGCTAGGCTATCTAGCAACCTCTATGTTTTGGTCCTTGAAGGGACATGTAGAGGGCAAATGTGTGTGCTACTGATACCTAATTATCCTCTTGTTTGCATCTCAAGAGGTTGCCAAACCTTGATGGCTTTTGGATTGGACCTCCACTCAAAAAATTATAGTTCTTGGGTTGGACCTCCTTTAATTTATTCCCAATACTTTTTAGGGTTGGTTGGCCCCCCATTTACCAACTCCAAAGACTTCACCCCATAGTATAACTATGATATTGAGTTCTTGAATCCACATAAACACATATATGTGGCTCAATAAGGAAATTTTGAAATAACTTAATCACTTATAAAAGGATATCCTTTTCATCTAGTTCATGACCATAATCCCCACTCATGATGAGTAGAGAGGAGCTCACGATAGTTTTGAAAGAACTTCTCTTCTACCCAACTACATTGTTAGATGGGTAGCGTTGAAACTTAAGCAAAGCATATTTTGTATGCGACCAGAACGAGTCTCTTGAACTTGGTGGATCAGAATTTATTTAGGTTCCAAGGCTTAATCCATGCCCTCAATTTTTGGAGGGCCTTTGTGAATAGGATCAAGAAGTACTTGACCCTTGATTTTCTTTAGTAAGTTGGCACTGAAAGAATTTTGCATTTTCCAATGGGTAAGAAGATTGAGCTAGATTGTTACGTCATTGATCTTCTTGATGACATGCAAAGGCCCATAGTCCTGAAGCACTACTTCAAGTACAGTATCAACTTTCTTCGTTCTTGTATCTCCATCATGATTTGTGAAAATAGAGATTGACTCATCGCCTTGTTTGGCCTTGAAGGCTTGTGAGTGCTTGTCACTTTGGGACTATTGGAGCATGTCTTTGACTTACTTGTACACAATGGCAAAACCCATGGTAAAATCATTAGCTAGGAACAATTAATCTTGTAGTTTGAACATAGGGATAGGAAATACTCATACTTGAACTATCTCATTGGGAGCTTTACTTGTAAAGGAATGAACAACGTTGTTATAGGCAAGCTATCTCAAAGGGAGGCAAGGTGGAGAGAGGGACAAACCACTTGTCCCACATGCTTGTGAATGTGGACATGTGACTCAATGCTCCCCAAGCCCTCTTCTTGTAAGGTTTCTTAATTGCTTCATAGAGTTTTTTGCCATAAAATAGTAATATATTCCATTCAAAGGCGATTACAACAAAGGTGGCATAGTATAAACTCTACAAAGAAATTAGAAAATGGGCATAGGTAAGGAGAAACAATCAATCCCCCGATCAAGAGCAACAAAAATCCCTACAATCTACTGTAGAAAAAGCTGGAGCATGCCCCAAAAACTTGCAAATAAAGAACCTTACTATCCCTTTGCAATGTGATGACAAGAGTGGCAGAGGCCCTCTAGTGTTGCAATCAGGGTCAATTGAAAAAAGGGGAAGGAAGATGCTCCATACCCTTCCCAAAGAGTGTCATGGGAAAGGGACATAGGGGGGAAACAAACAATAGTGCAAGTAGAGGGATTTGCTGCCCTTAAATCCAAAATAAAACACCTCAATACACCATCTCAACCATGTCCAGATTTAAGGATGAAGCAGCTCGACCTGCTCAAAGAAAAAGGATGACGAAGAGGACCAACAGCAACATTCGAGTATGAAGATGAAAAGCAAGTCCACTAGAATGAAGGGTGGCAACCAAGAGGACCAAGGGCTAATCCGCATGGTAAAGAGAAACTTATAGATTAGCCACCATAAAGAATGGCAGTAATACAAATTGGGGCTAAGAGGGCTGAGGAGCGGAAGGGATGGCATGGAGCCTAAGCTTAGTGCTATACCCACTTAAGAGCGATGGGAGAGACAACAAGAGCAATGCAAAAGGAGAAAAGAAATAATATACGAGGTGGGAGAGTATGAACTCTATTCCTGATCTTTACAAGGAGGTGGTCTATAATGCTGTGACATCCCAAGTGGTATCAAATGAAGAAAAAGGGAACAATTCCAAGTCATTATGAATGAGATCAATCACTCTTGTGCCTCCTGAAGAGGATCTAGTATATCTCTCCCACTGACTCTTGATTGTGAAAATAAGGTCTACCGAAATAGAAGCCAATATATTAGCCAAAGTAGATGGCTAGCCACCTAAAACATGAGCACATCTCGAACACCAAATTTGACACAAAATAATACTGGATACCACCTCCCAAACTAAACCATCCTATGAAGAAGGCAAAGAATCTTGAGTTGGAATCAGAATAAAAAACAAATCCTATAGATTCATGATACTAAGCTATGTAGGACCACGCCTTAGGCGATGCTGCATCATGAAGAAAGCATGGTTGCCAACCTAACACTCATATAAAGCAAAGGTACTAGACCCTTTGCCCCATATAACTACTTCCCATGTCATAATAAAAGACTCTGATGTGATATTTTTTTCCAGAGAAAAAAGACTCTGATGTGATATAAGAGAACAATCTAAGAAGACCTGTCCAAAATCACATGTAGCAATGTGACAACTTGATAAGCAATGTTTGGAGGATTCCTCTGCAAGCTGACATCTCATACAAAGAGAAGGTCTACCATCTGCTACTATAACCATGAGCCCATTGGAATGCCCTTGTGAATGGTAAGCCAAAGAAAGTATGGAACTTTCTTAGCTCTACTAATCTCCCAAAAATGAATCCAAAACCTCGCTAACAAGTGCTCAGAATTGCTTTATGACTATTAGTGCTAGTCGGCCATGGGTATATGGCAAATATCTCTCTATATTGAATCCTGTATCTAGTCCTCCTTGAATACTAAAAAAAGGGCAATGTATCTCAAGAAGTAGGTGTTGGACAACACTAATCCCCTTGATCCTAGTCTAGCTCTACTAAAGGTTTGCCTTGATATATATCCAAAGTCTCCATATAGGCTTCTCTCTGATATCAATCAGGAGGGACCTAGTGACCATTGCTTCCCCAAGTAACCTACAACTTTGATCCTCTCTCGAGGGGTTCACTCAATAATTAATGTGTGAGTTCAACATAAGGGAATAGCAAGTCCAAAGACCAATCATCTAGAACTTGATACTCCTCAAGAGCTTCCTTGTCGTACCTTCTTCCTATTGAAAATGACATTTTGCTGATGTTTAATGCCACTGGCTACAAATAGTAAGTGATAATTCCACAGCTAGTTTGATTCCTTCTTTTAAGGGGGGATTCAGCCATTCCAAGATCTTTTGTACCCAAGGTGTACCCTAGACCAAGTCTTTATCACTTTATTGGAGATCGCATCAAATTTGATCACTTTCAAAATTTAAAAATTAGTCTTAGGACCTAAGAATGCAAAGCTATCAAAATGGGACAACCTTAGATGGTTTGCGCCCATCTTGTGAAAGCACAACCTAATGTTAACATAAGTGCACATTAGCATCTTATTAAATTGGTAAAATTGTTCACAGTCTCACTGAGGTTGCCCCTAGATGGACCTATAACCTTGAGCCTTGCCACCTTATGGATTGTGTTGTCTTTTGCCAAATCCAAGGTATTTTCACACACCCCAAAATTGGTAACCAATTTGGGTGCACCAGGCTAGGCTATCTATCGACCTCTACGTTCTGGCACTCAGACACATGTAGGCAAAGGTGCATACTGGTGAGCTCTAGAAATCTTCTTGCTTGCATCCTAAGTCCCAACTCAATCTGCTTGAGCCCACTTCAACCAAATTAAGCCATCTAATCTTGATGGCTTCTGGTTTGGACCTCCACTTCAAAACTTATATTCTTGCACGGACATCCGCTAACCAATTTCTGAGACTATCTTTCTTGTGTTGGGCCTTCGTTAACCAACTCTAGAGACTTCACCCCATAGTTATAACTAGGATGGACATTGAGTAACCAACTCCACAAAAACACTTTTATATTGTTCAATATGGAAAACTTGAATTTAAAAAAAGATTACTCAAAAAAGGATAAAATTTGAAATCTCATTCATGACACAAAGCTTCATGAGGAGTGGTTTTCTAAAGAGATTTGTTAGGGCATCTATCGAGCACATTAGCTGCACATATAATTGCCTCCACCCAAAAGCTGTAAGGCAACCATGACCTTCACCATTCATCTTGCCATCTCCATGAGACACTTATTCTTCCTATCAGTGACATCATTTTGTTGAGGGGTGTGTGGTAGTGTGGACGTTGATGAATGATGCCATATATGCATGAAAATTCTTTGACATGTATTCCCACCTAGTCTATAGGAAGAGGTTACCAACCTTGCATCTTGTTGAGATTTTGCCACTTTTTTAGTCATGGAAATAGAGTAATCATCAATGAAGGTCATATATAGAGGTCTCCCCAATAGATGGTGTCCTCATAGAACCGCATAAATCACCACGCACATGATATAGTTTTTTTATGAGCCTTTTTTATTTATCCTTTGGGAATCATGACCATTGCATTTTGCCCAAAATGCACCCTTGCGTATAGCCTCTTGAGTTGTGGAAACTCTGGCACCATATTTTGCCTTTTTAGATGCAATAAACTACCAAGAATCAATACCAAAACTAGCATGCCATAGCGTTGCATCTATTATAGCATGTGGTAGTAGCTAAGCATGTATTACTCTCATATCTATCTAGCCTACAAAGGCCACATGTGGTAGTAACTATGCATGTATCACGTGCCCATCATATCTATCTAGCCTATAAAGGCCATGGCACGTGGTAGTAACTAAGCATGTATCAAGTGCCCAGCCCATCTCTAATATCTGTTGAGCTTATAATGGCCATGGCATAATGTGCTTGAGGTGGGCACTGATGGTATTAGCATCCTCTTAGTATGAACCATGTATCTATCATCCACAAATCTCGCCACTAGGCTTATCCTAGCAAATGGTTGAAATTAACAATAGGTTCTTCTTTATTCTAGGCACAGATAGAACATCTAAGAGTGTGGTGTCCCACCATTCACAGTAGTGAGACCGACCTTACTAACTCCTTTGGTTGGATTAAAGGAGTTGTTTGAGAGTTGTTTGCACATGTAACTATACCTCCTCAAGGAGCGAACCCAAAGAAGAAACCAAATCATGCTATGAAGTGATGTGCTTGCTAGCACCAATATCAAAATACTACATCTAAATTTGAAAGGCATACATAATGAATAGAAGGATTATTGTTGCCTTGCACAATGAAGTTGACCTGACGCCTTCTTTTCCCAATAGATGCAATTTTATTTGTCACTACCATGCAAGCCCCATGTCAGCATCCCTCTTCTTCTCATTCTTAATGTGATGGCTAGACTTATGGTGGCAATAATTTATTTACCTTGCTTTTCTCACCCTCTTTCTTGGCATCCTTGTTGTTAGAAGAATGGGTTGAATCACTCGTAGTCTTGCTACCCCATGTGATGAGGCTTTTCCCTTGCCTCTATATTTGGTAACAACAAAAGCTTGATCTCGAACACACAATGCTGACCTATCTTGCCTTGATTGCAATTCCTGCATGCATGTAGAAACTAGCTCATTGAATGTGAGGCATTAAGATTACCCTTCATCATGAGCTTGATGATTGAGGCAAAGCATTGATATGCGTTTGGCAATGCATTGAGAATCATGGACACCAATGAACTATCCACATAAAGCTTATCCACACTAGCTAAAAATTCTATGAAGTCCTTAATTGTAGTGAGAGACATCCAAGTGTCTCGTTCTCTCATGTTTAAGGACTCAAGATACATCTGTAAATTCGCAACCCATGCTTCATTGCACACATGGTATCAGCTTGCAAGTCATCCCATCCCTCCTTAGGAATTTTACATGACTATATATATGGGAATACCCTTCTTCATTGATATTGCAATCAATGCATGTGCATTTGCATCTTTGCCATCCCATCAAGCTCCCTTACATGGCACACTGGGATATGCTATCACACTAGACGTAGATTCACCTTTTGAAGCACTAGAGGCTATAGGCTAGGTTCGGTGGATCTGCTATCACACTAGATGCAAATTCACCTTTTGAAGCACTATGGGCTATATATATAGGCTAGGTTACTGGCATGTCAAGCTATGTCTTGATGTTAGAAACCATGTTCCAAAATCCCTTGGCAACTAGAATATGCTACATCAATATGAGCATAAAAGATAGTTAGTGCCATCTAGTTGAGAGCATCCCAAAAACATGATTACTACTTGCGAAGAAGCTTGAACCCTATAAAAAGTATTGAAGTAATGCATTGGAACTATGTGCCCATTGAATGTGTCAAACTAATGTGTAGTGGCACATTGTGTTGCTAAGTACCACATTTACTCCTAGTAAAAAATAAAAACATGGAGAAGGGATAACTCAACCACCACCTAGAGCTCAATTACTAGTGATGTCAAACTGAAATTAGGGCAATGTCATAGCTCTTCATACTAAAGTTAGCCAGCAAGCATTGGGCATATAAACTTGATAGTCAGGATCATTGAAATCCCACAAGCCTGGTGTTGTTAACGGTTTATGGATTTAGGTTAAGAATTGGGCAATTAGGGCTGATGGCCTCTGCTTTTGTCTTTTTGGTCAAGCTGACTTCATTAGTGGATGCTAATCGTAATTAAGAGTGCTACGTAAGTTTAGTTAATTCTCAGTTAGTTTGTTTTTAGGGCTAGTGACAGTTTAGGTTTCATATGTTTTAAATTTGCTAGTATGTTAGTCTAAGTTGTCTTGGCTTCATGCTCTTCTGTTATTCTCCAGTCTGGTTGAATATCTTCATGTAATATATGAGATTGAAAAAAAGATTGTTACCGTCTGCCCAAACACAACCTCGAAGCGACCTTCTAGCTCCACTGGCAATCCACTCCTACCTCATACCTGTCTCTACAGATCTTTTAGCTTTTTGATGTTTTAGCGCTTGTCGAAGCTATCATTGTAACCCCTGTGAGCCTTGTATCTTCACCTACAAGTGTTCGATTTGTACGGGGCATCGCACGCAACAGCCTTAATATTCTTCTTTGTCATAGTTTTGTCCGTTGAAGTACAACCGCCTTCACTCCAAGGCTTTTATCTCTAATGTTCCGGACACCATCAGATATTTTGTTGCAGCGATGGAGCTGCAACGATGACAAGGATTGGGGGTGTAGAAGGAACGGACTCGGGAGAGAGCGAGGAGGGAGGATTTGAAGAAGTTTTGGGCTGCGGCGGCGAGGCTAGAGTCTAGGAGGGAGGATCAAGGAAGGGCAATCTGGCCAGTGATACAGTCAAAGCAATGGCGATGCGGAAGGCGAGGGCATGAGCAAAGCGTCGCAAAGGCTTCGATTGCAAGCATTGGCAGCCCATGCAAAAAAGCGATGGATAGAAGAAGAATAAGCTTTTGTTGGTCGAAATCCTTGAGGAGCTATGTTTGGAGCGACGATTGGAACCATGACTTTAAAGAGCCGTGAAGATGTTTGAAAATACCATGCCTTGTCCAATGTTCTTTAATACGATTATCAGCATTGTAGTCTTTAGTCACCCTCTTCACTTTGTTATGGCCACTCTCTTCACTTATAGCTAAACAACAAATTTTATTCCTGCTCCCTAGGGCCTCACCATAAAAATTCCTAATTCAAGTGTGTGGCATTGCTACAGGAATTGCTGATAAAGTTGGAAGCCCAAAAGCTGAACACGACCTTTGCAGGATTATTGAACGAACAAAAATAGCTCATACCGCAACACACCACTTGATAATAGAAAGTATTTAATAGGTTGGAAGGCCGCAACTTTGCTAATATGTAGCAACATAGTTACTGCGTCACACATAGATAATAGTAGGTACTATAACATGCCTACCAATAGTGTAAGTTCCTTATGTTGGGTGTAGACCATTGTATTTAACACATGCTCTTGCATGAATGCATATCCACAAACCCCCATGTAGATTAATATACATTTATGCCAAAGTAATCGTATTGGATTTTAAAAAAAGCAAATACAAAAGGGTCGAGGCAGCTATCGTAAGATCCTTATGTTGGGTGTAGACCATGTTGTATTTGACTCCAAGTGAGAACAAAGATCAACTATGATAAAATAACCTGTAGTAGTGCTAAAGCAACTTCAAGGAGGACATGCTACATGTTGACATATCGAGCTCCACTCATGATATGCCAGGGTGACCATTGTGCATTTATGTCACCGACTTGTTAGCTGCAGATGCGGTTGGTACACCGCCCATGAATAATAGTTGGATGACAGCTATCCTTATGTACTCTAGTTCGTGGCTCAGTTAGTATGCCACCTTAGTTAGCTGAGTTTGGTTTGAGACCCACATATAGGGTTCTTCTATTTCTTTGTACTAGAGTTCTTTTGGCTTTCATAACTAAGAAGAGGAAAACTGTTTTCAGCCTCCACCTTTGTGTGTATTCCCCCATTGTGTATGTGAGAAAGCCGCAAGTGAGACTCCTTCCTTCTCTCCCACTATCTTCACATGGTATCAGAGCCTAGTTCGTGGTAAGGAGCTCAAGAAAGAAAACCAAGTTCGTGGTGTCCTGGTAAGAGGACCAGTGTTGCTTTCCTTTTTCGAGTTTGGGAGTAAATCTCTGCAGGTAGCACAGCCGAAAAGTGCAAGAGTGCATTGTCTCAAATTGAGACGCCCTTCGCGGTGTGGCGAGATTCGAGGCCATTTCGGGGCCCGTTTTGGAGGCGGAAGTTCTCCGCAAGCACTGAGAAAAAGGCCCTATTTTTGATGTGCGACCACTGCTCTGTAGGTCGGTGAAAAGTTACCACAGAAATTACATCGTATGCCTGTGCGCAGAGATATTAAGAGTTACAGAATCATCCTTATTGTCTGTTGATGCAAAATCGTCACTAGGAAGTGACTGTGTGGTCAAATACCACTTTTGTCAGTTTTGCAGATTTGCCCTTGTGAGGTAGAAGCTGTGCTTTTTGCAGTGACAGAATATTTTGCAGTGTTCTGTAATGGCATCTGATTCTCTTTCACAGATTGTAACTGAAAAGCTTGACAAGAATAACTTCCAAGCATGGAAGTTTAGAATGACGAATTTCCTTATGGGAAAAGGCTATTGGGAGTTCATTACAGGAAATGAAGAAGAACCAGTTCTTCCTAATGTTCCCAATCAACAGGAAATGCAGGCATTTAAAGGATGGCATGAGAGAGCCAGAAAAGTTATGTAATGGCTATCTATCAGTATTTCAGATTCTATGATTGTGCATATTCAAGATGCAAGTACGCTAAAGGAGGCATGGGATACTTTGGCAAAAATATACAGCACAAATACACAAGCTAGGAAAATGCAGCTCAAGCAGGAGTTGCACAATGTGCAAAGAGAAAATATGAGCATCAATGACTACCACATGAAGGTGAAGAAAATTGCAGATGCACTTGCTTCCATTGGGTCGCCAATGGAAGATGATGATTTAGTTTCTGTGACCTTGAATGGTCTAGGAAAGGATTATGCACAGTTCCGGACATCCATTGCCGTTTGTGAAAAATTTCCTGATTTTGAGGAGTTGTTTGCTCTTCTAATTTTTGAAGAGCAGAGAAATGGTGGTGCATCTTCTTCAGGAGGAACTTCAAAAGAAACTGTCTTCTACTCAAATGCTGGAAGAGGTAGAGGAGCCAAAGAGGTCGTGGTGGATGGCAGAGAGGCCAAAATGCAAACAGCAATGTTGAATGCTACTACTGTGGTAAAATGGGTCATATGGCTAAAGACTGCTATAAAAAGCAGAATGACATCATGAATGGAAAATTGCAGCAAGGGAATTATGCATCTTCTAGTAGACAGGGTGATGACAGAAATGAGCATCTGTTTATGGTGCAGCACATGACCAATTCTGTGACAAGTGCAGAAGAAAGCAATGATGTGTGGTATGTTGACTCAGGTGCGTCAAACCACATGACAGGTCATGTAGAATGGATGCAGGATGCAAGGAAAATGGAAAGACCAGGATTTGTGGAGATTGGTGATGATACTGCACATCCTATTATGTAGATTGGTAAAATTCCTTTGTCTATGTAGGATGGGAAAAAGAAATACCTGTCTGATGTATTTCATGTCCCGAATATCACCAAGAACCTGGTTTTTGTTGGTCAAATGGTTGAGCAGGGCTTGCAGGTCAGATTTAATCCTCATGGATGCTTTGTTGAGGATATGAAAAATAACAGTCACTTGATAGCAAAAGGAAAGAAGAAGGGCAAGATGTTTACGTTGGATGCGGACATGCCTGAATTGAGTGCAGCAATGTTTGCACATGGGACCGGTGTAGTTGCAGATATTGATATCTGGCATAAATGCATTGGTCATGTTAATGTACAACGACTTAAATTAATGCAGGCCCAAAATGTTGTTGCAAGATTGCCTAAATTCAAGGTTGCAGAAATGCATAAGGTATGTGAAGCCTGTCAATTTGGAAAACAGGCAAGGAAACCATTTCCTAGACATGTTCAAGAGAGTAAGAAGCCATTGGAATTAATCCACTCTGATGTGTGGACTACTAAAGCTACATCTATTGGAGGCTGTCATTATTTGGTCACTTTTATTGATGACTACAGCAGAAAAGTTTGCGTGTACTTTATGAAAAAGAAAAGTGAAGTGTTTGGGCATTTCAAAGCTTTTAAAGCTATGGTTGTGCAAACAAAATGCCTAAGGCCAGATGGAGCGGGAGAGTACCTCTCAAATGAGTTTGCAAGGTTCCTGCAGGAGCATGGCATAAAGCAGCAATATTCATACAGTCATACCCCACAGCAAAATGGACTTGAAGAAAGGAAAAACAGGCATATTGGAGAGGTATCTCGGGCCATGCTAAATGAAAAAAACCTACCAGATTATTATTGGGCTGAAGCAGTTGCTACATCAGTTTACATAATGAACAGGACTCCCACTGCAGCAATACATGGCATGACACCAAAGGAGATGTATACTGGTAGGAAACCAGGTATTTCTCATTTGAAAATTTTTGGTTGCATTGCCTATGTTCATGTGCCAGATGTGTTGAGGTCCAAGTTGGATCCAAAAGCTGAGAAGTGCATCTTTAGGTTATTCTCTGCAGTAGAAAGGGTATAGATGCTATAACCCTTCTCCTCGTAAGTTTACAGTGAGCAGAGATGTTGTTTTTGATGAGATGAGCCGCTGGTATAAACCAATAAATGTGATTGATGATGTAGATGCACAAAATGGTAATGCTGCACAAAATTCACAGCAGCACTCACAAAATATTAGTGGACCTAGAGTGTCCTCTAGCAGTGGTTCACATACTTCACCATGGACAGGCAGATTGAGATCAGGAGAATCTCCTCAAAGCAATGCTAATAGTCGTATGCAGGTATCACGAAAAGGAAAAGAGAAGGTAGATCAGCCCATGTTTGATGTGAATGGAGGTCACTCTTATGTGGATGGCAAATCCAGTGGCTTAGAACAGAGCATTGATGATGAGTTGGGTATTCATTCTGTTGTTACACCTGGAGTAAGGAAGAACAGGGATGTTTTGAGAGCACTTGGAAGTGAGCCTACTTTGGACAAGTCTAGCAGAGCTAGGTATCCTATGGATAGGCTAAAATATGATGGATTTATAGCCACTCACTATGCCTATATGGTCAAAGTGATACAGGAACCAGAACCCACTTCTTTTGAGCAAGCCATGGGAAAAGAAAAATGGGAGAAAGCCATGGATGAAGAAATGGATGCCTTGGAAGCAAATGCTACATGGGAATTGGTGCCTTTGCCTAAAGACAAGAATGCAATTGGCTGTAAGTGGGTTTATAAGGTGAAGCACAATGCAGATGGTTCTGTGAACAGATATAAGGCAAGATTAGCTGTCAAGGGGTATGCACAGGCATATGGCATTGATTATGAAGAAACATTCAGTCTGGTTGCAAGGATGGCAACTGTAAGAGCAGTCATTACTATGGCTGCATCAAAGGGATGGTCTTTACATCAGATGGATGTAAAGAATGCCTTCTTGCATGGTGATTTGCAAGAAGAGGTCTTTATGGAGCAACCATCAGGTTATGTTCATGCTGTTCATCCTGAGTTTGTTTGTAGGTTGAAGAAAGCCTTATATGGCTTGAAGCAAGCACCTAGAGCATGGTCTGATAAGATAGGATAGTATCTTGTCACTATTGGCTTTCAGATTTCCAAGGCAGATTTCTCACTTTATGTGAGAAAAACAGAGAAAGGTATTATGCTGCTTGCCATTTATGTTGATGATTTGATCATCACAGGTGATAGTGATGAAGATATCCTTCATGTGAAAATGCTATTGAAGCAAAAGTTTGAGATGAAGGATTTGGGAGAGCTGCGTTATTTCTTGGGCATTGAGGTGATTAGATCACCAAGTGGGATACGGCTCTTGCAGAGGCAGTATGGATTGGACATGCTGTCCAAATATGGGATGACAAGCTGTAAGCCTATTTCAGTTCCTTTGGAGCAGAATGTGAAGCTGAGCGCAGATGCAGGTGAGCTTCTGGAAGACCCTACTATGTACAGATGCATAGTAGGAAGTTTGATTTATATGACTATTACCAGGCCAGATTTGAGCTATGTTGTTGGATTGGTAAGTTAGTTTATGCAGGTTCCAAGGAAACCGCATTTGGATGCGGCTAGATGCATACTCAGGTATGTGAAGTCCACATTATAGTATGGACTATTTTATGAGACTGGGGTTCTGATACAGTTGCATGGATACACTGATGCTGATTAGGCTGGTAGTATTTCTGATAGACGATCTACCAGTGGATATGTGTTCTCTTTTGGGAGTGCTGCAGTCACTTGGAGCAGCAAGAAACAGCCTACAGTTGCCTTGTCGAGCACAGAGGCTGAGTACAGGGGTGCAGCAATGGCTGCATGTGAGGTAGCTTGGTTGCATAAGCTACTTTATGATATGCATCAGTCTACAGATGGGCCAGTTGTCATTTATTATGACAACATGAGCAGTATACACTTGGCAAATAACCCAGTCTATCATGCTAGAACAAAGCACATTGAGATGCATTATCACTATGTGCGAGAGAAGGTTTTACTAGGTCTTATTGATCTAGTTTATGTTAGCACAGAGGATCAAGTAGCTGACATATTCACGAAGGCATTGGGTGCAGAGAAGCTGCGCAAGTTCAGAGACCTGCTTGGTGTACAGGAATTGGGATTGAGCTCGAGGGGGAGTGTTGAGATATCGAGCTGCACTTGTGATATGCCAGGGTGACCGTTGTGCATTCATGTCACCAACTTGTTAGCTGCAGATGCAGTTGGTACACCGCCCATAAATAATAGTTGGATGAAAGCTATCCTTATATACTCTAGTTTGTGGCTCAGTTAGTATGCCACCTTAGTTAGTTGAGTTTGGTTTAAGACCCACATATAGGGTTCTTCTATTTCTTTGTACTCGAGTTCTTTTGGCTTTCACAACTAAGAAGAGGAAAACTGTTTTCAGCCTCCACCTTTGTGTGTATTCCCCCATTGTGTATGTGAGAAAGCCGCAAGTGAGACTCCTTCCTTCTCTCCCACTATCTTCACACTACATCCAACTATTAATGGGTGGAATATTTTCCTCTTGATTGTGCAAAAAAACAAAAAGGGAGTTGAACAATGTGCCCGAGGTAGTGGATGGCTATCGAGTTGGGGAAGGCTACCCAAATCCTGGTGGTTTGCTTCTTGCAATGAGGGTGATGGGGCCATTAGTGAAGTAATTTCTTTCAAGCTAGCAGGATTCACTTTCAAGTCAAGGAAAAGGATGAATAACATACGCTTACGTCAGCCCATGACCAGGAGAGATATGCCCCATAAATACAACAATTGTTGTGTAAAGGCAAAGCTTGCTAGCTAGCTGTGCACACATCTGTTCTAGGAAATAAATCAGCATAGCCATGCTCAAAGAGAGATTCAATCAAGCGGTCATGATTCATGTCCTAATTAAACGAGACAAGAAAGGAACAATCGATCCAGTTTCCACCCCAAGTTGGTTCTTTTCTTGACCGATTGTTGTTGCAAACTCAGCTCGGACAGTGAATGAAGGTACAATCTTTTATTTGTTGTGTGTCTCTTGATCTTAACTCAATTTCAAAGTGATAAGGAATTCAACCTTTGCATTTCAAGATTCTTCCTTGAAACTCTCAAAGAAATACAATCTTGTTATTTGATTATTTTATTTCAATTCGGCACAACTGCCTCTTCTTCGTCTTGGAGTCCATAGTTTCCATTCATCCAGTTTCAATTGTTCGATGACGTTATCCTCCTTTTCGAAGGCCAGATAGTGTATCAGGGACCTAGAGAATTGATTCATCTGATAAGAATCATTGCAACGCATATTGGAGTTAATAGTTTTTATTCATCTAATAACAATCATTGCATCATAGATTCGATAAAAGTCAATGCAATGAATAATGGATAAATAAGTCATTCAATACATCTAAATATGTGGTAAAAAATAGTTCCTTTTTGGCAAGGTGTCTTTCGGAATTTAATGACTAGCCTATCCTCCAAATTTTGCCTTTAAATCCCAACGATCCACCTTGAAGTATTGATAAAAGCTAGGTTTTAAGAAAAATGGATATTGTGTTTCAAAATGCCTTCTATTTTGAATGTATTTTTACATGTTTACAAAAAGTGAAAGATATCTATGTGACTGGTGTGCAAGATATTGATTTCTCAACTTGCAATACGAATACCAAGAATTGACATTCAGGTAATATCTCAAGTATCTTATCCATTCATGAGACTTATTCATCGCGATGTTACTCTCAATGTCCTCAATCTCAATGCTTAAGAAAGAGCCCATTCCCTCAAGTT